>NW_004567107.1:23401907-23622068 GCF_000260355.1 Condylura cristata
TTGAAAATAATTACTGAAATGCAATGTCTGTTGAATATAATAGTACAAAGTTTAGGTTTATATTTCTTACATATTTATTTATTTTTCTAGTAATTCTTTTTTAGTTTACTGTAGTAAAATGTATGGGACATAAAATGTACCATTTTAATAATTTTTTTAAAGTAACTTTTTTATTTTATAACAGTTTATTTCTACATCATCATTTTAATAGTTTTTAAGTATACAGCTCAGCAGCATTACGTACATTCCTTTGGTGTGCAACCAATGGTCCCAGCCATCACCAGAACTCAGTCTTCTCCCAAATTGCACCTCCATACCCATTTAACAATAACTTCAATTCCCACCTCCTCCAACCCTGGCAAGCATCATTCTATTTACTATCTCAATGACTATTTCATATATAATGCATCAATGGTACCACACAATATTTGTCCTTTTGCGCCTGACATTCCACTAAGCATTTCTTACCCAAGGTTGTAAAAGTTCAACCATGTTTTGGTATGCATCAGAATTTCATTCCTTTTAAAGGCTGACAATCGACTATATTTTGTTTATCCAGCTGTCAATGGGTATTTGGGCTATTTCCATATTTTGGCTATTGTTAATAATGCTATTGTAAACATGGAGATACAATATATATATTGTATATATATATATATGTTTGAATTCTTGATTACAGTTATTTTTGCTATATACCCAGAAAAGGAATAACTGCAATGATAATTCTATATATAATTTAATAAGAAATAGCCATTTTATATATTTTTTGGAGAAATGTCTATTCAAGTTATGCTCAGTGTTAACTGGGCTCATTTAATTTTTTTCATTTTCAGTATATGTCATAAAATTACTGGTCCATTATAGCTATTATTCATTGAGTATATACTATGTACTGGGCACTGTGCTAAATACTTTCTATGTATCATCTCATAATATCTTCAACAATATATTATTCCCTTTTGCATAGGAGAAAAGTGAGGCATTGAGGAATCAAAGTAATTTGCCCAGGAACAAAAAACAAATTAAGTGGTGGCTTCTAAATTAAAAGTCAAGAAATTTGATGCCAAAGCCCGGGCATTAAACCACTCTGTAGTCAGTGCATAGTTCTGGGCATCTGGTCATTTGTCTTAATACTTTTAGTAAACATTGCAACTGATGGCTATAAAACATTGGCTTTTAGAGCTAGTCATATCTAGGTTTAAAATTCTGATCCTGCCACTTGAATCATTGGCAGAATTTTAATCTTTATGAACTTCAATATCCCTATTGGTAAAAAAAGAAAGAACCCACTACAGGCACGGCTGTGAGGAGGATAAAATGACACAGTATAAGTGAAATGTTTTACCACAGGCTCTGGAAACTTGAAATCGCCTTACTAAGGCACTGATGGTAATTTAGGCCTTCTCCCTTGAAGTTTCACATCATAAAAGAAGCATTTGCTTTTTTCTTTGATTTGCCTTCAATTTTGATGGTCCATTACCTTGTTTTTATCCTGTGTATCCACTTCTCCTGGTGCCATGAACTTCAGCAAAAGTGCCAAACACTTGGGGGTTTTGTGTCGAGTGGTCAAATGCAAAGGAGTCATGTCTTCCAGGTCCTTTTGCATCCAGTTTGCTCTACGTGTAAGTAGGAGTTTCATAAAACGATAATTTCCCTGAAGAAAGAAATGAGAGAAAGCAAGAAGAAATTTAGTTTGGAGCCAATCTTATTTTTTATTTTTAAATAGTTTAATTAGTCTACTAGAGTACTAATATTCAGATGAATTAGTAAGAGCAAAAACATTTAAAATTTTCTTATACTATGAATTGTTTCATTTTTCATGTTTCCTTCCAACTGCTTTTTATATACATATATTTTACACAGTGATATTTCATTGGGTTAAAGCAACATATTATATATATATATATATATATATATATTTTAAACATTTATTTATTTATACATATAGAACTGGGGTCCAGGCCAGAGATGTGGAGGGTGAGAGGATTCACCAGAGACAGAGCGGGGAGCAGAACAGGCAGATGGGTGAGGTACACTGCTGAGGGGAGCAGTGGGCAAGACAGGAGAAGTCTGCTGAGCCACACAGGTCACCTCCCTGGCCAGGGATCAAACTCATGCTGTGGTGCTGCAACAGCTTCACAGTGTTGTGTTTTAACACGTTGCACCACCAAGGAGGGGACCTATTTATATATTCTATTATTATTTCCAGTATTTCCTTTTACAATACAAGCTACAATGTTCATTTTTTCCATAGTTTTTTTTTTCTTAATTTTTTCACAGGAGTATATTATGTGGAACCCAATTACTGGAATAAAGGAATATGTGTATTTTCCAAATTGCTATCAAGTAGTAGTAAAGTATGAATGTGTTGGTTTTGGCATATTTTTACCAACATAGCAAATAATATTTGTATTCAAAATATAATGATCTTCTAAAATAAGCAGAGACTTACAACCCTAATATATAGGTGAGAAAAATGGGCTGTTTCATTCAAGACATCTGGTGAATAAGGGGTAATTGGTTGATTTTCATGAAGAGAGATATTTACAGGTACAGCTAAGATAGAAGAAGCTTGTTCATAGTCTGGATCTCAGACTCATGAAGTCCACACACCAACCCAGAAGTCACTGGAGGCCATTCACTTGCATGTAATACTCTCCACGTCTGTTAAACCTTCCAAACTGGTAGAATCAACCCGTATGGAGAAATAAGTCTACGATGGCTAGCACAATACACTGTGTGAATTCAGATCAATCATTATATGGTATATCTCTGAAATTTGGGAACTTTGAAACAAAACAATACCCTCTGAAGTCATCATGATCAATCTATTGCATGATAAAGTTCTTTTCCTTCCTCATACCTATCTAGCTCTATTCAAAGCACAGTGGCTCTTTTATCTTGAGACCCTCCGCATCCTTAAGTTTTTTGGAAATGAGGCCTTTCGGAACTACAATGCACTGATGTTCTACTCTGAGGAGCTATCAGCATTAGTGAAGACATTTGCTAATTAAGCAGATATCTCCCCAACCATTCCTCCTCGCCACTGGCCCCCACCATGAAGGATGTGAGGCCCTATGGCAAAGGGGACTAGCTAGAGCAACAATGAAGGACAGGAGGATGAGATTCATCCACTTGTACACGAGACAGATACAGGTTGCAGCTCAGCTTGAGGGTTGGGGAAGAGATAAGAACAGGTTAAGAAAAGGGGTCCATAAGACTGTTTATACTAGATGGGCAGACTTGGGATGGCCTGAAAAGCAAGCAGATGCAGCTTAATTATTTCTATACTTGAAAGTTTAAGATTATTTCCTTAGCCACCCTAATGGAACTTGCTTTGTTAGCCTGTATTCTAGTATTTGTTAATTTCCTTTATAGTACTTTTCTCAGTTTTCAACTACATATATATTTATTTCCCTTAACTGTGCACTCCCTTACACAGCAGAGGCTATGTTTTATTGATCATAGTGCTGGCCAGTTGCTGGCAAAAAACAAACAAACAATAAATAAAACAGGTACTAAATAAATATTACTTGAAGTATTGAGTGAATATGAGAAAATGAAGTATTTTCTAGTGTTTTTTTAATTCAAAAATTCTTATTTAGTGTCGCTATATCATAATAGCTAAGAATCTGAATTCTTAGATATCTGATATTTACTATTTTTTTTCAGTTTTATTGAGACATAATTCATATATATCATTGTATATGTATAAGTTGTACAGCGTAATGGTCTGGCCCACATATATTGTAAAACCATTAATGCTTCACTCATAGTGTATATCACCTGGACTTTACATTTTGTTCAATACCAGCATTTGAGAAGGAAAGTGCTAACATTTCCTCAAGAGGGCACCCTGCTCTAAATCTCATGCCAGATTTCCTTTGAAAAAAGGAAATGTGTCCAGGAAAAACAAATCTACATGGTACTTGAAACCAGAAAATAAGGTCTGACCTTTCAGAGTAAAACATTTCAAATATTACAGAATAACTCATCATGATCTTTAAAGATATTCAATCAATCATTTGAATTCTGAAATTTAGAGGAAAAGGGAAGGATAAAAATGCAACATATATATCTTTGTAGAGAGCTAGATATATAAGGGGAGATGACTACTGATTTACAAAACAGCACTTGACATATTTACATTTTACATTATTCTGGGTATTCTACCAACACAAAACAAGGTATGCCTCAGTGATAATATGTGTTTGTTCATTTATGACAAACATTCACGGAATCTTGTTTTGAAGCAGAGAATAGAAAGACAGTTGCACTTATTACAATGCTCTTTGACATAGAGTTCATCTTTGCTCCCCCTGGAAAATTTTTATAGATTAGATTAAATTATCTGCCTTCCTATCTATTGCCTCAACCATAAAATAGGAATCATAGTACCCCGGGCTATTCTGCCTATCAAATAACAAAGATAACATTTGTAAAATACTTGGATTAGTGTACAAAGTAAATGCTCAGTAAGTGTTTGCTAAGCTTAGTTTTCCAATGTGAGGGAAGCAGCAAAACATGGATGTCTGAGTGGCAGCTAAACTGGCCCATGATAGTGGGCATGTAAGATTGAAAGATTGTATTTACACATAAAATATAAAGTTCAGCCAGTAGTAAATTAAGGAGAGAGCAAAGGCAGGAACAGGTAAAAGTAAAAACTAGTTGGAATGCTATAAATAATCACTTTCCTGAGTTTCCTTACATTAAAAAGATATCTATACTTAAAGAAAATAATGAAATAAATCATAAACAGATATGGCTGATACTTCCTCCTGTTCTTCCTCTTCCATTACCTTTTATTCCTCTTCAGAGACTACGATCTTGAATTTGGTGCTTATCATTACAGTAAACATTTTAATGTTTTTATTTATTACAAATATTAGTATCGATAAGCTAGTGATATTGCTTTTCATGTTTTAAATCTTTATTTAAATAGTTTTATTCAAATGACTTCCTATCTTTTATTCAAAAGCAATATTTTTGATATTTATCCAAGTCAGACTTGTTTAAACACTTTGTCATATGAAATAATGTATTTATTTTTCTCTAGAGAAATATTTAGCATGTTTCTCATTTTTCACTACTACAAATTATTGCATAAAATATTCTTTGTATATATCGTCTGGTAACGATGCAAGATTTTCTGAAACTGCTGGGTTGAAATGGCTCTCCAAAGTAGCTACTCCAATTATGCTCCCATCAGTAATATATGAAAACCTTTCTTTTTTTCCCACAACCTCTCTACACTTGGTTTTGTTAGGCTTGCTGACTTTTGCCAACATAGTGGGTATGCAATTGTGTTTACCATACAACTGTGTTTTTAGTTAACTGTTAGAAGTAGAAAGTTTTTATGTTTGTTGACTATTTGTTTCTTCTGTTAATTGTATTTCTATGTTTACATATTTCCAACTTAGCTATTTATCTTTTTTTTTAATAGATCTGTAGGAGATATTTACATACTCTAATTCTTGACTGGTTTTTGCAAATAATGACTCTTGTGTGTGGCTAGTCTTTTAGTTTTAATTATACTCTTTCATAAGGAATTCATTCCTGATGGTTTTATTAGGTTCTTAACATTAGGTTTCTTCATATATTTTGGGATTTTTGTTTGCAGATTCCATTTTAAAAAGATTGCTAAAGACATTGGCAGAGGCCCTCCCTGGTGCTACAATGGGTTGAAGCACAGCCCTATGAAGCTATCCAAAGCAACTGCAGAATGAGTTTGAACCCCAGGGAGGTGACCCACATGGCACAGTGGACCTCTTCTGTCTCTCCCACTGCTCCCCTCAGCAGTGTATTTCAGTCAGTCTGCCTGTTCTGTTCCCCATTCTGTTTCTGGTAAATACTGTCACTGCCCACACCTTTGCTTGTATCCCAGTTCTTGTATGCATACATAAATAAATCTTAAAAAAAAAAAAGACACTGGCAGTATGGTTATAGAATAAAGGTGCTGGGCTCACCTCCACATAGTCACAGTCAAATATAACCAAACAAAGACAACATTCTATGATTATTGTCTTTATCAAGAGCAATAGAATGATGATAGTAAGTGGAAAATTGTAATTAAAACTTCATTTAGAGTGATACCTAGGCAGTAAAACCCACAGCAGGGAGGTGTGGCTGCTGTAGGGGCCCCTGTGCTGTTGTTAACTCAAGGGCATATGCCCACACTGGGAATTTAAAAACCCCAGTATGACATTGGAGAAGGAGGTACATAGACATGTAGGACTCCTGAATGGGTACAAGATAGAGAGGCGACAAGATGAAAGAAAAAGTGGGTTTAGTGGTGGAAATTTATGAGTTCTGACATTTAACATTTGGAGTTTGGGGCATCTTAAGGAATACAGAGATATCTAATACAAAGTGTGTGTGTGTGTGTGTGTGTGTGTGTGTGTGTGTGTGTGCGTGTGAGAGAGAGAGAGAGAGAGAGAGAGAGATTCAAGATATAGGGTTCTGAGTCATTTATATTAATAGTTACTTTGATTGTTTTCTCCAAAGACAATAATCTCTATATCCTAACTGATACATGAACATAACTTAAATATCCACCTAAATAGTACAATGCAATCTAGTATTGTTCTTTTATCTAGGTCATAATCTACCACTACCATATCAAATTTAGAGTATAAATTTGAAAGGAAAGGAAAGCAGGTTATCTACTTGGATTATTTTCTTGTCTCAAATTATTTAGTTATCTGATTGAACCCTGGTTTCTCAGTCCTTTATTTAACATGCATCTTCTTAGGAATGCAAACCAAGTTATAAAAACCAAGTTTGTAAATGACATAAATTCACTACACTATCGAATTGAAATTAATCTGTCTTTTGTTTTTTAATCATAGTCTATCTTCTTCCTTAAATTTCTACCAAGCCTAATCCTGTATATTATAGCTAAAATTTCTAATTATGCAACAACCACACTAACCTAACATCTTAAGCAAAACCTTAAAACTATTTTTTTAATACTATTTGACAATTCTCTAAGCAAAGGCTAAGAATGGCACTTCAAAGACGAATAGGAGCTTTATTTGTTATTTTCCAAGTTTAAGATGTTCATCCATCTGGCAGAGCAGCTAGACAATGCATCAGCCAAGAACATCTCTCTGGCTTGAAACTGATTCTGGCTCTCAAAGAGGATTTGACTGAAGGAAAGGCAACATCTTTAGATGCTCTGTGGCTGAACTCTTGCTTCCTCCAAGCCTTGGCTCCATCCTCTAACTTGGTTTCCATAGGAATAGACAGAGCTATCAAGTGGCACATAGTCAAACAGAAGGAAAAAATGTTACTGTAAAAAAAGAAAAGAAAAGAAAAAAAAACAGGCTTTTCTTTAAGAGAAGAAACTCAAAAAGGTGTCCTTGACTCTGAGGCTTCCTTATGAAATGCCAGATTTTTCATGTGTTTTTCTTATGCATTATTAGTTAAGTTATATTATTACAAAGATTAATCCCTTTGGTAATGAGCATTTCATACACAAACTATCAAAAACAGTCATAAAATGTGATGCTTATTTCCACAAGTACAATCATATTGTGCTTGTGAGGGGCAGTCATTTACTTAGAGTGGAACTTAACACTGGCACGACTCTTTGGGATGATGATAAAATGCATCTTGTTGCTCACAGTTATATTTTATTTATAGAAAAACATTTGTTTACGTGAAACCAGTAGTTCCAAAAGTATAGCATACATCAGGATCATCTGGAGCTGAAAACACAGACTTCCCTTCATTTTTCAATTACTAAAGGTCTGTTGTAGGGTTCAAGAATTTGGACTTAAATAAGTTTCTGGCAGATACTGTTGCTGCTGATCCAAGAATCCATACATTGAGAACCAATGTTTAAACAAAGTGCCTAATACCAGAGTTCTTAACTCTGAAGGGCTTAAAACAAACAAATAGTAAAACAAAAGAGCAATGTCTGTTACATCCAAGATCAATAAAATCAGAATTCTGGGCCTTTGGAATTAAAAGTTCTGCAGGTGATTTGAAAATGACATGAAGACTAAGAATTACTTAGTTCAACTAGTCACTTGAAGTTCTTTGAGTGAGTACTTTACAAATTACTTTGAAGATTTGGAAGCCTAAAAATTTTAAAATACAGATATATTCATATCTGTGTGTAAGCAAGGAGGGGTAAGTGCATAAAATGTAATAAAAATTATTACAGAGACAGTTAGCACAGAGGATGCACTTTCAGCACTTTGTGAAGAAGGGAAGGGAGAAGATAAGGAGACTCCATGAAAGTGACAGCTGAGCTGATCTTAACTTGTGATCCCCAAAGCTATGGATGATATCACTCTATGTCTTTCTTGTTCCTCCTCATTTCTATGATATGGATAACAGATATTTTTGAGCTTGTATACAAGGTATCCAAAGATAGGTTTGGGTCTTACACCCCCAAGTCTAATCAATTTGCATCCATAAACTCCTCCTATACGGAAATTAGTGACTTAGTAGTGTCTACTTGTACCTACTTAATACATGGTGTGTGCAGAATGCCCCTGACTTTGGCCATAATTGGGTAAGGAAGTCATCTGTAAATATTATTCACTGAGGTAATACAAATGATGAGATGAGTCTTATTTATAGACAAACATAATAAAAATTCTGAGGAGGGGTAATTCCGTAGTCTGCAGGGGTGTAAAGGAGTCTCTGAGAAAACAGTGGCAGAGCTACATGTCAAGTCTATAAATAATGAAGAAGGCTTAAATGGGAAAGAAGCTGAATATACAAGGGCACTATGTGTGGAGAATGAAGGTGAGGATGAAGTGACTAGAATAAAAGTTATAAATAATTATTAATAGTATGTCCAAGAATAGTGCAGAAAGGTAACACATGAAACTGAATCTACCTAAGCAAGGATGAGATGATAAAAGGTGCCAGACTTTTTCCTTTTGGCTTTCTAAAACAACATTGAAGGATTTAAATAAGGTAGTGACATGTGACAGGCTTCAGCCAAATCATCATTGCATCTGAAATTCAAATCACTGAATTTCTCTTTGCCTCAGTTTCTTTCCATCTGAAGGAAGAAGTTGGATGATGACTTAAATTGGTTCTGACCAACTGAAACTGGTTCTGACTGCCTTAAACAACTGAAACCAGTTCAGTTGTTCAAAGCAACTGAAACTAAAAACTGAAACTGAAACCAACTGGCACTAGTTATGACTGGTTCAAATCACCTGGTTCCACAGGTTCAAACCACTTCCAGCCAGTTCAAACTGGGTGAAACCAGATCCAACCAAGTCAAAAGATTTCAGCCACCTTGAGGCAGTCAGAATTGGTATTTGCTGGTTTGAACTAGTCAGAACCGGTTTCAGCAAGTCAGTGTCTGTTTGAAACAACTGGAACTGTTTTCAGCTGGAAAGACCTGAAAAATACTGAAAACTGGGTGAGTAAAGTAATAAAAAAGATCACTAAAATTCCATTATCCTAATCCTAACATAAATTCTATTACCATTTTGGTACAATCTCTTCCACTCCTTTTTAAAATTTGTTTGCTAATTTGAGAGGTGATTTTTATAGCTTCCATCAAACTAGTTTCATATATGAAATAAGCAGTGATTTTAAAATAACTTTCACTACTAGTCAACCATTATAATAATAACTGACTGAAGTGGGACTAGGCAACGGATACTAAAACTAGTGGGTGGAAATTTGTGTAGTAACAGGATATTTACATAGCCCCAAATTAGCTCTTTACAAAATACTCATTAATTATAAAGAGAAAAACAATAACATTACAGTGATGTAATCTGGCAGATGCCATTTTATTCAAGCGATCAGAGTTAACCTCACCACTAATGTGACAAATTAACAACATTTGCTTCTTATGATACACTAAGCATACAGCATCACTCTTGCAATATTCTTAACAAAAGCGCATAACCAGGCTCAAATTATGAGGAAACATCAGACAAAGACAGAACAAGAGACAATATAACTGGCTTGTACTCTTTCACAATCTGTGTTATGGAGTGCACTTGTGAGAGTGCATGCGTGCACACATGTAACTGAGGAGTCACTGTAGATTAACGAAGATTAAAAAGACATCAACTGAATGTAAAACCGATCCTTTTATACAGATGATATTACTGGGACAACTGGGAAAGATTCATGGATTAGATAATGATGTTTATTTTTGTTAATTGCCTAATTTTGATCATTGAATTATAGTTATTTAAGAGACTGCTCTTGTTTTTAGAAAATATGTACTAGAGATTTGGGGGCAAAGGAGTATCATGTTGGTAACTTTCTCCAGATGTTTCGGAATATAATGCCAACACACTCTCAAGCACCGAGAGAAGAGGAAAGAGAAGAATAAAGCATTTGTGGCTAAATGTACACATTTTGGGAATGTGAGTGAAGGACCCATGAGAATTCTGTGCACTATTATTACAACTTTCCTATAAACCTGAACTTATGCCAAAATATAAAGTTAGAAGAAAAATGGGACCCTCTCTGGTGGTGCATGCAATGGCTTAAAATGTAGCACTGTGAAGCTAGCTGCAGCCACGGTGGCAGGGAGCTGACCCACATGGCATGGCAGACCTCTCCTGACAGGCTGCTGCTCCCCTCAGCAGTGTATTTCAGTCAACCTGCTTGTTCTGCTCCCTACTCTGTCTCTGGTGAATCCTCTCACCCCTGCACTTCTGACCTATATCCCAGTTCTTATGCATAAATAAATATATCTTTAAAAAAAAAGAAAAAATAATATTTACTATAAAAGTAATAACATTCATTAAAGAAATTTCAAAAATAAAGATGAAAATAATGACAAATCTGCATCTCACAACCTGATGGAGTCATGGTTTATATTTTGATGTACCCTCTGTCTCTTGTCTACAAGAAATGTTTCTTATCCTCAATTGCACTTAAATTTTGAAATGCTCCATAATCATGCCTTAGTAAATATTCACACTTGTCCACTGTGAAAGCTTCAATTAATAGCACTTCATAGGTGAGGAAAGATAAACTCCGAAAGATTAACCTATGGATTTACTTTTAAAAGACTATCAGTTTATATCATGACAGGAAAAAAAAAAGTCCACAAAATAGCTGGTTGACTATGATTCACAAACTGTGCCCTACTTTTCCCAAATACAGTAAATTTGGAAATGATTTCTGGAATTCCTTGTAATACTTAGTATGCTATTATTCTAACCTCTTCTATGATAACTATTTCACACTTTTATAGTAGGCGCTAGAAAAATATTTCCTAATAACAGATGCATTATAAATCAGAAGTGGATGATTTTGTTTTACAGATTATGAAGCTCAAATAACATAAAAGTGGTTTGTAAAGTACAACATAACTATATTATTATTACTGATGATTTGGGATAGAAAACACGATAAAAACAACTGCTGATTCCAAAATAGAGACTAAAGAGAAATCATTCTTTTAAAAAGAAATGTCACCTTTTTTGTAGGAATTTAAGAAATTTACTATGAAGTTTATTTCTGTAATACTCTTCTTTCAAGTATAATTCACCTTATTCTCATCAATAACCAATTTAACTGACTGTTTACAGACAGATGGAGAGACAAATGACAAATTAGTATTCCCCAGGTTTGTGGCATAGACATAAAAAGTGAATTTATTTTTCAAATACCTTTTATAGCCATAGCCTTGCAAGTAGAAGACATCTTATCTGGTTTACTATTGATCCAAATGACAAGGCTGAGCATCAGATTAAGGAGATGTCAGAAACCTGAAAGAAAGCTACCAACAAATGCGGCAGGATGGTAGTTTCTTTCAAAATGATCTATTAAGGCTCCCGTGTTTACAAAGGCAGTTGAGAAGACGCAGCACACTATACCAGGTTGCACCAAGGAACAAGCCAGAGTGCTCATAAAAACTTCTGGTCTTAAGGTGAACCTCCATGTACCAATAACGACACATTTTATTTCCAGCAGTAAAAACTATACTCATGTTTTTGATGACAACATACAAAAAATAGCGTTTTTTCCTTCTGACGTCCCTCTCCTATAGCCAGTTTCCTTCTCAACAAGTGGTAGCAGTCCTAAGAGATGGCATCTATTTTAAGCAATGAGAGATACTATCTCATTTAAAATTGACTGCTAGTCAGAAAGATCAAGCAAGATTCCAGAATTTTAATTCTAATTATCTTCTTTTGTAAGAGTGAAATAAGATTTGACTAAGTATGGTAATAATCAAAAGATATCATGCCAGATAGAGGTTCTTAAAAATTCCAAGCATGGGTCCTCCCTGGTGGTGCAGCGGGTTAAAGCACAGCACTCAGAAGCTAAAGCCACTTCAGCATGAGTTCAATCCTTGCCTGACCCAGAGGTGAACTACATGGCATGGCAGACCTCTCCTGATGAGCCCACTGCTCCCCTCAGCAGTGTACTTCTTTGGTCTGTCTGTTCTGCTCCCCACTCTGTCCCTGGTAAATCCTCCCACCTCCCCTGCACCTCTGGCCTGTACCCCAGTTCTGTATAAGATTAAATAAATAAATCTTAAAAAAAAAATTCCAAGCATGTTTTTCTATACAGTATAATATTTTACGAAAAAAGGAAATGTCCTAGGTATAAAATACCAAGCATGCTAAAAAAAAAAAAAGTAGCAAAACAAAAAAGAAACCTGATCAGAGGTGGAAAAAAATCTGTCTTTTGTAATCACCTTGGGACTAGTGCGTCTTCAAGGACGATCCATTACTTTCTAGACTAGAATGAATTGAAGAATTTTGTGAGAATCATGGGAATAGAAAAAGGTTCACAAAATTCCCTTTTCAAATGGCTTTAGACAGACTTGAGCTAGTTTTTCAAAACCCAGAGTGCTCTAGCCAATATCAAGAGACCAACATCTGACATTGTTATGGAGTAAAGAGATAGAGAGCTGCAGTCTAAAACTGTTTAAAACATCAGCAAACTGCTAAACTTTTTTTTTCTAGTCAGCATGTGGGACTTTTTGTAGCAATATTATTTTTACCTATCACCAGCTTATATAGTGGTGAATCTAAGTTTAACTGCATTATCACTATCAAATGCTAGAGATACATCAAGACCTCTGGTTTTAGTTATCTAAACATGCACATTTCATTTAATTATGAATAATTACTGAACACCTGCTTTGTGTAATATAAGGCATTGGTTTGGAGGTGCTGGATAAAACTACATTCTGGGCCTCAGTTTCCTCAACTGGGAAATGATGGAGTTCACTTGAGTAGCAAACTGGTATTCACCCAAGTGTTTTACAGATCACCAATTCCTTTAGATGCTATGAGTTTATGCTTAAAAATAAAAATATTTATATCAAATTATGAGAAATCCTAAATAAAAAAAATAGGTTTCTTTATGTATGACTTCTCAGCATTTTTAGGATGCTAATATGCATTGTGAATTTCCAAGTAGGAGCACACAGTATTTCCCCAACTTATTATGTCCACAGGATCCATTTCCCACATACCTCAGGATAATATTGTTCTAAGGAAGGAACTTTGGTAAATGTTGCAAAAAATGATTTTCAAAGTCCTCTTAAGATTTTTTACTTTTGTTGTTTTATGTAAGAAACGAAGTAGCTTAATACTCAACCAAATTTTTCTTGGGAAAACTTATTTGGTAAAAAACCTTTGCAAAGCCAAAGTTATCTGATAAAATAACTTAAGCTTGTGGGTAATGGGTAATATAAAAACTGAGAATGGATACCAGAAAATGTAGCAGGAAAATAAAATTACAGGTTACATCTGAAGCAAGGATTCTTTCCAATCATGCCTCCCTCCAATATTCTTTATCAAAAGTAACTGGTACATATTCTACAGCTGTCTACCCAAATACTACAGATGCTAGTGTGTGTTGGACTTTATGTTTTGTATCTTAAGAGATATAATTTGTCTACATCTAAAGGGAAATATCTATTGTATTACTTTCAACTTGCCTTGAATTCACCTTCTTTAAGCTTAGCACATCAATTGCATGCTCAAACTCACAATCATATCTTTACTTTTCCTCTGCTAGTGGATAAGAGATATTGCTCTGGTTAGAATCAATTGGCAGTAAATAGGCCTGTAAAACTCACAGCTTCCAAGTGTAGTCATGCACATCTGAGGATGATTTCTGTTAGCCCATAAAAAGTCTTATTAGTCCAAAGAGACTAAATTTATGAATGAGTCTACTCAGTAATAAAGTTCAAGAATGACTGCTCACTTAGTAGCAGAACATCAGTGGAAAGGACAAAACTTTGGAGATGTAGCAACTTCTTTTTTTAAAATAATAGTTCTTTTTTTTAAAAAAAAAATATTTATATGTACAGAACTGGGGTACAGGCCAGAGGTGCAGGGGGTGAGCGGACTCACCAGAAACAGAGTGAACAGGCAGACTGACAAAGTACACTGCTGAGGGGAGCTGCAGGTGGGTCAGGAGAGGTCTGCTGTGCCATGTGGGTCACCTTCCTGGCTGGGAATCAAACTCATGCAGCAGTGGCTGTGGTAGCTTTGTAGTGCTGCGCTTAACCCATTGCACCACCAGGGAGGGCCCGTAACAACTTCTTTCATTATGAAGGCCATCAAAATTAGTCAGCAATGTCATGGGAGCTACGGTATGAAAATGGAAGATCTAAGCTATAGATAAGCAACAGAGAAAAAGGACAGGGAATAAAAAGAGAAAGAAAAAAAAGGAAGTGAAACACAAAAAAGAGAAATGAAAAGAGTTATTTTAGATAAGAAAAAAATCTGTATGATGGAAACACTAGTCCATTTCTCACTATCTTCTGTAATTTCTCAGTGTTTCTGGAAAATGCTATAGTCATTTCTGACTTTTGTCTTTGTTCACCCTATTCTCTCTGTCTGAAATTCTATGCCTCATCCCCATACTTTCTTTGATCATTTCATTAAAGCCCACTTGAAATTTAAGTTCTTCCATGTATTAGACAGGTTCAGTAAAGGGAAATAGGAGTTAGATATTAAGGATATAATAAAGGGAATTTTATGCTTGTAAAATAATCAGAACTCTAGCTAGACTTCAAGGGTAACACCTTGAACAAGCAAAGACACAAAAGACAATGAAAATAAAATATCAAAATTTGTAACTTATAGTTAAAGCAATGCTTGGAGAAATTTCATAGCCTTAAATAATTATATTTACATAGTTAATTAATTATATATGTATATAATTTGAGTATGTATTATAGATAGTAGCTAATCAATGCACATATTATATATTAAATTATTAAACAGTATGTATACACATTAAATTATATAAATATATAACATTCTAATTATATGATACATATTTTATAAAATCTTATGTAAGGCTCCAGGATAAAATATTAGAGCAAGATGTTAAAAAAATTAAACCCCAAGTAAGTAAAAGGGAAAAAAAAAAACATAAGGGAATCAATGAAATAGAAAACTGAAAAATAAGCAGAAAAGAAAATAAACAGCACCAAAGTTTGTTCTCTAAAAAGATTTATAAAATCAGTGCTTAGCAAGATTGATCAAGAAAAATTAGAAAAAAAAATCCCTTAGTTGCTAATATCAGGTTATTAAATTTGTACTACTGCTGGAACAGATTAGAATGAATTTAAGGTCTTAAAATGACACAGATTTGTTATATTATAGCTTTGTAGAAGTCTAACAAACGACTAAAATCAGAATGTGTAAGGTATGTATTCCTTCTGGATATCTGCGTGAGGGGGAAGTGTTTTGTTGACTTTTTGAGCGTCTAGAGGTCACCAATATTCCTTGGCATGTAGCCCCCTTCCAATCAACAATCTTATCACTTAGACTTCAGTTTCTGATACCACATTTGCTTCTCTGACTCTCCTGCTTTCCTCTTTCCTTTGTGAGGATGCTTTTAATTATATTGGCCCATGGCAATCTCCCATATTAAGAATTTTAAATTAATCACATTTGCCCAGTCCCCTATGCTATGTAGGGTTAACATACTTGCAGGTTATGAGGAATAGGACATTACACCTTTGGGGAGCCAGAATTCTGCCTACCATGACATAAATAAAGAATGTCATTACAGATCTTGTAGCCATTAAAATAATAACAAAGAACAAGTACATGTCAATAAATCTGACCACTTAGATGAAATGGACAGATCACTGCAAAAGACAATACACCAAAATGTACAAGAAGAAATACAAAATTGAATAGCCTAAAACCTAAAGAAGTTATGTTTGTTATCAAAAAAGTTTCCCCAAAAAATAGGAAAGGAAAAATTTTCTCTTTCTAATTCTAAGTGGTTTCACTGGTGAATTCTATCAAAAATTCAAGAAAGAAATAATGCCAATCTTGCTTAAGTTTTCTAAAAATAGAGGAGGCTAAAATAGTTGCCAATTTATTTTATGATGTCCTCTTAATCCCAAAACCAAACTCTGACAAGGACATTATGAGAAAAGACACAACTATACTATCAAAGATAATTTTTTCCTTATTACCACTGTTGCAAAAATCCTCAAGATAATAGCAAATTAAATTGAGCAACAGATAAAAAGGATAAGACTCCATGGTCAAGAATGAGTTATTACCAGGAATAGGAGATTGGCTTCACAATAAAAAAAAGCAACTGATATAGTGAGAAAAGTTAAATAAAGGAGAACAATCACATGAACATTCCAAATGATATACCAAAAATAAGCATAAAGCAATATTCAATACCTATTCTTGGTATAAATTCTCAGTAAGTTAGAATCAAAAGAGAATTTCCTCAGTGTACCAGTTATCACTTATTTGCCTTTCAGTTCCAAATTATCCCTTCTTTAGCCTTCTGTGATACTTGTAGGCATTTCTCCTTTGTAGGCTCCTACAGAATCTGGCTTTCTCAGTAGAAGGTGCAGCAGGAACAATGCAAGAAAAAGCAGAGGAAGGGGATCTTTTTCTGGTTCCATTGTACTCTTTTTTCTTACTCATATTAAGCAGGTGTGAGAAGTGCACATGAGGTGCAGTGGTTCTCACACTTCTGCAAGTTTCACTGGAACCCAATGGGGGCCGCTTGCTGTTCACCTGCCCAGTTCTGGCCTTTGGAATCCCAGTGAACATCTTTGCCATCCTGAGCAACAGTCATACTCTTTCCAACAAGGTCTGAATTTCAACTTTCGTGAGTTTTGGCATGGTGGGTAAAAGGAGGGTGACAGCCTTTACAAGTTTGTTCCTTCCTTGAATACTCTCTAGAAGCCTTGAGGTAATAGTTTCCCTTTAAATTTGCTATTTCTGTTTCTTTGAAAACTGACAGCTGATACCACACTTACATAAAGTATACATATGTTGAAGTACTAAATGCTTTCTCCCCAAGGTCATGAATAAGGCAGGAACATCCACGTTAACCATTTCCATTAAAACATGTAATGGAGAATTTAATGAAATAAGCTAGAAAAGGAAGAAGGGAGGGAAGAAAAGAGGGAGAGCAGGTAGGAGGGAATGACAAGAAGAAAAGAAGGAATGGCATACACACTTGAAAAAAGTTCACTTGTTTTTATTTGCACACAAGAAGACTCTAGAATCCTATTTTTTTTAAAGGCCTAATGAAACTAATAATTATATTTAGCAAAATCGTAAGAAACAAGGTCAATGCAAAAACCCAAAGACATACAAATGGTAAGCACATGAAAAGATCTCAAGATCATTAGTCACTAGAGAAATGCAAGTTAAAGCCACTTTACACCTAAATAGAGTAAATGACTAATTTCAAATGGCTATAATTTAAAAAGATTATACCAAGAGTTTGTTGGTAAAACTCTTGTTTGTGAAATAATTGGGACTCTTACTAAATGCTGTAGGTGTGGTAGATGTAAAATAGTACAAAAAGCACTTTCAATGACTGGTCTGTTTCTTAATTTAAAAAACATACCTGTTATAGTGCCCATTTCTAAGTAGTGACTCAAGAAAAATGAAAACATAGACTTATACATGAATATTCATACCACTTTTACCTGCAAAAGCCCCAAACTGGAAACAACCCAAATGTGTAGCCTTAGGCAAACAGATAAATATATCTGGTATATATCTGCACAATGGAATACTACTCAGCAATAAAAATGAATAAATTATTGATATAACCAACAACAACGTGAGTGAATTTCAAAATAACATGAATGAGTAAAAGAGGTCAGATTAAAAAAATAATTGTATATTGTGTAAGGAATAGTGGAGATGGTTGTACAATATTGTAACTATACTTAATGCCACTGTACATTTAAAAATGGTTAAATGGTAAATATTATATTACATTATTTATATTTTTGGCACAATTAACAACAGGATTATTGCCATAGACAGTTAAATAAAAATGTATTGCTTTCAGAGATTATCTAATCTGATATTGTTTAAACTTCTTGTGTAGTACCTCATCGACAGTAGCATCAAAAAAAAAATACAAAGGGGCCTCCCTGGGAGTGTTGAGGTTAAATTCTCTACACTATCAAGCTATCACCAGCCACTGCAGCATGAGTTCAATCTCTGGCCAGGGAGGTGACCCGTATGGCACAACAGATCTCTCCTGTCTCCCTTGTTGCTCCCCTCAGCAATGCATTTTAGTAGATCTGCTTGTTCTGCTCCTTACTCTGTTTCTGGATAATCCTCCCACCGACAGCACCTGTGGCCTACACTAAAGTTCCTGTATATATAAATAAAAATAAATCTTAAGAAAATGGGAAAAGAGCAGACATCTTCATAAAAGAAAATATGCAAGTGATTATTCAGTATCTGAAAAGTTTTCAATTTCATTAGTCATAAGGTAAGTGCAAATTAAAAGACCTAGGTTACCCTAAGTCCTACATTTTCTCACGTCATCTCCAGCCTTCCTTATTTTCTATTATTTAATGAAAGAATACTCTATTTACCACTCATCTTGTCTGTGTTTTCCATTAAAATATGAATTTCTTGAAAGCAGTACTGTGTCCTATTCTTGGCTGCATTTCCAAAACTTGGCAAAATTTTTGTTTATTGAATAAAAAAGATAAAGATTATGAGGAGTTACAAAACAACAAGATATTCTAATCTGACTTCCAGACCAAAGACTTTGTTATATAGGTCATACAGAAAATACGCTTGATCAAATGCCTTAATATCTATTTAAACTTTGGACTTCTTCTTCCAGGACATTAATTTTGCCCCTACCATCTTCTATGAGCAATTTTGCTGAAGAAAATATGATCACAACTATACGTCCACACTTCTAGAAGAACTGCATGAAATCTGAGAGATGTCTGCAAATTTGGGTAGCTGTTATGAACCTTAAAATTATTTAGGGCCCTCCCTGGTGGCGCAGCGGGTTAAAGCACAGCACAAAGAAGCTTAAGCCACTTCCGCATGAGTTCGATCCCGCCTGCCCCCGAGGTGACCACATGGTGCGGCAGACCTCTCCTGACCCGCCTGCTGCTCCCCTCAGCAGTGTACTTCGTCGATCTGCCTGTTCTGTACCCCATTCTGTCTCTGGTGAATCCTCTCACCCTCCGCATCTCTGGCCTGTACCCCAGTTCTGTACGAATAAATAAATCTTTAAAAAAAAATTGTTTAGCTTAAATCAAGTAAAACAAGTACTTCAGATAACCACAATTCTAAATGCTTAGTGAGCAGTATTGAAAGCTGCCTCACTGTGGGATAAAAAGTGATTATTAAACTAACAGATTCCTCAAGCTACTACTGACAAAGGAAGAAATTAATATTTGTAGTGGTAATGAATCTCAGAAGAGCTCAATGTGGTCCAAGGGTTCATTCATTTAGAATCAAGTTTGCATATTCATTTAATTACTCTGGGGTACTTTCTGGAATCATTTTATATTAGATGGTAGGACTTTGAATAATCATAGAAAGGAGAGCATGGTTTACAGAGATGGGTTGAGTGCATAACCTATAACCTAGGAATTCCTATTCAATTCTCTTGGCATTACTGTCAAATTCACATTTTTTCAAGGCTTTCATGAAAATATATGGTACAGATGATGCTTAGAATGCTACCTAGTATATTAAAGAAACATTAAAAAAAATGCATACTTTGTAAGACTGTGATATACTGAATTATACTGAAATGATAACTTTTGTTTATAACATTGTGTTTTAACAGGCATTATTATTAAATTTGTCCACAGGATTTAGTAGAAGCAGTGGCATTAAGAGCTCTTAGAGAATGCCAATTTATTTTTTCCAAACAATTTCTCTGTTCCTAACCAAATGACACTATTATACCACAAATACTAGGAGTATATATAGATTAGCAAAGCATGTAGAGTTATAGTAGAAGAGATTTTGAGGCTGATTTGGATTTGATAGCACTGATATCACTTAAATTCAATCTTGCCACTTTTTCTAACTTGCTAAGGAAGAAAGAGTTGGACATTCCTTTGGCATAATTTTTCATTCTTTGGCTTAATTCATGTAGGAACAAATGAAAGATTTTGTTTCATAAGAAAGCACATTTCTAAATGAGTATGGGAGAGAAATACTTCTAAATATAATACTTTATCATGAACTCATGTGTCCTTTTATTTTCTCCTAATAATAACATTAAAAATGCATATTACTTGTTAGTTCTGACAATGACAATTTATGAAATTTGTCTAAAATTGTCCAGCTGAAGTTTCACTTCAAAATTCCATTTAGTGGCTTACCTCTAAGATAGCCAAAGAGAAAAAGAACAATTTGGAATTTTGCATTATGTGTATGTGTAAGTGTGTTGCGCATCGAGGACTGAAATTATCATTAAATATGAATCATTACATAGATTTATTAGCCAAAGGGATATCTAATTAAATTAAAAAGGGAGCATATGTTAGCAGAGTCGACTTCAGGATCTGTTCCTTTGTAATAAGGACTTTCACATGCCTTCTTCCTCAATTCTGAAAGCACACGGTTCCTTATTCCCTTCACCATGAATAAGGCCGACATTTGACAGCTTCACAAGGCTGACAGGGTTACCCAACAGCCCACCCTCCCTATTCTCAATCCAATTAGACCTCTAATCCTCCAGATGAAAGGCCCAACCGCTCACGTTCCTCATGACAACGACAGCTATTGATTATTTGTCACTGCAGCTAACACCTTCCCTGTCGAGGCTGCTCTGACAGAAGCAAACCTACCAAATTAGACAGCACTTTATCTGCCCTGGAGGCCAAATGGCACAACAAGTAAAGGCTAATAAATGGTATAAAAATGAACAAATCATAACATTATGACAGGCTGATCGTTGCCAGCAGCTTCCCAGCTCAAGCTTGATGTTCTGTTAGACTTGCTCCTTCTCTTTCCCCTCTGCTCTAGCTCCAACTTTGACTGAATTAAAGGCCAGAACAATTAAGGCATTTGACCAGCAAAGATAAGCCAATTGAAGTATCACCAAGGGACATAAATGTCAATAACTGACTGCCATTTGTCAATACAAACATTCTGGAGATGCAAATGCTCAGGCCTCTGCTCTCCACTAGGCTGCATTGACTCGCTTTGCAACAACGAGTCAGCTCAAATAGACAGTGTGCCTACTTAACCAGGGGGGGAAAAAAGGAAAGGAAAAGGGAAAAGGCATATACAATCCCAAGAGAGGAAGTGTTCAATGAAGAATATGCAGAAATCACTAGTGTGGGGTTAAAGGGTTGTATGAGGAAAGAAAATTGCAAATTTGAGCCATTCTCCCTCTAAAAATATTTTAATACCAGGCAACTGGAATCTTGGCTGGGAAAAAATATTCAATCAATAGTTTTTGAGCACCAACCACATACCAAACACTGTTATGAATTATGGGGGGGGGGAGGGGAAATAGTGAAAAAAAGAACAGCTCCCCAAGTCCCTGACTTAATGAAGTTTGTGTGTGTGGTAAATAAAAACACCAACACAACAATAAATAAACACAACAAATAAAACAAACAGCATATTTTTAAAAAGATTTATTTATTTATGCATATAAGACCTGAGGTACAGGCCAGAAGTGTGTGTGTGTGGGGGGGGGGTAGTTGAGGGGATTCACCAGAGACAGAGTGGGGAACAGAACGAGAAGATTGACTGAAATACACTGCTGAGGGGAGCAGTGAGACAGGAGAGGTCTGCTGTGCCATGTGGGCAGGGATTGAAGTCATGCTGCAGTGGCTGCTGAGAGCTTCGTAATGCTACACTTTAACCCATTGCACCATACAGGGAGGCTCCCTGATTTAGGATTTAAGGACATTTTGACTGATGTGATGTGGATAGAGTGCAGGAGGCAAAAGCAGGCCATTCAAGGTTACTACATTAATCCAATCCAAGATGCTGGTGGCTATGACTGTGGTAGTGGCAAAGAGGTATTGAGAAGTGGTAGAGATCTGGACTGTTTAGAATACAAATCTGACAAAATTTGCTGATGGACAGCAGTCTTGAACAAGTAAATGAGGTATATATCCTGAGCTGAGGGATGCAAAAGGAATGAGAGAAGGGAGATTCAAATGATGAAGAAAGAGTAATATGATGTAGAGCAGATGCCTTATAACTAGAGGCTTGTCTTGTCCTATTCTGATGATTCAAATAGAAAGGTTGTTTCTGATAAAAAACCTAATGCTGGGCAAGAACCTTAATTTTCATTCTTCTAGGTTATCACAGAGTGGTAAAAGATTCTTGTAAGCAGGTAGGGCTTTGATTGATTTCAATCTGAAATAATCCACATGCCAAAGTGGCACATCTATAGGAGGCCTGTTCTGAATGTCTTAGGAAGCCCTGGCCTTTACCTTGCTCATGACACTAAAAAAGAAAAACAAACCAAAAAAAGGTCATCTTGGGAGGACACAAGAAATCAATTCATTTTGAAAACTGGTACATAAAGAAAAAGAATGAAGGATTTACTATTCCATTTCTATATGAACTGTACCATTGAGTACTCTAATAGTAGATAATGGGAAGTTTCTCTCTAGTAAATTATTTCAGCTAAAAATTATAGAAGGGAGGGTAAAATGGAAAGAACATTCTGAAACTCCAAATAAACTCACAGCTTTAGACACTGAGTAAGAATAACTGCTAACATCACACAAATAGAGACAATGAAACATTGTAAGTCTCCCGATGAACAAACATCATAACAATCATGTAGTTTAATACAAAAATGGAGCAATAATCAAATTAGCCTATAGATCCAATTTAGAGGGACTACAGAAGATAGAGGAATAAATTAAAACATGGTGAGAGAGAATCTACATAATCTTAATTGTGTCAATCAGTCTATACTGAGACATCAAGTGAGAGTAGGGTTAAGCCATAATTATGAAAAACATTAAGGAAAAAAAGGTAGAGAGAAATAAAGACTTAAAAAACATATAAACCAATCACAAAAGATAGCCCTTATTTGGGCTTTAAACAAATGTAAATAGGGGCCCTCCCTGGTGGCGCAGTGGGTTAAAGCACTGCACTAAGAAGCTGAAACCACTTCTGCATGAGTTCGATTCCCACCTGCCCCAGAGGTGACCACATGGTGTGGCAGACCTCTCCTGACCTGCCCGCTGCTCCCCTCAGCAGTGTACTTCATCGATCTGCCTGTTCTGCTCCCCACTCTGTCACTGGTGAAGTCTTTCGCCACCCCTGAGTCTCTGGCCTGTACCCCAGTTCTGTATGCACAAATAAATGAATCTAAAAAAAAAAAAAAAACAAATGTAAATAAGCAAAACCTTTTAAGAGACAATTTATAATTTGAACATTGATGGTGGAGTAACAAGTTAGGTAATGTTCATACTCATTACTGACAAAAACACTTGATTTGGGAGCATTGAGGAAGAAATAAGACTTATTTTCTAAAAAATAGAAAGGATGTTGTTAAGTGAAACAAAAGCTTGAATAATCATTTATTAGATCATCAAAGTGAGGATTCAACTCCAGGAAACAGTCCAACACATTTTACTCTGTGAGAACTGCTCTCACAATCACAGATTTGAGTTCAGTATATATACCTTGTTATAGAATAGCATGCATGTAGAAGAAAAAGAGAATGGTGAGTCATTAATGATAAAAAGGTAACAGGAGACTTCTGGTTTTCACCTACAAGTTTAAGTCTATTTCCTTGACCTAAAGAAATACCTGCTATCTGAACAAAGGCTGGGGTTTAATAATTTTCTTCTGAAGAATGCACTGTGGAGATGCAAAGGTTAGATACCTATTGTTAAAGTCTTCTTTAACTGACTTCTAGGTTATTGCAAGTGGGTGAAGCACTGGTTTTCCCCCAGGCATCAGATTCTTGTATGACATTCATAGACTAGAACCTGTTCTGATTTTAAGTCTATGCAGATGATAGCTTTGCTTCTTGCCTGCTAAACCATGGAGGGAAGTATGTGTGGGGTTTCCCTTATCATTCACGAAATGTTTACAATAATGATATAGGGTGAATCACTTCTATTGTAAGCAGAATTGTTACAATTTCTTTTTTTTTAAACCGAGTGTTGAACATGACCAAAAGGGAATTCCAAATGCACTTTGGTCTTTTGGGGGCCTACATGGTGCTTGATATCAGATTCCTGCCTTATGTCTTAGGCTCTTTTCTGTATGAGATGTTTCTTTTAACCAGTCTGACTACTTGATACCTTCTGGAGGTTTAGTTGGAGGTTTTTAAAGTTGAAAAACAATGAAAAGGGTTAAGTATCTTCATGGACTTCTAAACCTCCAATTATCCATTCTTCATATGTAGAGTATGCTAAAATTTTCTCACCTTTAGGACTTATCATGACCCTAATTAAGGACCGATTTAAGTCTAGTTGATTGATGAGATCAGTGAAAGTCAAATCACCCTGGATGTCTTAATGTTGTAATACAAATAGTGTAACCTAGTTTTCTGTCTTGCTCCTGTAACAGTCTCAATCTTGTATCGTAAGGCTTAGCAAACTGATGACTATTCAGCTATACTATACTCAGCAGTATCAAGGTTTAGCAAATTGATGACTATTCAGCTATACGATACTGAATGGCACTAGACATTGGAACTGCAATTATGCTTTTTATATAATATTAACAACATTAAAAAACCTTCCTAGTATCCAAGTTTCTTCAAATATTGTCCTTTGTGAGTTCTCACAGGAAATGGTATTCTCTCATGTCCCATCTGCTATTTTGAATTTGGGACTGAGGTCTTGCTGAAAAGTTACCTGCTTTTGTTATCTCTGCATGTTTTGTACTCTAGGTTGCCTTTAGGTCTATTTGCTGGGATGCCACCCATTATTTCTGATTGAACTTTCCCTCATTTCCTGCCTTTTCTAGCAAAGCGGAATGCATCAGGAAGGACAAAACTGCTTATCCACTATTAATTGGTTTAAAAGCTTCACTTCTAACAGACTAACAAACCTAAGGTCAATCATATTCAAATTGTTTTTGAGCACAACATTTAATTTATGGATTTTTTAAATTATGAGTAATAAAGGTCTAGACTAAATGGTGGCAAAGGACATAGGAAGGAAGGAATGAGTGATCCTCACAAAACAAGGTAAGAAAATGTGATGTACCTAATAATGAACTAGGAGATAAAGAAAACAGTCCCACTTATAGTAGCATCAAAAAGTATTAAAAACCTAAGGATAAATCTAACAAAGAAGATGAAAGATACAGTCACTGGAAACTGTAAGACATTGTTAAAATAAATAGAAGAAGACACAAGGAAAAGCAAAGCCATCCCATGCTCATGGAGTGGAAGAATTAACATTGTTATAGTGGTCATATGCAGGTTTAACACAATCATTATCAAGATTTCAATGGAGTTCTTCAAAGAAATGTAGAAAACATCAGTGAAATTTATATGGAACCAAAAGATATCAAATAGTCAAAGAAATCTTGCTGAGAAAGATGAGGAACAGAGGTATCACATTCCCACACTTAAACTGTACTACAAAGCTATAGTAATCAAGCAGTATAGTATGGTAATAAAATAAACCCACAGACAATGGAACTGATTGAAAGGTTAGCAACAAATCAATGCTTACATGGACATTTAATCTAAGACAAAGGAGCCAAGAATATATAATGGCAAAAGGAAAGTCTTTTTTCAACAAAAGGTGCTGAGATGTATGGACAGTCACATGCATATGAAACTACACCACTCACACCATATACAAAAATTAACTCAAAATGAATTAAAGACTTGGATATAAGACTGGAAATGATTAAAAAAAACATAAGAAAACACAGAAAACACGCCACAAAATTGGCTTCAATGATGTACTTGGGTACTCAACTCTAGGGCAAGAAAATAAAAACAAAAATAAAATGGCATTAATTAAACAGATACTGCACAGTGAAATAAAATATCATTATAATTGAAAGATAATCCACTGAATGGGAAAAAATATTTGGACATTACATATCTGACAAGGCAATAATACCCATTATCTACAAAGATTCCTATAACTCAAAACAAGAAAACAAAGAACCCAATTAAAGACTGGACAGAAGAACTAACTAGACATACAAATGACTAATAGGCACATGAAAAATAGTTCAACATCTCTTATCATCAGGGAAATACAAATAAAAATTACAACGAGGTATCAAATCACACACAAGAAGAGCCATGTCATAAAAAGAAGCCCAGAAAACAGCAAATGTTGGTGAGGGCATGGAGAAAAAGGAACCCTAGTCTACTGTTGGTAATGCACACTGACCGGTTCCTAAGGAAACAGTATGGAAGTTCTTCAAAATATCAAACATTGTTACCTCATATGCCCCAGCAATCCCACATCTAGGAATACACAATGGAATACTACTCAGCTATTAAAAAAAATAATGCACTCTTGCCATTTACAACAACAGAACTGGAGAGGACTCTGCTGATGAAATAAATTAGAAGGAGCAAGATATCAAATGATTTCACCCATATGTAGAATACAGAGAAACAAAACTAAGGAATAGAAAGAACTAAACCAAAACAAACCCTATAAATAAAACTACATAACTGAGGCTATAAGAGGGGGAGGGAGAAAAAGGGTGGGGAAAGGTAGTAGGGGTCCAATGTGGATATGGTGTGGCTGTAGCGGTGTCAACCTAGTCTCCTAAATCATATATATGGTATTGTAAAGCAATGTTATCTCAATACAAATAAACTTTAAAAAAAAAAAGGAAAGAAAACGGGATATTTGGGGACCAAGGAAGTCAGAAATAGTGAAAGATTAAGGTAATATTTTGAGTTTGAATTGAAGAATGATAATTTTCTTTATAAAAGTGGGGAAAATAATAAGAAAATTGAGTTTGGTTTACAGGGGGGGTATTAATGTAAATTACGAAGGAAGATAATCAACTGAACTAAATTCAGGAAAGAGAACATAGCTATAAATTCAGACTTGCAAGTCCACCTTATGAAAATAAGAGCAAATGATTTCTGGAGGAGAAAGTAAATATGCAGATAGAGCCTCTAGACCAATAATTATGCATGTTTCAAATCAGCATATAAATTATGAAACTGAAAGGGCAGCTTGTTATGTTGTTGGGACAGTATGAGCTCTCTCAGATTTCTGATTACTGCATATATAACTTCATGTTCAAGATACAGATTCACGCCCACTGAGTCCTGAGGGCTATCTCATATGGCTGTTACAAGATGTACAAGTGGTAGTGTACAACTGGATAAACAAGTAGTCCAGTTTAACTATCTCAGTGGTTGGCTGATCTAAATGATGAGATATTCTAAAGCAATGAAGAATGTCTTCTTCATTTCAGAATCCTCAGTGCATAGTGAAAATGGAATAGAATATTTCTGCTCTTGATGCTTGCTGAATTAATTTCTAGAGGGGCAATACTTGTGTGAAGTATTGGCAATTAGTAAGGTTTCACACAATAAATAAGAGAATAGTCTGCTACTGCTCTGATCTTACCTTTCCAGCAATCATTTGTATTTCCAATGGCCATTTTGATTAGGAGTCATGGAGTAGGTTCCTTCTATCATTCTGTAGTTATTAATGAAATTAACATAAATACTCACTCACTTTATCCTACTTTAACGTATCAGTCCACTTATTCATGCTAGCATATCAAAGCAATAGTATTATTGATGACAGTATGTTTTCTGAATGTAGCTCAGGATTTCTTTTCAGTTCTTTTTATCCTCAGGAGATATTTCACTAGGACTGAAAAGTCAATTACTATTTTAGAGTTACTTGTATAATTAAACAATCAACTTGATATAGTTAGTTTTCTTAATTTCATTTTGGCTATTAATCTTTGCTAACATTTAACTTTCAGTGGAAGTTATTTAGTTTCAGAAATCAAAACTATAGAATAAAATACATTCAAAAAAGTCCTCTCCAAACAGTCCTTCTCTCAAGAACCTTTATTCACTTATTCTTCCATCTTCAGAAAATAATAAGCAAATACTTGTTTTCTTTTCCTTCCTAGTTAATTGTTCTCTTTATCTTGTTCTCTTCACTTAGTAATCCCCATGACCACTTCATAGTCATGTATAAAATGTAGACTACCATACATAATATTCCACACTTGTCTTTTTTACTCCAGATCATCCAAATCAGCATATAAATGATGAAACTGATATTAAAATATTATTCATTACTTTCTACAGTTATAGAGTATTCCACTATATGAATACACTTTTTATTTATTCAGTCTTCTAACAAGATTATTTCCCTTCACATTTTTTTTTTAAAGATTTATTTATTTTCGTACAGAACTGGGGTACAGGCCAGAGATGCGGAGGGTGAGAGGATTCACCAGAGACAGAGCGGGAAGCAGAACAGGCAGATCGACGAAGTACACTGCTGAGGGGAGCAGTGGGTGGGTCAGGAGAGGTCTCCTGCGCCATGTGGTCTCCTCCAGGGCAGGCGGGGATTGAACTCATGCGGAAGTGGCTCAAGCTTCTTTGTGCTGTGCTTTAACCGGCTGCGCCACCAGGGAGGGCCCCCTTCACATTTTTTTTTTTTAACTACAATTTATGTCACAGTTAAATAGCCTGGCACATCCATAGTTTCTTATTTTTACCAATATACACTTGGGATGATTGATAGGAGTAGAAATGTGGGGTCAAAGCTAAGTACATAGCTTAGTTTGGCTGGATAAATTTCCTTCCATATGGTTGTACTATTTTTTATTTCTTTCAGTAAGTCTTATCATAGGCTGCTACAAATATTTTTATCTTTGTCAATGACACATGAAACAAGCCACCTGATTATAATTTTAACTTGCATTTCTCTTACAATTGTTCTCTTAAATTGTTCTCTGTCAAGTCTCCTTCCAATTCTGAGCCCTTTCACCAGGTATATATATGGTTGCCTAAATCTCCCTGAAAATAGGTACCTAAAATAAAATAAAATTCTAGTCTGATGAGCAACTGACTGGCAATTTGAACAATACTGAACATATTTTCACATATTGGAAGCATTTTATATTTTGATACCGAAGATTAAGATGAGAATCCTGGTGACATATGTGAGAGAGATAACAATTATATTTAACAAAAGGCTCAAGAATCAGGTTACATGATCAACCTAATTCATTTCATAAAGCATTATTATGTATTAAGCTCTAGGTTCTGAAAATAAAATATGTAACTATGATACTCTTCCTGACATTCAGATGCTCACTGAAAAGAAATTAAATGTGCAAAAAAGTAAATACATTTCAGTGTGTTAGGTGATGTAACAATGTTTGAGTAAAGAAGGTATTGGAAGAACAAAAGAGGGGATGATAAACTCTGCCTAAATAAATCTGGGGAAGTTCTAAAGTATGCTTAACTAAAATATGAATAAAATAAGTCCAAAAACACAACCATATGAACACAGCATTAGTCTAAACCATAATTTAAAGAGTTTAAGCCATAATTTAAACAGTTTAAACCTGACAGAAATTTTATTTGAAAAACCTTCAACATGAATTAACTGTATTTGGTTGCCCAAATGTTAATTATTAGAGTATTGCTATAGTCTCTTGCTCATCAGACTGGCATTTTATTTTATTTTAGGTACCTATTTTCAGGGAGATTTAGGCAACCATATATATACCTGGTGAAAGGGCTCAGAATTGGAAGGAGACTTGACAGTATATTATTTGGAGAAGGAATAAGGAATAGATAATAGCAAAGCTCGGAAAATTTATCTTCATTTGGCTAGAACGATTATTTTATTAAGATATATGCTATAATATCATGTCATTCATTTTTTCAAAATTCTCCAGTGAGTCCTCATTTAGAGTAAAAACATTCCTGACTGTGGTCTGGACACCCAACTGGACCTGGCCAGCAACTCTTCCAAACCCTCACACCCACTACTCCCTGCTCACTCATGATAACTGCAAGCTTTGTTATTTCTCAAACATTCCTGACACTCTATTTTAATGTCTTTGTTCTGACTACTCCTTGTGCTTGGAATAAAAGTTCCTCCTTCAGCCACTCACAAGGCTATCTCCTTCAAGTCCTGCTTCAGATATCATTATCTCAGAGAAGACTATTCTGATTGCCTTTAAAACAATTACAATCTGCCCTTCTTACTTGCCTCCTCCCTGACATTCTTGATCCTCTCTTTGTCATTTTGGTTATATTTTTGTTACCACATTGGTAAATGCTCATTTGCATTTTGTAAAAGTGTAGTAGTCAAGAAAATATTAAAAAGTCCTATTGGTCACACAATGTGCCCAGGAAATGACAATATTCTGACTATAGAAATAAAAGGCCCTTGATTCCTTCTCACTTACTTTTAAATGATAAAATAGGAGTAGGAAATAATCAAGAGGAGGAAATTACATAACAAATATGGACTTATGATATAAGAAGGTAATAAGCATTTTAGCGCTCTTTAGAATTGATGTTATATACAAAATTAATTTTTAAAAGTTTAAATGAAAATAATGGTTCTTAAGCTCTCTTTTAGCAGCTGTAAAAATATTCACTGGCCCTGTGCCCAGAGTTTAAAAGAAAGCAGCATGAGTCTAATGAAAAACAAGCTGTAGGTCTCAGGGAAATTCAATATATACTCTTCTTTTCCTTGTAGTTTTTGATTGGTTTCCATGGGAATCTAGGTTTGTGGGATCTCTAATCTATTCATGGAAAGCAGATGCTTTCATTTTCATGATTTAGTAAAAGTGGGGATCAGAGAAGAGACAAAGATGATTAGAAAATGAATATAGTTAAGGAAACATGACTATGTACAAAACAAAAGTATATAAACCATGTAGATTTCAGAATACAATCTTTAAGGCTGTTCTACTATGTTTGATGTATATTCTAACACCAAAAAGTCTTGGATTTAAGAAAGAAGCTCTGGATTCAAATTTTACATCTGGTTCCTGAGGCACCTCTTAGGTACTTCTTTGGGAATGTGACTGGGAATTACTTTAAGATAGAAGAACCAGAAGTCTGAGAAAGTAAATTTCAGGAATATGTAATTTCCTTTCAATGGAATATTGTTGGAATATTGTTCTAATTCCAGAGCTGGAGTTAGAAAAGCAAGGTGACTCCCGACTCTGGAAATGACAAAATAGCCTTGAAGAACTTAATCAAATAATAGTTAAGCTTATTTACATAGAAAATCAATAATTTTCAGCTTTGTTTACTGCTATGAAGCTATTATGAACCTAAGTGAAAAAAGAAATTCTAACTAGAACCATATTAGAAAAATTCAAAGTAGTGACTTTTGTCAATCAATATTTGCTGAAAAGTAGTTCTTTGTGACTACAAATTTTGTCGTGCAAGTAGAAGTACATGAAGTATAATCAAAGTACTAAAGACACATTTTACTTTCAATTCTCACATTTGTTTAAAAACAGACCAACTCTGGTTTTGGCTAGAACTCTCATTTGAATATATGACCTAAATATTTGCAAACCAGTTTTTAGGCTGGAAAACAGAAGACTGGTTTAGAGATAGTTTCTAAAAAGGACAAAGTTGATGATGGAAATTTCAGTAGTTGTAACAACCTTGAAGCAAAGATTAGACTAGACTCACTGTCTCAAAAAGGTAGTTTACCTAGGTTCAAGTCCAACAGGTAAACTTCAAGGGTTGTTTAACATCTTAGTCCAGAGTTTTTGAGATCAAGATTTTGGAACAAAATGATTCTCATATACTTAGACTTTCTTACATTTCTAAGTAATGTGGGCATTGCAAATGTTTTTTGGTGCCTTCTTTTTAGAAGCACACCAGCAGTCAAAACCTCATTTGTTTACTTACTCAGCTACACTATGTGCTGCACAATGAACATTTATTACATTGTTTTTAAATGGACTGGTGAGCCAAAACAGCCACTGAGAAGCTTAGAAGTAGCCATGACATACTACCAGGTGATGATGGTGCATCTTCAAGGTTAAGGACCACTAAATTTTGAATACAGAGAATTTTCCTATAGTTTCTAAGGCTGAGGCTAGGGATAAGTAATCTCAATATGTAAGAACCTAGGCGAGGAACTCATCTTGATTCCATTTTTCTCTTATCCTATCTACAAATAATGGTCATCAAATTCTGGATATTATATATATTTATAATAAAACTTTTTTAAAAGAACATGTTTATTATTCCCAAAAGGAAAGCCCATAACCTTTAGCATCACTCTTTCCCCTACTTTACCCCATTCTCTACCAATTCAGCTCTAGTCCACTTCTGTTTAGTTTTCTGTCTGTAGACATTTCTGTTCTGGACATTTCATATAAATGCAATAATTCACCCCATGATATTTTATTACTGACTTCTTTCACCTATCATAATCTTTTCAAAATTCATTCATGTTGTAGCAAGTATCAGAATTTTATTCCTTCTTATTGTTGAACATTATTCCATGATAAATCTATTTAAATTTTACTTATCCAAATTCATCAGTTGACTCAATTTTTTTCACTATTATGAATAATGCTGTTATAAACATTTGTGCAAAAATATTTGTGTGAACATGTTTTAGATTCTCCTGGGTATACTACTTAGCAGAGGAACTGGTGTCATATGGTAATTATGATTAATCGATTTGAGGAATAACCACTTACTGTGTTTCATGTTTTTTAAATTGAGGTCTAACATATACTCAATAAGGTCCATAAATTTTAAGTATACAAATAGATAAATTTTTATATAAATGACACACAAAGCAAGATAGAACATTTCTAGCACCCCTGAACACTTTCTTATGCCCTTTTTCAGTCAATACCTACCCATGCTTGGAAACTACAAACCTGGCTTGAATCACCATACACTTTTTTGCTTGATTTGAAATTTATGTAAATAGAACATGTTTGACTTCTTTTGCTCAACATGAGTATGAAATTCATTCAGGGGATGAATATAAGAATAGATCTTTTTTTTCATTGTGTAGTAGTCTACTATTGAAACATATCACAATTTATTTACCCATTTACCTGCTGATAGAAACTGGGTTTGTTTGTACTATTAAGAATATTTGCTATTATAAATAAATCTATTGTGTACATTCTCATATTGTCTTTTTGGTGGAAAGAAGCACTTATTTCTCATAGGTATTTCAAGTAGTGGGATGTGAAATGCAGTTATATAGAGTGTGTGTGGGGTGCATGCATGTTATTATGTGCTTTAGTGTTCATATATTTAGTGTTTAAGTACAGTGAAACAATTTCCGAGGGTTAATGTATCAATTTAAACTTTCACCAAAAATATCTGAGAGTTCCAATTGTTCTATATATTTACATAAATTGGTATTGTCAGATTTTTCATTTTATATATTCAAATGGTTGTGTAGTGGCATCTCACTGTAGCTTTAATTTGCATGTCTCTAACGCATAATGATAGATATTGTGTGATACACCTTTGTGTGTATGTGTTTTTTAATATAATCTTTTGTGAACTAGGGTTACACATTTCAATGTGAACAAATTTAAAAAATGTAGTGTCTAGGGCCCTCCCAGGTGGCACAACAGGTTAAAGCACAATACTATGAAGCCATGTGCAGCCACTACAAAGCAAGTTGGATTATTGCCCTAGGGAGATGACCCACATGGTGCGTCAGACCTCTCCTGACCCGCCTGCTGCTCTCCTCAACAGTGTACTTAACTAGATCTGCCTGTTTTGCTTCTCACTTTATCTCTGGTGAATTCTCTCACCACTTTCCCTTGTACCCCCCCCCACACCTCTGGCCTGTACCCCAGTTCTTGTATACATAAATAAATCTTTTTTTAAAATGTAGTATTTAAGTCAAGAAAGCAAGTTAGAAAATAACATAAGCAGTATAATACCATTTATACAAAGAGTTTAAGTATGTAAAATAGTCTTATTGCCTATCCAAATACTTGTGTATATATACACACACAAACACATATATGTATTTGGATACCTTTATATGTATATATATATATATGGTATTATGTACATATGCCTCACACACATATATACTATATATAAATTAAATGTAGAAAAATATACATGGGTTTGAAATCCCCCATATTGAAGAAGTAGAAGAGAATAGAATTTCAGAAGATAAATAGACTACCTCATTTGTTTTAATTCATTTAAAACAGAAGCAAATATTATTCTCTATTATCAGTAAGTTTTAAATAATTAATTAAACAGAAGAATCTAGACATATTCAAATGCAAAGAGAATGATGATTAATTTATTAAGTGCACAGAACTGAAAGAATTCACTCAATTTCCTCATCCATGGCAAACTGGATTAGAAGAAACTGAAGGGCTTTCTGTTTCTGACATCTACTGATATCTAAGAGTAATTTGATGTTCACACCTGTATTGCAGTATGACTAGCAACAATACTATTAATAACTTATGCTTATAGAATATGTATCTTTAAGCAAAATATTTTATACCCAAAAGACTCATTCTTATGAAGCAGCTAGCTAGAAGTATAATGTAGAAACTGAGACATACAAGAGTGATACTAAGTTATCCACTTCTTACTCCTTTTCCTAATAAACCCACCCTTTTAAAATTTCACCACAAAGAAAAAAAAAAAAACAACAATTAAGTTCATATAGTCTTTTATAATCCTATTTAAAAGATATAATGGCGTGGTGCAGAAAATGAAAGGAATAAACGTATCAATTACTAACTTATAACATTTCCTACACAAGTATTTTTGGTAAATGGTTCTAACAAACAAAATGTTTAGCATTTAAACTTTTAAAACCACATATCATTCACATTGTTTATATGATATTCACATGTACTGTGTGGTTGATTTATGAATTCATATATTCATTAATCAAACAATAATGCGTATAAAGTAGCAGGCACTGTGCTAAGATTAGAACTATAAAATTAGAGACAGTCTTTGTCTTCAATATCATTAGTGGAGTAAAATAAAGATAAGTGAAATCCTTACTAAAGTGTGATAGGTAAGGAATTGTGGTGGAGGTATATAGACACTGAGGGAGTTTAGTATAGAATTGAAGTGAACTGGGGAGTGGACTGCTCAGTGTGTATGTCTGTAAGTATATATGTGTAAAATAAGAAAATCTAATACTGTTACCTTGTATTAAGTTCCCCTGAAAGTGTATTTTATACTTTTTATAGATCATTAAAATGGACACAACACATTGAAAACTCAGGATTAATTTTGTTTTCATAAAAGAATCAAAAATTATTTTTGGGAATTAAAAAAGGTAAAAACAGAACTGCAGCCTGAAGCTTTTTAATTTTTGTGTTCAACATGTTGTAACTTTTCAAACTGGGTGTCTTAATCTTCTTGAAGTCAAGTTAATAATTCCTGGAAGATTATAAATGTATTAACGGTTAACAATTAATAAGACTGTTAAAGGTTTTTAAAATCCTTATAAACAAATAACTATATCTGTGGAAGTCAGAGAAACAGTAGCTTCCCTGCAGCAAAACATTTCTAACAATTAGATTCCTTTTGTGAGAAACCCAGAAAAGGTAGGACTGATGACTTTCTTGAATTAAGCTGAGGATACTACATAAAAACAAATTAGATGCAGATATTCAGTACATCGAGATTAGTTTTATCCTCATGGGTACTATTCCCTTAGTGGCATGGACTAAGAGCAATTGGTTTCCAAAAGACTGAATATGTATCAAATTTACTATGTCCATCACCACAGTTTTCCCCATATATGTATTTTAAAATTGGGTTAATGTTTCTAAGAAACAAAACATTTAGCATTTGTATTAGTAATGACTTTCTATTTAAGTAATATAAAATGTATTCATTCATTTAATCAAGACATGTCAACATGGTGTTAGAATCTAGGGGATTAGAAGCAAAATAAAACAAGGTTTTTGCCTGGAGCTCCAATCTAGTGGGAAAGAGACAAGTAAGCAATAATTATAATATAAAGTAATGAGGCTCTAATAGAGACATGAGCAAAATGCTATAGGAATATGAGTTTCTCCTACTAATAAATCCAATATGATGTAGTTCATTATAATAAAATAACATGAAAATGGTTGATCTGAGGTCAATGATAGTAACAACTATTTATATATTGTCTGGTGATAATTTATAAAGTACTTAGGCACTAGAAACTAAATGGGCCAGCTTCAACGGTCACTTCTGCCTTTATATTTGTATGCAGGAATCACGCCTTTCATCTTTGTATTCCAAGACCTTTAATATAGTACTTGTTACATATTAACAGCTTTAACATGTTTATACATGCATACACACTACATGCCTGTTGATGACTGCATAAGTAGTACATTTCTATGTTCACAGTATTAGGTGGGATAGAAATATTCAAAGACTATTTGATATCTGATATATCAGAGAAATTCACTAAACAAAGGGAAATAAAGCTTAACAGGAATCAGTGCTGCGAATACTGATAGCAGACATATATAATTCATTTTTTATATTCTCTCTAGGTGTATAATCATAATTACATAGCAAAAGTTTGAGAAACACTTAGAGTATGAGCACTTCTATGTCCATAATATACCTACTGCATTCATTTCCTCCTCTCTACTCGTCTGTACGATAATCACTTCCTATAAAACTCCACTCTGCTCTTCCAAAACAACTTTAGTTACCAGATTATTTCCTTGGAAGTAGATCATGTAATTTTTATTTCTGAATTTCCTTAGTGGCTCCCTAATATTCAGGAGCCTTCTCTAGAAGAAAAGAAGGTGGTACTGGAAGTACATAGTACAAGAGCTTGGCACTGGAACATAGCAGGTAAGTGGCTGAAAATTAATGAGCTAGGTTGTCCTGGGAAAATTAGTTATTCATATGCTTTAAAATGAGAATGAATCTTTCTACAAAAGTCAGTGTGTGAAGTATTAAAATACTTAAGTAGGAAAGAAAATATATGGTCATTTTTAAACAATCTCTGGTTAGTTCTTTAGTATCCAGCTGATGTTTACTGCTGGGTTTTTCAGTCTCACCCTATATAAGGACAATTCAGCAATCTGCTAAAGATTTGTGAAGACTCTGTAACTAGATTTTTGGGTTTCTTCTCTGTAGTTTGCTTCTCACCAAATCTTGCTCTTTGAGTTTTACTCACATCCATCTCTAAACTCTACTTCAATCTCTTAGCCTTAGCATTAAGAATACTGCTTCTTAGTGGACTTGTATCATTTCAACTTGAAAAAATGTCTTAAAGGAAAAAGCCAGGAGGAATGTGAAGCTAATTCCATATGCTACTCTCTTTTGAATGTACTTAGCTTCTTGGATCCAACCTATACTGATTGTTCTCAATGCCTTCAAATGGCGTACATACTTTGTTCCATTTTTTTATTTGTTTTTGGCAGATGGATTATTCAAAAAGAAGTGGTCACAGTCAAAAATTATACCTAATTATGAAAATCTCTAACAGGTTACTCACTTTTCTCATTCTTTCTTTTTAAGATGTTTAAATATTTCATCAATGATTATTTTACATTGTTGAAGTATCATTTCTGCCTACTTTCATGTTAGAAAACTTCCTTTTGTGATTGTTGATCTTTCACTTTGAGATTATGTTTGGTATATTTTAATACAGAGAAATTCTGGAAGTTTAAGGTGAAGATGTTTTCTCTAATCATGCAAAAACAGCAACAGAGAAAAAGGGAAATTGCATAATTATCTGAGAGTTGAAATAGCATGAAACTTGTATTTATGAAATCAACTATGACATGTAAATCAGTTCTATTTATTCTTTGGCTCTAAAAAAATCACAAAAAAATATAAAGGGGAAACAAAAAGCAAAATAAAAGCATACACTGCATTTTCTGAAGAGACTTACAGCTAACATGTCTGATGGTACATTCACTCCTCCTCTTAACCTTTTTGAACACATTATATTTTTACAAAGATGACAAACAGTTCGATCATTAACTCATATCCTTGTTTTTCACACAATACACTTGATGTTAAGTTCTCCCAAACTCCGTTTTTGAAGTTGAGTTTTAAATGAATCACAACAAAATATCTAAAGTATATCAACTTCTTAATACTGGGGCTATTTCCAGTCTGAAATGTTTACTTTTTATGATAATCAAGTTAAATGGAGTTACCCATCCTGAATGAATAATTTTAACAACTGACAAGCCTAGGTGAAAGGTTATAAATACTAAGCAATAGTTAAAACTGAAGTTGTAAATCAGATAGTTTAAAAAGATACTATCATGAGGGCCCTCCCTGGTGGCGCAGCGGGTTGGGGCACAGCATTGAGAATCTAAAGCCGCTTCCGCATGAGTTCGATTCCGGCCTGCCCTGGAGGAGATCCACATGGCGTGGCAGACCCCTCCTGACCCGCCCGCTGCTCCCCTCAGCAGTGTACTTCGTCAATCTGCCTGTTCTGCACCCCACTCTGTCCCTGGTGAATCCCCTCACCTTCCGCATCTCTGGCCTGTACCCCAGCTCTGTACGAATAAATAAATCTTTAAAAAAAAAAAAAAGATACTATCATGAAAAGCAAATTCAGGGGCAATAACTTTGGAAATAACCTGACAGACCTAACCGATCAGTGCACATAAGTAGCACATTCAGCAGTTATTTTTCTGTCAGTCTCTTTTTATGTTTTAAATTAATGAAAAGGTATTTTTCTAACCCCTCAATCAGCTAGATCTGATTCACATTTTTTAATGGGAAATAACTTGGATCTAACTAATTTTCATTGCTTTTCATTCCAAAAATATAAGTAACAACAACAACAACAAAATATCAGATCCTAAGAAATTATTTTATATGCCAAAGTTTAATGGAGGGAGGGAGCTTTCAGGTAAATACATTTTTTAATAACTATAGAAGGTACACATTTTTTTATATGTTTAATCTTAAAAAATCTGAGCTCTTACTGTATTTCAAAACTTGAGATAATTTATATTGGTAATATAGTTTTAGAATTTTTTTAGAAGTCAAAAATCATTCAGAAAATAAATTTCTTTTATGCCCCATAATGTGACATATTTTGAGGTTGTGCTTTTTTGTTATAAAGGTAATACTCATAAAGAAAAAATTGGGGCCCGCCTGGTAGCAAAAGGGGTTAAAGCGCAGCACCATAAGGCCATCTGCAGCCATTACAGCATGAGTTCGATCCCTGGCCAGAGAATTGACCCACATGTTACAGCAGATCCCTCTGTCTCATTCATGCTCCCCTCAGCATTATGTTTCAGTCAATCTGCTTGTTCTGTTCCCCACTCTGTCACTGGTGAATCCTCTTACCCCTGTACTTCTGGCCTGTACCCAAGTTTTTGTACATATAAATAAGTGAATCTTTTTAAAAAAAGAAAAACTTGAGTAGTGAAAAGTATAAAAATTCACATAACTCCAATATTTAAAATCAACCACTATTAATATCTTTGTAAGTTCTTTGTCTTTATTGTTTTTGTACACACAAAATAATTTTTAATATAGTTTGATGACTATTAAAACTGTATATGTAATTTTGATTCATTTTCCTTAACTGAAAGTAAGTCATAAATCATATAAGATGGTAAGTTCCATTGGTCAAGGAATTTGGACAGGTAGTCATTGATGGTTATCTGTGCTTTACTTTCTGCAGTTTAAAGACTTTTCAGAGAAAACATATGAAACTAAGACTCATCTTGTTGTAATTTCTTGGTTGCCTGTCCACTACATCATCCCATTAGTGAACTAACAAATATCACATCAAAGCTTTACTTTTTGAAAATAATTTTACTTCTTACCTTTTGAGCTGCAAGATGGAGGGCTGTTCTCCGGCTATGATCAGTTTTATTAACATCTGCTCCTGCTTTCAAGAGAGTATCTGCACAGTCCAGTCTGTCAGCTAATACACAATACATAAGTGGTGTTCTCCCAAATTGATCTTCCTTGTCTTTAAGGGCAGAATTTCCTAGAAGTATAAAAAACAAATAGTGATATTTGACAAGTGTTATTACTAACCTAACAAATAACTAAATTTACTGTTAATTAATAAATGCTGACATAAATGCACTAAGTATATTACCTCATTTTACTTACACTATGAAGTAGAAATATCAAATCAAATGAAGATTCAGAGAGGTGAAGCAGCCAGTATACATTTACCACGAAAGTTGGGGGGGAGTGCTAGAATTCAAATTGACTTGTGGACTCTAAAACACTATTCTTTTTTTTTTTTTTTTTTTCTTCAACTTACTTAAAAAATAATACAGTTTTGTTTTTTTTTTTTACCTCATTTTGTGAATTTTTCCATCTCAGTTGTAATCCCCAATGGCTTCCCATCACCAAATCACCCATGTGCCATCACCATAGTCCAGTGCATTTCCCTACTCCCACTGTAAAACTCTATTCTTAACCATTATGTTATGCTGAATTAACATTTTGAGATATGGAACTACTTTCTGTTGTCAACAAATAATTATTTAATATAGATCATGTATCATGCATTGAGGTGTGTTTTTATGAGAAACACAAAAATAAATCACAGTTGGTTCCTGGTTTTGCAATAAGGAACCAGTGCATTTTGCCCTAATTCTGCTACTTACAACCAAAACACCAGGTAAAATGTTGATGAGGATGAAGAATAACTAGAACTTTCAGACATCACTAGCAGGAAGGCAATTTGGTATAGCCACTATGAAAAACTGCTAGTTCTTTATTATTTAAATGTACACTTATTACATGGCCCAATAATCTCTCTTAGGTGTTACTCAGGTGAAATAAAAGTTTATGTTCACATAAAAACCTGTACGTGGATATTTATGGGACCTTCACTTATAATAGCTAAAATCTGGAAACATTGCAACTGTCCAACTGTGAAATGACAAACTCTAGTACATCCATATAATAGAAAGTGCTCAAAAAAAGAAAGGAATGAACTGCTGATCTACTCAATGTCACTGAATAATCTCAAATGCATCACACTAAGTGAAAGAACTCAGTCTTAAAAGGTATGTGTTGTATGATTTATTTACATGGCATTCTGGAAAAGGTTAAGACAATAGGGACACAGACGAGAGGCTGGGATGTGGGAGGGATTGCTTTATCCTTTATAAAGGGATAAAGAGGAATAAGGGGGTGTGAGGAATATTTATATTTTGATAGTGGTGGTAATTACATGCCTACATATTTGTCAAATTAAATACCTAATCACTAAAAAAGGGCAAAATCAATCACAGTGTTCCTCAAAAAATTTAACTTATAAACAAGAAAAGATGCCAGGCTTCCACCATTTATTTTAAGTAGAAAAATATTAGTATTTTTATCAAGACTAGTTTATCAAGCTAGTATTCATACACTAGCTAAAATTAATTATGAGTCGAAGTCTCTTAAGGTGTCTTTGGCATGCACTCTGCTAATGCGGAAAGAAAACTGACCAAATGAAATCTTTTCTCTGGGGAAATATAAAGGCTAGATGATGAAAGAGAAAGTGTTGTACTTCTGTTTCAGTTGTTTTGGGCCTCAAACTAAGGTACTGTTTTAGTTGTAAATATTTCAACATGTACTTAAACTTGGGATTTATTGGACCCATCTTCTCAGGTAATAACTTACTGTACTGGTCCATATTTCCATGTATCCAGGTAAATACCAAGAAAGGTCATAGTGGTTGAAATGCAGAAATATATTCAGGTTGTGTATGATTCCTGAAAGAGGCAGATATTCTTTTTCAGGAATTTTGAAAATGGCTCTAAGGTTTGCATTTGATTCAACATATCTGAGAATAGAAACCTCTGTGCTCACATCTTCTGAGTGGTAAAAGAGTGCTAGGTATTACTCTTTCTACAAGGATCTCCAATATCTAATTCAGAAGATTCTGAGAATCTTTCACTGCATTTCAGGTAAGGACTCATTTAAACCCAAACTCATTAACAGAACTAAAATGTATTATAGCAGAACATGTTCCTCTTATATTTAAACCTTTCTGGATTCAAATGATACTTAGAGAGACTATGCTACAATAAGGTTAGTCTCCAGTTATCTTTCATAATTAGAGGACATTAGTGTTAAGCAAAGATAGTAGTACATAATATTGACAAAATGATGGCAATTAAAATCCTTATTTCCCCCTACAGAGTTATTCTTAGGAACTATGTCACAAGAACAAATGTTGAGAAATGCAGGCAATCATCACATACTGGGATAATCCTAAGTGATTAGGTTTCTCAGGGCCAAACTAAAGTCAGTACCAAGGGGTTAAGAGGTAACTCCATCTCCTTAGGAATGAAACTTTAGGTTAATTGCTGTATTCTTCCCAAGTCTGCTGTTAAATGCAGGGAAACTTCAAACTTTCAACCACTTACATAGTTTGTTTTTGTGTAACTGGTATTTCTACTTCTGAACAGAGAGGAGTAAATTGGATTATGGCACCACCATCCCATATATTGTGCCTATAAGGTAAAATTTCTGCATTAAGGAAAGGAAAGCTTGTATCTCCCATTCATAAGAAAAAGCAGTATTCTGTCTCACTTGGGTCGTGTTTTGAGTTGTTTTAGGGGGATAGAGTCTTCATGGCTAGTTTCTGAGTAGTAAGATCCCATCAGTGTCTGGGCTTCTGATAATAGAGAGCAATGGACAGAGGCTTGTATCTATCTACCCACCTCACTTGCTGCTTAGTTTCTTTCATTATAATATCCAGCCAAATCCTGCCCAGACTATATATTAGCCTATTTTGATGATCAAGTGAGTCAATTTCTTGTTTGGAAATGTTTAGTAACTGCAACATGTTGTATACATGTAGGATTTATGATGTAAATTAATATTGACTGGATGGCAAAGTATTTAAGTGTGCATTTCTGTAAGGATCAGCTAATATGGAAAGCAGCTGGTTAGTGTGCTGTGTTGTTTTAATTATTTTGGCAACCGTAGAGACAGCCTTGAATCTATGACCAATTGGTCCTTGCCTAACTAGGGTTGGCATTCTGCATATGCTCAGCCTGGACACAGTTGGAAAGCTGAGTTGGAATCGTGATTAGAAAAGTCACTACTCTACAGCACTCAGTTATTTTAAGGCTGGTTGAAGCAGGAGCATCTGTGTAGTTAATGGGCTAGTATGTGCAGAAACCAGAGCTCTAACCCTAGCAGTTAGAGGAAATGACTGTCACTTGTAGTGACAAGTTGTGCCAGTCTAACGACAGCTGTGGCACCACATTGTGCAACACAAGTAAATCCAACATACTCTACTGACATCTTACATTCTTGTTCTAAAATGTTACCCACGTGGGGCATCAAAGATGCACTTCATCTCCTTTCACCTACTTCTACTTTTGCATCTTTTGTCACCATCTTGAGCATTTGTGGTCATTTGAAAAAAACATTTACTTATTTTTAGAGTGGTAACATAAGAACAATAGAAAGAACATGGTATTCATAATCAAATGACTTGGCTTGATTTCAATTATGTACTTATTAGCTCTGCAACTAAATTTCCCAATTTCTGAGTTTCAATGTCCTAACATATATAATGAGAATTATAATAATTTATAACATATTCTATTTGGAGGGCACTTGAAATTTTATAGAATACTTTTACATATTATCTCATTGTAATTGTTGTGGTATCTCAAAATATTTACATTCACTGATATCTTGAAAACATCACAGTTGTTAGATCTACCACTAAATCTTGCTATTTAATGAATAAAAATGGCTGCAGGTATACTGCTATAATTTTAAAATACTTCTGATAACTATATTTCAGTACAGATGATTTTGTTTGGATTCCTATTTATTATATTCAACTTCTTAAATTTATAATTCTGAAAAGAGGTCCATTAGCTTCACCAGATTGTCAAAAGGGCACACAGGACAAAAAAGGTAAGAAAAGTCCAGTCTAGAGAACCAGTAAGTTCATTAGTTAAGGCTTAGACCTAAGCTTTTTTTTTTTTTCCCCTGTCTTTCTTATTCTCTGTGGACTCACAGATATGAGTGTGCATACCTTAATGTTAAAGTATGGATTTCAGAATCAGGCTTCTAGGCTTTAATTTCAGTTCCGTTATTTATTCACCAAGTTACTACATTTCAGTGTGTTCACCTACAAAGTAAAGAGTATCAAGAATATTCCAAACCTGTAGTACTTCTTAACTAAATGAGTTAATAAGCTATAAAACATTTAATACAATGCCTGGAACATACAACTTAACTTTATGAATGATGGATAATTTCACTACTATTACTCAATTATTATAATACTGTAATTATCCTCACTATTAATATGGCCCTCAAAATGATTACATACTTTTGGGAAACAAAGACACTTAAAAGAGTAGTTTTAATATTACTCACTCCTTCAAGAAATATTTCCCCTGTATCTAGAATATGCCATATTTACAGATAAGTTACTAATACACACATAAATATGTATGCAAGCAGTTACAAAATATTTAATGACCCTGGCATTTAAGGTCAGGGCTGAGGTAAAGGAAGAAGTAGACTTAAATAATGCTCCTAGCCACAGTGTTGGAAGATGTTACAAAAATGATTCAGAGAAATTTATACTGGCTCAAACATGGACAGGGCATCTAAAGGTATAGAAGAATTAGGGTAGTGCTGCTTGGTTAATTTACCACTGCAAATGCCCCAAACACTCTTAGCGGGAAGGTCAATGTCAATCATTACATGCTGTATATTTGTGCATTGTTTTGTTTGGCTTTCACTAAGAAAATAATATTATTATTCTTTGTAGTGCTTAGTGATTTTTGTTTTGTGACATTTCTGAAACTACGTAAGACCCAATTGTTTTAAGTCCAACCTGATAAAACTCAAAACTCAAATTTAGTGGACTCTAAATCCATCCTTTTCTATTACACTCCTTGTAATGTATTAAAATGAATCTACTATCAACTATATCAAACTCAACTATATATATCAAACTATTTGATAAATATAGACTATAAGTGATAGTCTGTATCTATGCATGTAGGGCCTGAGACTGAACCCTACTCCGTTGGACTCTAACATATAATGAGTTATATTAAAGCATCAATCCATTGTATCAAGTTAAACACTAGAACCATTATTAAAATGATGTCTCATTCCAGGAAAGCCTCTTCAGCCCTCCTCCAGGACAATGGGCAGCACAGAAAATGTTCAATTTAATTAGTTGTGTATGTAGAAAGAGATGCTCATCTGTTTCCATGGAGTCAAACACATCACTGACATACTTCTCCATGGAAACAGAGAAGGGAAAACAGAAAATGTTAAAATGAATGAATTCACTGAGCAGTTGGTGTGCAAAGATTTTAGAAAAAAAAATTCATCTATAGTACTATGTTACTAGTTTAGAAAAGAGAAACAGCATATATTTAGAGCTCATCAAGCATGTGCTACATAAAAGAATGTTTAAGATACACTGAAATTTAAGATGAAGCAATTATTATTTAGTAGGAATATATAAATGTTGGCAAATACCACAGAGCAAAAGTACTACTGTCTTTGCACATAAGACATAATGGCAGACTTCTTTAAAAAGACAATCAGCATTACAGTTCGAAGTCAGTACTGAGTAAGGGTGTCCTTGGACAAAATGAAACAAAACATAGGGAAACAATTTATAAATAAATTTTCAGTTCACTTCATCTCACATTTTTGTTTTTAAGAATTTTTTGGGAGGATATAAAATTATAAGAATATTTCAAGTAATTATGTAATACACTGGCTAATTTGTATAACTGAGCCTTGTAAGTGTTTTTAATTTACAACATACTACACATTTTGTTTCTTTTGTATGTTTTTTTCATTAAAATAATAGAGAATTCAGGGCCTGGTGGCGCAGGAATTAAAGACAGTTCTATGAAACGATAGCCAGCCACTACAGCATTGAGTTCAATCCCTAGCTGGCCAGGGAGATGACCCACATGGCACAGCAGTCTTCTGTCTTGCCAACTGCTCACCTCAGCAGTGTGTTTTAGTCAATCTGCTTGTTCCTCTCCCCACCTGTCTCTAATAAATCCTCTCATTCCCCCCTCACCTCTGGCCTGCATCCCAGTTCTTATATGCATAAATAAATATATCTTTAAAAATATAGAGAATTCATTTTATAAGGTTATTTTTTCTTAAGGTATTCTTACTTAAAATGTTTTTCCTAAGGAATTTAACCTTAACATACTTGTTAAGGGTGAAAACTATTGTTCTTGTAACATGTGAGCTGGAAGTGAGTTTTAGTTGAATGATGCTATCTACGTTCAGGTGGCAGAAGATGTCAAGTTCCAGGGAGAAACTGTGAATGAGGGTAGTTAAGGAGAAATGAATAACTTCTCTGAAAGAGAAGAAAATCTTCTAAGTTTGTAGTAAATAACTTGTTTTTAAAAATGAGTAGGAGTTTGTTTAGTAGAGAAGAAGGTAATGGGCTAGAAGGTAGAAAAGAAAAGAGGGAATAAATGTATAGAGGAAAGTAAGAATGGAAAGCTAATTAGAACTGTCAATTATGTTACTAGACACTGCTGTGTACAAAAATGGCAAATGGTATACATTTTTATCTTACTTATTCTCTCTGGGACTAAGGATATATGAATAATGGGAATTGTGATTTTCACAATTTTGGAAAATTCTTACCTATTTTGATGTTGAATACTGCCTCTTCCCTAGTTACTTTGTTCTCTCCTTCTAGAATTTCTATATTGGAACTTTCTAAATACATGTGATAAGAAGAATATTGTATTGATTTTTCAGTTGAATCAAAGGTGGAGAGAACATTAATCAATTCAAAAATCATTAAAATTTAAATTCTCTGTACCCTAGTACTCTGGGTATATAAAAAGTTCATTATCTACTATCTAGGTCTACATCTCCATTACTACAAAGATAAATTAATTCCCTTAGCAATTTAGAGTATGTATCCAGATCCAATGTCAAATACACAGATATTTCTCAAGTAATTTTCACCTAATCCATCTCTACTTTCTTTTTTTCTAAAGATTTTACTTATTTATTCATATAGAACTGGGGTACAGGCCAGAGATGCAGAGGGTGAGAGCATTCACCAGAGACAGAGCGGGGAGCAGAACAGGCAGAGCGACGAAGTACACTGCTGAGGGGAGCAGTGGGCAGGTCAGGAGAGGTCTGCAGCGCCATGTGGATCTCCTCCAGGGCAGGCAGGAATCGAACTCATGCGAAAGTGACTCAAGCTTCTCAGTGCTGTGCTTTAACCGATGCGCCACCAGGGAGGGCCCTCCATCTCTACTTTTAAGTTTTAGGACTTAATTTCTTGCTTTTCCAAGTACAAAATATACATAATAATATAATTCCATTAAAATGTGTAAATACATTGCAAATTAAAGTGAAAATTAACAAATTTCCTTAGGACAAGAGTTAGTCTTAAAGTGTCTCTGTTGAAGGGGATTGCTTACCTATGATGAGTCTGTGAAGAACACCCTTATCTCCATTAATAGCAGCGGCATGAACCTGGGACGCCAATGAAGAACCAGTAAAGAACAAGTTCTCTGACTTATTCATAGTATTCTCAATAACTGCAGCAGCCTGAAATAATAATGTAAGTAAGTATAAACAGAAAACACTTCTGAAACCTGTCTTATCAGTTCTAAGTGGCTATGTTATAAATGTGGTTTACTAGAGATATTTGAGTCGGATTAGAAAACAAAATCTATAATCCTAGTGCTAGAATTGTCATGATGTAGCAAATTAGGTGACCCTTTTTTCAAATTGCTCAACTGCAAAACTAGAGGATTTGATGCTTCCAAGAAACCCTTCTCTGGGCAATTTGAGGATGAAAGGGGGCTCAGTAGTTAACACTAAGCACAGGGCTCAAATACCATGATGATTTCTATATTGATAGGTGATTTGATTTCCCACAACAGTAAAGATCAGGGTTGATAAAGGTGATGACTAAGCCATAGAGTGAACTTAAATGTCAGGTGAGAATTAATTAGATTTAAACACTAAATTAAGAGATATCTAAAAACTACACAGATAATAAATAAATGCTATCACATTGCACACTTACAAATGTTGGATTTTATTCTATATAAATTTTACCTAAAAAAAAAAAACAACTATACTGAAATAATATTAAATGTATAACCTTCCAAATTAAATAGTTTGGAAAAAAGATATAGTTTTTCTTTCTTTCTTTCTCTCAATCCCTCCAAAGAAAAATTTTTATTGGTTCTCTCCTCCTGTCCACTAGGAAAAATATACCATGGTTATGATCTTATTTGGGATATTACACCATTAAGAGTAACAGTATTTCACTGAGGAAAATTTTGTTCTGACTGGTGCTCTGATATGGTTTGCTAGAATCTTCTAGAAATGCATTAGCAGCATGGGAAAACAGTGAGTTCTTCATTTTAATAATATTTAAGCTGAGGATGAATTATGTCAGAAATGTAGCAGAAAGAATTAAAGCAACGTACAAGAAGAAAAGAGTAGTTGCAGCAATGATCTTAAATTTCCTTCCTAAACCTTGAGTGCTGTAACAACATGGCAATGTTGAATGCCTACAGGACCCATGAAGGTGACCAGTATAAAAAACACAGGAGTCATGGGATCATGGCAAACTAGAGCACACATACTTATCTAAAGGGAAAAGCTGTTAATAAGTTACAGCTCACAGCTGACAGTAAGTGAGCCCTCTTCCGATTCACCCCAAATTGTCACTCTAATCTCTGTGACTTCTGGGATCTGGGAGCTTTGGAAAATAAATTTATCACAATCCATGAGCTAGTATTTAGTTGTCACTGACAAGGATTATTGGTTCAAGTTCTGCCTTGGAGTGACAAAGTATTTTCTTAATTTTAGTAAAGGTCAGCTTTTCATGTCTTTATTTCATTGACAGTTTGACATGCTGGCAGAAAATATGGGCTTTGTCAGAAATTTATGTCATGTCTGAGAATGTCAGTTATGACAGAAAAAACACTATCATACACAGAATTTTACTAAAGTCACTTGAAAGAAGCTACAAAACAGGAAGGTGGAAACACAGGAGTAACTGCATTTGGGCTCAAGGTCCAGTTCTGTTAATAATAAGCAACATGCCCTTAGGCTACATCAGTGCTGATTTTCTGTAAAATATGAAAATGAAAAGATAGCCCATGTTTATTCATTCAACAGGATGAGTGTCAAGTGTGTGCTACGTATTGTTCTGAAATCTAATACCTGGCATTTCAAGTATATCAGAGTATTAGGCATATTACCACCAGAAAGCTCTTCAAGCTAAACAGACACTTCTCCAAAGAAAAATAATACATGTCATTAGGGAAATGCACCTCAAAACCACAATGAAATACTGCTTCACACTGATATGGGAACCACCCTTATCAAACATTCCTGAAACAACAAATACTGGCAAAGGTATAGAGAAAAAGGAACCCTCATACACTGTTACTGATAATTTAAACTGACCCAGCCCCTATGAAAAACAATATGGAGGGTCCTCAAAACATTAAAAAGATAAACTATATGATCCAGCAATTCTACTTATCTATCAAAGAATGAAAGTACACTAATTCTAAGGGATATAAACACTCCAATTGCAGCACTACTTTATCATAGCACTATTTAACAATAGCCAAATTACAGAAACAACTTAAATGTCCCATGTTAGATGAGTAGATAAAGAAAATGTGTTATATATATACAAGATGAAATCTTGCATTTGTTACAACATGGATGGAACTGGAGACGGTTAAGTGATCTAAATCAGAAGGAAGAAGGCAAATACTAGATGAGTTCACTCATATGTGGAATATGAAGAGACAAAACAAAGGAACAGACAAAACTAAAACAAAACAAATCCCAGTAATCTGACTGAAGAATTTAGGCTACTAGAAGGGGAAGATTAAGGGTGTTTTGCTGGGGGGTGAGGTGTGGTAACATACCTGAGGTGAGAACATATACAATGTGTAAACTAATGTTACCTCAAAAAAAAAGTTACAAAAAGTTCTTTATACCCTCTGAAAAAAATGAGCTGTTATATATACATATATACATGTGAATAATATATATGTAACATGTATCACATATATTTCACTTCATAATTCCTAGCATTTAGAACAGTTACAGGTAAATAACTGGTGCTCAGTAAATGTTTGCTGAATAAAGAAAGCATCACAGGCTGAGTGCTAAGTCCAAGGGTGAGCAGGATCAAAGTTTAACTTCTTGGAGTAATGTGGAGTAATGAGTCTGGGTGGTTTTTTTTTTTTTTTGGTCTTTGCTCATGTTAAATTCCCCATTTCTATCTGTTTTGTCAGACAGGTAAATGGGTAGTATAGCGGTAATAGCATTGAAGTAGGAGAGAGGAAATCTAAGTAAAAATCTTGATTCTGCTAATTTTGTCACCTTGGGGAAAGCCCTTCTATAGGGTCCATTTTTTGGCTCAATTGTATTTTTTTTGGCAGTGATGTTTTTTGAATATATTTTATAGATGAAAATAAAAATCACTTTGTTACTAAGTGCTATAAAATGCAAAAGCATCCTCGTTGACTAGTTATCTGTCAGTCCAGTAAATGCATTAGTAATTATAACTGTACAAAACTAGTGGTACGCTGTAGTTACAAGCTAAGGAAGACTAATTCGGATTGGGACTACAAGTAAGTTTGTTGGCACGATATTAGAGGTGCTGATGTTAGGAATAGAAAAGGCCCCACTCCCCCAGAGTATTTCAGATCTGCATCTCTGCAATCTCACAGTCCAGCAGGGGTTATCGATTTGCTTCAAGGCTAGATAAGGTCTGGCAGATCTGGGAAGAGTCTTTCTCCAGGACTTGAAAAGAAGGAAGAGTATTTTGACTAAGTCCTGGGATGGGATGGAGTGTTGGAAGCAAGGTATGCATAATTAAGAGGGGCCCCTTCCCAACACCAAACAAAAAAACCTTGAGAACGCTACAGCTTTACTGCTTGGTGCAACTCTCTGGCTTTCTGAGACTGTCTACTGCCTCTCACACGCATTAATCTGCCCTATCGTTTCCTAATGAACTTTATTGCTGGTTTTATCCCGGTGCTTTGTGAAATTCTTTTCTTCAGACATACCAAGGACCCGCAAATGATGCGGTCCCCAACAGTAACATTTTTTTTGAGATGGCATTTCAGACAGGGAATGGGTTAAGGTCACTCGGGGTAGCAGGAAAGATGGAGCAAAGGCAGGGCAAAGCGAGAATCTGAAGAGCAGAACGCCTCCGAGGAGTGACTGAGTGGCTACCATTTGGGGCGGGGTTTTGGAGATGAGGATGGAGAGTGAACTGGAGCCATGTTGAGATGCTCAACTGCTTGGCTATAGAATGTGGCAATTATTCTGTAACAGTGACCCATGCATTAGTAGCAACCACTCACACTTGTTTTCCGGTTACAACTTTCTTTCCCATTCCATCCCCTATATGCTCCTTACAGGGGTGCAAAGAGAATATACGATTTAAATCCCTGAGGCCCTGAGAGGTGGCTCTGACGTTATAATGCAGGAATTAGCACAGAAAGAGGCAGCAGGCTTTGAGACCAGCGATGGAGGCTAAGGCCCAGACCAGGCCAGGAGGGCTGTGAATCTGAGGTAGGGGCCAGGGCAGTGTGGATCGACGAAAGCCTCCCCAGCCAGGCCCCCTCCTACTCACCCTCGCCTCCTCCAGGACACACGTCCCGGGGCGGCTCCAGGAGGCACGACCCCCACTGGGCCGCCCCTCCCGCCAGGCCAGGACACTACATCCGGCTGGGAGAGATCCCAACACGCTGAAACTAGGAGAGCCCCTCAGAAGGCCGCCTGAAACGCTCCAGCGCACAGTCCTCTGGGAATTGTAGTTCTCGTCCTTAGAGGCACACACGCCCTCTGCCCTTTGTTTCCCACAGGGCCTCGCGCACGGAGGACTCGGTGGACCCGGACCGAGAGCCTGATGGGAAAGGGAGTTCCGGCTGCCCAATGACGGGCCTGCCCGAGAGCTGTGCGAGACTACATTTCCCGATGTGCTCTAAGGTGGGCAGGACCCGGAAGGGAGGGCGTGTGAGGCCTCTCTGGAAGTTGTCCCGGGTGTTCGCCGCTGGAGCTCCGGGTCGAGAGGACGAGGTGCTGCTGCCGGGTGAATCCTCCGCTGCCACTGGCTCCCGGAGCCCAACCCTTTCCTAACCCAACCCCACCCCCGCCCAGTCCCAGCCGCCAACGTCTGTCCCTGCGGTGGACCCCAGCGTTATCATGAATCCTGCGGTCTTCCTATCCTTACCCGACCTCAGATGCTCCCTGCTGCTCCTGGTGAGTGAGTGAAGGAATGACAGACTCTTCGACAGACTCACGGACGGCCTCCCGCCCTCGCCGAGTGGGAACACAGCTCCCCAACCCCTGCTTTTCTAGCTTTTCCCCCCCAGTGGCGAGGAGCACATCCTCCCCCGCTGCTTTTACTTTCGGCACCCCATCTGCCCGCCTCCCAGGCCCCGTGCCCTGCGGCCTGAGAAACCACGGTCGGAGGTTGGGACTTGTAAACTGGAGCATTAGCCCTGGGGGGAAGGATGCGTGATAGGGTCTCTCCCCCGGAGTACTGAGCTGGTTTTCAGTGCTGAGGACTGATGGACCAGCCTGAATGGAAAAGAAATGGGGATGGACCTCCTGTTCTCTCCCACTCCTTGCTTTGTGAAGGGTGCGAGGCCGACAGGTGCTGGGGTCTTGTGGATTTCACTCTACAGCCCTGAAACAGTGCCCGGGTTGGCAGAACCCTCTGTTGTGGCTTGATGCTATTGGTTGGCAACCCGGAACTGGAGACTGGTTTGGTGTCCACTGGGGGAACACGGGTTTGAGGGATGGAGGGATAGAGTTCGCCTGAAAGCCTCTGCTCAGGGCCTCCGTCATCGTGTTATGCTACCCCCACCCTCGAAATTTAAGCAGTGTTTATCTGTGCTCCTGATTTGAAAGCGATTAGTTGTTATTGCATTAATATGCACTCTTTCCTTAACTCCCTTAACATTCGGCTCTAGCTCTTAGATAAAGGAATCTTTCCCTGGCCATCTTCCTCCAAAGTACATCTTGAGTGTGCTGCATAAGTAATTCAGATCTCAGGTCAAATTGAGATGAAAGGAAGGACTAACTCCATATGGCATAAGGGTGGCACCTTTCATAGAGCTGTTATAATCCAAAAGTTGAAAATTACTTTTAACTGTAGTCGATTTTTAAAAAGCCAAATCTAAAATGAACATTAAGTTAAATTCACTTCACTATTTAAGAAACAATTGAGTATTAATTATTAAGTTTTAATAAGACTCATAGGAAGTCTTATAGCAAGCTGGTTACCGGCAAACCTGGAACTAGAAGCAGATCTCCTAAAGTGCTGTTTCTGCCATGTATCATGTTAAATGTTTTAGTTTGTGCTTGAGTTGTTTTTCCTCTCCTTTTTCCCCATTCCTCTCATTTCCCTTATCTTCTCTCCCCTCGTTCTCTTTCCCTTTTCCCCCTTCTCTCTGTCCTTTGTGGTTTGCAAGTCATATTCAAGCACCATATACAGTACTTGGATTTTTTTTTTTCCCTAGAGGAAAGCCACTCTAAAAAAACAAAAGGGCACTGATAGAAAATAAACTGATTTTCTGCATAAGGGAAAAAAACTCTGAAGGGGAAGTCAAAGCACTTTTGAGAATTAAATGTTGTATGCAAATATGTTCATATTAAATGATAAAGTGCCTTATTGCTACTTATACATCAATGTGTGACTTATGTAAAAAGAAAATATTCTGAATGAAGCTATTTCTTGATAATTTTATTAATTACTGTTTTCAGTTTTTCCTACTAGAAGTACTGAAATAATCCTCAGCATTATTAGAGACTACTTTCTGAATAGAAATCTTAACATTTCTCCCCCCCCCCAAATGGCCAGAACTCTAAGTTACCTGACAGAAATTACTTTCAGGTTACCCAGAAATACAAAGGGCAAAAATATTAAGCCATTGGAAAGAGAAGTTGAAATACTGAATAGGAAAAAAGCATTAAATGCCCTTTCCTGGAATAGTATGTTTGATTGTTGAACTAAATTTAAGGAAATTTACTTTGAAATGATCCATACTTTTAATGGAATACCTACAAGTCCTGTAAAGTATAAACAAGAATAATTTTTTTACTGCATACTCTAGAACCCAATAATCATTTTTTATATTTATCTCTCTAAATGTTAAAGGAGTAGAAACTTCGAAGATATTTTAGAGAATATTAATAAAGATTAATGGGCTGGAAAATAAAGTCCAAGAAAAGACTTCATAAACCTGAATTACAAGTCAAACTAGATTCAGTTTGGACACAGTATTTTCCAAAGTAGTCTTAATAATCATATTAGTTAGCAAATATTTGTAAAATATCTCTCTAATCATAATTTGAGTTACTTACCGAACTGGTATTTCTGTCCTTGGAGTCTAGTCTACTTACTCAGTATCCTACCTGTCTAAGAATATTACTTTTATCTTCCCCAGTGTTCTTTCTTCCTCCTCCCTCCAATTTATCTTAGACTTCATATTTGTGACTACCCACACACAGACATTGAGTTGTCAAGTTCCTACTTAGCTGAGGTCATCGTTTTTTCCTTAAATGGCTTCCTCTAAAAAGCCATTTTTTTCTACAATAGTTTTTTTTTTCAGCCAAAGTATACCATAGCCATAACTAGTCTTTCCAGACTTAGTGGCAGCCATGAAATAACAGCTGAAACTTATTCTAAACTTCTCTCATCTCAAAAACATTTTGGAACATATCACTCCATGCCTAAGAAGCCATTCTTGAATGTGTAACTAACACATAGTGTGTTAGCTCAGTGTAATAACTCAGTGTAATAACTTCCCCCCTAGGTTTTCATAATAAAGTCAGGGTTTTAGAGAGTGTGCTCTTTTATTTTTGACTTGTTTTTAAGAAACACCTCCAATGCTTTAAATTATTTTTAACCCCCCTTGAATTTGCAGCATGTTTTTGTTTTTTGACTTTGGCTAAACCAGAAGAGAAATTTGCATGACCTGGCAAATATAAAGCCTTCCTCCTGATACTTCTGATACACTTCATTTTGTGTGTGTGTGTCATGTGTGTTATCATGGTTTGATTCTTTGGCTGTTGAACTAGTTCTGAACTTTATATAAATGTCATAATATTTTGTGGATGATTTCAGTGTGGAGACAGCAATTATTCTCTGCTAAAGCTACAATATATAATGTTGGGATTGGGAAATTGCTTCCCAGATGTCCTTACTTTTTTTTTTTTTTTAAGATTTATTTATTCATATGGAACTGGTGTATAGGCCAGAGATGTGGATGATGAGAGGATTCATCAGAGACAGAGTGGGGAGCAGAACAGGCAGATCGATGAAGTACACTGCTGAGGGGAGCAGTGGGCGGGTCAGGAGAAGTCTGCCACGCCTTGTGGATCTTTTCCCGGTCAGGCTGGAATCGAACTCATGCGGAAGTGGCTTTAGCTTCTTAGTGCTGTGTTTTAACCCGCTGCGCCACCAGGGAGGGCCCAGATGTCCTTACTTTTAAGGAGAGCTGCATTTTTAGATCATAGAAAAGCCCCTGGCTAGATATACTATGGCATCCTTTCATTTCACTATGCAGTAATTATATGGCAACCTATAAGATAAATTAAGGGAGTATTTTGTTTATTATTGTAGTCAAATAATTAGATATTATTTAGTCCTTTTGCTTATTTTTCTATCCAAGAGGGATTTATTGAAGATTGAAGGTGATCATTTCCCCATTAAGGTATTTCTTAGCAATCATTCTTCCTGCATTGGCTGGCCAAATAAGAAATAAGTCTAAACTGGAATGAAGTTGACTTATCATAAGTAATGCTCCATTCCAGTTGCTTTATTGAAGATGCTTTCTCATTAATCTCTTGATAATTATGTTATAGATGTTACTAATTGCCTTGTACATGTACATTAAGGCTTTTGCCATTGTGGTTTCTGGTTTGTTCAATATATATAGGAAGATAAACATACTTAGTTAAAATCTTAACATGTACTTAAAAATAAGTACAGTAGAATTTAGAGATGTCAGTTTTAGCCATGAGTGCCAATAATAAATACAGATTTCAAGAAGAGGTAGGTGTAGTTGTATTCATAACTAGGTTTGAGTTCTTTATTCTATTGATCTTACCCCAGGTCAGCAACAAAAGATGGTTGCTATTAGAGTCACCTGAGGACAGGATTACTATGCTGTCTAGATCCTATACCACACCAGTTATATCTCTGGACTCATCACTGATTTTTAAAAAGAATTTTTCCAAGTGATTTATTTTTTCCTTAATATGTCTCTAAAAGAAACAATCAAACAGCCCACCCCATCAGAATACCATTATCACAGCTAGTAAAATTCACAGAAATCCCTTGATATCATCAGATATCTACTTAATTTTTAGAACTTCCTGTTGAAAAACTGTTTAAACAAACTGAATATTCAAAGTGGTCATCATAGAAGGTCCATACATTACAAACTTTTTAAATGTGTAGGTTCTCTATTGCTTTTTTTTTTTTTCACTTGTAATTTATTGTTGAGGAAACTGGATCCTAAGTCCTGTAGAATTTCACACATTCTGGATATTGCTAATTGTATCTTCAGGTATGGATTTTCTGTCTCTTTGTTCCTTGTGTTTCCTTTAAATTTGTAAAATTATGTGGTCTTAACCACTAACCGAATAATTAGGGTCACTTGTTTTTTAGATTGCAGTTTTGGTTTTTGAAAAGTAACTCCTAGCTCATACTTCTGCTTCCAAAGATAAATCTGTAATGTCTTCTATCCATTTCCTCTACTTTCTTACCCTATCATAAATATAAGAAACCTTAAAATTTTCAATTCTGCCTTTTAAAAAGATATATAAGCCATTTACTTTTAATTATGTGTGGGGAAGTATAATACTTCCCCATTTTTTGTAGTCTTTTCATTCACACCTTTCTTTCAAATTTAAAAACTATCCTAAAGGTCAGGATAGAAGTAAATGCTCTGGTGGATGTACCGGTTACTTTTGTTTCCTATTTCTTCTTGTAACAGATTGCTCTGCAAATATTGCTTTGTAGTTACATAATTTTGTAAGTGTGTCTCTGAGATAGTTTCCTGTAATTGAACTTCCTAAGGCAAAAGTTATTTGTAACATTGTAGGTGTTGCTAGATAGTGAGAAATTCTTCACAGGAATTTTGCTCGTTTGTGGTCTTCCTGACAAGGGTTTCCTTGTGTCCTTACTAATGAGGTGTCATGTCAAATGATCAGGTGTGCCAGTCTGATAGTTCACAAGTGATATCTTGATGCATTTTAATTTGATTCTCTTAATGAATGTGTGATTAAGCTTTTTTATGTATAAAGGCTATTTGCACTACTTTACACAGAATTTTTTTTTAAAGATTTATTTATTCATACAGAACTGGGGTACAGGCCAGAGATGTGGAGAGTGAGAGGATTCACCAGGGACAGAGTGGGGAGCAGAACAGGCAGATCAACGAAGTACACTGCTGAGGGGGGCAGCGGGGGGGGCTGTTAGGAGAGGTCTGCCACGCCATGTGGATCTCCTCCCAGGCAGGCCGGGGATCGAACTCATACGGAAGTGGCTTAAGCCTCTTAGTGCTGTGCTTTAACCCGCTGCACCACCAGGGAGGGCCCTTATTCAGATTTTTGTTGTTGTTTTGCTTTGTTAAGAAGTCTTGCTGTCTAGTTTGCTGACATGTTCAATGTCAGAACTGGCCCTAATGAATTGGATAAAACCTTTGGCCAGTTTTATTAATTAGAAAAACGCATTATTACTTAGCAAAAATGAAATTTATGGTCTTAGTGGATTCTTACCATCATTCTGATATTGTGCTCAAGAGTAGAGGGGGAAAGTACCACTTTGGAGATGTCTCTCATGTAATGCCATGGATCATGGGTCCTGGGTCTGTCTCGGCAAAGATTGCAGTCAAATTCTAACTGCTTTCATTCTTATGGTGACATTGTGATCAAAATCTGTGTGATTCTTTCGGCCCCATGTTTTTCTCATTTACCTTAAATCTTAAATTTAACTTTAATTTTATGTCACCTGAATTTGTAGACATGAACATTAATAATTAAGAAAAGAAATGGAAAGAATGAAAACACCTCAGAAAAAATTTTAGTAATGTTTGAGCAGAGGAAAAGTGTTGAATGAGTAATAGGATGCAAGTACTTTTTCCTTTTCTTCCTGAAGAGTGTCACAGTCTAGTAATAGGACCTTTGTTATTAATTGGATTTAAGAGATTTTAGAAAAAGACTAGGTATTAGAAAAAAATTGAACCCTGAAAAAAAGGGAATTTACCATTAATATCTTGCTTTGCTTTTGTAAGCAAGAAATGATTTAAGAACCACAGATGGATCACATGCAGTAATGACAACTGAAGTTACCGTTGTCAATAGTTGTACTGTAAATTTAAATTCATTAAAATGAAATAAAATGTAAAATTCCGGCCCTCCATGGTGGCGCAGCGGGTTAAAGCACAGCACTGAGAATCTGAAGCCACTTACGCATGAGTTCGATTCCCGCCTGCCGCCTGCCCCGGAGGAGACCACTTGGCGAGCCAGACCTCTCCTGACCCGCCCGCTGCTTCCCTCAGCAGTTCTGCTCCCCACTCTGCCTCTCACCGCCCCTGAGCCTCTGGCCTGTACCCCAGTTCTGTATGAATAAATAAATAAATCTTTAAAAAAAAAAATTTGCCTACGTTTATAAAAAAAAAAATGTAAAATTCCATTCCTCAGTCCCATAATATAAATTTCAGGTGTTCATCATGTGACTAGTAGCAACTGTATTGACAATGTGGATTATGGAACATGTAGAATGTTCCACTAGATAGTGCTAGATTAGGAATTTGTTCTTGCTATTTTCCTGGAATCAAGACAAAGATGAGGTAAACCTTGTGAGAAACTTGCCTGCCCATGGACATTTAGCTGGAAAATGTCAGCAGTCTTATCAGAGCACAGAACAGATTTGGCTTTTGGTTGCCTTAGAGCAAATTTAGGCAGAGACTTCAAAATGCTAGTTACTAGTTAAATCAGAAAATGTGAGTTTTGAGTATTAATCTTGATTTTTCCATTAGTTCACAAAGCCATATAAGGAAAATAATATTCCTTCTTGAGGACTTAAATTTTTCATATGAAAATTGAGTAGAACTGAACAGACTGGAGAGTATAACGGACATTCTAACAGATTTGACCATGAATTTGGGATTTGAGAACCTTTAATTTGTCTCTGTGATCAGATATTTTTTGAGGGATACATCTTCAGAAATGGTGCTTCAGGGGAAATTTTATTGCATAAAGTACATTCCTACATCTTAGTGAATTTGTTATAAAAATACGGCTTACTGATTATGTTTTGTTTACTTTAGGTGTTAGAAGGATGCCTTTGCCAGGAACTTAACTGATATGCACCTCTTTCTCTAAAGTAACTAGAAGTTATATGAGCTCAAGAAGATAGACTAATATTTAATATTTAAAGCATTTTGCTGGTAAATTTTAGCCATATCCAAAATGTGAAGAAAGCACTACTTAGTGATGGAATAGATATGAACAGTCAATAAAATAAAATATTAAATGGAGTTAAATATTGTGGTTCTTTGGACAAGATGTTCTCATATTTACATGCCTGCTATTTAGCTCTTTTTTTGAATTTGGAAAATTTTGGAGGATGTTGGAGGAAATGCCAGCTTTAAAAAAACTTACTCACTAAAAGCATTGAAATCTGCTTTTGTATAAGCAAGTTTCAAATGCAAGTGCAATTTTAGAGTTATCCTGACAGAAGAAATAAGGACATTCTCAGTTCCTTTGACTTTTATTACTGTGGTCTGGCCCAGATGCAGAAAAATCTTAGCTAGTTGCTGACAGGGTTATGTGTCTATAATTACTAAATATTCTGAAAGAGCTAAATAATACAGGAAGGCTTTTGTAATCAAAATAATTTTCTATAAAATAGTTACTCAAATTGACTCAAGCTTGCTAGATAGCACCAGTTTTTTTTTTTTTTTTTAAATTGTGGTAACGTTGGTTTACAACATTGTTTATGACTCAGGTATAGGTCATGCCTCTTCAGGTGTATGCTACCACACCCACTACAAAAGCAGTCATAGTCCCTTACTTTGCTCCCACATTTCTTCAAATAGCACCAGTTTTTACTGTAAGAATGGATACTAATTCATAGAAAGTCCTTATATTCACAATTAATGAAAGTACCACAGTGTTGCAAAAATATTTTAACATTTTCAGAGAACCTGATTTTGCTTGAAAGCTATAAAAATTGAGCTAAAAAGCATTTGCTACTTAAGAAATTATCCAATTTAATAATTGTACCTGTACTCTGGTTTGTTTGTTTGTTTGTTTGTTTTTTATCTTCCAGATAAAATATGAAGTATTTTTCCCTAGGTAACTTAAAAGTATATTAACTGAAGAGAAAAATTTTAAAAGAATTTTTAGTTTAAGAATGAAGAGATTTGTTTGCAAATCTTAGGTCCGCTACTTTTTTTTTTTTTTAAGATTTTATTTTATTTTTTTTTTTAAGATTTATTTATTTGTGCATACAGAACTGGGGTACAGGCCAGAGGCTCAGGGGCGGCGGGAGGCTCCACCAGAGACAGAGTGGGGAACAGAACAGGCAGATCGACGAAGTACACTGCTGAGGGGAGCAGCGGGCGGGTCAGGAGAGGTCTGTCACACCATGTGGTCACCTCCGGGGCAGGCGGGAATCGAACTCATGCAGAAGCGGCTTTAGCTTCTCATTGCTGTGCTTTAACCCGCTGCGCCACCAGGGAGGGCCCAGGTCCACTACTTTTTACCATAGTTATCTTGCCTATTAACTAACCAGGAATAGTCAAACTTTTATGTTTGACTTGTAGGAGAGGGTATTACTTGCATACTTTACTATGGTTTTCTAGAACAAAACATGTTAAAAGATAATTATGTTTTCTTATTAAACCTTAATTTCTAACACAATGCCTTCTACAGGCTAAGTGCTCAATGATAATTTTGTTGTGTGTGGCAAAAAGAAAAGTTAGAGCTAACGTTAGGAATACATTGGTAAGCATCATTGAGAAGATGAATCATCAGGTAGGTAAGGGAGTTAGTTAGTCATTTGGATTTCTTGAAGGAAGATCCTTCTAGGCAGGGGCATTAGCCAGTGCAGAGTCTCTAATGTGGGAATGTCCCCGTATCTTTGGGGGCAGCAAGTAGGACAGTGTGATTGTCATACTGTGAATAAGGTGCAGTCTATTAGATTAAATTATGTAGACAGAATACACTTTACAAAACCATACTTTTGCTATGTATGCCTTTGCTAGTATATATTCTATTCTGGACTTATTTTTAAAATGTTGTTAATCTGACCCAACAGATCAGTGTTACTGATCTAACAGTGTTACTGGTAATAATAAACTCCTTAGCCTGACCCAGTTGCCCCTGCTGGGACTGTTTAATCCAGTACACCCCAGTATGCTAAATTAAAAATCTTCTTTATGTGTGGATAGAATGGGTCATAACCTGCAGTTGTAATGACTTAAAATGTTAAAAGATTTCCTAAGATTTTTTGACTCCTGAAAGCAAACACTTTCACAGAGAGAAAAGCATAATGAAGAAAAAGTACATACCTCAACCACTGGTAACTTTTAATGTATATCCTTCCAGCTTTTTTTTTTTCTGTGCATATTTGAAGACTTAGTAGTAACATGCTATTTTGAACAAGGTAGGGTTGGACTCTGCTTTGTTTGATCCTGCAGTAGAGTGATAGGTAGACCACCGGTAAGCAGGAATGCAGAAGGGCGCCTGCATGAGCACTTGTGTTCATATAACATGGAAGTGACTCTTAACTTGACTACTTAACTTTAAGAAGCTGTTTAACCTTTCTGAGCTTCCATTTTCTCACCTATCAAATGGGCATAAAGACTTCTTCTGCAGAGATCTGGGGAGACAACATGAGACAGAATATATGTAGGACAACCTTTTCTGGGTTCTACCACATAGTTGAGGGATTCAGTAAATTAGTGATTAAACACATTCCCTTTCAGGTATAAAATTCAGTTTTTCCATCAGGTGATATCAATATTGTATTTCCTGAAATGGTGAACTAGCATGCCTGACTTCTAGCTGTGGTGGTCTTCTGTTGTTGGCAATTGCATCATTAGTATTATACTAAATCAGCTTAAAGATTGACTACTAAGTGAATACATTATCTGCCTAGCTGTTTTGTAATATAGGTAGGCTAGCATTTATTAGTTTTGTACTTAAATTCATTATATAATGATGGAAATAATTTATGGTGGCTAAGTATCTTGTATAGGGCATTGATTTTAGAAATAAGAGTCCTGAATTTGAACCCTGTTCTGCCATGAATTTATGTTAGTCGCTTAGCTTATTTGAGTCTTAATATTTAACAAATATTTGCTTTTACTCTATGCAGCTACTGCAAAGTTTCATTTTCCTCATTTATAACTTGGGGATAATAAAATTTCTATTTCAGTTTCAGAGTTGCTATGTTGATATGCAAAAGATAATACATGTTTGTAAGATGTAAATAGAAGTTTTTTACAATGAAGTTATTTTTGCATGCTTCAAGTTTCTTTCCCCAGAAGCCGTAAGTACTCAATACATGTGCTTTTCAAGGATGTGCATTGTGGAAATAGCTTTGAGGTTTGCATTTCCAGCAGAACTAACAAAACTATAAGGGAAAGTGACTTTGAAGCTAGAAAGACCAAGTTTAGTCCTAGCTCTGCTTCTTTATAGCTATATGATATTAATCAATTTCCTTATTTTTCCTTATTTTATTTTCACATTTTCAAAAGTAGGGTAACTCTTTTGCAAGGTTGTAAGAGTAAGATATAATGTCTATGATGTACTTTATGACATGTCTAACATTTAGGAGATATTTTGGTTTTTGTAAGATACAGGAAAAACTAAAGGAAAGCTTGCCAAATGGATGGAGTCATCATTATGATAGAAAAGTACCTTGGAGAAGGACAGTGCTTCTGCTGTCTTCTATGTTTGTTCCATCTTTTGACCATCTGAAATGAGTAAATGGATGAAGCTTTTTACTTTAAAAGTCTGATTCTAAGTATCAGTAGTTTCTTGAAATATTTATCAAGTCTCTTTTCTTTAGTGAGTTACAATAATAGTCTTATCAAAATAGTGATAGTTGTAACTATTGATAGAAATAAAAAGTTAACTTGATATGCATTTCTGCTTTTAATACAAAAGCAAATTCCTGTAAGTGGTATATGAGTGAAAGTGGGGAGACATGTTTTACGCTCTACTGTTGGAAAGGTATCATTTGCTCTACATAGGAAGGCATCATTTCTATTACTTTGTATGCTCAAAGTCACTCAGAAAATATACTTCTGGATGTTGTAATTGACTAGATACTTGGAAAATGATGATGATTCTTTAGAAATATAACCTCTTTGGCTGAATTTAGTAAGAGAGATTATTGCTGCAGGTCATACTTTGCTCACTGAAAAGCTGCAAAAATAAAAGTCCTATTTGTGTTAAGTATGAATGATTTCAAATTGTTGGTTTTATACTTTCGTTTGTTTCTATAAACCTATACCATAGTTACCCCTTAAATGGAGTGTAAAGTTATTTACTTTCAAGCATTTATAAAACCTGCTTCTGTAAATTTTGGCCATTCAACTAAATCTCTTTATATAGATGTGGTGAAAATCAAGGCTATAACTCATTCTTTTGAATGTGATATTGTGATGAACTAATTTGTATATAGTATAGTTTATGATAGTATTTTGACTTGGGTCAAGAAAAGCTCATCATATATATTTTTTTTAATCCCAGCACATCTGCAAATACCTCCAACTGGGGAACTGGGTAGTTGGTTAGAAGAGGATGGTTCATTGTATTTTCCATTCAGCAACACTGAGTCACAAAACCCTACCTGATATAAAATGGTTTTATCTTGCACAAAAGATGGTTTTGAGGTATGTAATAAAGTTAATCCATATGAAAGAAGTCTTTAATTCTGAGAATATTCAATATTTTGTAACAAAACAATCAGATTTTCATTCTCTCTTAATTTGAACTGTGAGGCAAAAGGAAACACCTGGCTGGTTATAACTTACATAGTTAATTATAGCTAAGTAGTAGTTAAGTGGTTAATTATAAGGCTGTGATGGTCTGTGCCTTGGTGAAAGCCTCTCAGCTTACTTTATCTGGGGAGTACTGATATGTTAAAGTGATTTTTAGCTTCCCTGGCCATCTTTACCTGTTAATTCTAATGTAAAATGGATTGAAATATATGAGAAAATTAGTGGAAAGCTTTTTCATATTCCTACACAAGATGGGTTTCCTAGAGTCTGTCTTATTTTTGTACTACATTAATAAATCTTTTGTACTAAGTTAATAAACTACTGCCTGAATATTGTAAAGATATGATAAAGATATTTTCTTAATGACTATAAGTCATTAAGACTTTAATCTTACTCATATTGTCTAAATGGTTTTTAGTTTAAGCAACAAAAATGCCTTCAGGGTATTTTTTTTTTTCTAAGAGAAACACAACTCCTGAAGTATTATCCTGTACCACCATTTATTAGCCAATGTTGGAAACTGGGATGATTCATGTCACTAAGTTATTTTAGGTTATCAAAACGTATTTCTCTCAAGTCAAATATATGCATGTAACCCTTTTTTTGGCGGGGCAGTGGGGGAAATCAAAAATTTAAAAATACACAGACGCATTTTTTTTTTATTGTTTAAGCTCTCAAGTTATGCATGCTAATGCCCTAGTTCACAAGTCCAGAGTAACACATCATACAAGTCTGTTGTATGATAATTTTGTCTGTTGGTGGCAGGCAGAATCCATGTGGTTTTGTTCGATTTGCGTTGTGAACATTTTTAGATTTGATTGAAGTTTATAGAGAAGCCTACTGCCTGCTTTATTGGAGGCTACTAAACATGATTTCACTTTTGACAAATGATTGTGATGTATTCCCTAAGTCACAGGAGCTTCGTAATTGTAAATTATACTACCCTTTAACTTACCAAGTTTCCCACTTAAGAGCATTTACTGTTAACTACCCTACTCCATGAAATGCTACTCTCCTTGTTTTGTTTATGCTCCAGTAATTGTTTCTTTCCCTGTTCCTCTTTTTGTTCCTTTCTCTGTTCCCAACCCCTGTGCACCTCTAACCCCCACTGTTTGGGAAAAAGGGCTACATTTAAGTAATGAAGACAGTAAAGAGGCAAATGTGGATGTTATCTAACATGCTATATTAGAGTTTCTCCCCTTCCTATTGCTTCTTGTCATCCTGCCATTTAAAATCTCACCTTAAACTACTACCTCTCTAGAGATTGGAGTAACGTAGGAGTCTTGTTGGTCCTTTGGTTGGTACCTTGGACTCAGTGGCTTTCTTGATGCTTTAGTCCTGGATATGAAAAGTAGTTAAATACAATTATCAGACTCTCTGTACTAGTTGGGATGAGGCATGTCATAACTGCTCGAAGTGTAAAACTAGTGAAATTGAAGAGATCAGTGATGCACAGAAGTTTTCTAGGCTAGTCTTATTCCCCTTTCAGTTCTGCCAATTAGCTTTAACTCCTTGAACTCTTCAACATTCATTACCTTGTAATCATGAGCATATTTGTCGTTCCAAATTTCCCTCACCACAATCCAGGTTCTTAATGCTCTTCCCTCTCCTACTGTTTTACTCTCTTACCTACAGTAGTGTTACATGTGTTCAGTCTTTGGCATAAAGTCTTGAAGTCAGTGTGCACCTTCCTTACTGAGAAGTCTCCCTTGACTTCTTATTTTCTACTACAACAGATATCAAGTCCTCAGGGGTATGACACCTTGCTTTTTCTTAACAGTTTCACCTCAGCTTACCTCCCTACTTCATTTTCTAAGTCAAGGTACTACTTAATTTATCTGTTGAAATGACTCTGCTCATCAAACCTGTACAGTGCTTTTTTCCAACATTTATGAATGGTTATAAAGCTCTTGAAGGGGACAGAATGTGCCTTTAAATTCTTTATAGGCCCTATCTGGTTCACTACCCTCAGTTACAAAGGTTCTCATCCCATAACTGCTACTAACTTATGGAAGAGTGATAAATATGTTGTCAGTGGGCTGTATGTGATGGAATTGTGATGGATATGTTGTAGGGAAAAGTGAACAAATGTTCACTGCTACAAGGTAAAGCTTTCTAGTGGTTTTAAAATCAACAAGTTTGTTTTGTAAGCTCTCTGTTTTAACAGCTACTTGATTGGAGGCTAAATGGCCATTCTACTAGGGATGCTGTCAATGAAGAGTCCTTCGTGAGAAGAGAGGCTTTTATAAAGTCAGTTAAAATAAGGCCTTCTGGGGCCTCCCCGATGGCGCAAGGGGTTCAAACACAGCACTGTGAAGCTATCCTGAGCCACTGTAGCACGAGTTTGATCCCTGGCAAGGGCGGTGACCTACATGGCACAGCAGACCTCTCCTGTTTCGCGCTCTGCTCCTCTTAGCAGTGTATTACAATCAGTCTGTCTGTTCTGTTCCCCAGTCTGTCTTTAGTGAATCCTCTCACCACCTCCTACATCTCTGGCCTATACCCAGTTCTTATATGTATAAATAAATAAATCAATCTTTAAAATAAATTAAGGCCCTCTTCATCTTTAATTGTAGGTTAACTGCTTTTGACCTCATAAGGCATAGATTAGAGAAGCTTATGAGAATTAAAAGATTGACTAGGGTAATGATAACAAACTGTCAGTAATATTTCTATAGTTTATGGCCCTAACTTTTTTTTTAAATTTATATATTTATATGTACAGAACTGGAGTACAGGCCAAAGGAGTGGTGGGTGAGAAGATTCACCAGAGACAGAGTGGGGAACAGAACAGGCAGATCTATAAAGTACACTGCTGAGAAGAGCAGCGGGCAGTTCAGGAGAGGTCTGCTGTGCCATGTTGGTCAGCTCCCTGCCAGGTGATTGAACTCATGCTGCAGTGGCTTTGGAGAGCTTCATAATGTGGTGCTTTAACTCATTGTGCCACCTGGGAGGGCCCGGTCCTACTTTTTAATGCTTTTTTTTTTTATGTCTAAAACAAAAGTTCCAGTGGACTGGGAATCAGAAATTTAATTATAACTTTAAAAAAGCAAATTAGGTTCCCTTTAAACTATTTAATGAAAAATTTGAAACATTATTTTCTAAAGTATTTCAAGCTTGTCTTGGTGTTCTAGAACATTTTCAGATGCTTCTGCAGGTATATGAGTAAGTATACAGGACGTTATCTTTCCAAAAGGAAAGTACTATTATTCATTGTGATAACCCATATTACTCAGTTGAAAGATGAACCCCTGAAGACCTTTTTTCCTGTGGAGTATACTGAAGAGTGTCTTGGGACTTCTTAGGAGCAGTGTTGTTTATAAGCATAGTCTTACAGGGACTTCTAAAGGAGCTGTTTTGATTGAGTAAATGTATAATATACAATATTTAATCAATGTCTACTACTCTTTAAGCAATTTTTGGGACTGCAGATTGGAATCCATTAATGAGTTGTCAAGTGAGTTAATCGATATTATATACAACATTAAGAAAAGAAATTGAACATATCACAAGGCATTGAATAGAGTGAAGATAAATATTTTTGAGGATCTGTGTGTGTGTTTATACTGGAGTGCAGGGTAAGATATATTTCTTGCTCTCAGTAAAAGCTTACAAGACTCTGCTCTATGGTGCTAACATGCTTTTTGGACATTACATTCTCCTAGGTTAGCTTTGTAAACTCTCACCTTCTATAAAATTCCATTGTATTTCTGTTGCTGTGTATTTATCCAAGATATAAGAATGATAGGGGAGGTTTGTTTAGTCTAATGATGAATTATGATTCTTTTTTTACTTTTTTTCTAAGAACTGCTTTATAACATGTAAGTTTCAGGTGTTCATCACTGCAAATCATGTGTGTATACTATGATAAGTTCTAAATTTCTACATTAAAAATTCCATGTCTATTCTTCACCTTACCATTGTCCCTTTTATCCTTATGTACCCATGTCCCTTTTCCCTTTTGGTAAACACTTGTTGGTCTTACAGGCCGGAAGTTTATTTTTGTCTTATTTAGTTTATCTCTTTCTTTTCTCTATATGCCACATGTGAGTGATATCATATATGGTGTGTCTGAATTATATCACCAAGCATAATTCCCTCTAACTTCATTCATGTTATTGCAAATTGTAGGATTTCATCCTTTTTTGAAAGCTGGAAAATAATCCCTTTCCTATATTTACCACATTTTCTTTATCCATTTGTCATTTGATGGGGACTTAGGTTGTTTCCAGTTATTAGCTATATAAAGAGTGCTGCACTAAACATGTGGTTATAAATATATCTCTTCCAATTGGTGGGTTTTGTATTTTTCCAGTAAATACACAGAAGTAGGATAATTGGATCATATAGAATTTCTATTTTTAATTTTTTGAGGCATCTCCATACTGCTTTCCTTAATGTCTGAACCATATTTATTTACCCACCAGTAGTGCACAAGGGTTCTTTTCCACATCATCTCCTACATTTGTTGTTTCTTGTGTTTTGAATTATAGCTATTTTCACAAGTATAAGGTCATTACTGCTTTAATTTGCAGTTCTCTAATGATAAGAGCATTTTTTCATATGCATATTGCTGTCTGAATGTCTTCTTTCCCTGAGCAGTGTCTATTCAGATACTCTGACCATTTTTAAAATCAAGTTGTTGATTTTTATGAATCCTTTGTATTTCTTAGATACTAACCCCTTCTCAGACTTATGTTCCTCTGTTAGGTAAGCTATCTTTTTGTTTGGATATAAGTTTCTTTTGCTGTACCAAAGGAAGCCTTTTAGTTTTGATGCAGTTCCATTTATTTAGCTTTGCTTTTATTTGCTTTGTTATTGGAGTCAGTGTCCCTAAGCACATATCTGAGGTGCAAGCCAGTGAGCACCACCTTTGTTTTATTATTTTTTGGTTTCAGGTCTTACATCCAACTCTTAAACCACTTAAATTTAATTTTTGTGTATGGTTTGAGATAGTGGTCTAGTTTCATTCAAACTGTTCAGTTTTCCAAACACCATTTATTGCTTTTTTATAAGCTTTTGGCTCCTTTATTGTAAATTAGTTACTCATATGAGTATGGTTTTATTTCTTGGCTCTTAATTCTGTTTCTTTGTATATATTTTTGTTCCAATACCAAGCTGTGTTAACTACTGTTGCTCTGTAATATAGTTTGAGGTCATGGATTGTGATACCTCCAGTTTTGTTTTGTTTCTTTTTTCTCTCTCTCTCACAGAAGTGTTTTTGCTCTTTGCGGTTTGTATTATTCTAAATAAATTTCATGGTTACTTCTGTTTATGTGGGGAATACCTTTGGGATTGCATTGAACATGTATATTGCTCTAGGTAATACAGCCTTTTTGACAATGTTAATTCTTCTAATTCGTTAGCACAGATTGCCTCCGCTCTTCCCTTTTGGGTACATAAGTATTTCATTCCTTTGTTAAATTCATTCCAAGGTATTTAATTCTTTTTAATGTAATTGTGAGTGGGATTGTTTTTCTAATTTCTATTTCTGCTGGCTCATTATTTGTGTATGGAAATACAATAGATTTTTATGTTGTCTGCCACTTTACAATAAAAAGTCTAATAGTTTTTACTGGAGTCTTTTGGATTGTCTATGTATATTATGTCAATTGCATGCAGTGATACTATAGCAGTACTATATTGACTAGTAGTGGTGAGAGTGGCTATCTTGTTTCTGATTTTAAAGGAAAGGCTTTCAGATTTTTACCAGTGATGAGTGATATTTGTTTATGATGTCAGCTATGGATTATTCATATGCGATTTTTATTATGTAGAGGTACATTCCTTTTATACCATCTTGTTGAGTTTTGTTTTTTTAATCACCAAAGGATAGTAAATCTTGTCAAATGCTTTTTCTGTTTTTATTGAAATTATCATAGAATTTTTATGGATAAATAGAAATCTGACATCAGAGGATAAAAGTAGTAAGTGCGTATGATTACATAGTGAGTAGTAAAACTCACTATGTAATACAAAACTTGTATCTCCTGTCTGCCAACTCATAGATTGCATAAAATCACCAGAAGATTAAGCTGTGGCTTAGTCATAACTTCAGAAAATTGTGTATAAGAACTGTAAATATAATTTAGGTTTTTATAAGAGTACATATCCAGAACTAAAGAAATGTCTAATTTTTAAAAAAGATTTATTTATTTATGTATACAAGAGCTGGGGTGGGGATGGTGTGTGTGAAAGGATTCACCAGAGACTGAGGAGCAAAACAAGTGGATCTACTGAAATATAATGCTGAGGAGAGCAGCCTTTGTTTGAGACAGGAGAGGTCTGCTGTACCTTGTGGGTTATCTCCCTGGTGAGGGATCTAACTCATGCTGCCATGACTGGTAAATAGCTTGGTAGTACTTTAACACCTGAGCCACCAGGGAGGCCCCAGAACTTTCTAATTTTTCAAAGCTTGTTTATGCATTACTTTATAAAGTATTTCAACCCTTCCTATAGAATTATCAGTGAAATTTCTGTGTTTTCTTTGAAGTGTATATGGAAAGATTTGGGCTTGTCACATGAAATTTATTCTTAAATGAACAAGTTCTCAGATGAAAATCAACTGTAAGCACTACTTACAGTTGTTTGGAATGTTGGGATGTTTGTCAATTGCTGCTTTGAAGCCAAATTGGGTATTCAGTGGGCAATTTGGAGGTATCAGAGTTGAGTTCAAGCATTAGGAAAGTAAGGACTCCTCATACTCCATTATTTAATTAGCATATATTGTAAAAATCAGAAGGATTCTGGATTTCCTAGACCCATAACTAAGGGTCTAGGAAAATGGCACCTCTTGCCTCTATTTTAAGGTTGATTGCTTCAGTACACCAGAGATAGATAGAGAATATATTTTTTTCTTACTCAAGTTCTATTTCTTAGTTGAATTGAGTTCTCTTCCTTTTTCCTTGCCTGCTGATCTTTTCTCTCTGCTTCCCAAATTGTCCTGAGAATTAAAGAAGACTGTTTATTCTTGAGTATGCCAATACTTGTTCCTTCTTTATATGCATCTCATGGCAACTAGGAAAGGGAGAGAGAAGTGAATAAGGATGCCAAATTACTAAATTCAGATTTTCTTTAACCAAGCCAAGTCATTCCCTGACTACTTCTGTGGTAGAAGTGCTTAGAAAGCTAAAATACTACATAGTAGTTATGGAGGTCATGAGGTGACCTTTCAGCTATGACCCTTAACTTATATGAAAGCTTTGAGAATCTTGCTTGGTGAAATTTTAGTCTAAATGAGGAAAAGACAAACCCATTTGCTTTACTAAGTTAATTTAAACTATGTGGCATATGGAGCTGCATTAAAGATTCTTTTAATGATCATTTAATTAGGATAGGTAACTCAGCAAGTATGTATGACCTTTCAGGGACTACCACTCATTGACATTTAGAATCATTTTGTTTAGATTTAATAGTACAATTATGAAGAGACAGATTTTTAAAGTAGGCAGTGCCTAAATACATAGGCCTTTATAATATTGTAATGGACTTTTTCTTGAATTTAATAACAAAAATATTTTTACCCTAGCATGTAGTACTCAGTAATAATTAACGAGAAGCGTGAAAGTCATTCCAGAACTAAGTGAATGTGAAAAATGAGGAACCAGAGTTTTCGCTGAAGATCAGCTTTTTGTTGAAGACTGATGAATCACCAGAAAGTAGGGTCCATGTTTAGTAGTGAAATAAAAGCATCTTTGATTTATATAGGCGATATTTTCTTCACAGTATACAGTATAGAAATGCATATTGCACCATCAGCATTTGGTAAATAAGAGTTGAATATAAATAATATAATTTAGGAGCTATAGCCTATTTGATATATATCTTGGACTTTTATTTTGTATATCTTGGACTTTTTAAAAAATTAAGTAAAAGCATCGGCATTTAGCTTGCCTAATCAAATTAGTACTTAAAATTAGTAAATTTGGTATTTAGTGTTACATTAAATTTAGTATTAGCTCATGTACAGTATAGTTTATTGTATATTATTGGTCTTTCCCATCTTGTTTCTCTGTTTGTTCCTCATTTCCTTTTTCTCTGTTTGTTCCTCAAACTGTGCCTTCCTACTTGTTTCAGGGTTCACTTCCGAGAGGACCCCAAAGAATGATAGGCTGCACCGATATGGCTGCTTGCATTGCCATAGTGTCATTTTGCATATTTTTTGTTTCCTACATACTAGTTTTTGGACTTGACTAGATTGAAGACTCCACAAGTAGTACTGTTTTCTGTCCCATCTAATCAAGAAGCATATCTGGTTGTCTCATTTTTAGTGAAGTTAAGATTGCTCAATAATGTGTTAATTCACTTGTTCTGTGTTAAAATTAACTTGAGCTTTTTTGAAAGCCTAGGTCAAAGGAAGTATGACATATTATGTCACTGTCCAGCGCCCACAGTTAAATACTTGGGGGAGAATCTACTTAACATGCCCTCCCTGCTTCCCTCCTTCCCTCTCCCCTTCTTTAGATGTGAAAGTGAAGTTTGACAGTCTTGCTAGACACAAAGTAAGTTTATATTAATGTTATTCACAACCTTTTCCCTGGTGCCACTTAGTAGGTAACTCATTGAAATATTTATGGAATCAGTGGGTGATTTTAATAAGTGATTTGTAAGAAATATGAATTTTTAGTTTGATGACTAAATATATATTTCTCATATATATTTGGTCTTAATCTACAGTTGCTGGCTCACAGTTCCCAAAGCCCTTAGGAATTTCATAAGCATTAAGAGTGATACAGGTAAATGAGCTGACTTTTGGAAGCACCTGAGGATTGGGGCTGGTTTCCTGGAGAGCCAACCCTGTGGTTAGAGGATTGGAATTTTCTAATCCTACCCCAGACTTCTAGTGAGAGAAGAGGAGTTGGATATTGAGTTTAATTGTCCATGGCCAATAGTCATGCCTAAGTAATGAAGCCTCTAAACACCCAAGGGGACAGGGTTCAAAAAGTTTCCTAGTTGAACACATCAAGGTGCTTAGGGATTGGCATACTGGCAGAGGACATGGATTCTCTGTGCCCTACCCCCATACCTTGCCCTCTGCATGCCTGCCATTTGGCTGTTCTGAGTTACAGCCTTTTGTAAGAAATTTGTAATCTATTGAGTAAATAGGTTTCCTGAGTTCTATGAACTGTTCTAGAAAATGAGCGAAACCGTACAGGGAGTGATTGGATCTATGATTTATGCCAATCAGTCACTCAGAAGCTCAGAGTACAACAGGCATGTCATCAGTATCTGAAATCTAAGAAGAGGGTCTCATGGGGACTACTAGACTGTAGCTAGTTGTTAGAGGCACAGTTAACAGCCTGGGCTTGCTGTTGGCTTCTGAAGAGACTGAACAGTTTTCCTGTGGAACTTGATGTCTCTGGGTAGAGAGTATCAGAACTGAATTCAGTCAGATTCTTAGACATCCTAATCATGTTTGGGAATTGCTTGTTGCTATCAGGAAGCCTCTTAACATACCCCCATGTTGCAATTGGATCTAGGAATCCTATCAGAGTACTAATCATAATGTATGTACCAACATATGTAGGCTCCCTCAAGGGAACTTTCTTTTATCAGGCATCCTAAGCAAGAATTACAGTGTAGCACAAGGAGAGCGCTCATAATTTTCTCTTGGCATATATTTGCCAATATTTGTTCTGGACTGTACTTAACAAGATCCGGTGCTAAATACTAATCTGGAGACAGTGATGAATGAAACATTGTCTCACCCTCTGTAGGTTCCAGAATATATTCAGAAAAAAAAAAAAAAAAATAGTGGGCCCTCCCTGGTGGCGCAGCGGGTTGGAGCACAGCACTGCAAAGCTGGCTTATATACCCTGCCCTGGAGGTGACCCACATGGAGTGGCAGACCTCTCCTGACCCGCCCGCTTCTCCCTTCAAGCAGTGTACTTTGTAAATCTGCCTAATCTCCTCCCACTCTGCTTTTGGTGAATTCCTTCATGGCCCCTGCACCTCTGACCTGTGCCCCAATTCTGTATGCATAAATAAATAAAATCTTTAAAAAAAATAGTGCTCACCTTGACTATTCTCTCAATTCCTGTGCTATGTTAATACCTTTAGAGTATCCCTGTTGGTAGAGGCTTAGGTTTTAGAGGAGACTGTGGTGAGTTTAAGAGAAAAATGCTTTCTATACATTGACAATCCCCAAGTACCGAAAAAACTTTTTTTTTTTAAGATTTATTTATTAATACAGAACTGAGGTACAGGCCAGAGATGGGGAAGCTGAGAGTATTCACCAGGAACAGAGTGGGGAGCAGAACAGGCAGATTGATGAAGTACACTGTTGAGGGGAGCAGCGGGTGGGCCAGGAGAGGTCTTCCTCGCCATGTGGATCTCCTCCGGGGCAGGCGGGGATTGAACTCATGTAGAAGTGGCTTTAGCTTCTTAGTGCTGTGCTTTAACCCGCTGCGCCACCATGGAGGGCCCTGAAAAACTTTTTATAGAAAAGCATTTTTTTTTGAAGGTCAGAGAAGTACATGGTCTTTTCTAGGTAAGTTAGTTCATCCCATTTTTAGAATACAGTGAAGAACAAAATGCAGATGACATCAGTTTTTAATAACAGTCCCTGCACAATTAAATAACTAAAATGTGAGAACAGTAGAGATTGTAGATTTTAAAAAAATTTTCTATGGTTAATTTTGCTGGCAGAATTTAGAGATTATATATTTCATATTTGAAGTTTTTTTTCTTTTTTCTTTTTTCTTTTTTTGTATAGAGCCTGTTTTCTCCAATATGCCTGTGTCTGTGTTCATTGTATTTTGAGGGTTTTTTCCATTTTATTATTTTTTAAATAATGTAATAAAGTTTATTTTTACATCATTTTCCACCTCAGTTCACCCTCGTGGGCTTCCCATCACCAAATCACCAGTATTTTGAGTTATTTAATAAAAAATGTTGTTCTTCTGGCCCTCCCTGGTGGCATAACGGGTTAGGATGCAGCACTGCAAGGGAGCCACAGCCACTTGAGTGTGAGTTCGAACCCCTGCCCTGAAGTGACCCACATGGTGCAGCAGACCTCTCCTGACTGGCCCACTGCTCCCTTCAGCAGTGTACTTCTTCATTCTGCCTGTTCTGCTCTCCATTCTGTCTCTGGTGAATCCTCTTACCTCCCTGCACCTCTGGCCTGCACCCCAATTCTTTATGCATAAATAAATCTTGAAAAGAAAAATGTATTTCTAATGTTTCTTTTTAAAAACAAATTGATTCTGACTTGTCCAAAATGGGTTCTATTGATATAGGAAGGTTGTACCACTAAGCAATTTAAGGGTTAAAGTAGCTTCCCCATGTTATTTTATACTTAGTCTTGTTTTTTCCTCTCTCTTTGAACTTCTAGTTCATTATATTGCTTCTGGGAATACTAACAGGGAGATATGTCTTGATTGATACTCAACTTCAAGGTTCTTACAGTGTCTGTCAGCCTCAACTTCATTTCTCCAGGGACATTTCATATCTCTTAGCTCCTTGCAGGCAACTACAAAGCTCTGCCTTTAGGTTGCCTGCCAGGTTAATGCCAAACTGAGAGCCAGAGATGTGGCCCCAGGGAGGAAAGACAGCTGGGGTCCCCTGGCACTGAGACTTCAGGTGGTGGGCTGATTTGTCAATCTGGATTAGAAACTGAAGAGAATTGTTGACTGGCAAATTACTTATTTTTTGATGTGGGAGAGGAATAGTTTTTAAAGAGTTTTGAGACTTTCCCAGTAAAAAGGCAGGTAAATGAAAGATTTAGCTAAAATATACTAAGCTCTTTGCCATACAGATGTAATGTCAATTGAGAACAGTAATGCTGCAAGGAAGAAACTATCATTTTTTGAAGCTTCTGTATTTTTGCCAATAATTCTTATGCAGAATTATCTATTCAAGTAGAACTCCTGTACTTTTAACCACTAACATCTATGTAAATTTCTGATAAGATTATAGTCCTTTTTTCTAAAATGAGTAATTTGCATGTCAATATAGACTTTTCACAAATGAGTCTACTTATTCTTGCGTTCATATTTGAAAACTGAAAACTTGGTTACATAAATTTACATGCATGCTTATATAGTCAAAAGCTTTGTTCTTTAAAGCATTTTTCCTCAGACATTAATGTGATTGGTAGTCACTTGAAGATTATTGAAATGGACATTTTGATTTAGTTGACCTGGCCTAATAATCTTTAGGTCCCTACCCAATAATCTGTATTTCTCTGTTAGTTCCCAATTGATGTGAATGCTGCTGGTTCAGTGGCCACTATTTGAATAGCAAGTTTTAAAGCATTGAGCTTTTAAACAAGCAAACAAATTCATTCACTTCTTGTTTTGTAAACTCTTTTTTACTAAGATGTTCTAAGAAAACATTTACTGCAGTGTCTACCAAATGCTTTTATGACTCTAAATCTTGCTAACTAAATTAATATTTAATTGCTTCATCTGAATGATAATTTGTAAGCTTCCTGTCCTAAAGTTCCCAAATCATTTATTTTCATGACTAAATTAAGAACCTTAAAATAGGACAGTACAAGAAGTATTGGGATTTTCCCTTTCATGTAACATTTAGCTTCTCTTAAGTGAAGGTATTTGAAGTGCCTAGAAATCACAACAGAAAACAGCAGGGGGGATCAGACAAAGTCCTGTTCGGTGTATGTGACAGCTTTTAGATGGTAATGTTGAGTTTCTGCAGTGGGTAAGGTAATCATTTTTGAGACTCCTAAATCTAAGTCTGAATCATTACCTAGTGTTGTGCTTTTCACCACTACATAGTTAAAAACAAAAAATTAATGTAGACTTCATTCTTACATAATAACTTTATTTTTCTCAGACATATTAATAATGTAGCTATTTATTTCAGTTTTGGGACCTCTTCTCTCCACTTCTCACCTCCAACATGCTCCCTCTAAATTCTGAGGCATAATCTCTACCCACCAATCACTTAGTACAAATTTGAGTGCTTATTGTGTGCAAATATAGTACCATAGTAAGTTAATCTGTGGAATACAAAATTAAATAAGGTGCAGTTTCTTCTTTCAGGATATTCAGTCTTCTAGAAGAGGGAAATAGCACAAATAAACTGTGTGAAGAATATGTTAACACTCTGTAGAAAGATCTCTGGAGGTTAAGAGGAGAGAGAAGTGACTTACTGGTGTCTGGGACCATTGGGGAAGGTTTCATCAGAATAATACCTTTGGAATTGGGTCTTGAAAACTACTTGGCCCTCCTAGTTGTACCAAGCAGAGGAAACTGTATGAACAAACGATGGAGCAGGAGAATAATTGGAGACCTTTTAGGAATTATGAATACCCATTGATGCCTTGCATTCTGTGATTTGTAACTTCCAGGATTTTGACTATTTGTAAGTGACTTTACAAGGATCATTGCTAATGATTTTTCTGAGTTACTGATTTTTACTCTCTAAGTGCCCAGTGTTTCAGTTATTGATAACAGTAATTGGCTTAGCAGTCATAACGTTGTTCCATCTTTGTTCTTTTTTTCACTCATTCCAGTTTTCAAAATATTGTTTATTATACGGGAGGACATTATATGCTTATTTAGGATTTGTGAAGAGCTTGATACAGTTTCAATTGTCATGGGTCTTCTGTAAAGAGGATAACTACAGTATATTGCCTAACCTGGAACCCTTTTTGAAGGAGATGGTACTATGAATAATAGTTCAGGGCAATAGGCCTAAACCGAGTTTGTCTCAAACAAACTAGAGTTTATGGCCAGCTAGTACAGATGTTCTCTAATTATAGTTAGTTGGGATATAGAGTATGAATGGAGAGCACTAGGATGTGAGCTAAGAAAGCCAATGTGGTCTAGTCCAGGCTTTTATACAGTAGTCAACAGTGAAAAACCTTGGAGGATTTTTTGGACAGAGGAATTAATATTATATAAAGCAGTGCTGAGAAGTGTTAGTCTGGCTTCTGTGGGCAGAGGATTGGATTGAAAGGAGACACTCAATTTAGGAGTGTTTTAGTAGTTCCCATTAAGGACATTATTCAAACAGTTAACTACTTAGATGGTCCTAATCGACTAAGAACATTTATTTTAGAATTGTGGCTAGAAAAGCTTGAATGAGTTACTTCCAACATGTGTTACTGATGCTAGTTCATACTTCTCAAGAGCCTGTTGTATTAGCACTGGGAAATTAGCATTGAGTACTGTACATTTTGCATACACTAGTGGGCTAGCGTGTATATATTTATTGTAATGATTAATATTGTAATGATTAATATTAACAGAAAATGTTTAATCAGTTATTTCTTTTTTTTTAAAGTTCTTAAATTTTTATTTATTTTTTACATCATTCTTAATTTTGTGCATTTTTTCATCTCAGTTGTAATCCCCACCAACTCACCTGTGTGCCCATCACCATAGCCCAGTGCACTCTTCCCACCTGAGTCCTGATCCCATTCCCCTCTCTACCCCCATAAAATGTCTCTGGTTTATAGTTGTTCATTGTTTTCATTTTTACTCTATTACATATGTTTCTCTCTCTCTTCCCTTCCCGCCCCGTCCCAATCCCTTATGCTCCTGCTATGAAAAAATTTATATTTATAATGCTTTCTTCAATCTTTAACTTGTAACTTAAAAATTGGGTGTGATATTAACCATTTCACTAATGTTACCTTTTATATAAGGTCATATCACTAGACATATACTGGTACAGTAAACACATGTATAAGGACTTACCTAAAGTGATTGAAGATGTCTCCCAATTTTCTGGGCAACTGAAGAGAATAACCAATTTGCAAGATATTTTATAAACTTATGTCTGCATATTTACATGAGTTGTCGAAATATGTCATATTCTCTATGACTATTAAGATCTGTTAAAAATTTTGCATGTTTTTATTTTATTCTTTAAAAAGTTCAAGTCTAAATTAAAAAAAATTATTTCCCTTCTCCCTTCCTGGTTTGGAACTGTCTTTATTTTACTTAAGGCACTATAGCATTTGACTCATAAAAATGTTTCCCCAGGAAAATCTTGTTTCTGCCCAGGGTTGACATGAAAAGAAACAATTTGTCAGACTAGTGAAGCTTGCTAACAGTTCAAATAAACAACTTGTCTTTTCCTTCATATTGCATATTAATGAAAATTTTAATGATGAAAGTGCTTCATTTTACACCCTATAGGGAGAAGAGATTATTAAGTTAGAGACAGTTATTTTGCTTTGGGCTATCTTAAATACAGCTGTCAGTTGTATTCATCTTATCAGTTGCATGTTTATTAGCACAAAGGTTCTTAAATGAGTTATATATTTAATATAGACAAATTAATCACTGCCTCTTTTTTGTCATTACCTAGCATGTAAATATTTTTACCAAAGTAAAAAGCAATTAAATTTGGAGTATACTTTTGTAAGCATATGTTTTGGTAGGTGATAATGACTTCCTTGGATTATACAATTAAAGGGTTTTCTTATATTTGTATTTATCACACTTTTACCTCTCTTTACTACCAAGAAATCCTTGTCGCAAGCATTTCTTGAGTCAGAGGTCTATTACTTGTATATTTGTGCCTTCGATATCTCATAGACATTATAAATGATCAAGTTAATTTATGATTTGACTTTGATAATGGCCAGCTTCTTTGCTTTATGATAACACTTGTGTGTCTTCCTCTTTACTTTTTCTTCAACACACAGTACACTCTGAAATCTTGCTACACTGCAACGTGGTTGGAACTAGAAACAGTGCTCAGTGAAACAAACCAGAAGAAAACAGAAAACTCTCAGTAGTTTCACTTACAGAAGGATTATAAGGAAACTGAACAACAGATCAAAAAGAAAAATACAAATTTGCAGGCAAACTAGGTCTGTGGCATACAGCAGGGGAGAGGGAAGGAACAAGGTCAAAATAGGAGAGGGAAGAGCTTAAGGTACTATGGCCATGGTTCATCGGTGATATGGTGGGAGATTTATGGGGACCACACCGGAGGGGAGAAATCAGATATTGCCAAAAATGAACAGCAATGTAAAAAAATAAAAAAAGTTTAATCAGTTAAAAAAATCTTGCTGCGTGCCCTCCCTGGTGGCACAGTGCATTAAAGCACAGCACTAAGAAGCTACAGCCACTTCTGCATGAGTCTGATCCCTGCCTGCCCCAGAGGTGACCACATGGTGTGGCAGACCTCTCCTGACCCACCTGCTGCTCCCCTCAGCAGTGTGCTTCCTCAATCTGCTCGTTCTGCTCCCCGCTCTGTCTCTGGTGAAGCCTCTCAACGCCCCCAGAGCCTCTGGCCTGTACTCCAGTTCTATATGCACAAATAATTCTTAAAAAACAAAAAAATCTTGCTGCACCAATGTGATTAAATAGTTATTGGGAACCAGTCTTCCATTAATGAGGGAAGGATTTGTTGAGATATGCATAGAAATAGTGATTAGTAAGGGAAGTCTGATTTTTAGAGTTAAATTTTTAAGAGATTGGAAAAAATGAAATTAGTTACATCAAATATTAAGAGATTTAAAACTAGTTTTCAGAAGAGTATTAGTCATTGGGTGTTAATACAAATAGTAGTTAGCTGTTGGCTATACTTAACGCATCTTGAAAATAAGACTAGTGGATCCTTACACTTTCACTACAAAAATATATTTATAGAAGCACTTAATTCGTTGGGATTATTTACATGCTTAATATCAACATGTCTTTTTATAGTGTTTAGAGATTAAATTGTTAGTGGATTAAAACTGCTGTACTGAAATGCCTGTGGAATGGGTGGGCAGAAGAGCAGTTGTCAGCGCCTTGGCCAGGGCCGTCACACTAGTTGTCCCTTAGTCAACTGCAGTGGACCATGTGCCGCACACAGACTCCAGCTTGAACCAAAAAGTGTCCAAGCAGTGGAACTCATAGTGTATTAACGATGCCATTTTCCCCCCATTGCCCAAAAGCCCATATAATATTACTTTCAAAAATGAGCAAGCAATTGCTAGCTTAGTTTAAAATTTTTATATCTTTGTTTTGTAAGTGACAAGCTAAGATATTCTTTGACGAACTTTGTTTGGCTTTCAATTATTTTAAAGTAGAATAAAAAGCATTTTTATGCTCCTTTTAATAATCTCTCACATTATTAATACATGTTACCATCGGGAGAATAAATATGAAGTAAGGAGGGCTTTTGGGCACCATTTAAAAAGTCTTGAATTTGATTCATTATTTTGTTCTCACTCAGAAACATGGTGGGATAGGATCAACAAATTTAGTTTTCATTTTATGTTCTTTCAAAGATGGTAATAAAATTTGGCAAGCTTTTTTCTTGGTGTAGAGATATAATGTATTAATTTAAAAGAGTGAGTAAATTCTCTATTGCCTTCATTAGGGAAAAACTCATAATTTTATGTGTTTTGTTACATAGGACTTTAGATGATAGTACTTTTAGTTCATTGATCTAGTGAAAGATTACCATAACTAAGTGATAGACTAAAACCAATTCAAGGGATGACCTTGTAAATAACAAGTAGTATTAACTTTATTCACAAACTTTCGTTTTTTTAAAGTCTTTGTATTTTTTGCCTGTTGTGGAGACATTTGTTAATTTTATGTTTTCCAAATTTCCAGGTAACTTGGATTTTTACTCCTGTAACAACTGAAATAACAAGTCTTGATACAGAGAATATAGATGATATTTTAAGTAAGTACCTTGGTATCTTTGAAGCAGAAAGTATTTTTAAAGATTTATTTTTATTATTTATTCATACAAGAACTGCGGTTTAGGCCAAAGGTGTTGGGGAGTTGAGGGGGGTGTGTGTGAGAGGATTCGCCAGACTCAGAGTGGGGAGCAGAAGAGCTGGATCTACTGAGATACACTACTGAGGGAAGCAGTGGGCCAGGTAGAAAAGGTTTGCTGCACCGGTGGGTCAGCTCTCTGGCCAGGGAACAAACTCATGCCACAATGGCTGGCAATAGCTTGATAATGCTGAGACTAACCCCTGCACCAGCAGAGAGGCCCATAACTGTAAAAGTATACAGTTTTTATACAGAACCAAAATGGAATAAAATCTCACTTATCCAGAATATCTGATATTAGTGAGCTATCATTCTCACTAATTTCATAGTTTACTAAATGAACAAAGCACTGTGATTTTAATTTTTAGCAAAATTTCTTAAAATTTGTGTTTTCCTGTGTTTCTAAGCAAATTATGTTTTTCATATTTTATGTCTTCCTTCTCAAACACCACTGAACATTTCACTAAAGCTTACTTAGAGACTGACAATTTCTATTGTGTGGTACCAAATGTTTGACACGGCCTAGAATTTTTATTCCTTTTAACTAACCTACTCCGTTCACTTATTGTTATTGATCAAATTAGTTTGATAAGTGTTTCACTGTATGTTTTGATGACAGTGTGATTATAGATTTAAGTAAGTTGGGGGAAACATTATTTTGAAAACAGAGCAAAGTAAAAGATCTGGTTAAAGAATCACAATTTACGATATTAAAATGTACAAGGTATATAACTGATTTTTTAAAGCATTCCATTTCACCCATTAGTTTGAGCAGAACAAAACCGAAAACAATGACAATTAAGAAATTATCCATTGAGCACCATATATTGTCTTGTGTTCTTAGGCCTGGTTTTAAACGCCAAAAACTTGGTTTTCATGTTTTGGGTTTTCTTTAGTGTAGTGGTTCAGTAAACTTTAGCATAATCACCTGGAGTATATATATTAATATTTGTATTGCTAGACCTGGCCCCCAGTTTCTGAGAAAAATAGTTGGGTGCCATCTAAGAATTTACATTTTAAAAGTTCCTATGTGATGCTAGTTCTTCTGTTCTAAGGACTATAGCTTGTGAAGCAGAGCTTTAGAATGAACAGAAAAAGAAGCAAGAAGATAAAACGTGCTTTGAAAGTAAAAAAGAAGAGAATTAAAGCTCATATATTCCTCTCATCTTCCAAATTCTAGCATATCTTTGTGTTTTATTTTTGTTAGTGCGTTAGGACTTATATCTAAGTTTCTCTGCATTAAGTTTAGCCAAAAGAAACAGTGCTACATTTTCCCCATGTCCTTATATCAGGATATGCAATTGATACTAAACTATTTTTGCAACAGAGGATAACTGTTCAATGAATAGGAACCAGAAAAAGTACATCTTATGCAACACTGTTGTGGATTACTTGTTGCAATTGGTGGCACAGCAAAGATTTAGAAATTGCTTAGTTATATAGGTCTCCTTTGTGAAATAAGATTTATTTACAGAGCTAATGATGTTATGAATATGAAAGATTATTAAAATCCATATCATGCCATGTGACTTTTTATTAGAGTAAGCTAGTTAGTAGCTGACTTGCCTGATTCTTTTGATTTTTATTTAAGATGCAATGAAGGTAGAAGGTATAGAGAAAAGGAACAGAGAGAATCCCACAAATTATACAACCATCATGTCTCAATGTATGAGTTTCTGAGTAATAAGTAACTTTATTTTATATTTTTAGTAAATGAACCATGGTAAAACCTATATCTTTAACTATGTCAGAATTATGTAGACACAAATAACTTAGGTTGTTTGGTTTTATTTTTCAATTTCAGACAATGCTGATGTTGCTTTAGTAAATTTTTATGCTGACTGGTAAGTAATAATCTTATTTTCTATTTGGGTGGCTTAGGTGGCATATGTTTTTTTTAACTTGCTAAAGGTGTGTACATGGGGGAACCTTTTTCTTTTGAGAGATAATATTCCATACACAAAATGAATTAAGGTTCATTTATAAGTGAAACAGCTTAATTTGGAGAACATTTGTATGTTAAGAGAGAAATGTAATTCCATTATCCCTTGTTTTAAAATGCAAAAGTTCAAACCTCTCTCTCACTTAAGTGCATATTGCAGTTCTGTGTTTTTTCTAACTGAAGAAATAGGGCATGTTTGGAGGTAAAGGTGTGGGTGTGACAGGTTTAGAAGGAAAAATAATGGTGACTTCTTAAAACTTACACCGTCTACTAACTCTTCCAGGAAACCTATCTGAATAAGATATTTGTCTTCTATGTTCATGTAGTACCTTAAGTACCATTTTTCTTACCACATTATTTTGTCTTTGATCTTTGCTTGTTCGCTAGCAGTCAAACTTTTGAGAGCAAGATAATGCCTTATTCAATATTTCAGCATATAGTATAAGAACATAGTATGTAGATGTTAAGGGATAGGACTAGGGGAGTAGGAATAAGGAGTTTCATCTGGAGAATAGTTTGAAATACACAATCTTTTATTTCTAACAGCCTCTAACTTATTTGACTCTTTTTAGAATTAATTTCTATTGGCTATGACCCTACTTCAGCCCAATGTCCTGTAGTTTACTCAGATCCTGCAACAGTTTGCTGTTATTTACAGTGCTTTTAGATCTGTGTGTCTCCTTCCTCTTCTCTACAAAGTAAGCCAGAGTGATCTTTCCTAAATGCAGACTGAATTCATTTATACCCCTCTTAAAACCCATAAATAGTTTCCATTATGTTTAGGTTACTAAGTTCAAATCCCTTAGCTTGACACAGAAACTACTTGATGACTTGGTCCCTTCTAGTCTCCACAGCAATAACTTCTCCTTCTCTCCAATCCTACATCCTGTTTTAGTTATACTGAATGGTTTTCAGTGTCTGTAATACTTTATACTCTTTAAGTACTGAACCCATACCTGTGGTATTTTCCCTAGCTAATGGGTTCCTCTTCTCTCACCCACTTCTTTACCTGGTTAAATTCTAATTATTTTTGAAATCATATATTAAATGTTTCTTTTGCCAAGTTATCTGGAGAAGCTTTCCTAGATAAATACCACATATCTATCTTAAGTGAGCTTGGGAACTCTGTAACTTGTGATAACACCTTATATTTACCCAATCATAATACTCAGGCTGTAACTTAGTTGGTGGTTCCCTAATAACATCCTTAGTTTTGTGAAAAGTTACCATGTTGATCTTCTTTCTCCCACATTAATCCCCAAACCTTTGCATGACACTTGGCAGAAAAGATATACTGAGTAAAGGACATATGTATAGGATTTTAAGAATTTTAGTAAAAGGTTGATAATCTAAAGAGAATATATAAAAGGTATAACAACAGTAACATTTTCCCACATATTTTCAGCATTGTTTATAGTGCTACAATGGCCACTAAATTTTGTAGAAGTCCAACCCAATTTAAAAATAAGAAAACTAAAACTTAGAAAAATAAAATATTTCCAAGGTTATCTGATAGCTCTCTTGATTGGGGAACATTGTGGATTGTAAAATGTCCCACTGACCTTGTTGCAAAACCTGAATTGAAAATATGAACAAATTGCAGTTATTTGGGAAAACATACAGTGCAACAACATTTAATTGCTCATGAATTAGTACTCTTTTATTTAACCAGAAAAACTTTGGTAATTTGATTGGACAAAGACTTATGTCTCAAAGGTTAGATTCTGAGTTCCCTCTGGAAGTTATGGCTGTGGCACAATTTAAAGAAGAATTCTCTAATAGGGTCACCTGAAATACATTCTATAGGAGGTAATAAACCATAGTCAGTGTTTAATAATGATGTTATGTGCTGGACTATATACATTATCTCTAATGCTCAGAACTACCCTGCAGCTAGATATTATAATTTCCCTTTTAGGTTGAGGAAGTTGAGGCACAGAAAGGTCATACGGCTTAGTAAGTGGTGAAACTGGGATTTAACTCAGGTATGTTTGATGCTAAAGCTTATTCCCCACCCATATCCACTCACCACTAGATTATACTAGTAAGTGCCTTCAAGTTGTCCTACCGAGACTTTTATCTATTTGGTTGATATGTAAAAGGTTGATTCAGGCAATAGTTTGAAGATTGGATTAGATGACGCTTAAAAATTCTTTTTAATAGATATATTGCTTTTATTATGTAACTTTTATAAATGACTTTCCATATGTATGTTCTATGTATATGAAAATATAGTAACATTGGAACTGAACTTTTATCTACCTTCCTCTTTTCTCTATTGGTGTTAAAAATCCTATTTAAACATGAGGCTGTGCTTAACTGCTTATTACTAGGTAGCAAGTTGGACCAGTAAACAGTGTTTGTCTTTACCTTGCCCAGTCCTTAGTCTTTTCCTTCTCTGCCCTTCAGCATCCTATTTTCAGCAAACTGTAAGAACCTACAAACTTGTGATCCTAGCCTCCAGTTCCTGCATTCTATAAGTGTAGTCATTTAACAGGCACCTATTAATGCTTATTAGAAGACCTAGTGAAGTAAGACACAGTTCCTTATGTCCCCACCCACCTGTCCCAAAAAGGAGAGATTTAAGAAAAAAGGAAAGAGCCACTTGAAAGCAAGAAACTGAAGATACAATTTGTATTACCTTGATAGATTGTAGAACAAGTACATAGGAAGTCAGGTGAATAGGCTGGAAGAGATATACAGAGGAAATAGGGAAGAAGTACAAAGTTTGCATCCTCTCACACCCTTACAGTATTTTTATTCAGTTACAGCTGTATGTATACCTAATCTTCATACATAAAAGAATGATTAATCTAGCTGGTTGTGTCCATCATTGGGATTATTCTTCTGTATGCTAACAGGCCTCTTTCATGACTCACAGCATATATTTGTGAGAATTAGAAATATCAAGTTGTGAAATACTGTTGGGTACTTGTGTCCCACTTACAAAAATTTATTGATTTTAACATTGTTGTTCATTTTTTGTTCATTTGATTTCTTCTCTCAAGGGAAATCATAAAATTACTACCACCAAGACCCCCATGAACCATCACCATAGTCTCTGTGCTCTTCCCTCCCCTGTTTTGATCTCTCACACGCCCTTCCTCTGCTGAATGTCTCTGATTTGTAGTTTACCTTCTACTTTTGTCCCCCCCCCCAATCTATTGTTTGGTTCCCCTACATTGCTCCTATAAGTGAGACCATTCACCCAGTATTTTTCTTTTTCCTGTTGCCTTCTTATATAGACCATAATCCCTTCTAGGTTTATCTATGTTGCTGCAAATGGCATGAGTTTGTTTTTTTTTTTTTAATTGTGCTTTATGTCCCACCCATTTTTTAAAGTAAAAATAAACCAAGTGAAAATGGACAAGCAAAAAAACAAGGACAAGTCTTGTTTTAAGAATTTAAAATTTTTGTTCCTGTTTATAGATACAAAAAGCCCATTTTACCAGAGCTAAATTTTATGGGGAAATAGTTCATTATACTATTTATCCTTTTACTACAACTTATTTATTTCTGAATAGCTTGAGATTTGATTTAGTCAGGTGAATTGTTTAATATTTGCAAGAAACTTACCATTTTAAGGTTTTGTAGTCTAAAAATATGTTCATTGCTTAGAAAAAGTTGTCTTTTATAAATGCCGAAGTCTCAATCATTACAAATCCAAGTGGATTCATTTTAGAGAGATAATTTCAGTCTTGTTTGAAAGATATGTATGAGATCCTTAGTGTTTATTTCATAATATTGGCTGATTTCTAAGGTAAAATGTTCCAAAGTTTTATAATTATTTGCATAGTCTTTGATTGCAATAGTCTTTGATTCAAAATTGTCTTTATCACATATCTCAATAACATCTTTGAAGACTCATCCCCCAAAGCAAAGAAAATGAAGGAAAAAAATAAATATCTGGGACTACATCACATTAAAAACCACCTGTACAGCAAAAGCAACATTAACCCAAACAAAGAGACACCCTAATGAATGGGACTGATAAGGGACTCTACACTGATAAGGGACTCATCACAAAGAGATACAAAGAACTCATAGGAATCAACAAAAATAAACAATCCAGTCAGAAAGTGGGCAGAAGAACTAAAAAGACATTTCTCCAAAGTGAAAATGCAAATGGCCAACAGGCATATGAAAAAATGCTCAACACTCCTCATAATCAGGGAAATGCAGATTAAAACCACAATGAGATAACTCCTTACACCAGTAAAAATGGCACATACTAAAAAGCTAATAACAAACAAATGTTGGAGAGGATGTAAGGAAAAAAGGAACTCTCCTACACTGCTGGTGGGAATGCAAACTGGTTCAACTACTATGGAAAGCTGTTTGGAGGTTCCTCAGATTATTAAAAGGGGAGCTGTGGGCCCTCCCTGGTGCACAGCGAGTTAAAGCACAGCACTAAGAAGCTAAAGCCACTTCAGTATGAGTTCCACCACCGCCCTGGAGGTGACCCACATGGTGTGGCAGACCTCTCCTGACCCACCTGCTCCTCTCCTCAGCAGTGTACTTGTCAATCTGCCTGTTCTGCTCCCTACTCTGTCTCTGGTGAATCCTCTCACCACCCCTGCACCTTGGCCTGTACCCCAGATCTGTATGCATAAATAAATCCTTAAAAAAAAAAAAATGGGCCCTCCCTGGTGGCGCAGTGGGTTAAAGCACAGCACTGAGAATCTAAGATGGCTTCCGCATGAGTTCGACTCCCGCCTGCCCCGGAGGTGACCACATGGCGCGGCAGACCTCTCCTGACCCGCCCGCTGCTCCCCTCAGCAGTGTACTTCGTCGATCTGCCTGTTCTGCTCCCCACTCTGTCTCTGGTGACCCCCACATCTCTGGTCTGTACCCCAGTTCTGTATGCATAAATAAATAAATAAATCTTTAAAAAAAAAAAAATGGAGCTACCATATGATCCAGCAATTCCACTCCTTGGGATCTACCTAAAGGACACAAAAACAGTAATTCAAAAGGATGCTTGCACTCCTGTGTTTATTGCAGCACTGTTTATAACAGGTAAGACTTGGGATTAACCTAAATGCCCAAAAATAGACAACTGGATCAAGAAGATTTTGTATATATACACAATACAGTAGTATTCAGCAGTAAAAAAAAAGATAAACTCATGCCATTTGCAGCAACGTGGATGGAACTAGAAGGGATTATTATGCTCAGTGAAGCAAGCCAGAGGAAAAAGAAAAACACCAGATGGTTTCACTTATAGAGGCATATAGAGGAACCAAATAAGGGATTGGAGAAAAAAAAATGCAATAAAACAGGACAAAAATAAACAGATAACTATAAATCAGAGTCATCCTGCAGGGGATGGCAAGGGAGAAGGGATCAAAAGTGAGGGTTGAAAGAGCACAAAGGACTATGGTGATGGCACATGGGTGAATTGTGGAAATTCTATGGGGACTACACCTGCTTAAAGAAAGCAAACATTGTGTGTGTGTGTGGGGGGGGGAATAGAACAATGATCTCATATATCTATATGTGTATAGATAATAAAAAAACCAAAGTTGTCTTTATTGTCAAAGAGTGACAAGCAGGATCTATGATTAAATTAGCTATGTGATGGTCTCAAAAGCTTTTGGTATCATTGGATAATGATAACTGGGATACTGTTTTATTGCTTCTTTTCAATTTTAATTGGTATCCTTCTCTGTGTATAGGTGTCGTTTCAGCCAGATGTTGCATCCAATTTTTGAGGAAGCTTCCAATGTCATTAAGGAAGAGTATCCAAATGCAAATCAAGTAGTCTTTGCCAGAGTTGATTGTGATCAGCATTGTAAGTATATCAATGGAAAGTCTAGAAGAGACTGTCCGTCCCCACTTCTACACATACACACACACACACACAAATTTTCCCCCTTTTAAAAATGCTCTGCTTTAAGAGGAAAATAAACCAAATGGTTCTAACAACCTTGATTAAACTGTTACATTTGATCTTTATATACTTATTATATTATATTTTTAATATTATATTAATTAATTAATATTATATTAATTATTATTAATATTATATTATATTAATATTATATATTTACATTATATTTTTATTATATTATATTTTTATATACTTATTATATTGTATTTTGCATGTGTTACGGGCTTAAAATAATTCTTTTCATTACAATATAACAGCAAAAATATAGATAGTAATTTTTTTAAAAGAATTTATTTATTTATACATACAGAACTAGGGTATAGTCCAGAGGTGCAGGCAGATGAGAGGATTCACCAGAGACAGAGTGGGGAGCAGAATAGGCAGATCGACAAAGTATACTGATAAGGGGAGTGGCGGGCGAAATAGGAGAGGTCTGTAGCACCATGTGGATCACCCCTGGGGCAGGGGATCGAACTTGGACTGAAGAAGCTTCAGCTGCCTTGCAGTGCTGCATCCTAACCTGTTGCGCCACCAGGGAGAGCCCTAGATAGTAAATCTTTGCTAGCAATGTTTTCTACCAAAATAAACACCAACATCAATAAGTAAAATTGAAATATAGGTTTGGGGGGAGGGATTAATTAGTTTGAGAATCATGCAAAAACACAATTTGTAGTCATTTCAAATAAAACAATCTGATTTGTATATGTGTTTCTTATTTAAGATTCTAAGATTGACCTAGACTGTTCATGAGATGTAATTAGGTGTAGTTACTGACAGTGATTTTTAAGTGTGTTAAGAAACTTAAAGTTCACCTTCTTAGACTTCACTTGCTGTCGTGAAGCATTCTCTGTAAAATCTTCCTGGTTTTTGGCCCTGCCTGGTGGCACAGTGGGTTAAAGCACAGCACTACAAAGCTACTTCAGTACAAGCTTTATCCCCATCCAGGTAGGTGACCCACATGGCGTGGCAGACCTCTCCTGACCTGCCCACTGCTCCCCTCAGCAGTGTACTTCTTTGATCTGCCTGTTCTGCTTCCCACTCTGTCTCTGGTGAATCGTCTCATTGCCCCGCACCTCTTGTCTGTACCCAGTTCTGCATAAATAAATAAATAAATAAATAAATAGATAGATAAATAGATAGATAGATAGATAGATAGATAGATAGATAGATAGATAGATAGATATTTATTCTTGGTTTTTCAAATTTCTCTAACTTGAACTAGTGAGTTTGCAGTACTCCCATTACACTTGAACTTCCCTCTCTTCAATACTAAGCTCATTATATTTCATAGTTTAGTTCTTTGTGAGTTAAATGTTCCACCAGTTGCAATTTCAGTTCTTCAAAGGCAGGAGCTATTTCCTTTGTTTTTAATGATCCATTAAAAATGAGGACTACCTTATTAATCTCTGAATCTCAAGCATCTGACAGTTTCTGGACAACAGAGACTACTCAATAAAAGACTGTTGCATTGAATTATTGGTAAGTTGGCTTGAATACACTCCTCTCCCATTCAGCAAATTTCTGTCCTTTATAGTTAACCTGACAGCTAGAATTTCATTTTACTGATAAGGAATGGAAATAAAGTAGTTAACTAGAGACTTAGAGCTTTATGTCTAGTCGAGCCAGATTTAGAATCCAGCCCAAAATACCTTCAAAGACTTAGTGGCTTCCTTTCTTTTCAGTTCAACAAACATACTGAGAACTTACAGTTTTATACCCCAGTGCTAGGTAGGAACAGCTAACAAAGCATTTCAAATCATAGAAACCAGAGCTCACCTGTCTTCTGCTGAGGTTCAAAACTAGATGGAATGAAGGAAGGAACAGAAGGTTGTTGATACAAGCAAGATGAAATTCTGGAGCCTGTTGTACAGAAATGTTGGTATAATTAATGCTAATAAACTGCACAATTAAAAATGGTAAATATCACAGATTTTATATTCTTCATGTGTTACCACTAAAAGACATTTCAGAAGTAGAATGAGGGCCTTCCCTGGTGATGCAGCAGGTTAAAGCGCATCACTGTGAAGTGATCAGTAGCCACTGCAGCATGAGTTCAATCCCCGGCCTGCACCCACATGGTGTGGCAGCCTCTCCTGACCCACCTGCTGCTCTCCTCAGCAGTGTATTTCAGTACATCTGCTTCCAACTCTGTCTCTGGTGAATCCTCTCATCGCCCTGCACCTCTGGCCTGTATCCCAGTTCTGTATGGATAAATAAATAAATCTTTAAAACAAAAGTGGAATGGGAGAAAAAATTTGCAAATCACTTTGGAAAAACAACTTATGTTCATACACAGTAGTCCTATCCCCCTCCCACCTTATAGTGAATATGTTGCAGGACTCCCAGTAGATGCCTGAAACTAGATAGTATCACGCCCTATGTATATTGTTTTTTCCTGTACCTACATACCTTGGATGAAGTTTGATTTGTGAATTAGTCACAATAAGAGATTAGCTTATAATAAAATAGAACAGTTATCACTGTAGTAAGTTATGTGAATGTGATTTGGAAGTTGATTTGTTACTTTTCCTGGTGGACATGCTGCCTAAGTCATTCCCCTCAATCAGCGCTTGCCCCTTGTAGGGCCAATTTCTCTACTGACTTCCACTGGCTATAGGCTATATGGGACTTAGCAAGCACTGTCCTTGTTTTTTGCTAATTGGTTCAGAACATTCAGACTTCTGCTGGTGTGTTTAGAATGGTACTTTCTAATTGTCCTGGAGTAATGTCGCACTTGGTCCCAAGTACCAGAGCTACTCTTTTCTGTATGCTTTCCATGTTAGATGTAGAAGATCTTGTATAAAATCTAGCATAAATGAGGCATTAAGAATACAAAAGTAGGGTCCTCTCTGGCGCAGTGGGTTAAAGTATAGCATTATGACACCATCATAGTCACTGAAGCATAAGTTCGATCCCTGGCCAGGGAGGTAACCCACATGACATGGCAGACCTCTCCTGATTTGCCTGCTGCTCCACTCAACAGTGTATTTCAGAATATCTGCCTGTTCTGCTCCTTACTCTGTCTCTGGTGAATCCTCCCCCCCCCCAACATCTTGGGCTGTACAGCATAAATAAATAAATCTTAAAAAAAATACAAAAATAATTACGGATAACAATATTGTATTAACAACAAACTTGGTAAGAGACTGATTTTCCCCAGAACATACAAAAAAAAATCATGATTACATGAACTGATAGAGATGTTATTTAATACTACAATGACAGTTATATTACAATATTGCAGTATATAAAAGTAACAATTCAATATGCATACCTTATTAAAACAACATAAATACATGTCAAATTATTTCAATTTAAAAAGTACAAAAAACTGTAAAAATTACAACCATGTATGGTGATAGATGTTAACAAGACTTACTGTGACAATCATTTCACAATAATATGACTATCAAAACATGTTATGCATCTGAAATTAATATATCAACTATACCTCAACCATAGAAAAAGAAAACAAGGGATTATAGCCAATACCACTTACTCTTCTAAACTGTTCCCACTTATTATGACTAGAGTATGTTCAACATAACATCACTTTATACTAACTTAATGAATGAAATTTACCTTTGTTCCCCATCCTCATCACACACACACACACACACACACTCACAAGAACTCATGTACATAAAACAATTTGAACAAATACGTTTAGTCTGAAACCTGAGTAAGTTTCTAGGCTTTATTTTGTAATTTTTCTGCTTATAGATTTATTTTGCAGTTATGTTTTTACTTTGTTTTTGTTTTCACATTTTGAGGAAGGGCATGATTTAGGTGAGGCAAAAGATACATTGATAGCAGTGGTCCTTATCCCAGAACCAGAAGAACAGTAAGACCTTTCTGTTTAAACTGATCTACCTGTTTGCCATGGATAATCATAGCAGGGAGGAACATTGCTAAGACAAGAGCATGAGGCAGTTTCCTAGTTTGGAATCCTGCTGGGCATTAGTGAGGTAGGCAGGCAGACAGAACCCATCAAGGAAAAAAGTTAAGTGACCATTGAAGCAAGAATACATGTTAATTTTCAATCATCACAGTTAACCTTCTGAAATTTATAATTCCTTTGACATCCATTTTAACATTTGATCCATCCAGTTAATAAAAAAAAAACATTTATTATACCCCTAAGTCATTCTTTGTTATATTGTCAGAATGTCACATTGTAATTATCTTTATATCACTTTGACCAAAGCTTGTAAAAAGTGACCTTTATGTCTGAATTTATTGATTAATGTAATGTTAAGATTTCTTAATAATTAAAAGGCACCTCATTATGCACCATGTATGCTGTCATGATGTTTGAGAATTAAGCAAGTATCTATTCCCTTAGTTCTCTAGTATTAATTTGTTCTTTTGCTATCCAAAACCGGAATTTTAAGGCAACCTTAAGGTTGTAATGTTTGAGTTTGTGAACAGACTTGTTATTTCTGTCACCACTATTTCAATAGCTTCTTTTCTCTTCTACTTCTCAATGAATATATTTAAGCCCAGCTCTACTGCTAAGTAGCTGCTTCTAATGGGTGGAATAAAATTCTACTCTCAACTTAGCATTTAAACTGTAGAGTTCATCTGTAAACCGTGTTTATTTTACTGCTCGCTTTGCATATTTGCTGTCTGCACACTGCTTTTCCATTGTGTCTACTTATTCATCACCATAAAGTTAAAAGCATTGCATCCTCTTAAGTAGCTCTTCTTGCTGTCTGTTTTTATGCTGACCCTTAGGCCACTAGTATAAAATGGATGTTTCTTATTAGCTTAGTTCCTTCCTCTCTTGGTGGTCTTGAATCCTTCCTGCCAAATATTTTGGGGATTAAAAAAAGTTCATAACTTCCTGCTGGCAATTTAGGCATCAGCCAAGAGAGTTTTAGCCCTACTAACATTGATATGCGCATAAATTGGATATTGTTAGGAGTACTTTCCCTTCCCAGAGCTTGATACTATTGAACATTTAAAAGTTATTGTTCTGGGCCCTCCCTGGTGGCGCAGCAGGTTAAAGCACAGCACAAAGAAAGTTAAGCCACTTCCTCAAGAGTTCGATCCCCGCTTGCCCCGGAGGTGACCACATGGTGCGGCAGACCTCTCCTGACCCGCCCGCTGCTCCCCTCAGCAGTGTACTTCGTCGATCTGCCTGTTCTGCTCCCCACTCTGTCTCTGGTGAAGCCTCTCACCCTCCGCATCTCTGGCCTGTACCCCAGTTCTGTACGAATAAATAAATAAATCTTAAAAAAAAAAAGTTCTTTTCCCAATAGGATGGACAAAATGTTACCTGGTAATTTAACTTCTTGATTATAATTAAGCATGTCTCTATAAACTGGTCATATGTTTCTTTCATTAATTGATTCTCTTAAGCCATTTTTTTAAAGATGTATTTATTTATTCATATAGAACTGGGGTACAGGCCAGAGGCTCAGGGGCGGTGAGAGGCTTCACCAGAGACAGTGGGGAACAGAACAGGCAGATTGATGAAGTACACTGCTGAGGGGAGCAGCGGGTGTGTCAGGAGAGGTCTGCCGCACCATGTGGTCACCTCCGGGGCAGGCGGGAATTGAACTCATGCTGAAGTGGCTTTAGCTTCTCTGTGCTGTGCTTTAACCCGCTGCGCCACCAGGGAGGGCCATCTTAAGCCATTTTTTTTTTTTTCAGAGGCTCATTTGTTGTTGGTTCTTTGCAAATCCTAAAATTGATAACTTGCCTCTAATATGTACCACAAATCTTTCCTGTAGTTTGTCTTTAAAATGTTCGGTACTCTTCAACATCTAGATGTTTTCTTGCATGTACAGCTTCAAAATTTGGCAAACATATTGGCTGTATGTTTGATGCTGATGCAGCCCTTTCCACAAAGTTACAGTCTCCTAAACACCATAGAACATAGGAAATTTTATTCTTTCTGGCACATCTCTCACTTAGTATGCTACTCCTGTACTCAGCGAAGTCCTGGGGGAAATCACTGAAGTCTTAGGGATCTTGCTCTTCACCCTTCCAGCTCAGGTAACTGAAATGCCTCACTAAATCTTTCTTTCAGCCTATGCCAGTATAGTCCTTAGCTCTAAATCTACACAAATTGCTGATTTAATTTCCAAGTAGCAACTTAGGAAGCAAAAAAAATGAATCATCTTTACTTAGGAATATTCATTTTTCCCTAAAATTTCAATTAATTTAGTCTTTGATGCCTTTAAAAATATGATTTAAAAAAAATCTTTTTTTCTCATTATAGCAGTAGCACTAGATTTCTGCTACCTACTACATCCTACCTGGAAGTGGAAATCCTTTTGTAGATTGCTTTTTGGGGTTTCTATGGACCCAGTAAAATCATATGTAAATAATGACATATTTATTTCTTCCTTTCCAGTGTATCATTTATTACACTAAAAAATACAGTATATTATTAAATAGAAATTATACCTCGACTTTTTTTTCTTTCTTTATTGTCACAAGATAGCTTTTGGTGTTTCACTATTGATTTATATGGCATTTGTTTATTTAGATAGCCTTTATCAGATTAAGGAAGTTTCTTCCTAACCCTAGTTTGCCAAAAAATTTTAAGCTCAAGTGGATGTTTGATTTTGTCAAATGTTTTTCTCCTTCTTTTCAAGTTTTGCATCTGTCTCTTTGAGGGAGACTAATAGCATTTTCTCATCATGTCCTGAAGTTTTATATTCACCAAATTGTGTCACAGACAGCATTATTGACTCTTTCAGTGTTTGTTAGAATTTGTTGATGAAGCTGTCTAGAAATTAAATTTTCATTGTGGGAAGGCTTTAAATTACAGATTCAGTTTACTCACAAATTTAGGAACATTTAGATTTTCTATTCATCCTGGTCTCAGCTTGTATTTTTACTATGGCATTTTTCATTTTATCTGAATCTTGAGATTTACTGTCATTTAGTTATTGATAATATTCTCTAAGTTAAAAGCTCTGCTGAATTCCTCAAAGTGTGTTTTCTCTCTTCTCAGTTGCCAGGGATTTCTCAATTTTATTATCCTTTGCAAAGAACTGGATTTTGCCCCCCCCCCTTTTTTCCCCTTTTTTTTGTCTTTAATGTTGTTTATCTGAGTTTCTGCTTTTCATCTTAATTTTTGTTTCTGATTTTTAAAAATAATTCTTAAAGATTAATACCTTGTTTTTTATTTTTCAGCCTTTCCCCTCTAATATATTCATGTTTCATTCTAAATGTAGTAGTGGCTGCATGGTATAAATTCTGATATGTATCTTCATTACCATTCAGTTGAAATATTTGCCAATTTCCCTTTGTGATTTCATCTTTGATCCATGGTTATATATGAGTTCTGTTTTGTTTTTGTTTTTTTTTTTTATGAACTGTGTGATTTGCAAGTTTTTGAGAACCCTTTGGTGTTTCATGTTTGTTATTGATAAGATATATATAAAGATAGTTTTTCATTCTTTTATATAATAGTTTTGTACTTCATTGTGTGGGGGCCCTCATACTTTATCTAACCAGTATTCTATTGTTGGACATTGGTGAAAATGGTAACTTTTTAAAAGGCATTTCCACATTTCAGACTATAGTACTATATATAGCATTGACTGATACAACTGTCTGTCACCCCATTGATGGCCTGGGTTGATTTAGCTCATCTGGCTGACTAGTTTGGTATCTCCTTTTCCCCTTCCTGTTCCAAGTGCTCCTAAAGCTTGGTTGAAGAAGATAGCTTTCCCCAATAGAATGACCCATCCTAGGTCAAGGGTATATGTGTGAGTAGCTGTGCTCTACTGCTGAAACCTTCTAACAAGCTCTCTGGGTCCATTTGTAGGAGATTGTAGGGTAGTAAAGCTTGCAAGGCTTTTGACAAAAGAAATGAGATGCTACATGCCACAGTCTGACTTGGGAGGAAGGGAGGAGTAGGCAGGAAACAAACAAAAAACCTAGTTAGCCTAATTTTAATATCATTTTTACTAGAAGTTTTTGATGTATACATCATGAGAAAATTTTATAATATGTTAGGTCTCAATTTGTTGTATGCTGAGGACTTTAATGTGTGGTTTTTTAATTGGGATGGTAAGTCCCTTTTTATTATTTCTCTAAATGGCTCTTTTTAAAAAATTAATATAATTGACATATAATCTTATGTTAGTTTCAGGTGTACAGCATAATGATTTAATATTTGTTTCGTATGCTCTGCAGAATGATAACCACAATATGTCTAGTAAATATATGTCATTATACATAGTCACAAAAGTATATTTTTTTTGTGATGAGGACTTTTAAGATCTACTCAGCAACTTTCAAAGGTACAATGTAGTACAATTAACTGTAGTTCCCATGCTGTACAGTACAACCCCATGACTGTGTTGTTTTCTTGTTAGTAGGGTAAATCTAAGCCTTTGTGGCCTTTGCCTTAAAAGAAGTATCTGTTTATCTTAAAAGACTTATACTTATTTGATCCTTAATTTTATAGTACCAACTTAATCATTAACAATTCCAAAAATTATTTTCCAACAATAAAATTTCTCTTTATTTTAAATGTGTAATTGCATCTTTTTCATTCTCATACATGACTAATGAGGCATTTGCGTTTTTCCTGAGTCTAGTAAACATTGATTTTTTTTCTATTTGCCACCTCTTGAAAGTAATAGCAGAAAAATTTAAAGGTTCTCCTGTTCTGATGGAGCCTATATTTTAGTGATTGTCACTCCAAGAAATGACATCAGCATGCACTTTGATTTAGCTTGTTATTTGGAACTATGAGCACAAATTTTACTTATTACAATTAAAATAATTTTATATGTATGTATATATTTTTTTACATCATTCTTCATTTTGTACATTTTTCATCTCAATTGTAACCCCTGTGGATTTCCCACTACCAGTTCACCCATGTGCTATCACCATAGTCCCGTGTGCTCTCCCCAGCCCAGTTTTGTTCCTCTTTCCCTTTCCATCCTGGTAGGATATCTCTGGTTTATAGTTGTTGATTTTCATTTTTACTTTGTTACAATTGTATAAGCACAAATTTTAATGAGTTGGTTTTATTTTCATTTAATCTCCACTACTGGAGAATCTCTGTAAGTCATAATAAAAGGATTTTTTTTTTTGCATACCCTGCTGAATTTTGCATTTCACTGTAGACAAAGTGTAATGCATACTGAGAATTATAAATTATTACTCTGCTAGCATAGAATCAAGTATTAGTTACTAACATTTGAGAATTGTTTAAATGTAATCTTCTTTAGTAAATGCTCTGAGATCTTCACATAAAAACTGCCTAGAATGGCTATTTTTCAAATTGGATTTTTATGCATTCTAATTCCTTAAATGTTCATCATATATTTGTATTATATCACTTAGTTCTTAAAGTAACCCTGAAATTAAAAACACACATACAAAATAATCCTGAAATTATTAGAAAACATCCCCTAATTAACAGATGAGAAACTGAGGCATGATGAGTTGCTGCAATTTACTTAGCTAGTGTGGTATTAATATGTGTAGAGCCTGACACTGAAAAAGCATTATATGAACCAGAATGTGAAGATTTTTGACTGTTGAGCTAATTGACTTAGACCAAGACAAGGGTAAAGTTCTGTTATTTTTTTTTCTCCCTTTTAGCTGATATAGCCCAGAGATATAGGATAAGCAAATACCCAACTCTCAAATTGTTTCGTAATGGGATGATGATGAAGAGAGAGTACAGGGGTCAGCGATCTGTGAAAGCACTTGCAGATTACATTAGGCAACAAAAAAGTGACCCTGTTCAAGAACTTCACGACTTAGCAGAAGTCACCACTCTTGATGTAAGTTGTTAACTTTGCTGAATCAAATGAACATTGCCTGGTGTGATTAATGTAAATAAATTCTTATTTAATCAAAGAACTTAGACATCCTTATGTTAGTCCCAATGAATTTGATATATATATACATAGTAAGTTGAATTTTTCTTGAATTCTCAATGTTTTATTGAATTTCAGATAAAATACATAACATACAGTAAAAGTTACACTAATTTGAATTAAATGAGGGCATAGAGAGCGTTGATTATGAAGAAATTGATGTTAATGTCAGGTACACATAACCTGTGCTTCCATATTTTCTTTAGTGGAGAAACTCAGTGTGTTCTGTACCCTGTATTATCTGATACTCCTGTAGCAGCTCTTTTTTATAACCTTTAGTTTCTTCTAAAATAGCCCCCCCTCCTTAATAATACATTTAGCAAGCCCTTTTTATAGTAGTGTTTAAATAAAAGAATAGTTGATCCTCATTGTCAGGTCTGAGGCTTAATTTTACTCTACATAATTATAAGCTGGTAAGTTAGCCAGTTCCCATTGTGGGGATTCTGTCAGAGGACGCAAGACTTTTGGGTTATTTCTGTGTCCCTGCCCATGGGGGTAACACAGAGGGCCCAGCTGGATGGATGCCTGAACTTGGCAGTGGTCGCTATATAAAAGAACTCAGGGCCCTCCCTGGTGGTGGCGCAGCAGGTTAAAGCACAGCACTAAGAAGCTGAAGCCACTTCTGCATGAGTTCGATCCCTGCCTGCCCCGGAGGAGGTCCACATGGTGTGGCAGACCTCTCCTGACCTGCCCGCTGCTCCCCTCAGCAGTGTACTTCGTCAATCTGCCTGTTTGCTCCCCTCTCTGTCCCTGGTGAATCTTCTCACCCTCCGCATCTCTGGCCCTGTTCTGTATGAATAAATAAATAAAATCTTAAACAAAACAAAACAAAACTCCAGGTTTGAGGGACTTCACTTCAGAATCAGCAGTAAGCTTGCTCTTTATCTGGAGGGAGCTATTACCTTAATCTTCACTGTTGCTCACTGCAAAGCACAACCCTGAGAAATGGCTCGGGTAAAATGGCCAGGGTTTTGCATTTTGGGTATATCCAGAGATTAAGAGTATGAGAGACAAGTCTCCACCAACAGACATAGGTTATAAACTGTTGTAGTATTTTAACCCAGTATAGATTTAGTCACTTTACTTAAGGAAAAGACTATTGTTAAGTAGTTATTTCTTGAAATTTTAAAATAAAATGCTAGGAAATGTTTATAATTACATTTAATTATAGCTAAGATTGTTTTCAGCACACTGTAGTCTAGTAATTTTGGACTAGGTGTTAAAAGTCAAATGCACATTATAATCACACTTCATGGGAAGTCAGTCTAATAGTTGAGTAAATGATATAACAAGTATCTTAAAAATTACATGATTTATTTTACAGCGCAGCAAAAGAAATATTATTGGATATTTTGAGCAAAAAGACTCAGAAAACTATAGAGTTTTTGAAAGAGTAGCAAATATTTTGCATGATGATTGTGCCTTCCTTTCTGCATTTGGGTAAGTATGTCTTAACTGAGAAGGTGGTAGTGTGTCAGCTGGGCTTTGTGTTAAATTCTTGAATGTGACCATTTTCTGAAGATGATCTCTCCAAAGCTATTTTAGTCCTCTTATAAAATCACCAGCCAGTCTTTATAACTATTTCTGACCTTTTTTAAGAGTTTAAAAGTCTGTTTAGTCTTTCTCTCTACTTCAGAGCATGGGTAAAAGACTTGACAAATTAACAAGCAACTAATCTTTTATTGTACTTGTATATAACACTCCTACATCATGCAAAATACTAGCCTTCAAGGTCTACAAACTCCAATGCTCTTTAAGAAGCATGAGCGTCACTGCTTTTATTCATCCCTGATCTCTGCCACCTTTTTGTCTCTATTCATGTTTTAGTAAAGCAATGTTCCTTTCCAAGGCCAGCCCTTCACTGTGTCCTTAACTGTCCCATCAAAGCCCTTGGGGCTTTGATCTATCAGTTGTCCTTGTTTTCAAGTGTTTTCAACCTTTTTGGGTGAACTTTCTATTTTCAAAAATGTGATTGTCTATTTCATGACCTTTCCCTTCTATCTTTTGAGCTATAATCTCATTTTTTTAATCTTGATTCCCAAATTTTTTTCAAAGATGAATTTATGTTTGGCTACCTTGAATTTATTAATAACAAACTTGACTTCTTAGAAGCTGACTTTCACCTGTTACTCTAATGAAACGTCTCTCTGCACAAATCACAAAATGATTTCGTAATGACCAAATCCAGTGACCATTTTCTCATAAAAACCCTGTCCAGTTTCTGCTCCATTTGCACTTATTTTACATTAAATTCCCTTACTTTGTACCTTAGTTTTCTGACCTGACTTTAGCTCCTATTTTTTTCTTGCTCTCTCAAATGGAATCATTCTTAAAGTTCTTGTCATCTTATCAGAACGATCTCTACTTGTTTACCTGTCCTTCCCCACCAACATATAAACTCCTTAAGAGATCATAGTTTTGCTTACTGCTTTATACGCAACACCAATACCAAACCTCTATTATAGGAAGGAAGCACGTGGTCAATAATGAAAGTGATTAATTTTTGACTGACTCCACTGTCAGCAATCTAGATAAGCACACCCTGCCCTTGTTTCTTGTACAGTAGTCCAAAACTGGAGATAAATCTGTGTTGTATTAACCCAAACAGAGAGGGAAAGTTGGCATTTGTCTTGAACTGTTGAAGAATTCACTCACGAATACTGTCTGAGTGCCTTTATGCCTCAGAGACTTTGTTGTGCCCAGGAAGCAAGCACACAGCTCTAACAAATGCGCATTCATGAACTATATTCTAAGGAAGCAGGATGTGGTGTATTTACCTGTTAAAATTTTTGGTTTTGTTTATTAAAAAATAAAACATAGGGAATTCATGGTTGAGTCTGACTAAAAGCAAATAATTATTTTTGATTGGTCTATGTGACCACATCAGAGACCTAGATTCCTGGTTATTAGAAATAGTCTGCAGTCAAGACAGCTTTTAAGGGCCAACCCATACTTACTGCTCTCTTCCTATTAGGGCTGTTTCAAAACCAGAAAGATATAGTGGAGACAACATAATCTACAAACCACCAGGGGTAAGTTGCTGTTTCTTAGTATGTATAATTTTAAGTGTAATTTGAGTACATGCATAGTAATAATCTGTCATTTTATACGTGTTAAAGTGTACAGATTCATAGAATTCTTCCATAGAAAACAACCTTGAGGCATCGTTTGTACTAATCGAAACCTTTCAGAGTAAAAGTGGAGATAGACACAGAAGTCTAAAATATCACACAGATATTAGTGGCCAAGCTGGGACTGACTAGATGCTCTGAAGGCCAGAGTTTACCAACACCTTTCTGTTTTGCATTCATTCTGGGATCTAAATTTAAGATTACTTCAGCATCACCCCTACTTAAATCAGACCAGCTACACTTCTAGATCTTGGAATTAAACTACACTGGTATTTGCCAGTAAATAAGGAAGAAGCTAGTTTGCTTTTCATCCTTGGGACAAGAAGTTAAATATATTTCTTAGATGGAACTGCTTAGGGCCAGACACTGGTAGCCACAACATTAGGAGGCAAAAACATCACTGTGTTTGTTATCCTGAATTGACCTAATAGCCTGTCATTGTAGTTACACACACACCCACACCTACGTGCACACAGATTTTTTTTTAATTCATAATTTTCATTTTAATGTTTGTAAGTTTTTGACACACTGAAATTTTTTATTTTATGTAGTCAGATGATGAATTTTTTACTTAAGTCATTTCCTATTCTGAATTCAGACAAATACCATCTACAAATGCATTTCCTTAATAGTAGCTGACATAGTGTTACCATCTGAGATTATCAAATCTTGTACCATGTCTCACCATGTAGTGTGGTCATTACATAGATTGAAAATGACTTTTAATGTCAGAGTTGCTACCTTCCTAGCTATGTAACCCTGGGAAAGATTTTTAGCTTCTTTGTGCTTCAGTTTGTTAATTGAGCATATAAAACTAGCCTCAATAATAATAGTACCTGCTTTATAAGAATGTTTCAAGGATTAAATAACACATGCGTTACTTATGATAGTGCTCAGACAGTAAATTTATTCAATGTTAGCTATTTTAATCATCATTTTAGGTTCTTTATATTGATTTTGAGTGAATTTGAAAAGATACTATAGAAAATTAATATTAGAGAAAGTCATGTCTTATATTATATACAGTATCTTGTATTTTCCCAGTCAGTCTCACTGGAAGTCTCCAGTATTTCTGCTAACATTTTCAACTCTAAGGGATTGCTAAATAAGAATTCTTTTGGATAGTTTCCCCCTCATAGTGCATGTAGCATACCATTGGTGTAGATACACGTTACTTGACCCAAATTCAAGAAAAACAGAAGGCTCAGGCATCATAGTTAGGTAATCAAGTTCCTGATAATAACATAATAATTAACTTTGTTACATCTGTGGCCCTCTTTCTAAGCAATTCACCATTTTTGTTTCTTTGGTTCTTTTGTATCCCCTGTAGATTATCTGAGTTCATAAATGGCTATAAAAATGCACTTACAGTAATACAGGTAAAAAAAAAAATTTTTTTTTTTTTTTTTGTAACAGCATTCTGCTCCAGATATGGTATACTTGGGATCAATGACAAATTTTGATGGGACTTACAATTGGATTCAAGATAAATGTGTTCCTCTTGTTCGGGAAATAACATTTGAAAATGGAGAGGTATGAGCCTTCTGATAAGTGTTACTGTAAATTCAGATTTCTGAAAGAGCAAAATTCCTCTGCCTCCCTGACTATTTTACCACAGATTTTTCTAAAATTATTTGACTCTACTCTCTTTCCCCCAAATTTTATTTCTAGAACTGAATAGTGTTGACAGCATTTCATTCTCATATCACAGTTTAACATTTTAGGACATGCATAGTGACCTGAATATTTTTCTGTTTAATAATATTATGTTGGGTGTTTTCATTGTTGATTTAGAACTTGCTTCCTAAAATAGTTATTTTCCTTTATTTAGGATTCTAAGTCCTTACTGCTCTTTAAACTGCCATCTTGAAACCCATTGTACTTGTCTTATATATGCAGTTTTGTGAAGCTGTCTAGCTCCCCATCTGAGCAGATAAAAGCAGCCCACTCTATGCTTCTGTGAATGTCTTTCTCAGTAGTGTGTTATTACCATCCTTGCCATACTGGAAGATACAGGACTTAGCCAAAAATATGCATTTTTTTATTGCAAGGCACAGTAGAAAAAAAATGTTCTCTAATATATACTGATAATCAAAAATTTCATGAAATAATACTTATCTTTGTTTTTAATATACAGTTAACTGTACATTATTGTGAATAAAAACTTTGTTTTCTTCCCTTTTTTAATGCTTGTTACAGGTTGGAACTATCACACATAATCTAGTCTCATGTCCAATTGTTATCACTTGGTACTAAAAAATAAACTCTTAGAAGTAGGTACATCCATAGAATTTGAGTACTACTACTACAATTTGAGTGTTTGGCCACTAGGTGTTGATGATGTGCCATAGTCTAAGTATAAGAAATCTGGAAGAGAATGGGAGGTTAAGCTTTTTTATGCACATTCATAATTAGGGCTTAAACTTTTAAACAACATTTATTAATAGAATAGTTACAAATAATGTTTTAATGGGCCTTTAAGCCAAAGGTTTAAAAAGTAAACATTTGAAGATATTTGTGTCTTTATACTTGAATTGTTATCATTCTTAGTCTTTTCTGTTTGATCTTATACTTACTTTCAAAAGAGAGAGTAGATTAGAGTTTTCTGCTTACAATTTATTGAATGAAAATATTACTTTTCTCAGTTATCTCTCAGACTTCAGGTGTGTTTAACTCAATTACTTACATTTTTATTGCATTAGTTCATTTAGTCTTCAGAAGCACAGGCCATTTCACCTGCTTTGACATTTCTTGCAGGAATAGTTTCAAATACAGAATTTAAAAGTATAGACATGGAAAAATCTTAAGCAATTAAACAGTTCTCCACATATTCTCCCCCAGTTGGCACACTTAATCATTCCTTAGATTTATTACATGTTGTAACCAACCACTCATAAATCATTTAAACTATGAGGAAAGATTTGTTAACTTGTAAATTCGGGTGTCTTGATAATACTTCTCTTGAATCTTTTAATACCTGCTTGGTAAAGAGTATGTTATGTGATATAGGGAAACTTGGACCCAAGCAGCATAAATTACCAGCCACTATGTTAATGTATTTAAATTTATTTAGCAAACCAGTTGACATACTTTCAAAACAATGAAGGTTTATTACTTCTCATGTTTTTGATTCATCCATATTTTTGTTAAATATAACAAAAAGTAATATATTAAATGTGTTTCTACTTTCAGCTTTCTAACTTTTAAATTTTCTAAAAGGTGTTTGCTGAGTCTTCTTTAGTATATATTCAGCAACATTGGTGTTTTCATTTATTTAGTCATAAGTTAATTGTACATTATTGTATATAAAAAGTCTGTAAGCAAAACCATAAAATATGATTCTTTATCTTAAGGAATTTTCATTTTAGTAGTTCACAGATACAGATAATACAGCATTAATTCATGCCCCACCACATGAGGGGAACTGAGAAAATGTTCTGGTAGTTCAGAGGAGAGAATTCACTTCTACCTTGGGAAGAATTATCAAGTTAATAAAAAAGATTTTTAGAAACAGAAGGACTAAAAGAAAAATACTCAGAAAATGGGGAAGAAAAAAGGTTAAAAGTGAGGGAGTTGTACACTAATGTTCCACGAACTGGTTTTATTTTGAAATGGAGAAATTAAATAGAAAATTTGAAATGTAGGCTTGGATTTTAGGTAGGAGCTGGACTTAGAGATACAGTAAGAGGTTATTGAGATGGGTGATAGTTGATATTGGCAGGCTAGTGCACAGAAGTCCAAAGACAGAACCATGGTGAGTAGCAGCAGTAGGGAGTTGGGGACTATGAGCCCCAGAGATAAAAAGAGAGAAGCAACAACTTTTAAGTAAGCTTGCAAGGTGCCACTGGGAAGGAAGATGGGGAAATCACTGCTAACAAATACGGGGTTTCCTTTTGCTGTGATGAATATTTTGGAGGATTAGATAGTACTGGTAGTTTCAAACTTGTGAATAAAAGCCATCAAATTGTATAGGCTAAAATGGAGGATTTTATGGGGTGCAAATTAATATTTCGATTTTAAGAAGAGAACTATGATAATAAGCTTAATAACATATATGAGTGAAATGGGCTTTAACATGAAGATAGGGACTGGGGGGGGTGGCGCGGGGAGGGTACCTTCTATAGGATAGGTTCCAGTTTCCATTTGTTTTGTTTTTTGTTTGTTTTTTTAGATAAAGGACAATAGTGCTTTCTGCTGAGGCAGTTCCTAAATTACAGGGAGACACTTGGAAATAATTTGATTATTCAGTCCTTTTCAGACATTTTCTTATGAACCAGAACTTACCATTTGTCAGGGAGATTAAATGATTAAAATCACTACTACTTAACCTATTTTTTATTTATTATTCTCTGAAAACAATTTTAAAAAGCACTTTAATTTTCAAGGTGCTTTTGTATATGTATGTGTGTGTGTGTGTATATATATATACACACACAATGTATATATATAAAAATACACATGTAATTGTAAATATTTGATAATGATACTGATAAATTATGTATTGGTGGAAAACTGTTGGGCAATTGTTATCTTTTGCTCTGAATCACACACTTTTCACCTTTGGGTGTAGGTCACTTGTAAGTGAAGTTGATTTTGCAGTAAATTTTAGAATACACACACATTTACAAATCATATTTTTTAAAATCGTTGGTCTACTCAGTTTTTGTGAAAACTGAAAATGGTAATCATGTTTGCCTCGCTCTAAAATCAAGATCTTGGTAAACAGCATAGTTTTCCCCTTCAGCAACTCATTTTCTAAAACTGGATGTCCCTTGGTACCCCATGTGCAGTACCAGCTAACACATCAGACAAGGCAGATCAAGTCTCACTATAAAGCTTTCGGTGGGAACAATGAATTCTTTTTTCAGTTAAGGCTACTGTCTATTAACACAACTGGACCTTCATTTCCTGGGATGTTGCAAGTGTTACATGTTACATGGTTTAGATTCAGATTTATTTGTACCTGGAAGATAGCTAGAATTGAATGGAAAGGTCTAATGATTCTTACTGAGTATTTCTCTATATAGGAATTGACAGAAGAAGGACTGCCTTTTCTCATACTCTTCCACATGAAAGAAGATACAGAAAGTTTAGAAATATTCCAGAATGAAGTAGCCCGACAGTTAATAAGTGAAAAAGGTAGTCGGCTTAAGGTGTTGATTTTCATCCTTTCTTTCTCTTTGTTTCTTTCTCCTCCTTCCCTACACTATTAATGTTATAGTCACATAAAGATATTGGTATTAAAAACTTAAGATACTATAATTCTTCTTGCCCCCAAATTTGCATAGAAATATGGAAGTGGGGAGTACTAGTAGAGAGGAACTATGAAGTAGTGGCTTAAAAAAAAAAAAGCCATGACTGGACCTCCCTAGTGGTGTAGGGGTTAAGTCTCAGCATTATCATCCTTGCAGCCTAAGTTTGATCCCAGCCAGGGAGCTGACTCACATATAGCACAGCAGATCTCGCCTTGTCTCGTCTGCTGCTCCCCTCAGCAGTGTATTTCAACAAATCTACCTGTTCTGCTCCCCATTCTGTCTCTGGTGAATCCACCACTTCCCCCACCTTTGGCCTACAGCCCACTTCTGTGCATAGATGAGTCAGTTATCAGTCTTAAAAAACAAAAATCCATGATTGTTTTAGTTCCCTAAAGTCAAATAACCCATAAAATCCAATATTATAAAAGTTGAAATCCTTGATGTAGCATCTTCTAGCATCTTGATATATTTGTCTGGTTCCTTTCTAATAAATAGTATTTTATTTCTAAATGAAAGAAAATTGAGTAGTTTTTTTCCACACTACTAAGTGTCAAAAGGAATTTGAGGTATCACCAGCTTTTTTTCTATGGTTAGAAATTAAGGTCAAACAAAATAAACTAAAGGCATTGGGATCAAGCTATGCCCAAAGTATAGTAAGTATTTGCGACTTGAATTAGGTTAAGCAGCCAGTAGGAACTGGAAGGGCATTCCTGATGAAATGAAGATGATGACATAAAGAATCTCTGTCAGTTTCAGGAATTTATTCCCCAGATCTGTGTAATCTGCAAAGCAGACAATAGCTGTCACTATAGCATTTGAATTTAGTTTGAATTTATATAGTTTCTAAGGTGAAGTTATGCTCTGCCCTAAGAGCTAAAAGCTACCTCCTGTCAGTGTTGTAATATTGAGGTGTTAGTTTTTGTGATCTTTTACTCTAAAGTATGCTGAACTTTTTAAGTGTGTCACTTCTTATGAACTGAGGACATGGTGAAGGAAATTGTAATCTAGCTATCCAAATTCTATTTCTTTTAAAGGTACAATAAACTTTTTACATGCTGACTGTGACAAATTTAGACATCCTCTTCTGCACATACAGAAAACGCCAGCAGATTGCCCAGTAATAGCTATTGACAGCTTTAGGCATATGTATGTGTTTGAAGACTTCAGGGATGTATTGTAAGTATTCATTTCTTTAATTACAGTTTTATATATCTCAAAAACTTAAAACAATTGTTTGAGTATTTGAAATAGTACTGTGTTGGAACAGTAATTCTTTTCTATTTGGATGGAAAAGTTTTTTTTTTTTTCACTCTACAATATGGTATGATTGACTACAAGAATTATTGGATATATCCTTATAGAAACATTTGTAAAAGGTGATTTTAATGGCTAGGGATTCATCTCTGAAAGAAACATTCTAGCCTATGAGAAATTAGTCCTGAGTTGAGTTTATTTATCAGTACATCAAACCAGTTATAATCCTAGGAATGGGAAGTAGTCCCCTCATATCCTGCAAGTGTGTAGGGAGTTGGGAGGGTGGTAAGAGAAGTGACTATATTTGAAGCTCTTTGAAAGAAATTAATTTTTACCTTAGGTGTCTGTTTCTGTTCCTAGGCACTGTTCTTCTAATATTTTTTAATTGTAAGGAGGGCACATGCTGTGTGAACTACAAACTGAGCATGTGTGATAGAAGTTAGTGTTAAAAATCAAATCATTCATCAATGTGAATCTGACACATTTAATGTCTTGCATAATTGTTATTGTGCTGCATGGTAATTAAGGCTTAAATGATAAGCAGTTTCCATAAATTACTGTGATTTCTATTATTTTTACTTAGTAACTCAGTATTTCTAGGGTCAACTGGAGGAAGTATGTGGTTGTGGTGAGGAAAGAAAGCAGATTTGCTGTCTCCTACCATGCCAGAGGTGGGCATTGATGCGGGGTGTAGGGGAAGGGTGCAGTCAGTGTTCTATTTGCCTATTCCCTATTTCAGAGAAACTTGAGACTTACAAAGGTAAAATAACCAGCTAGGCCACACGACTAAATAGTGGCAGGGCTACGATTCATATCAGAGTATATTTAAACCCAGAATCCTAAACTTAAAGCATTAATACCAAAAAAGTAATGTTTTCAGTACATATGAAAACCAGTGTGTTGTGATGTGACTTTTTCAGCACCCAGTGCAAGTATAAGATTTTAACTACTGTGAATGTATCTAACTGTTTACTTGGAATCTTTCCTAGTATATATCAACTATGGACCTGTGGAAGAACTGAACTCTCGTATACTGTTCATTTTTGCACAATGTATGATTTCTCCTCTCAGGTGTGGCCACCGTGGTTTCCCCACCACCAAAGCACCCACAGTCCATCACCATATTCCTTTGTGCTCATATTCTTGTTTTCACCCCTTCTCATTCCTTTCCTTAGCTTCTAGCATTTATCTTTGACCATTTGTTTGGTTTTTCTATATTCCACATATAATTGAAAACACCCAATGTTAATCTTTTCCCTTCTGATTTAATTATCTAGGATTAGCCCTTCCAGCTCTATCCATGGTGCTGCAAATGGCATGAGTTTATCTTTTTTTTTTTAATTGCTAAGTGATGTTCCATTGTGTATATATACTACAAAAAATGCCATTCTTATGGTCAAATACTATATCATTCCATTGCCATGGTTACACAGTATATGATTGATTCCAGTATATGAGACTTTAGATAAGGGAAACTATAGGAATAGAGAACAGGTCTGTAGTTGGCAGGAGTGTGGTAAAGAGGAGGGTCTAGTTCAGAAAAGGGGGTCTGATAGAACTTTTTTGTGTCCTGTTTTTGGAGGTAGCATGTATAGGCATATGTTAAAAATCCACAAACTGTAATTTTAAGAGTTGAAGTCTGTATTTAAAGTTAAAAAATTGTACTTCTCTTTTGGGGATCGGCCTCAACACACAGGGGGAGCGCAAGAGTTTCAGAGATGTGAAGTGTGTGCAAGCCATTTTGGGGGGGCGGGGGAGCAGGAATGAGGAGACAGGGAGTCTAGGGTGCAAGTGTCTCCTGCCTCTGGTCTCAGCAGGACTTTATTTATACATTACAAGCAAGCAGTGGGATAACATTAGCATATGAATTAAGCAGAAAGATCACAATCATCCCCTTTTTTCTAACAGTTTGGGGTCATTTTGACCTTCAGCTAAGATTATAACATTTATTATTCTTAAAGTCAATCTATTAAAGTTAGAACAGGCACATAAATTCATAAAATTTAAGACTAACATTCCTATATTTACCACAATGAAAGATTTGCTAAAATGAAGCCCATTTAACCCTAGGTACTATTTAATGACCTACATTCTCTTTGAGACATCCTATAGGTGAAAAGAGATGAAGTAAAGCCAAGGGCTGTGGTGGAAAAGTTTCTTGTGAATCCACCACTAAGAGAGATATAGTAGAGCTCCTCATTTAAAGACCAAACAATAGAAAGCTTAAGTAAAATTACTCATTTAAAGACTGAACAATAGAAAGCTTAAGATAGTAGAGTGATGGGATTTGGGTTATCGGTTCTGGGCAGAAAAAGGAGTTCTGGGTTATTTTTTTTACCATGTTCTTAGTGCTGCCTTGTTTTACAATGCTGATTTTACTATAACAGCCAATTGCTTTTATTAAACAGCAAATTGTAAAATTATTTTTTACTTCATCAGATGCATTTGAATGAAGAAGTTTTTACAATTACAGGAGTGGCAAAAAACAAAATAGAGGGGCCCAACAGGAGCCAGCTTTGGGGCCCCCTAACATTTTAAGAATGTGTCCCCACAAGCTCGGACCTTGTCAGACAGCATGTGTTAGCTGGCCTGCACCACTTCTCAACTTACATACATTTGTCACAACTCATTTAATAATACAGTAAATATTTTTGCATTTCACTGTGTCTAAATTTTTCATCAAAATAAAGATGGTAAATAAGACCAAATAGTGTTTAGAGAATGGGAAATATCTAAGTGTTCTAATTACAAAACTCAAACCTTAATATGTGAAAATATAATTGAATTTATTATGGCTCACGTCCATTTATTTTTCTTTTTAGCAAGTAAGCTTGTTGTCTGTTTTCCTCACATTGTTGATTTCACTGATTGTTACTGATGGATAGTTTCTGACGGCCAGCTAGTTAGCTGAGTTTTTTTTTTGGTTTTGTTTTGTTTTGTTTTCAGATAAAAGAGTTTTAATCCTCATCTTTCTCTTCTCCCAGATTAAACCAGATACTTCCTGTCTCCCTTGTCTTTGACTTTTATTCACAATTCTTTCACTCCTCTCATCTTTTGACTCAGGAAAAATCTGTTTTGAATATTCTCCATAAATTTATTACAGTTAAAATTTAATTGTAAATTATTTCTTGACTAACAGAATCAATTCTCACTGTATTAGTTGTGATCACCTTTGGATTTTCTACAAATTAGCAAGGCTTTATCTTACAGATAAACCATTTGCAATTCTTTGGGTTGAATGGATATGTTTTAGCCACTTTGCTGTGGGTGATTGTAGATGATGTCAGATTAAATTTAAATTGATCTCTCACTGTTTATCTCTGGTGTTTGTGCAATTTCTTCAGCACCAAAGAACCTTTCTGAGGCATTCTGTCAATAGAGCTACCTGACAGTCATTTGTATTTGTAAACTGTGCATTTGGCACCTGCTGATCTCTGTTGCATTGGAGCTAGTGGGGAGCCAAAATGGGTGTACAATGAAGTTATTGGTTGGTACATCTCAGTAGGAGTTATTGAAAGGAAGAAACAGCACTTGCAGGACCTGGGAGAGAATAAAAGAAAAAAGAAACTGGTAATATTAACACAAGCCAGCTATTCTTTGCTACCAAAAAAATAATGATTTTTAAGTCAGTCAATTGTATTGAAATTAAAGTAGACCTGATTTTAATTGTTGTAACAGATATGAAAAACAGAGGGTTTCCACTTAAAACATATAATGAACCTTAAAATTACCAAGATCTCAGTGACATGTGGGCAATCCAAGCAAAAATATAAATTAAAATAAGCAATAGAAAAATACTGCTACCTTCCAAAGAGTAAATTAAAATGCACTAGTCTTTTGTCAAATTAACAAAACAAATTTTAATAATAAACAGTGCTGGTGAGACTTCAAAGAATAAACATGTAGACAATAGTAGCAAAAAATGATGTTTTGTAGGTGCAATTTGCCTACACTTTGTTGAAAAGTTCACATTCTATTTTATCAGATACAACTCATAGGAAGAATAAAAGGAAAAGAGGCTGATGCATAAATTACTTAGCACAGGATGGTCTGTACTGCATGTGTCTACTATTGACCTATGAATACATGATTGGTAATCAGAGAAATGAAGTGAGTTGTGTTATTTTCCTCAGAATGTTTTGAAGCCGTCAAGGGAAATTTTCATCATGAAAGAGAATGCCGCAGTGGTATAAGAAGACCTCAAAAACAAAACAAAACACTACTTTCAAAGCCTTGAGCAGTACTTTGCTTTTAACAGTGTTAAGCTATCCAGTGTAGGTATGCATGATTGAAGAAATTATAAAGAAATTTCCCTGTGTTTAAAAAGAAAAATAAAATGCTACACCGTAGTTTAGATTATTTTGATACAACTATCTCTACATGCAATGAATGCCTTCAAGGACCTGTGTCTCAAAAAAGGACTTGTAAATTCCCAAGTTAAGGCTATACAGGGTCACTTGGTTAGTGAGACTCAAATGCTAACAGAAGCTGAATAGTACTAATATATACTTCAGACTCTTAGTAGCACTCTGGTCACAAAGCTACCAAGTTTTTGTAATGGTTGGCCACTAACACTGTTTTCCCCTTGAGCATTGTTATTTTTTAATGTGGTTTTGCAGAAACATACTGGTTTTTGGTGGTGGTTATTCCATATGATAAGTAAGGAGAATATATAAATGCCCAACAATAAGGAATGATTAAGTAAGTTTTAGGACAGCATCATTGTAGTCTCTAATGTATCTGTTAAAATAACCATAGAGGGCCCTCCCTTGTGGCGCAGTGGGGTAAAGCACAGCACTAAGAAGCTTAAGCCACTTGCACATGAGTTCGATTCCCACCTGCCCCGGAGGAGATCCACATGGCGTGGCAGACCTCTCCTGACCCGCCTGCTGCTCCCCTCAGCAGTGTACTTCGTCGATCTGCCTGTTCTACTCCCTGCTCTGTCTCTGGTGAATCCTCTCACCCTCCGCATTTCTGTCCTGTACCCCAGTTCTATATGAATAAATAAATCTTTAAAAAAAAAAAAACCATAGAGAAATTTCTTTGAAACAAGTGTGTGAATTAGACCTCATGATTCAGCTGTATAAAAATGTTCATCATGTATCTGGTCTGTGATAGCTATGAGAAGATGGTGGAGGTTACAAGTAAAAAAAAGAATGACGTCAAGTTGGTAAAAAAAAGAGCTAAGTCTATTTTAATAATTTAATCTAAATTTTTTTTGGACCATTTTAGAATTCCTGGAAAACTCAAACAGTTTGTATTTGACTTACATTCTGGAAAACTGCACAGAGAGTTCCATCATGGGCCTGACCCAACTGATACAGCCCCAGGGCAGGTAGGTCTCTTGTTTTCTAGAGGGAGTTTTGTTTTTCTAGTTTGTCTTGAAGAGGAGCTAAAGCTCTTACATAGACTTAGAGCTTCTGCTCCTGAATGTCATTGTAAAGAAATTCTGAACAGACTCTAGAATATACAAATTTTCTGTTAAGATTCATTAAAATTGTTTTAGAACTTCAGAGAACTTGCAAGAATGTTACAGTATAGTTTCTTGATCATATAAGTTGAGGTGGTCTGGATATGTATGTCGTCTGTAGACTATCATCATAAAAGGGTTAAACACAGTTGCTTTAAAAAAGAAGTAAGGGGTAGAATTTGGAAGCTGACAGATGAGTGAAGAAATCTGTGGATTCCATTAATTGCTCAAGCCTTGTTTGTGATTGATATGTTGACCACACTGGAGAAAGAAAATGATTTGGTATTCCTGCTAATTACCTGATAAGTCTTCACTAATACAGTATTAATAATGTTAGAAACTTAACAGTTTAATACAACATTTCCACTTGAAATTTAGAATGCTTTACAATAAAGCCAGTATTTTCTATTTGCTCTTTAAATAAGTATATATATATATATATATATATATACTCACACATATATAAGCTATATAATATAGATATATTTACCTGAGAATTTTATCTTTACCTGGTAACTTCTAGTAAAATTAGGTTCAGAGTCAAGCGTTCCCTTTAGAAATCTGATGACACTCTTTTTTTCCTTGGAATGTGAGTTCAGATTTTCTTTGATAATTAGGCAGCTATAAAAGCAGGTGAACTTTTGTTGTCCTCAGAAATGTAGGCCTGCTTAGCACTTTATCTGATTCAGGAAAGATGTAGCTTGTCATTGTTCTTATTTGCTTCGACCTATCTATTAGACAGATTAACCGGATGTATTATCTCAGTAAACAATAAAAAATGTTTTGGGGGAGGGGAACATGTGCCATTACATGTAGTGTGTTGTGTGCCTGAGTTTAACACAGTCATATTTCTCATCAGGAACTTGGGTGGAGATAGGACTACATTCTTTGAAATTTTGGGAAGTCATTCTTAGATAGTTCCACTGTATTTTTGCTCACTGTTAGTACCCAAGTAAACTACTACAGAAATTAATTTCTTGTAGCATTGAAGTACTTGTTTTATGTCCATTAAGCTTTAAAATTTCTGGTATACAGGTAATTGCTAGGTCAGAGCTCTAGCTGCAGAGAAGTAGGTATTTCATTCTCTTACAAATGACTGTTACAAATTAGAGAACTAAGAGTTTGGGCTAACTTTGACAGGGTTGTACTGCATCTACAGAATATTCTAGAAAGTATTCAGGTGAGGCCTCTTTTGTTTTTTCCCACCATGTCTCAGAAACTGTCAATAAATCCATAATTAATTACTCTATATGACAGCCCTGTTCTGGAGAATGTGACCTTGTAAGGGTATTGAAAATGGGGACAGCCAATTTTCAAACTTAATTCTTGTCTTTGGCATAACTAACTTACCAATTATTATGCAAATAATTATAAGGTAACAGCCATTCATCTCAAGTTCTTACTAAAATACAATGACAATCTAAAATATGTTGAAATAAAGATGTTTTATTCTTTCTTTTGTAGCCAGGTGAAGATGTAGCAAGCAGTCCACCGGAGAGCTCCTTCCAGAAACTAGCACCCAGTGAATATAGGTATACTTTATTGAGGGATCGAGATGAGCTTTAAAAACTTGAAAAACAATTTGCAAGCCTTTCAAACAGCAGCATCAACTTACGTGGTGGAAATAGTAAACCTATATTTTCATAATTCTATGTGTATTTTTATTTTGAATAAACTGAAAGACGTTTTGGGTTTTTAATTTTCTTTCTCCCCCTGACTCAAAATACAATGTCAGTTAATATAGCCTCTTTTTAAAAAGCCTAGGGTTAAAAAAAAACAACAAAAACAGAGGCCTATCTTTGCTTTAAATCTGTCCTGTAAAATTTTTATAAATCAAGTGAAAGGTGACATTGCCAGAAACATACCATTAACTTGCACTACTAGGTTAGAGGACTTAGGGCTGTTTCCCATGTAGTATGTGCTTTTCTTTCTTTTCTTTACATATGATCAATTCTGTCGGTATTTTCATTATCACATTTCTCAAAGCTAAAGGGTATATATTATGGATACTTGGAAAGGGAATAAATTAAAATTTTCACACTGTGTACTGTGTTTTACTGATTGGTCGGATATTGCTTATGAAAATTCCATAGTGGTATTTTTTTGATTCGTAAAATGTGTAACTTAAACATACTATGAAGAGGAGGAGAGCCATAAGCCTGAACATTTGGCAGGAATTGTCCTTATGAATTAAGAAAAAGAAAATGAAAAGCATTATTAATTTTCTGTGAGTTTGTCTGACAACGTGGCATTTGGATGGCATTTAAAACTGAATTTTACCTAACTCTGGGAGATGGAGAGGCTATTGAACTAGATGACTTTTAAGGCTCCTCCTATCATAACACATCAGTTTCCAAAGAAAAAAACCAGCAGAGAAATTGTACTTCAATAATTCTAACCTTCTTATGTCTTGTAGAGTCTTGTTACAGTTGTATAGATAAAAACAATAAGGCACATATGTTTTCCTTTCTTTTCCACTGTAAAAATTGCTAGAATACCCTAACCTCTAGAGGTCCCTGATTTCCCAGGCCTGCAGTGTACAGTCGAATGGGTCCCTGTGCCAAGCCACAATACTGCCAGGGAACAAAACCAGAGGGAAAGGACCCTCGTGTCATATCAGGAAGCCCATGGCCAAAGGACAGACAAGTTCATAATTGGCTTTCCTCTGGGCCTGGGTTGGTGCTATAGGCCAAGAGTCGTTTTATACTTGGAGTCTAAGTCAATCCCAGTTTGGGAAAAGATTATTTTTAAGCTTAAAAGACTGACATGTGCCATTATATGTAGTATGTAATATATGTAACATCTTCCAATTCTTTTAAAATAAAGTGAATATTTATAATGGATATTTAATGATTGTTATTTTTAAAATCAGCTTAGAATTCTTAGTTATGCATGACTTATCTGTCATTTCATTCAGAATAATGAATGTTGCTAATAAGATGGTAAGGGGCATGTTTAGTATATTTTACCAGATTATTAACTAGAAATAAAGGAGAGAACTTCCTAAAGGTTGGGCCTAATTCTGTTCTCTTCATTGTTTGTAATCAATAAGTTGAATAAAGTCAGAATTGTATTTTCAAGGTCTTAAATTGGACCAAGTCTGAGGCAATCAGAATGAAAATACATAAACATTCAGCAAGCTGGCACACAGGACATGCAATTAATTGGAATAAATGTGTTACCAGCTTTAAAATTAATAAAAGATAATACTTACTAGTTTAAGGAGAATTGGCCTGAGGGTAGTTTTCCAGAAGACCTTGAGGAGCATGTTCCATGTGTCCAAAGATAATGGAATGGCTATTAAAATTGAATGGATTGAGGCTGTGTTATTTAGCATTTGCGCATATTGAAACTCAGGCTGTAGTCCTGTCCTGCCCCTATCATCTCGATTGCAAAGCTAGTGAGGAAAGCAAGAATAGGACTAAGGCTGTTTTGTTTGAAGACTTGGATCTATGAGCAGTCTTGGTGTTTGAAGGACTGTAATTGTCTAGATTCTGAGGTGGAAGTAGGATTGGAGGAAGTCAGGAAATTTCATCTGACATTTGTTCAGTGCAAGTTTTTTGGTGGTGCTGTTTATGATTTATACAAAAATAAATAAGCATATTTCCTTCCCTAGAGTTCCTTATGGTCTCACTAGGTAACTAGATCTGTAAACAACAAATGTAACAAGGGTTATAGCTGTAAAGAAAGAAGAAAACAGTGGCTAATGGTGCATAAAGGAGCAATTAGTTTCAAAGATTTCAGTGTGACTTTTTATGATGAGCTTTTAGTAGCTAATAGGTGTTTTTCAGGAGGAAGGGTCTAGGTGGAGAGAATAAATCTAGGCAGATATGAAACAACAAAATGCAGTTGAGAAAAGTTCTTGCCATAGGGCTAGTGTATGGGGAGAGTAGGGAGGCCTGTGGCTAGGGAAATGAGAAAGTTAGAGAAAGAAGTGGGAACTGATTATGCAGGACCTGTACACCAAGTTGGGATGGGGCTTGGACTATATCTTACAGGCAGTAGAGCTCCATCAACAGATTTTAAGCAGGAAACAGGTTTATTTTTAAATTTGAGAAAGAATACTTTGGAAGCAGATGTAGGTGTGCTAAAGTAAGTCCAGAAGAGGTGAGATAATGGCCTAACACTGACAGTGATAGAGAATGCAAAGAACAGACACGGAAAAGGTGTAGATTCTACAGGAAATTTGTCACTTCCTGGATATATAGAGAGAACTTCAGAATCAAGAACTCACAATTTAGACTTCCCCTCTGAACGAGGAGTCTCAGAATATTACAGGTAGTGTCTTCTCATTTTACCCAGTTCACCCTGGACCTCGGCTCCTCAGCTGTGGAGAGAGGGGGTACAAGACTAGACTGAAGGACACAGTTGAGTCACAAAATGAAAATCAGACGCAAACTTTTGGCTTATCAGCTCACTACATTTTCTATTTTTTTAAAAAGTGTTCTAGCAATGATGGGGACCAAAAGAATATATACTTTTTTCTAGGGGAACGTTTTTTAAAAAAGGTAAAATGGACCTAGAGAACAAGCTAGAGAATGGGTGTCCAGATCATCTCATAGAGAGCTCTGATGAAGTCAGGTTGTCCAAGATTGGATAGGAGAAAACTGGTACGATGAAGGCCAATCAAGGACAGTGAAATAGAAAACAATGCTGGAAATTAAAAGCTGAGAAGCATGACCTTAAATTTTCAGAAAATGGTGAAGTTGCCAAAAAGTCTTCCCAAAAACCCTGAGTTAAGGCAAAAAGAAAATGGGTAAATGAGTGTAATGGATTAACAAATTAGGGAAATGGAGTAACTCTGTTGTCTAACTTTGCAAAAAGAAAATGATAAAACATGCAAAATTGAGAAGTAAAAAATAAACCTTAAATAATTTAGGGCAATTAGGCCCAAACTTTGAAGTCCCAGAGAGCTGCTGGAAATTGCAAATGCTCTCTCACCAACTACTGGAAATGATTTCAAGAAACCATGGAAGACAGAAGGTGAGAGTAGACTAGAAATGGATAAAGATCATTCCAGTTCTCAAAAAATACATAATTAATGGCTTTATCTACTGATTTAAGTAACACATCTCATGTGCCCACACTGAGATGTTAATTGTGTGTATTTAGGAGAAAGATTAAAATAGGATAACTTTTAAACCCATTTATAAAAAGACCGTGAAGATAACAAGTTGGACTTAATTGTTGTTTTATGCTGGTTATAACTGTTTCATGTGTTCATTAATACAGGTTGGATAGGACCTCTGCTTGGCAACTGTTTTTTAGCTGTGTTTGAACTTTTGTATGTATTTCCAAGTAATAAAACTATATTTATAAAGTATTTCTATATTGAGACTTTTTATTAATTTACTTTGCCATAAATAGTATTATATATTGTGAACACTTTGCTCAGACTCCAGATAATCAGAGAGAGGTTTTTTGGATTTACTTTTAGATTTAATAGTACTTGACTTAGAATGGAAAGTTACATGAATCCATGTGCTAATGGACTCAAACCTAGCCTTCAGTTGAAGCAACAGAGCTCTCTAAACTCATTTCTTTCAGATAATTATTCTTGGTACTAAGACATGGGTGCTAGGTGTGCCATGAACAATGTAAATAAATTACTTGATTCTAAAAATAGTAGAATGGGATAGCTGGTCTACCCTTAGACAATAGGTTTGGGAATCAAAAAGAGAAAAGTGCAAATTGGTTTTCTCCCCTTCCCATCTGCTCCCTTACCTTCTAGGGAACTATTCTATCAACGCCCAGGACAACTGCCATCCTTGGTAGCCCCACAACCCTGTTTTTTAGAGTGTCCAGTCTAACCCTAAATTGAAGCACATCCTTATTGCTATGTGGTGCCCTGGAAGCAGGGCATTCTTCGTATTCCTAACAACCTAGAGCACTGCAAGTAATCAGTAAACCTCTGATGGGAAAAAGTAAGCTGAGAAAGCATCGTCATAGCTGAAGTGGATTCCAATCATCTGATGGTTTTACTAGTCACAAACATGATTGGGAAAGTCCAGTCACCTGGAATTATATCCTAACTTGCTGTGGAGTCCTAAGACTTCTAGCCTAGAATAGGTGAAAATCTTCCGCCAACTCAGATATATGCCTGGAGGGCCCTTTTGGGCAGTGTGGGGTCCTGCGGGAGTGTTGTAAACTTTCCTGTGAACATGACACATTTTCTGTGAGATGCATCTGACGACCCAGTTATCCAGCCCTGTGGACAGGCAGACACCAGTGTGGTTTACAAAACGCATTTACCACTCAGCAAGCATGAGTTGTCTACTAGTGACCGGCCCATGCAATGGTGAACAAGAGTGCCCCTGCCATCATGGAACTTGAAGCGGAGTGAAGGAGCAACCAGGAGGAAAAAGGAGGCTGTGATAGAATGTGGTAGGTGCTCTGCTGAGGTAAGCACAGGGGTGTGGAAGCATGCATACAGCCTTGGGGTCATGAAGCAAGTTTCTTTGCCTAGGAACAGATGAGCTCTATTTTCCTAAAGTGCATCAGACTCCTGTTTCTACTCCAGGAGAATTTATAACAGAGGCTATCTTTATTCGCCTACTGCAATAGCAAACAAACAAACTGCTTATGCAGTTGTTTCTGACAACTGTAGGCCTCTCAGGTAAAAAGACCTGGCTTGTTTACCTGTTTTGTGTGTTCTTTTGAGAGTGAAATGGAGTGTTCATAATTTACCAGGAGGACATATGCGCCTTAGGACTGATCCAATCTGGGATGTTGGATCACTCTAGTCCTGCCCAGCTCTTACACATGTTCATGGTTGGGCATCATTCTTACCAGACACGAGATGTACTCTTCCCCCAGGCACCTGTCATCATGGTGCCACCTTAATAACCACCTTTTAAAAATGTCATTTTAAAGATTTTTGATATTTTCACAAGTCTTTGCTCATTTTAGGTGTCTCCTTAATGCTATTTTTATATATACTTGTTCATTACCTTTTGAGAAAAAGATAATAGTAACAAGCAATCATGACAGGAGCAACTAACAAAAATGTACAAAAGCACAGTTATGGTAAAAGAGAATGCCCATTTGAGGCGATTAACATACTCATTCTTTTAATCTTTAGAACCATCCTGTGAAACAGGTAGAGCATAAAGGGGATTGGAGGTTCCAGGATGGGAAGGTTAAGGAAGTCCTGAGATGTTGACCCTGCCATACAGAACAGGGACGGCAATCTGTTATAAAAAATAAAATCTGAAGGACCTAATATCTATGGAGGATTGGTAAATGCCAAGTACTTCTTTTCATTTTGTCAACTCACTGAAAGGCTGTGTGTTGGAATAAGTATATGAACCTGGCTATCAGAGACTTGTGTTTAAATCCTGTTAAATGCCCTCCTTTTAACTTAAGCCTTGCAGTTACCTGATTCCAATCTCTGCTTGCCACACAGAGATTCCTGTTGCTACCCTGTTTCAATACTAAGTCAGCAGATTACAAATCATTAGGTCACTCTTTTTCTGGCTCCATCAATGCTATGTATGAGAGAAGAGAAGATAAACCAAATTCCTCACATCTTATCTTTAGTTATTCAGGTCCTGTTGTGTCCTCTCCCGAGTCAGTAATTTTAATTGGGAAAAATGATAAAAATACCTTTTACCTCCAAATTCTGATATTTTCATGTATGACTTCCAAGTTCCAGAGATGTCTTCTGTCATCCTTCATCCCTTGTTAACATATAAACAGGAGTACTGAGCAGAGGTTGGCTATGTCTCAGAAAACCTTTTCACAGCTCAACACATGGCCTGACAGCAGAGTGCACGTGCTATGATGGGAGTCACAAACAGAACGAAATTTCCTTTCCCAATTTCCTTTCCCTTTTTTGTACACTTCACATCACAAAATACTCCAAGCAGCAGGTGATAGGGACTGGACCTGAAAAGTCTACAAGCCAGTTGGGAAAATCACTGCACCTCAGAGGGAAAACTTTTATTCCTATAAAGTCAAACTTACAAAGTGAAAATGGGAGCCACTGAATTACAGTGGTCAAGAAATATTCATGTAAAGAAGGAAAATTGGACCATGGAGATCCTGGACACTGAAAGGGAAATTTCATGACTTTCTCAGTCGGTTGTCAATAAATTTGATGGAATGAACAGCAGGACAGGAAGAAAGCAGACATTCAAGATGAAGCGGGAACCTCATCGCAGAGAGGTCAGATAGCACAGATCATTTCTTACATGTAGGAAAAAGCAACTATGCCCAACCTACCGAGAACCCAGGTTTATCACTAACTTCGTAGGCAACAAACGCAAAACAGAGAAATCTGGTTATATATTTCATCTGACACAAAACACGCCAATTCCTTTTCACACAGAATCATTAAAATGTAAAAAGTCATAGCGACTCTAGTCTCTTCTTCCACCCAGCCTGCTTATCACTCAAACATTTACTTCTTGATTTTCTCTTTGTTGTGCACTTTCCTGTGGAAAAAGAGGCATTTGTGTGCACAATGCCTCTTGCCCACAACCTCGTCTTCAGTCATGCATGTTGTTCTTCAGGGTGTGGCTTACATGCCACATGCTCTACAGAGGCCTCCCCTCCTCTCCAGGTGGAGCTGGTCATCAGCTGCACCCTCACATCACTTTGGCCAGCCCTCATTTTGGGTACTTACCACATTGTACTGTGACTTACCTGCTGTAGGGATCTGCATTCATCAGCCTGAATGGTTCACAAGGAGAAATTCTAGAGGTCTAACATTTTTCTGTGTATTACCCTGGCACGCAACACAAGACAGGCATTCAATTAAATATTAAATGAGTCAATTTATTGCACGTTTCCTTATATAATCATCATTTAGCAACATAATAAATAAAAGAATTTGATAAGCTTTTCAGGGTTTGTAGTAATTCTCACCACCCGGCCTTCTCTGACCCTTGCTAACACCAAAGGTTTTAACTATAAGGGCTTCAGCTAGTGAAACTCTTTTTTAGCAATTGACCTTAGCACAGGAAAATATCTCAAGTACTGAGGAATACATGGATAACACAGACTCTTACATGTTTTTCTCAAATATTAGTCAGTTTCTCATAGGAGCTGAGCAAATAATTAAAACCAGAGCACCTGCCAATTGAGAAAAATCACCATGCTTTGGCTCTCACACGCACAGGTGACAAGACTGACATCGGGAGGTTAAGGGTCGAGTGTCGTTTCTTTTGGTTGGGGGATCTCTTTTCCCTAACAAACAACTTCTAGGTTTGTGAAGAGTTTAAACAAATCTCAGTAGACCAGTTTTGTAAATAAAGTATTACAGAAATTATTTTAGCTTGGAAATACACAAATAGCTTACCACCAGTGTGTGCTTTGCCATGGGAAAACCTTAAAATCGTTCCTGAGGAATGTCTAGTTTTCAGTGGCATTGTCACATGGTGATTTGGGATTTTGAAGAAATAAAGCTGGGGCTAGAATATTGAAGGTTGTGAATGCCAACATAAGCATTTGAACTTTACTGCATATTCAGTGAGAGCCACTGAAAATATTTCAGCAGAAAAATAATAGGCCTGGTTCTCCTTGTGGCTGTGATGTGAGGAATGGCTGAGAGTTGGGGAAGAGGAAGGAGGGATGTGAGGTAACAGTCTTCCACTTTTTCTTGAATAATATTAGACATTACTTCTTGTCTCCCATAATTTCTTTGATGTGGATCTTTTATCACTCATCATTTATAAAATACCCAAGAAGTTTCCCTGTGAAAGGGTGTTACTTATTGAGTACTGCAAAAACTACCTGTTAGAAAACAAATGCTGTTAAGGAAAACAAACCACATGAACTGTTTAATGTAGGCTTGTAGGAGCTTCCCTACCTTTGTTGGGCCTCTGACTCTATGTAAGAATATGGTTTGACATTCAGAAACAGCTAAGAGCCACAGCCACACTACACTTCACTACAGCGGAAGAAAATGCCCCATTTCACAGGAGAGTCTTTGTCCTTGGCTTTTCCTCAGTACCCCTCCCCCATTCTTCCTCCCAAAGATTTCATTTCGCAGCAATGAAGAGCAAAGAGGACCCTGAAAAAGAGCTTTCATTTTTAAAGTTAACATTAAGATGGCTTGGTTTGGTTTTTGTACTTTCACTGGAGAAAAATATACACTGTGTGTTTCTGTCATGGGTTTGCTTAGTTTCTTGTGATTGGTATTGCCAGTATTTGGTCCTTGTTCCTCTGCAAACTACTTAGGGACAGGCTGGTAGACACAGAAGGTTTTAGACTCACAGGATTCTCCCTTTGCCACACTCAGTGTTAGCATAACCTAAAAGTTCCTGCTCCAGAACTCTGGCCAGAAATCCCATTCTTGGGCATCCTCAAATGTTTGGCACCAGCATAAATGAGAGTTAAGTTGGCAGAATAAAAGCAAAACTGAGGAAGGAAGAGAGGAGAGATCATAAGGATAGGAGCGTAGTGAGTGACGACTGAGCTCTGAGATGGCTTTTTCATGTGGTTTGAAAAGATCTTTGGCAGCAGCTCCAAAAGAGAAGTTTCAAAAAAGCTCTAAGAAATACCAGTGTCACTACTGTAAGTGTATGGCCACCTCAGGGTATCATTTTAAACGGTAATAATTTGATTCTATGACTTATGATGAATTTTTTTTTTAAAGATTTATTTATGCTTCCACTGGGGTACAGGCCAGAGCGGTGGTGGGTGAGAAGATTCACCAGAGACAGAGTGGGGAGCAGAACAGGCAGATCAACTGAAATACGCTGCTGAGGGGAGCAGCAGGCGCATCAGGAGAGGTCTGCCATACCACGTGGGTGAGCTCCCTGGCAGGGGATTGAACTTGTGCTGCAGTGGCTTCAGAGAGCTTCATAATGTGGTTCTTTAACCCATTGTGCCACCAGGGAGAGCCCTTGATGATAAATTTATTTTTTAAAAGCACTGCTTTAATCTTTCAATTAAATATAAAAAGCACTCTGAAATGGTCATAAACCAAAAATATTACATATCTATAACATAGGTATCACTCTCTATATATGCAGATATCACTATATATCTATATTATATATAACATAGATATCAACAATAAATGTAAGCTATGTAGGTAATATGAAACATCTTAAATTTTATAGTCTATTGACCGAATTCACCTAGATAATATTTCTGCACTGGCCACCATTAAAAACTGAAGCAGCTGGACTTGGTAAACAAAGAGGATTTTAAAAAAAGTGCAAACGAACACATGAGCAGTCTCAGCGTAAGCATGCCTGAAAGAAAGGATGGCTGAATGAGCTGTGTGGCTCACTTCAGTGCAGTGCAGAGAAGCAGCACTGAGCGCTGGGAGTTGTGCAGTTCAGCAGACCTGGCTAACATCTTAGCTGCATCCTCTGTAGTTGAATAACCTTTAATAAACTAATTTTTCTGAGACGCATTTTCCTTACCTGCAAAAGGTATGTCTGGCAAACAGAAGATCCTACTACCAGTTCTTCTCTAACAGTTATCTCAAACGGAGGGTAGTAGCCCATTGGTAAATCATGAAGCCAGGAGTAATGAGTTGCAACCAACACATTTTTGAAACTGGAAAAAATCAAAGTGTCCTAATCCCAATAGTGAGTACTCTATTCTTCATATGCTGAGTTTTAATATAACATTTTTTCATTATTGGTTACAAGCAAAAAGGTTCAAATTCTCAGCTCTAAAACGTCTCAGGTCATTACACCAAATGTCTTTAGATGTGCTGCCTTTCTCTAAAATGAGCCTCTATAAATTTTAAAACCTTAAAAATGTTCCTTACCTTCAACTTGTTACAGTAAAAATGAGACATGAATCGTAAAGAAGATTTAAATTAAATTAAATTTAATTTAATACTGCAGGGCATTTAATTTTAAGATCAGTTGCTATGTCATATTGACTAATGTCTACTTTTAAATACTTTATCACTTATGGATACGATCTGCAGTTGATTAAACACCTACATTTCTACAAAATTTGGCTATTGGGATCTATTATCGGGAAATTAGATATCATTTCTAAATTTTAAATCATAAAACTTAAAAAAAAATCATGTCATTTACCTAAGCACAGAGCCTACTGGAATAGTATTTCAGTCCTGATGAATAGTAAAAATAAAGGCCTCGATGAGCACATGTAATGGTGCCTCACTCTGGCTCGATAGAAACCGGAGATCCCAAAACAACGCATGAGCTTCAACTACAGGCCTTTGATTTTTTTCCTCCTTTGGGTGCTGACATATAACCAGCCTGACGTTCTAATGAGTCCCCAGTCCTAGGAAGACGCAGGCTAAATGCATGCTCAGGCTTGGGTGGGCAGCCTGGAAGACTGGGTCATGCCGAAGGGTGGAATATCAGCAATCTCCGAAGTCAACGATACAACTAATCTTGATGTAGCAAATTTCAAGTTTATCATTTCAGTTGACTGGGCCATTATTAGGATCTTACCTACTGGACTGCACTTAGGAATCCTGTTTTAAATAAGCATCCTGGGCGATTCTGATCCTCATTCAGCTTTGAACACCCTTTATTAGAGGTTCAGAAAACAGAAAAAAAAAATTGAGTTCAAAAGCAATTGTTGCAACAGGTTGTCAAACACTGAATCAAAATGAGACACTTAGTCAAAATACTTTCTTCTTAGTATCATATTAAAGATACAAGTCAGCGAGCAGCAAATAACTTTGATGTTTTCTAGTTATGAAATGACAGTAAGAAATGATGCTTTCTCTCATTGAAATTCATTGGTGAAAGTCAAAAAGTATGAAAGAGAAAGGTCTTTTTAGATTAGACACAGAAGTAAAAGGTAGAATCAATAAAAGTTGTTAACAGTGAACTCAACAAGAGAGCAGTGATGAGCCATTCAAATGCCTGACTCAGGTTCAGGGTGAGAAGATTCACCAGAGACCAAGTGGGGGAGCAGAACAGGATTAATGAAGTACACAGTGGGCTAGACAGGAGAGGTCTAGCAGAGGCAGTTCCTGCCTTCTGTGGTACAGGTGCCTATTCCACGTGTCCTCAAGACAGAGGAAAGAGGGTTCTCCCTGGTGGTGCAACGGGTTAAAGCACAGCACTACGAAGCTATTGCAGCCACTGCAGCACAAGTTTGATCACCAGCCAGGGAGGTGACCCACATGGCGCGGCAGACCTCTCCTGTCTAGCCCACTGTGTACTTCATTAATCCTGTTCTGCTCCCCCACTTGGTCTCTGGTGAATCTTCTCACCCTGAACCTCTGTCCTGTACCCCAATTCTGTATGCATAAATAAATAACAAAAATCTTAAAAAGTAAAAGAGAGGGTAGAGTAAGGCAGAGGGTGCTTCCTTCCTATTTCGAGTTCAGGTTACAGAATGATTTTGCCTCAATTCTTTTCCCCCTTAAATTTACAAGCTTTCTGTTGTTTAAGTAGGTATTGTGTTGGCTGGACCATGCTTGCTGTCAAGGTCAAGGGTTAGGATTAGCACCAGAAATCCTTCATCAGCACTGAGTCTTGGCACCAGGTTTGGCTCATCACCATCTTGAAAGTAAGAAAAGCCATAAATGTCGTTCTCGGGGAGAAGCAGCACTGTGAAATTGAAGGAAAGCACAGGAGCTAGCAAAGCAGCAAGAGAGGGTGGTAGTTACAGAAATGAGGTAGTTCTCAGCTCCTGCCAGGGGCCACTGAAAGGACTCAGGATCAGAAACACCCAGTGTGGTAAGGAAGAGGCCCCAAGAAGTGACCTCAGAGCTCCCCCCTCACCTGCTGATCTTTTCACTCAAACTCTAATGATGTTGGAAGTATTTGTAGCTTCGTTCCCTCCTTTTTAGTCCTCTCCTCTCCTCTCATTTTTTTCCCTACAGGTTTTGGGAAAGGAAAGGATGAACACAGATGGGAGACATCGGAATAAATAGATTACGAGGAAAGTCCTCATTTCACATGGGTTGATTTTACCCCACAAATCAAAGAACTCAAAATGGCAAGGGAGGGAAGGCAAAGAACACTGGATCTTCGAAATCAGGACAGGTGGACTGAGCAACCTTAACGGCTGGCTTAATAAATCTTCTGGCACTTGAGAGTTTGTGTTCTTTATTTAGCGAGGCAGAAGAGCTGAGAAAACAAGCCGGTGTCGCAAATTCAGATACCTAGAAGAAAAGATAGGCCTCACTTCTCATTTTCTTACTAATTTCCTTCACCGGCAAATACCAAACTGTTCACCAAACAGACTCCATTATGTGGTTCCTTGTGCCCCTCACGAAATCCTGACTTCACTATCTGATAAGACGGGCTCCTGCACTCTTCTCCTCACTGACAAGCCTAAGTAATCTTTTAGGAAGATAATCAAGCCTGAAGGTGTCCAAGTCTACATTTTCACACTCAAGTCTTTAGCAAAGTTATGGGTCAGTCTTCACATTTCCAGGCAGAAAATCAGCTCCCTGGCAGTCTTTAAATTTTACCTGATAAACATTATATATCTTCAATCTCTAACACCCAGCACACAGCAAAATGTATCCACTCGTCACAGTTCAATCCAACTTGAGAGTCTAATCCTGCTCCAAGAGCTGGGTGAGTGTCCAGCAGCCGCACAGGTCCTCCTTAGGATAGACATGTTGGTGCCACTAAAAACGAAGTGTGGTTTTAACTGCATTTCTTGTCAGTCTGGCTGGGGAGATCTGGACAGCTGGAAGTGAGCTTCTCCATCATTTTCTGTTTCTTTCTTTGTATCAATTTTCCACCTGTGAAGCCCAACACCCCACCACCAAGTGCAGCTGCAATTCCTGCCACTTTGAAGCCTGCAAGGAGGCCAATCGGACCCCCTACCACTCCTCCGATGAGTGCACCTGCCACAGGCAGAGCTGCCAGCTTGTATTTTGCAGCCTGTAAAAAAAAAATTCAATTTAGAAATTGAGTTGAGAATATCTGCCTGTGGTGATGTGCATTTTCCTCTCATTACTCCTGGCAATGCCTCTTTAACTCTTGGTACATAATTAACCTTAGAGACTGTACTGGGGGTGGCTGGGTAAGGGAAGGGAGGATTCCACAGGTAGTAGAATTGCTCCAGATCTCAGAAATGAGAAAAAAAGAGGTGAGACGAGCAGGCTGCAAATTGATTTTACTTGCAAAACAATCAATCCACTAACTATCTAGCTGGCTTATTTAAACAGGTTCAGCAGCCACGGATCCTTCAAGCTTTTATGTTGAACGGAGATCATTCCATGCGATGTACCTGGGGTTAAAAACAACATTCTGTGGCAAATAGCTGGTCCCACTCCACGAGTGCTGTCTCTCTCTCTCCTGCTGCATTCTAGCCCTTCTCTTGTAACAGGAAATGCCTTAGAGTGGGTTTTGGTTTGCTGTCTGAAAAAACCCCTCTCCCGACAGAATGAACCTTAGAGTAGAATATTACAACAGCCATTGATTTCTTGCACTACCTATGTGTCATTTCTTCCTTATTTCCTTAATTGCTGGTTCCCTCAACATTAAAGAGAGCGGATCAATTGGGTTAATACTAGAGATTCCTGGGAGCCAGAGTACCATTGATTTGTCAGCGGGAGCAGAATCTTACCTTCCCCAAGTTTTTGGTTCCCTCTTCAACATTCACAGCAGCACTGTTGACATGGTCTTCAATGCTGTCAATCTTCTCCTGCTGAGACTAGATGCAAAGGAATTATGAGTGAGCGGTCCTGCTGGGGAGCAGCAGTCAGCCAATACACACTATTTTAATTCCTGTAATCAGGGCTCCGTGTACGGCAGTCTTGCAGTCTTAATAGCAGTTCATTAATAGCATCTGATAAACCATGTCGAAAGTACAAATTCACTTGCATGAAGAAAAAAGAGGGCAACTTAATTATTAGGTAATAAAAGGGTGGCACCTTTATAGTGAAAAGCATCTCACATGAAAATTCATTCAAACGTACAAACATAGTATTCTCCAAATAAATGTACTTTCTAGGAGGAAAAACACACAAAAAGCTTTTACATGTCATGTTGGGGTTGATGGAAAATAAGAAAAAGAAATACAAAACCAATCAACCAATCAAAAATCTTCCTAACTTTATTTACTCCTTTGAGTATTCTATTTAATACACCCTTGATCCTATAAATACAAATTACTGCATTCCAGGAGTAAGAATGCAATATGGTTTGATTTACCATGAACTCTTTCCACTTCTGATAGGTAGTAGGTAGCAGTGAATGGATTGACTGTATTTCACACATCACGATGTTACAATGCTCCAGCTCAAGTGTTTTAATAAAGCATTGTACACAGAACAACAGCCCCTGCACTGATACAGCAGAAACTGGCTGTGACTGCAAGGAGAGTGCACAAGGTTAGTGTGACTTCCCCTCGGGTGTGTGAAGTGTCCCCACTCCATTTCTCAAGTGGCTCCTGAGCTTCTGCTAAAATACCTTCAGTGACAGGAACTCATTATTTGTCACAGGCTCACATTCCCATTTTAAAATAAGCTTATTTAGACAGCACTTATAGGATGTATATACAGTGACATCCATTCACTTTTAGGGTAGGGTCTCATGAGCTCTGACCGTGTGTGACCATCATACATGACACACAGAGCACTTTTTTAATTCCCAGGGAAAAAAGAGAGACTCTCTTTGATCCCAGCTTCATGCCAACTTCTACAATGACTGTGAAATAATTAAACTTTGATTTTCAGGTATGTGACTGCTCTTATAGAAATATCTCTTCACTTACACTGAAACAGATAAAACTAGCACTCATCCTAACCCCAGTTATCTCCTGGGAAAATGGTGCCCAAATAACACCATTCATTCCCCTCAGGTGCCTCCTATGGGCATCCCCGACTCCTTCCCTCTCCACCTGTCCAGAGTGTTAATCGTTCAGGGCATTCTTTCACTCCCGTGTTCCCACCACTAGCTTCACATCTCCACACAATCCCTAAGCAGTCCTTTTATCAGTTTCCTTCCAACTCTAGCAGAGGTTCTCTGTTGAGTGAACACCACAATCACTTTGAGGACTCTAAATACAGGGGTGGGAAGTAAGACAGCATTTCATTTAGTCCTGCCATGCTTTTTATAAAGCTTGGTGCAGTCAAATAACAGCCTAAGGACACACAGGCAGTAGATGGAGGTGTCGGATATAAGCTCCGGGTCTCCTGGACTACAAGTAAGGCTGGTTCTACAGTGAAAGGAGAGTGTGCTTTAAGAAATGGAAGAAAAATGCCAGGGAGGCCTAGCAGACAAAACTCATTGATATCTACTGGGTTACACCTGTACTATCAATGGCTTTGTAGATTCTTTTATAAATGTGGTAGAAACTATAGACCATTTAACCATTTTTGTAGTTTGCAATTTAGTGACATTAAGTACAATCACAGTGTTGTACACTATCACAGCTGTCCCACAGGTTTGTACTGTTCTTCATTCTTCATTGATTTGACTTAGCATGGTATCACACTCCACAAATACATGGTTAATTTGTCTAGATGCTATCAAGTCCATGTGATGGTAATGAGAGGATGTGGTGATTCTAGTTATGTTCCCAAGTCATTTGGGGCCTAAATGGAGCTTCTGTGAGTCCTTGACCAGATGGTCATGAGAACTCAGTCACCCTGGGAATAATAATCAGGGGTTCTCCTTTGAGCTTTTGCTTAATAGCATTGTTTCATGTCCTTACACAGATTCTTATAAATGGGACATTTGTATACAGCTATGGCGATAGCTAAAGCACTTCTGCATGAACTGTTCTTAGATGAAATGTTAGAAGATGCTTACAAAACCCAATCAGATAATAAACTGCTAAATGACCATAAACATTCAACTTTCTTTCCACATACTATCCTTTTGGAAGGGAAATGTGTTTGTCTTGAATGAAAAGAATTCTCTATATATCCAATTTATTTTTAATCAACTTTCTTGAGGTATACTTTGCATGCATTATAACTCACACATTTTAAAGTGTACAATGCATATATTTGTGTAACCTTAGATATACAGATTTTATAAATGCATGAGATCAGAGATGATGAGTTACAATAATTGAATAAATCTTGATACTACTCTGGGATTCTGATTCTTGTACCTTTCCCTTTTTATATAAGTACATTAATAGGCTATGTGGACAGCTAATCTAGAAACTTCAAATTTTTTATTCTCCTGACTTAGAGGTATCAAAAAAGAGAATGCTTCAAATAATTTACTACCTCAACATTAAATATTACACTTTAAGAAAAAGAATCCACAAACTAGAACACAAGCTTTTCCAGAAGGAAAAAACACTTCAGAGAATCAAAGGTTCACAAGAGCAGGAAATATGGTGAGATGGGGTATTGTGAACAGAATGTTTACAATGAACTTAATGTAAAATATGAATGTGCTGATTCCCAATGATGAACTCCTGAAACCCACATGATGTTGCGATGCAATGTTACATAAAAAAAAAAAAGTTGAGGAAAAACCCCAACTTTTATATGGAAAACAGACAAAACTTGTTTAGTATATGGCTCCAGAGAGCAAAGGTACCACAGGGAAGTTACCAGCATTTAGTTTCTGCAAGGAAAATGTGTAAGAGAGTCTTCAAATGGAAAGAATAGAGTATGAATTATTCCTGCACCATAAATGTCAAAGAGGCAAAAGACAGAGTAGAGATCTATTTTGAGAAGTTGGGGAAAGAGGAAGAGTTTAGGTGGTTTCTTAAAACCTTTCTAATCCCAATTCTGAGGTTTTGTGAACTAGGAACTTGCCAGATGTAAAGCTCCCAGATGGCTCGATCAAGAACACGACCTAGATAGCAGTATAAGCACAAACAGGTTTGTGCCCATATGTACACCACGCATCCAACCTTCTCACAATTCCAATGAGGAAAAAATGAAAATAATTCCACCTTTCCTACTGAATCTACTTTGTGTTCCTTAATCTGTTAACCTTTTCTCTGGTTCCCCAATTATGCGATATAAAGCCTAATGTTTCCTATGTGACTCGTAAGCTTTCTACTAAGTGTACCCCAGAAAAAACCCTCAGCTCTCCTTTATACTTGTTGGCATTGCTTTCAGTTAAACTCTTGAAATTAATCTCTAACCAGTAGTTTTGCTTATAATCGCCCCCTCCCCAATACCTATTTTTCACACTAACAGTGATCACTCTGAAGCACAAATTGTATCACATTAATCTAACCTCCTCAAAAATCTGTACTGGCTCCTTAATGCCTGCAAAGTGATGTTCAAATTAGTACGACCTCACTGCAGCAAAAGTTCAATCCCTGGCCAGGGAGGTGACCACATGGCGCGGCAGACCTCTCCTGACCCACCCACTGCTCCCCTCAGCAGTGTACTTCGTCCATCTGCCTGTTCTGCTTCCTACACTGTCTCTGATGAATCCTCTCACCCCCTGTATCTCTGGCCTACACCCCAATTCTTGAATGCATAAATAAATAAATCTTTAAAAAAAAAAACCCAGGAATAAAACACCTCCACAAATTAGTGTGGTCTCCAATTTCATCATAATCTGACCCTTCACACCCCTTGCTTTGCTTTTCCTTGGTGTCTTGTGCCATGGACACATTCCAGTACTTGTCATTCCTGAGAATCCATATATCCTCTGCTCTATACCAAGTCTTCTTCAGTTGCACTTACCTGCACTCCCCCCTTCCCACCTGTGGACATTTCACTCATTTTTTCAAGGCTTAAGTAAATGCTACCTATTTTTTGACACTGTCCTTAATAGTTCCACCTCATAACTCCTGCCTCCCTCTCCTGGAGGAAAAGCGTTTCCTTGGAGCTGATAATATGTTCTCATACCATTTTTGCTTAATAATGATTTTGAAATTTCCATTTTTTTTAGATACAGGTTTACCTCCACCAACTAAAATTTTTTTTATTATTAATAATATAATAATTTATTTTTACATCATTTTGTGCATCTCAGTTGTAATCCCTGTGGGCTTCCCTCCCATCACCAAATCACCTGTGTGCCATCACCATAGCCAACTAAAATTTCTGAAGGCAAAAAGCAGGCTTCACTTATTTCTATATCTAACCTCATCAGACCACAAACAGCAGAGATCTAACACTGTGCATGTTTATATAATATGTGCTTAGTACAAGTTTATTAAACTGATCTGGAATTTGAGAACAATTACACTTTCACCTATGACTCTATACTAGTCTGAGAAAGTGTAACTTCTATGAAAGTTCTAAAGCCTAGTGACTAATATGTCTTTTATCTGATTAACCTAATAGTTTTGAGTCCGAGACAGATACTTACCATCACTAGAAGAGAGAAATCAGTGACCAGCTGGCTAAGTTCAATTAAGTCCTTAAAAAAAAAGAAACGGAAAGGAATTACTTACTTCTATGCCTTTTATTTTTCCAAAGGAAAAAAAAAAGAAACAAAATGATGTTAACATACTGCTTCTAAGTTTTCCCATGATTCTGCAGCATTTTGGTCTCGGGGAATTTCAGGCAATGCATAGATCTGAGTCAAACTCTGGGGTTCAGCTTCAGCCTCAGTGGTGTCAAGTACTCCTGGAGGAACACAGCCCCATGTTTGCAGTTTATTTGCTTTGTTAGAAAGTCAATAGTATGAATCAATTTCATAAAACAACCGCTATGCAAAATGCCTACCAACTAAATTCAGACTAAAAGCAAATTGATCTACAAAAATAAATTCATCCACAGGCAGACCATACTGAGGTTAGTTAACAAATATTTTTTTCTGTAATTATTCTACAAAATCAACTAAAAAAAAAGGCTACAAATGCTATCTGTTCATTCTGAATAACTCAGGCTATGTGTAGAAGAAATACCAAAGTCTGGCTAATGTCCTGAAGAAATGTTCAGTAGTTATAGGTTTAATAGTTTTTCATGGCTATATCATTAACCTCTTCTTTGACTGTTTTAGTCATAAATAAATTAGCTTTACAAATTGTTAAAAGTAGGGGTGGGGTATGTTGTCAACAATGAAAGTTAGTACTGGTAACAATTTGTTATCACACTAGGCCTCTGGTCATATGTATCTTTCTGTGCACATTGTCACCCTTTTTCTGGTCCACGCCTCCACTACTTCTCTGCCTTTTGAGTTTAAGAACGTCATCAACCCAACAGGGCTTTCCTCACCAAACACAGCCTTGATGATGAATTAATTATGCTCCAAACTCAACCTCAAGGATTTCTTATTTTCTTGAATTGACTTTATCAATCATTCATTCATTAAACTGATAGTTATTAAGTGCCTACTCCATTGCCAAGCAATGTGCTAAGGTGCTGGGACACGAAGGCAAACCCTAAAAGCTGTTTCAAGGAGTCAACATGCATAATGATTAGTAGCATGAGCCTCAGCAGAAAGACCAGAATTAGAACTGGTTTGGTTATTTAACTAGCTCTTTAGCTCAGCTATGGATTCAAAGTCAATGACCTTTTTGACTTATTTTTTAACAAAGTGGTACTTTACACTGGGCCTGGCTTACCTATCAGGTAAAACTGTTAATTACTGCTATTGCCATTTAATTAATGAAACCTACTACATAATGTGTCCTATAGACAGGTTACAAGGTAAATTCAGTATAATAATTGTGATATGGTTACGTGTGGAATGCTGTGTAAGCACACAAGAGAGTTATTTAACAGACTTGTGGAGAAGAGTGGCCTGAGAAGGTGGTGAAGTTGAAGCTACTCTAACCAGAAATTATATTGGTGAACTGGGACAAAGGTGCTGACAGAAGCAGAAATCAGGGAGAATAATGTGTGCACGGGTTGAGAACTGAACAGAATTCAGAAAAGCTGAAGCAAACAGATTATATCCGGGAAAATGCAAAGGTTGAGGCTAGAGATCTAAGGTGCCATTATTCACAGCCCTGTATTATGTCTCAGAGTTTTGTCTTTCTCATAAGATCAGTACGGAATGATGGAAAGGAGTCGAAGGCTATTTGGAAGCTGGAGGGTGCCATAATCAGATTTCAGACTAAGAAGGGTAGCACAGCCATTTTGTGAGATATAGTTTAAGGATGGAGTTGAAAGGTGAAAACCCCGTTGGAAGGCTTTGCAGAATGTCCACTGCAAACTGATGACGGTCTGCTCTGAGACAGGAGCTATGGAAATGGCACGAAGAGAATAGCAGGTCTTTTGTTTTGTCCCTTACTTTAAGCTCAAAACACTCCCCATTTGAACGTTTTCTGAGCATGCTGGGTTCTGTGCTGGGTACCAGGAAAAAAAAAGTAGATAATACAAAGTAGTTGCTGAAGAAATTTATATTCTATTAGAGTTAAACAGAGAAGGCAACCCTAAAATAATCAGAAAGCACACTGGTATACAGATGTGGACATGTACAACATTTAGTGGGCATTAAATGGAGGAGGCAGCGGACCTGCTGGTATGCAATTTAGGGTACAGCTTCCCAGAAAGGTGATCTTATTAGGCAAAGCAGAGAGAAACAGAAATTCTAGAGAGACCATTATAAAGATGCTCTCAAAAAAGAAACACTATAGTTTAACATAAAACCAACAGTTTGGTCTTGCCAAAGCATAAAGTGAAAGACAGAGAATTACAAATATAAGACATTACAGATGGTTAGGAAGGGCCCCGCAGGCCAGTTAAAGACGTAGGGCTTTATCTGACAGACAGTGGAGTAACGGAGGGATTATAAAAAGGGAAATGACAGAGATATCTGCTACTTAATTTATTCCTAAAAAATAAATTATTATAACCTTAAATTCATCTCTGTCTCAATTTTTTCTTTCATCCTAGCCTACAACTGAACAGTAATTTATAAAACTGCACTATTAGTTTACCTTCAAGATTTATGATTATTTTACCTATCCAGTAAAAATCTGTTTGAATTGTTTAGGCAAGGCATAGTCAGTTGACTAAAAAGCAACTTGTAAGCTTATGAGAATGGACAATGTCTTTTAAATTTGAATTTCAATTTATCTGAAAACATTTCTTTATCTTAAATACCAGGTACACAGTAAGTTTCATATTACATTATGGCAAGTGTCCAACTTCTTTTTTTAAGACTTATGTATTTATGTACACAAGAGCTGGGGTGTAGTCCAGTGATGCAGGATGTGAGAGGAGTCAACAGATACAGACTGGGGAGCAAAGCAGGCAGACTGACTGAAATACACTGCTGAGGGGAGCGGTGAGCAAGACAGGAGAGGTCTACTTGCACCGTGTAGGTCACCTCCCTGGCTGGCGACTGAACACGTGCTGCAGTGGCTGTGGATAGCTTCATAGTGCTGAGACTTAGCCCCTTGTGTCACCAGGGAAGTCCAAGAAGCCAACATTTCAAAAGTTCTTTCTGATTTTAGCAAATGCTTAAAAGTGTTATTTACCCTATGTCCTAAGTTAACACAGAAGGGCTTTCATTCTTGCTTCATTCAAAATAAATTAATTATATCCTAAGACCTTACTTATACTTAATATTCTGACAGTAGAAAGAACTCCAGCATCTTCAATATCATGGTGAATAATGACAACTTTGTTAACTGATATCATAAACAGAAGCAGAACTTTATAAAGGTTACATCCACCTGAAGATTTTTTGGTATCATTATCTTTGTACTATTAAAGAGAATTTGAATGAAGTATTTTTATATAACAAAATAAACAGATTGTCATGCAGAAATTCTTGATCTAAAAAAAAAAACAAAGGGATGGGAAATGTTTGACATTTTAAGCAAACATAAAAGATTTTCCTCAGTGAAAATCAAGAAATGTTTTAAGTCTTTCACATCTCACTTGAAACCAAACTGCGTATGCATCTTAGTTCAAATGGAGTCTTAGGACAAAGAGATCTATTTTCCTTCATGGAAATTCCTGCTGTAAACTTACAACTCTGAACATCACTAATCAATTCAAGGCATGACTAATAATAAGAAAGGAAACCCTTTAATTTCTGCAACTTTCATAAATTATGCATTCCAGCCTGTATTAGCAACTGGTTCTAAACTTTCATAAAGTGTTACATTCATGAGGTGGCAAAACACTGAAACAGATTATAGATGAAGAAAACCAGGATGAAGAATTCTTAACCTGTCTATATTTGTCAAAGTCTCCATTGTTTTATATGATGTATTTTTGAATAATTCTGTCCATATGCAAATAGCTTAATTAAAATGAAAATGACTTTTAAGTGAAGGCTTAATTTTTGCTGCAAAAGCGGACATTTATGAAAATTAAAGCCAAAAGAAAATAGATATTCTGAATAATACACAAAACCTTTTACATGTTTCACAATCTGCTCAGTACATGAATATACTTGTGATATAATCTAATATCTCATCAAACTCAATATTCTTGACTGTAATTCCCAGCAGTATTAAGATTGGATTCTCTTTTGTGAATATTTGTTTAAAATGCAGTAAGATTCTGCCCCTATTGCGCTGGTGAAGTGTGTGTGCTGGATGGCATGCCATGTAAGAGAGACAAAGATGGAGAGGAGCACTTACTCACAGTGGATGACTTTATACACCTTTCTAAACACAAATCAGATCTGTAGGCTCATCACTTCTCTTGGTGGGAAGCAATATGCTAAGAATGAAACTACACACACAAGTGAGACAGAAGGGAGTTTCTCAGATCAAACAAGATTGGCAGAAAAGATTTACTTTAGGAACTCTCAGAATCTGGACAAAAGAAACAGCAAAATCATCACAGCTTCCCTCTAAGTTTAATAAGCTGCTTTCATTCTGCAGAGAACATAAAGCATCCTATTCCATTTGTTATTTCTATCTGTAAATGAAAAACTATTTTTGTATTTCACTCATGGAAATATGGCAATACTGCTTCGGAATCTTTGCTGATGTTTCCAATCAATTTATTTAGAATCAGATTGAATTTTTAAAGGAAAAAGTATTTTAAGGCACCTCTATGCAAATAAAATACATTTTTCTGTATAGGCTGTCACTACTATAATGAGTATCTAAAGCAAAAATAAGGAAAACCAGAGAGCACAGGATAAAAACACACAAAATGACGGAGAAGTCTACAGCTTAGAAAAATACATAGGAGCGAGCCCAATTCCTACCCCACTATTAAAGTCCTTGTATATTACTTTCCTTTCATTGTTCTTCTTTTCCATTTTTTCAATCATTTGTTAATACTATTTTGGAATTAAAGGCACACTAGAGAAAACTCTCACCCGTGGTAAGGCACTTAGGCACCTGATTTCTAACTGTGTTTTCTTGGGAATAGATTCAAAGTCAAAACACAATCAAACCACATATCATCTGGAATATGAAATTATACCTACTGTTTCAGGGGTAATTTGGGTGTGTAGTTTTACAAATGAAATAACTACTTTCATCAAGTCAGCAGTAGTGTAGTTTTCTCTCAGTGCCAATTGATTAGGTCTTTAGCCAATTTGGGGTTACATGAATCGAGAAGTATGAGATGAAATAGCTGTAAAGTTCAGCTACTATTTCTTCTGTCTTATCCCTTGGCTCTGACCCAATTTTTTTTATTTCCTTTGTACATGTTTCTTCAAAATTTCCCAACAATTTTGTCATGGTAGTCAGCTCCTTACAGGGAAAACTGATGGCAGAGTGGTAGACTGCCTTCTTCTAATAACCCTGCAGTTTCCCTGAAGATATACATATCCAAGTTAGCTGAGCCCAGACTGGTCTGTGGATGGAAATACAATTTTAAAAAAAAGTATTAGATATCACAACATTGTAATAAAACTCTCAGAACACAATATTTTTGTTTGCTAAATAGCAAATGAGTGATGCTACAGACTCCAGAAATTCAGCTTATCTTCACTATGATTACTGCCTTGACAAATGTCACAATATCTGGGTAGTTAGGATGGCCTTTCAAGTCACACAAAGCTGTAAATAAAAAGGCCATTTTCTCTGTACATCCACATAAAGAGTCAGTTTTCACCAAATGAACAGAATAGATTTCAGCCTCGTCAATACAGTGATAACTATATGAACCAAATAATGTCAACAGTAGCTCTAACCAATTGAGTGTTTACATTTCCTTTTCCCCAAAACATTTTATGGGTACTAGTTACACACAGAGTGAAGTGATTAGAGCACATCTGAAATTACCAAACTGATTTGGAAAAGATGCATTCATCCATACTGGTGAAAAATTAATGTTCCACTATATGCCAAGCACCATGTATTATGTGCAAGGTGCTTTGTATACAATAAAAGCAAGATTACCCAGAAATTCTGGATGATGGCGTAAATGCTTTTCCATTACTATTTTTTAAATTTCCCTGTGAATGACTAGAACATCAGCACTGAAAATAAAAGTTGTAAACACCTGGTTTTGGAAGGCAGAAGTAGTATAGGAGCATCCTGGGTAAATAAAAACAGAAAAATTGGACAAGTACAGGATCTCTCAAATTCTATTCTAAGCTGTAATTTATTTATACCCTACCTTTCCCATTAAGATTTAAGGTAACTTAGATTTATGAAATGTTAACAAGATGGAGTCCAGCAAGATGGTGGCAAGACACTAAGTTAACCTACCAAACACACAAAATGAACATAAAACAAGGCCCCAAAACCCTGGGGGAAAACTGACTACCACCACACATACTGGGAACATCCACCTGACGTAAAGGGTTAGGAAACATGTTATGTGAACTCCGCTTAAAGTGACAACAGATACTATCACCCATAAGATGGAGCAATGACTGTGGTGCAGAGCCCACTAGAGTCAGTCACTTGGGCACATGCCAACACTGGGTCTTCTAATAAATGGTACTGGGAAAACTAGAAAATGATACATAAAAGAGTGAGGCTGGATTACTTGCAAACACTATACACAAAGTAAATTCCAAATGGATTAATGAATTATATATAAACCTGCAACAATAAAATACTTTGAAGAAAATACTGGTGCTATGTTCTGTATCAATAATAAAGATATTTTGGTGATTCAACCCTTATGGCAAGGGAATTAAGACCAAAAATAAACAACTGGGATGGCCTCAATTTTGAAAGCTTCTAGGCAGCAAAGGAAAATACAAGATGATTAAGTAGACACCCTGTTGGATGGGAGAAAGTATTTATACAATATGTAAATATTAAGGAATTAGTATCTAAGATATCTAAAAAACTCACAAAATTCTACAATAAAAAAATATAATTAACAAATGGACAGCAACTATAAATAATTCACCAAAGAGGACATCCAGAGGCCAAAAGACACAAGAAAAAAAATGTTCAACATCATCTCTAATAAGAGAAAGGCAGATAAAAACTACAATAGATACTACCTACCTCTTACCTGTGAGAATGGCAAAGATTAAAAAGACTCCAACAACTAGTGCTGGAGGGGATGCAGAGAAAAAAGGAACCCTACCACACTATTGGTGGGAATATGAACTGGTGTAACTATTAGAGAAAACAAAAATGGAAATACCATACAACCTGGCAATTCCACTTTTGGGCACATATTCACAGAATATGACACATCAACAAAAACCCATATTCCATGATATCTGCAACAACATTATTCACAGTATCTAGAAGAGAGAAGCAGTCTGAATCTCCTTCAGATGAATGGATCAAGAAGATGTGGTACATACACACTACAGAATGTAATATTGCCACAAGAAAGGATGAGATGCAGCCATTTTCAACAATATGAAGGGAATTTGCGTGAATTAAGTAAAATAAAGTAAGTTAGAACAATGAAACAAATACAGGATATTCACATAGCAGCTCTTATAGCTTACATTTGATAGCATAAACACTTTTAAAAACTATTTAACTTAAATAAACATCCTGAGGGCTCTGAAGTTAAGAGAGGTGGGAGCGAGGGAAAAGGAGAAGAAGGCACAAGGATAGTGGTGGGAGGAAAAACATTTATAGCAGAAATTATGGGGTAGAATGTAAGCATCCTCATTACATTGCAATAAGAAGTTGGTAGATGAGAGATTTATATATTTATATACACAATGACTGTCAATGATCAGTGGTCTAACAATTTGCTTTATCAAGTGGATCATAGCCTCATTTGCATACAAAAAAGAAAAAAAAGTATCAAAGACTTTTGGACTTGGAAGGAGGAGCAGGCTTTAATGCTGTGCCAAGGATCATTCTAAGAGCCTAAGCCAGGAAAAAAAATGTTAAGTAAATGACAAAAAATCAAAAATAAAACTTTAAGACCAAAAGGAAAAACAGAAAACCACAATATTTTAAAATTTTAATTTCTGGTAGTTAAATTTAGATTAAGTATTCTAATAAACAACTCAAGGAAAGAAAGAAACTTTTCTGTTATGCCATACAACACGTCTAAGGTTAATTTAAAAAATCAATTGCTTTGAAGGACTACTATGATTACACCAGCAATTATTTTTCGGGTTCCTTATAATAATGTATTCATATAATACAATTAACTATTATCAACTACATATTAGAATAAACATGAAAGCAAACTCATAGGATAGGATTTTCTCTTGGACTATCACTTCATAAAAGCTGACAGCATGACCCCTGAAACACTTTTTTTTTATGTGATTATCTAAATTTCAAAAACTAAGCATGGAAACAGATTTAACACGCCAGGTGAAAACTAGAATGCCTAAGAAAGAATTAAGTCTGTACCAACTAGCAATTAGGGAGGAGTACCCTGTAGACAAGGATGACACTCACCTTAAAAAAGACTTAAATTTTGGGCCCTCCCTGGTGGCGCAGCGGGTTAAAGCACAGCACTGAGAATCTAAAGCCGCTTCCTCATGAGTTCAATTCCCGCCTGCCCCGGAGGTGACCACATGGCGTGGCAGACCTCTCCTGACCCGCCCGCTGCTCCCCTCAGCAGTGTATTTCGTTGATCTGCCTGTTCTGCACTCCACTCTGTCTCTGGTGAATTCTCTCACCCTCCACATCTCTGGCCTGTATCCTAGTTCTGTATGCACAAATAAAATAAAATCTTTAAAAAAAAAAAAAAAACTTAAATTTTATTTTCACTCTATAAATAAAAGGCACTTGAAGGCTGTACTCTATACTCATAGTCATACAGTATCCTGCAGAACTTCATTGGTATGTATTATCAGGCATTCTCAGGGTCCAAGGATTCAATATACTGTTACAGGAAGTGAACCCTTGAGGTTTATATGTCCTCTACAGCATCTATACAAGGAGCTTAGCTTTATTTAATTGAAGGGTAAGACAGAATAATACATTACCACCAACAGTCATGGATCTGGTTAAAGAAGGCTGTAACAAAGTTTTTTCATCATTAAATTGTTTCTTAAGTTCTTCTACAGATTCCAAATGGAGTTGAAGAAATTCTGCTGTTGCTGCTGATGCTTCTGCCTTAACAGGATCGATCATTCTTTTCAGAAGTCCTAGGTCATCCTTTCGGACTTTCAAGCAAAGCTTCTCCATTTCTCGGATATTGGAGCGGAGTTGCTATAAAAGAAAAAAAATTATTAAGGCTACCATCTCTTTATTTTCAGAGGTAATTTATGACTATGGTTGTGAATGGAAATGATTATAGAATTTTCTATAATAAAAGGCATGTATAATACTTTTTTTATTTTTCACATCTCTGATAAAGTGCTTTTTTTAGAACTGACATAGTCTACTTTGAATTTATTTAGTATTTTTTCCTTTAATCAATTATGAAAAAGTATCAAGCTTTATTCATAATCAAAGGAATGGGATGGTAAAACCAGATACAGAGAATATAAAACAGGTGATTCTGGACTGGCTGGTTGTAATTGGGAAGGGGTTATGTGAGTTTTTAGGATTTCAGTAGTTTATTTCCTATCTGAGTAGTGCTTACATGAGTACACACAGCATAATTTGTTTAGGTGTGTGTTTTATTCTATAATATGTCACATTTTATGAAATAAAGCATTTAAATAACATCTCTACAAAAGAACATTATATTAACCTGAGTGGACAGTTAGACTAAGGAGAGAAGTTTGAAAGAATTTGGGTAGGAGGAAATTGACTAGCAATCTTACTATGGAAGTATACTAGCTACCACTTTGCTAGATACACAAAATCATTCATTCATTTCACTGGGAACAGAGACTATGCATAATTTCTGTGCCATTATATATGAAAGGTCACATTTGACCCCGATACACAGTTTAAGTCAATAAATGTTATATGAATGAATGCTTTCTTAACATTTTCACAGAGTGGCAACAACAGTGATGTCCACCCACCCTCCCCTCCTCCAACTATCTAGAATTCTTCCCTGGAAAGCATAAGTCACTAGCATATGAACAATTTGTGGAAGAAATAATGAAAAAAAAAAAACCTTATTTTGGGAATTAATTCTGACATACAAATATAAAACAGTGAAGTAGAAATCAAACTCATGAGAGAAAGCAACCTTGCCATCTTGGAAGTTCATAATAATTATAAAAAGGAATACTGGAAATAGTGACATATTATGGAAGTAAATCAAGTTTAGAGAAAATAGTTGTATGATGTTGTAGCAGAAATTATACTGTGATAAGATCATTTTTAAGACTTTCTAAAAAGTGAAACTCTGACACTATAAAAACAAGTAAATCTGATAGAAAGAAAAGAAAGTGGCATCTTAAGAATTCAATATGGTTGTATAAGAATGCTATGATAAGCTCTGCATTTTAAAGACTTATTTTAAAAAGGGGAGGGGGTGATAAAAAGAAAGGCATGTGAACAACCAGTCTGAAAGAGGGGTGTGAAGTGAGGAGAGCATGTAAGTAAAGAAAGCCCAGAATGAGCGGAGGCTGGTGAAAAATGTTAAGAACAATAAAAAGGATTTTAAAAACACATGCAGAGCAAGAAGAGCAAGAAAGATGGTTTGGGCCTACTGCTTAGGGCAGATGGTATAATGTTAACAGATGATGCAGAAAAGTAGAAGTTACTTGACTCCTATTTTATTTTTGATTCTTTATTAAGGAAAAAATACTCAAAATTGAAAGGAGCATAAGACACATGCTCAAAGGAAATCTGAAATAGCCTATAGAGATCTAGACAATCTTCATGAAGGAGGTGAGATTTATCTGAAAATTAATAATGGGAAAATGTAAGATACTAAGTAGGAAGAAAATACTGGGAAAAGATAGGTGGAATAAAAGGGTAGAGCTTTCTAGGAGAAAATATCTTTCCACATTTTACAGCTCTGATATTTCAACATATCTAGAAATGTATATTTTAAAAGAAAGACACTGTGCCACCTCATTGCACTTTTTCTTTCTTAAAAGTATAAAACAATGATGAGTCTTACAGCTGATGGTTCTTTAGATTTAATCTGCTCCCAGTGATTCTTCAGTATCTGCGTGGTCTGGATTTGGGTGTGAACTGGTTCCTGAGGTTCTGGTGACTGATTGGGGGTTAGGGAAATTTCCCCAATGAATGGGGGCCACTGTCAAAGACTGGGTCCCTGTGCAGCCCAGACTGGGACCTGCATCTGCTCCGGAGGTGCAGGTGAGTGCAGAGGGGTGACGGATTCTTACTGAAGAGTAGCTGGGGCACCAGTGACGAGTGGTCTCTGTGCAGCCCACACTTGGGCCTGTTACCTGCTGTGAGGCTCTGGTAGCTGAGCCAGGGACTGAAGGAAGGGGAGCTTTTCAAACCATAGCAAGTTGTCCCTGTTCAGAACCTCACAAAGGCTTTCTATCCAAAATTCAAGTTATTCCACTCTCAAAAGCCTTCTGTGACAAGATTCACCTGATTTCTCTGATTTCATCTGCTTTATCTTCTTGCTCACACCAGCTACACTTAATTTTCTTACTACTTCTTGATTATACCAAGCATCCCCTTACCTCAGAATCTTCACATTTGATTTTCCCTCTGTAATGAAAACTTTCTTATGCTTATGCCTTTACTTAAAGTTTCTAATTGAATGTCATCAAAAACCTCCCACAACCACCTACATAAAAGAACACCACTTTCTTTGATTCTCTGTTCCCTTTAACCTGCTTTACTTTTACGACAAGACACTTACACCCATCTAAATATTTATTTACTTTAAAAAGTTATCTAGGTCTTTCCACTCACCACTTTCAGAATATAAGTTGGATGAGAACAAGAATTTTCTTCTGTTTTGCTTCTAGCTATACCCCTTTGTCAAGATAGTATCCGAAATACAGTAAATGTTCAAGTGTTTCTGCTCTTCTAATAAGCAAGTCAAAAAGGCAGATTTTATGCCAAGTTTTAAAATATTGTAGGAATATATATTGTAGGAATAAATGAGTCTATAACCAATGAATTAAGTCTTAAAAGGAGAGCACACTAACTCAGGAATGAACAAACTTTATAGTATTCAAGTAGTTAACTGCAAACTGTGGTCAAACTTTCAGTAACAATAAAATGAGCATAATACTGCCCTTATACCCTTATGGCATCGTAGTACTTATTAATCTCCACAGTATACTTGACCATTAATAATCTCTTTAGTTTTGTTACTAAGTTTAATAACTAGTTATGTCTTTTCCCTCTTCCTACAGAAATATCCTGAAATTTTTTCCCCAAAGACTAAGGATGTTTAAAATATAATTGTCTATACTGATAATTGTAAAAAGCAATTATTCTGAGTTAATTAAAATTCTGAAAAAGAGTTAATTATGTATTTAATGATTAAAAGAGTGGCTATGCATATATTTGCCTTTGTTAAATATTGATTTAAGGATTCCTAATGTGTTTTATAACATGCAATTTTGAGAGTAGATTGTGTACAGCAGAAAACATTTGGTATCATAATAATCTGATTTCTTTACAAACACAGTGCACAAGTCCACTGGTAAACATTTAAATAACTTAGAGTAAATATATTCTAGACATCATATAATTTATTACTATGGGCTCCAGGCTCATAACTAATTAAATTTGAATTTACTAACTACTACCTAACTACTACACTAAGGTATGAACTTCACATGTATTTCAACTTCAAGAGGCAGCAAAACTGAACTACCAAAAGGAGTACAAATAAAGGCAGAAAAAGATTTCCATTTATTATTCAACATACATTTCATGAGCACCAACTACGTGGTTATTAAGTACACTATTCCAATTTCTATCCACCTGAGTTAATTAAAAGTACTTCCAGATTAAAAAGAAAACACTAAGATACCCACATGGCACAGCAGACCTCTCCTATTTCCCTGCTACTCCCCTGAGCAGTGTACTTAATTGATCTGCTGTTCTGCTCCCCATTCTGTCTCTGGTGAATCCTCTCACCCCCTGCACCTCTGACCTGTACCCCAATTCTGTATGTATAAATAAATAAATCTTGAAAAAAAAGATACAATGTTGAATTCATTATCTTTAAGGATTTTCACTAAGTGCCAGCCAAGAGTATTGCAACTGTGCTAAACTGGATTCATGTAGTACCACGTATTAAGACCTTGCACTAACTTAAACACTGAGTTTCTCTTTCTTCAGGGTTCGTTTTTTTTTTTTTAAAGATTTATTTATTTATTCATACAGAACTGGGGTACAGGCCAGAGATGCGGAGGGTGAGAGGATTCACCAGGGACAGAGTGGGGTGCAGAACAGGCAGATCGACGAAGTATACTGCTCTTCAGGCTTCTTTTACCTGAAAAATGAGAATACTGCCCTTATGCTGGAGAGCTGGTATCATATCGCTTATTAATCTCTATAGTATACTTGACTATTAATAACAGAGACTGATATTAGCTTTTTCACTAAAGTTTTAAACTATTATTTGAATAACTTAAGTTTTCTTGAATTCATATCTAAGTAAATTCCTTCAAAACAGAAATTGTGATATATTTTTCAGAACCTTCTATTAATAGCTTACTGCATTAATGTACCGTATATTTGGGAAGTAGGTATGAAGACTTAACTTTTATAAATACATAGTTTCTACTTTTGTGTGAAAACCAGTTGAAATTGGTAAGAGTAAGATGATGAATTATAATGTGTTTTAAATTGAACTAATGGAATGTCAACAAATTATAGCTTGATCTACCAGTTAAAAGCCGGAGTATCAAATCAAACTCCTTACCAGTTCCTCTTACTAAATGAATGTCTATTATATGACAGGGCCAGTATAGGCATTTTTTACACAACAAACTGCAATCCAGTAGATGAGATTTTATTTGCAGAAAATAAGTAACAAATGTGCAAAATAGTACTGTGAATTCTTTGCAGAGAGAGCTGTTGTCTTATAAGGTCTTTTTTCCAAAAGATAAATTTGAACAAGCTTGTTTATAACCAACTGTTTTTTTCCTATAACCTGTGAGCCAGATTGAAAAAAGTCACAAGGAATCATAACAAGAAATCAAAAGAATGGGGGGATATTACAAGAACTATATTACTATAAAAACTATAGCTAGAAAATCCAAAGAGACTTAGAGCAAATATTAGAAATAACAATTTGAAGCTAACTGGCATAAGACCTACATATAAAAATAAACTATAAATCTATCTACAGCACCAAAAGTCAGAAAACAATTTTAAAGATAACATTTAACACGCCCCCCAACACACATGATGGTTGCACACATGTACAAACTAACACACACACAATATTTAGTAGATTAATGAAATAGATAAAATAAATGTGGGTTGTATTTCAGTCATCTGTTGCTATATAACACATTCCTCTAAAACTTAAGAGCCTAAAACCACTATTTGATTTTGTAGATTGAAAGTTTAGAAAGCCCTCAGTTGGGTAGTTTCCACTTAGTCTCCATATGGTTGAGTCAGCTGTCAGCTGGGGCCACAACCATCTGAAGGCTTGGATGCACTGGATGTCCAAGATGTCTCACTCTGACGTCTGGCACTTGAGGCTGGTGGTTGCTAAGAGCTGAGCTGTGGCTGGGGCAACCTATTGTGTGTGGGTCTCAGGCTACTTGGACATGTCACATGCCAGCTAAGTTCCCCCAACACAAGCATCCTCAGAGAACCAGTGGAAGCTAGATGGCCTTTTCTCACCTTAGAAGTCCAGCAGCATTACTGTTGGCTCAGCTCAGATTTAATGGGAGGAGACGACTTTGAAAACACCCATTATTTTATACTGCTAGTGTTGGTGTGATTTTTAGAAAGTTGACTGCTAGAGGATAAGCCATTATATCATTTGGCTTACATAGAGGAAATTTTGATAAAAGGAGTCAATACCTTAAAAATATACATGAATTTGATTCAGTAATTCTTGCTAAAAATGTATCCTTAAGGAAATAGCTAGTAGGGTATTTATCTTATCAAAATTTTCTTAAAGCTGTTATTTTTCATATTGATTTACTAAAAACAATCTAATAGCCTTACCTGAACTGTCCGTCCTGCATTGATATGCTCTTCATGTAACTTGTCCCAGATTCTGCATCTTTGATACTATGTAAACAAGAAGGGAGAAGGTTTTTGAAGGATTTTTAAATCACTAGAATGATTATTTTTAGTTATTGCAAAATACCCACTCACCTAGAAAATTTAAATGGACTCAGTAGTGGCAGGAAACAGTCTAAAGGCCACATAAGTAGAAAGTTTTCAAAAACATTACATACATTATTCTAACCCAAAAAAATGGCCATCCTACCCAAAGCCCGTACAGAAAAAAGTATGGTAATTCCTCAAAAGACTAAAAATGGCTTTGCCATATGACCCAACAGAGTATATATATATATATATATATATACAGCACTATTCTAGAATGACTCACTAGCCAGAGTTACCAGTGACAGGTAACCAGGTGGATGTGTAGGACAGGATCAAAGGCAGAAAGATTTGTTGAGAGTTTATGTAAAGAAGAGGTACTCTGCCAGCCACCCTTTCCACGCGCCTAAGCAACTGCATAACCTCTAACACCACAAAAGACAAGGCTTCCAAAGAATGCCTGATTCCTCATTAAAATAAATCTTCGATTCCAGACACCAACACCCCCTTTCCTACCATGGTACCCATCAACCCTCCACCTCCCCTCCCCCACACAAATATTTTCCCATTAGCACTCTTAAAGATCAACAACTGGCCAAGGGAAGTCTATGACGCTATAGTTTTAACACAAAAAAAGAAAGGAAAGAAGAAAGGGAGGGACAAACAGGAGACTAAGAGAGAAGAGTAAAGAAACACAGACAAGGATGCAGAAAAAAATCGCAAAAAATAATACCACTACCACTGAGAGATGATATGATACTGTATCATCAAACAAGAACAGGAATGATTTTGCGTATTTATTTATTTTTAAGCTGTGGAGTGAGAAGGCTGACCCATGGTGGTAACTTCTAGTCCTGGCTGGTCTAGGGCAGTAGGCAGAGGAAGGTATCTTTTTAAACCAAGCTCTCATTTCAATGTACAAAAGAATCTGATCAATATTAAATTAAATTGAAAACAGGATGAAGTAAAAAGCAACAACTATTCTACAGTGGGGTGGAAATGGGAGGAAGGAATGAGTCCTTCGAAGGCAAATGGAATAAACCAGAGAGCAGGCCTGTGGCTGTGGTCCCTCATGTTACCCCATTCTCACATTTGGTGGTCTTTCAAGGGAAAAAAAGAGAATTAAGGAAAAGAAACATAGCAAGAAAAAATATAATTCTGATTATTTCATCTCAACAAGTAGCAGGAACGTGGACATGACAGGTGGACTGAAGCAGTCATGTCACATGCAAGGCAGAAATGAGCGGAGGACCACAGAACAAGAGAGAAAGAGCCTGGGTCTTTACTGCCTGTTGAGCTGCCACTGTAGCACTAGATGACCCCTAGAACTATGAGAAAGTAAAAATAACAGCAAAATAAGAAGCCAAAAACTTGTATTTAACACATTATTTTGGGTTTTTCTGCCACTACCACCTTAACGGTACACTAACCAATACAGCACATGCTATACAAGTTTTTCCTGGACACCTACAATATGAAACAGAAAACTGTGTGCCACACTTACTGTCTTGTCATTCTTAGTAACTATGCTTAAGTCTTAGATTTGCCGGGAGAGGGGGGTGGGGAATGGTTGGATGCTAACACTTCAAATTTCAGGATTATATTCTAATCAAGTCTATCTTGTGTAATAAAGTGTAATGCTGAAGGACCTATGGAATATAGTCCCAGGTGTCCACAGCACACTGCTGTCATTGTTTTCAGATAGTGCAGAATCACTCCACTGAGGCTTACCTTCAATTTCCCTTCAGTCTTACTTTTTTCTTTTAAATTCATATTGGATGACTGATGGCTAACATAATAAATATTTTATCTTTCTACACCCTTCCCCCAGGAAGAATATGCCTTTTTGAAAGTGAGGTATTGTAAGACACCTGGAGTCCAAACTTAGTTCTTAGCTCTTTTGTCCTGAGTAAGCATAGCAGCTTTTAAATATTTTTACATTGCCATAAAGTAGCTATTAAAATATGCTATTCAACATTATAAAGATTAAAAAGTCACTTTATAATTAAACTAGAAATCTTAGGGACAGTAGAATGATCACAGATATGGAGTAAAACATAGATCAATGTGAGTTTTAAGTGCTTAATTTCAGAGATCACCTGTACTATAAGTTACAAGTATTCTAAAATAGTATGGAAACTTCACAATAAGTAAAAATTTCACAAAATGCTAAAGGAAAAATGTTCTGGCAGAGAGATGTCAACATAATTCTGGAATAATTTTCTTACGATGTGTAGACCAACTAAATCAAACACGAATAGGGCCATTCTCTATTTCCAACCCACTCTTTCCCTGGGTGCAGGCTTTTCAGTTGAGTGATTGGGTGGTATACATGGCTCAGACCTGAGGGTTATGGCTTTTGTATGGAATAAATATAACACAAGGGAAATCTGAGATATGGCAACTCTCAAAGGTAAAATAGGACAATAAAGGAAAGACATGATCTTAACAGGCCACCTCTTATTTTTAACTCTGTGAATAAATTCACCTGTCAAATTCTTGTTATCATTGTGACTGAGCACTTTAATGTGAGCTTAGGACTTTGAAACACATCTTATCAAGCTTCTTACCCGGATATTATCAATTGAAAGCAAACAACTCTACTGCTGTATAGTTATAGAGCTAAAAGAATAAGTCCTCCCATTAATCAAAGTGTGAGACTCTTTCATTTGTTTATGTTCATGACAAGAATAACCAGTTTACCACAGAACTCCTACATCTTTAAGAGTCACATACTTACTGCTTATGGATAAAGAAGAAAAAAATTAAGGCAACATGTTAATCTTGAATTCTTAATATTCTTGGCACTTATTTCCTACATGTTTTTAAAAATACTTAAATTCTCAGAAGACTGATGGTATCTATGGGGGTATAAATGGGCACTTATTGTATAAGGTGATAGTGTTTCTACTGAAAAGGCTGAATGACCACTTCTACACCCAAGTCCGAGAAATCAGTTGATGGACGTACAGCTTCAAATTTATTCTGGAGAAAGTCCTTTTGAAGCAAATACCACTGACTGTCCCGCAGCAAGTATAGCAGCATAACCTGCCAAATACATGCCTAATACTCAGCATACCTGATGCTTACACATGTGCCACAAACACTCCACCAGACTCTGGCCAGTGCAGTTTCTATGAAATCTCCACCACAGGCCTTGAAACTAATTCCTCCCTCACCATTTTCTATACTGATGTCTAGGCAATATTTCTCACTTTGAGGGTTTCCTTAAATGGAAGCAGTGAAGTTGGGGATTTCTTTCATGTAACACAATGATTTCTCTCTTAAATCTATGCTAACCTGAAAAGGATATGAGTTACTGATAGACACTCAAAATACAAAAACCTTGCCAAAGTGTAGATAAAATTAAGGTAGGAGTCTTAGCCAAAGTTCTCCCTCTTTGTATCATGGTGCACTGTCAAACAGTTTATGTTTTAATGATTAACTGCCTAATAAGACAGTATATACACTGAAAAGGAACATATTCTATTCTTCTATTCCACCGTTAAAAAAAGGAATGAGCAACATATTTGTAGAACATAAAAACTGGATGAAAAAATAACTTGCACTGCTAAATTACAGTGGAGCTAGATATTTAGCAAAGGCTCTTATCTGTTCATCTCAATTTAACTGAAACTGCAACAAATGTAAATCAGATAATGTAACTAGTTGTTGGAACATAAAATGAAAAAAAAAACTCACCTTCTCAATATTTATCTGGTGCTTTCTTAACCTCTCCAGGTCTGTTGGAATTACTATTTTGGTAAACTTCTGGATAGCTGGCTCAAGACGGCGTAATTTCACTTTTTCTTCATCTTCAGACATCCTAAAAAAATGTTGTGTCACTTCTACTTGCAACAACTGACTTCTCCACTCATATAGAAAAATCTAAAAGGGAAATATTTAAGACTATTTTTAAATCAGTTTACTTTTATTTTTAAAAGCCAACAATTAGGCAATTCTATAATTTATTCTAAATACAAATTCAACTTAATGTTGAACTTGAAGGACTTGCTTTCTGTTTATGAAGTCTTTTTTTTTCTCTTTACAAAAGTAAGGTATGTTTACTTTACAATGTTTAGAAAATGTGAAAAGGAATAAACAATTATCTCCTCACCCATAGTTAATGATTCTTCCCACTTTGATGTCTGTCTTTCCAGGTCTTTTCTACGTAAGCGTGTACATACGTATGGACTTTTCTCCTCCCAGTTTTCCCCCCTTTGTTGAAGTAACCCTGGTTTACAACATAATATATGATTTAAAGGAAAAGGTTCACACTTCTTCAGACGTATGTCACCCTCCCCCACCATCCTAGCACCCACACTCCTGTACCATAGGTTGTCAGACTCCACCCCCCCTTCTGTCTCTGTTCCTACCCCACTCCCCCTTTCCTCCTAGCAGCCTCATTTCTAGGGTTTATTTGGGTTTAGTTTTGTCAGCTCTTTTTAGTGTTTCTGTTGTTTTTTCTATGTTCCACGTGTGAAACCATCCAGTGTTAGATATCTTTAAAAAAAAAAAAAAACCGGTAGGAGTCTACTGTCTAAGTTTTCATTTCTCAATGTAGCTTAGACACTGAGACATTCTTTTAAAAAGGTATCAAGTAGTAAAACTGGAAGAAGAAATTTCATTCTTAGTGTTTTGGCTTGTATCATACTCCACTTCCAGTGTCATCATAATGTAACTATATACTTCACACACATTGTAACATATAACTCTTCTCATTTATGTTAAGTTGCCTCTCACTGTCATACAAAGTGATGTACTGTGATGTACTGTCTACAAATGATACAAAAAACAGTGAGTAACAGGTTATTTCCCACTACTATAAACTGTATCATGGTATAAATGCCCTCTTATACACAAAGCCACACTATGATTAGTTCTTTAAAATAAAAATCTGGAAACAGAACTAATAGGTACACATTATTAAATAATTTTGACAGGAAATGTGATTGTGCCTATCAGTAAACAAATGTGGCTCACTGTTATTTTAAATTATTTACATTACTAATGGGATCGCTGGACTAGTCACTTGTGTGTCTTTTTCTGTGAATTAGCTGTTCATGCCATGATTCTGTTTACTATACTACAAGGTATGTCTTTTTCTTATTAATTTATAACATGTTAATATATGCTATATTCAATTGTTTGTGTAACATTAATGTGTCCAGGTTTATCACAGTCTCTTGCATTTTTTTCCTACTTTGTAGATTACATACAACAGGAAGATATCTTCACATCTGCCACCATTACTACTATGTTTCTGTACATAACCAATGCTTAAGAGATGTTGTCTTTTCTTTACCATTAAAATGTATATTTTTTAGATATACTCTCTCTCTTTCTCTGTATATGTGTGTGTGTGCGTATCACATCAGTGTTCATTTTTGTACACAGTTTGATTTTTCCTTTAAGGTGTAGTCTCCATTAAATTCCCACCACTAAGTCACTGTGTTCTTCACCATTTCTAATCCTATCACTCCAGCCAAATAGCACAATGTTAATAGCATATTACAGCAGTCTTAGACACGACTCTTCGCCATTCCCCCCCACATTATCAGCAATTGATGTATCTAAAACATCAATTAAAATATGCTCTTCTGAATAAAAACTTCCAAGCATTCCCTAATATTTGTGCAGGAAAGTAGAATGTTCCTGAGAAGATCCACTCTATTATTACCGAATCGCTATTTCTGTATTGATGCACTCTGTTTGCATGCTCTTTTATATCCATCTGTCTCTAAACTTTATGCATCCTTTAAGATACAACCCGTTTAAGTGTATTTAACAAACCACAGTTATTGAATATTTGGCTTGTTTTCTCTATTCCCCTGTACAATGAATAATGCTTTCTTTTTTGAGTTACAAAAGTGCTATTTCCAAGTCAAAGTCATGTATGACTCTGTCCCTCACTTCCCATGGTCCAGAAAAACCTGCTGCTCCATAAAGGTCATCTCTCAGGGAAGACATCCTGTACCAAGAAGCTCCCAAAAGATGATTCCAACTTTTGGTTTCCTTCTAAATCAGTATTATTTTCTATCATTTCTGTTTTCATAAAATTATAATAAAATGTCTATATAAAAGAACATAACATCCAAACATTTGCATAAATCATGTTATTGAAACAGAAAGCTGTCCCACAGCGGCTCTAATCATAAAATAGATCCAATGTTTTGAAGCTTTTATGGGAAGGTCTTAGCTCAATATACAAGCATGGTTTAAACCAAAAATATGGTTTAAAAGAATGAAAGTGTACATCAACATTTCTTAATTTTTCAGTCAGAAAATTGCAACATATTTCTGAATAAAATTAAAATGTAAAATATCTACATTAACTTTAACATCACAACATAAAGTATGCATATGAAAAAGACAAAACACACAAAAGCATTCTTTTCCCCAAACTTCTGTAGAGCTGCTGTATTACTTAAATATTTGGAGTGATGGAATTATTCTGTATGATAACAGTGGTGTTGAATACACAATTATATGCATTTGTTAAACTCAGAACTAAATACCACAAAGACAACAGAATGTAGGGGAGCCCAAAACGGGATAAAAATTATAAAAAAGAAAATTAAATGTATTGCAGATGAATAGCATCACCACACTGAAAGAAGTGGTGGAAGAAAATAATCTAGGTAACTTTGGAAAACAGTATTTTAATTGGATACTACAAAATTAAAGATAAAAAGAATTGTCCACAATTATACTCTACTTAGTAAATCTGTTTCTCATAGACATATGGGTTAGAAGCTCTGAAGTTACTTTATACATATACTAGGGCTGAACTAATCCTACCAAGGAAATAGCTTATAGCTCACGTAAACCAGATTTTTCTTTGTCAAAGAAAGAAGCTACCAATAATGGGCAAAATTAGAATAAATCTTGTAGCACTAGATTAGAATTGGGGGGTGTTAGATGAAACTTTGATTATTCAAATATACAAGTGTATTTCATAGGTATACAGATAAACACAAAAATAAATACAAATCTTCACATAAGCATAGATATATTTGTGATTGTATTTCTGTTGAGTATGTAAAGATATAGATCAATAAGAAATGTGTATATGTATACACCAAAAAGACTAACAGCCACAGTGTATATGTGTGAATACAATATGTATATATATGTGTGTGTGTGTCTTAGGTGGCTTCTGTCAGCCACTAGAAGCAATGAAACTCCCATAACAATTAACACACTGAGCACCCAGACCTTGCAAAAAAGGAGCAGGGATATTTGAAGAAAAGCATGACTCTAGGGCAGGGTTAGAAAAAAAACACAAGATAAAAAACCACAAGATAAAAAAAACACAAGATAAGCTTGGAGTATCAGAGGTCAAAAGGATGGGGACCTGTTGAGAGGACACTCAATGAAAAAAATTCTCAATGATCAAAGCTGGGACAATTTGAGACAGAAAATAATGAAAGTGTAAAGCAATCATCAAAACAAATAAACATAAGTCCATAGTGATACAAATAAATGAGTAAATAAATAAATGGGAAGAGGCAGTTTTTCCTTACAAAACTCCAATAAATAAATGCGATAAACAGAGAATCACCATCAGACCATGTCAGTGAAAACTACCTAGCACAAGAGCCATCAGTGGATGCTAAACGTAGCAAATAAAAATTTGAGACCAGGACATTGACAGTTTGAGTTCTCCCTAAAAACCCTAATTACAAAGGGAAAAAACTGTAACTTTACATTAGAGAATCACAGCAGTTCTCATCTTAACCAAGTGATGGAGAATATCAAAAGCACTAAGTCATATCTTTTTTGATATAATGAACTGAAAAGTCACCTAAACGTCCATTATATGGGCTTTTAAATGCATGACTTAGTCTATCGTGAGAAAATATCAGACAAATGCCAACTGAGGGACACTCTAAAAAATAACTGACACGACTTTGCAAAAATATAAAGGTCATAAAAGATAGAAAAAGACTGAGAAGCTGCTAAGGAACAGAGGAGACTATGAAGCCAATACAACTATAGGCAAGATGAAAGATCTTAGACTGGGCAAGATCCATCAGTTAATATTTCCTTCTCAGCATTCTTCAAAGCAGCAATAGTTTCATTTACAGGATCTTACATGCTTCGCAAATATAGGTAAACAAATGGAAAATCAATACAATTTGAGAGAACATGAAAAAAGAGCAAGGCGGTAGTCTTTATGAGCTGATACAGATCACAGATCATTGATGCCATCTCACCCCTTAAACAGTGATATTTTCAAAGAGTCGATCACAGGGAATGATGTTATTTTCTTGGTTTTGATTTTAAGAATTGTTATATAACTACAGTTATATAAGGTGTTAACATTAAAGGAAAATGACACTTTCATAACTTTTCTGAAATTTATAAGCTTTTTTAAAATGCATGAATTGATGTATCACATATGACAGGTCAAACACTTTGAAGTCAGAACTGCAATCCCATTCACTTGCATGGAAGGGGTAGGGTGTGTGCCAGGTGCTTTACAAACTTTATCTTTGGGTGCTTATAACTAGTATCAGCCGAGTATCATCACACTCAAGTTTCCGAATACGAAGAGGTCAACTAAACTACTTAAGTGAAAAGCCATATTTCTCAAAATTAAGAGTCCCAAATCGCTGGCAACCCCACCTTGCAGCACTCCCACCGGCCTAGAGAGCCCACACTTCGACACTGCCGGTACCGGATTTCCTCAGGCCCGTGAGTCTTGGGGGACAGGGTCCAGTACTGAACTGAGAAAGTAGAGGCAAAAGCCCTTGGTCCTACCGTATGTTATGTTCTCTTCTGTGAGCCTCCCATCCCGAATTCATACAAGGAGGGAGTTAGATAAGGGACCTGTCGCGAATCGTCGCCCCATCTGGTTGGCGGGAGTCCCAACCTCTCGCGATCGGCCGTCCCCCCAGAGTCCCCAGCCTCGAGGTCATCCCTTGAAGAGTCCCAGGAGCACCTGGGCCACACAAACCAAACGGCACCTCCAGCCAACAGATGCGCGGCCCGGTCCCGGGACGCGGAAGCCGGCAACCCTGACGAGCGAGGGTCAGTAGAGCAGGCGCTGCAAACTTTCCACCCCAGGAGCCCCGGGGACCCTCAGTCTAGTCCCACCGCAGGCTCCCAATATTCGCTGCCCAAAACGAAACCGCCACTTCTTGGAACTGGGAGGAGCCCCCACAGCGCTAGCTCTTCGACCTGATACCCCGCTTCTCACCGAGCGCCTACTCAAAGCGCCTACTAGGCGCGATGCCCACAGCGCCAGCCAGGGCCTGATGCCCCCGAGGCAGCCGCCCCCGAACCCCTTACCTCCCGCCGGGCCGCCCCAGGCCGGTCGGTGCGCACGGCGCAGGCGCACGCGCGGCGGGGCGGGGCGATGGGCGGGGCATCCAGGGCCACGCCCCCGCCCCGTCCGGTCGTTCTCCTGGAGTGGCCCAGCCTGACGTGAGTAAGAGCTGTCTCTCTCAGGACCTCAAGAATCTTTTAAAAGTGTTTTTAATTTACTTAATGGTGCTGTCGCCCTGAAACTTGGCGGCAAGCGACTCATAAACTCTTGTTAGGCCTGTTTGTTGTGTTTCAAGTTAGGTCTGTTGTGTTTCAAGTATGAGACAGTTCACACTTCACTTCGCGAAACCTTGCAGTTCATTTTCCTCTGTTCTAACAGGAATTTCATTGGCAGTCTAGACGGGTTTTCTTAGCACTTTAAACCTGTAGAAACGGAAAGGTTGTGGCTTCTGTCTCAAGCACCCCCAAAATCTCGTGAGTTGAACAACGCACAAGCCTTCCCCGAAATAGGCCCAGGAAGTGAAGCTCAAATTGTGATAGCCCCAGCAAAATCTTGTGGCGTCCTTATACTAATGATTTATGCCAATTTTATTGAGAATGACACGGAGGAGCAAAGCTTTAAGTGACTCACTCCCGTCCAACCGGTTAGCCACAGAGTTGGCACTCCAACTGGGTTTAATTTCCGTCCCAAGTTCTTCCAGTTAAGCCACCTGTTGCCAGTGAACGAGCAGATGGCTAGCTTTGAAGCCCTGTCCAGGTCACAAACCCTCCTTTCTGAATAACCTAACTCCCAGACCCAGTCTGTTCTATGTGTTTGAATAGTCAGGTGATTTATAGTTTTGTCGTCAGAAGTCATAAGGATGTTCACGTCAAGGCCAAGGAAACTCATTTCTTAGGGTCTTCCAGTAGAGTGGGAATAGAGATAGAAATTGTGCACCAAGGAAGATTAAGGGCCTGTAACAATGCCTTGAAAGTTCATTTTTAAAAAATTATTATTTTTTAATTTAATTTTTTAAAAGGTTCTTAGTGTTGCTCATTTTTGTACAGTAATTAGTTTCTCCCTTCAGAATGTAGCCTCCATATTTCTCATGCCACCTAACCACCCGTGAACCATCATGTATTCCCTGTAGTTTGAAAGTTCATTTTTAAAAAATTATTATTTTTTAGTTTAATTTTTTAAAAGGTTCTTACAGTGTTGCTCATTTTTGTACAGTAATTAGTTTCTCCCTTCAGAATGTAGCCTCCATATTTCTCATGCCACCTAACCACCCGTGAACCATCATGTATTCCATGTAGTTTTCCCTCCCTTGATGCCCTCCTCCCCTTGCCTTATGCGTCAGATCTATGGTCAACTTAACTGGTGTTGTCTTTTCTTGACCTTTTGTTTGTTTTCTCTATATTGTGCATATAAGCGAGACCATTCAATATTTATCTATTTCCTTCTGACTTATTTTGGCCAGCATTATCCCTTCTAGCTCCATCCATGGTGCCACAAATGGCATGGGTTTGTGTTTTTTGATCACTGAGTAATATTCCATTAGGTATATATATATACTACAACTTTGGATCCATTTGTTTATTTGGGGGCATTTGGGTTGCTCCCAGATCTTGCTTGTTGTAGATAGTGTACAATAAACCTAGAAATGTAGGTTCCTTTTGAATTAGTGTTCTTGTGTCTTTTAGGTAGATTCCTAGGAGTGGAACCACTGGATCATGTGACAGAAACATTTTTAGTGTTCTGAGCATCCTCCACACAGCTTTCTAGAGTGTTAGACTAGCTTACATTCCCACCAGCAGAGTAAGGAGTTTTCCTTTATCTTCACATGCTCTGCAGCATTTGTTGTTTCCAGCTTTTTAAAATGTGTTCCACTCTCACTGGTGTGTGCTGGTATCTCATTGTGGTTTCAATTTGCATTTTCCTGATAACTAGTGTTGTTGAACATTTTTTCATATGCTTGTCGGCTACTTGCATATGAAGGGCATTTCTAATATAAAGCACTAAACAACTGGGAGGAGGGAGTAATAATGAATGCTGATGTGTTACAAACTCTAGGAACTAGCTCTAGGGATGAGGTGCTCATAAATTTCTAATGTCAAGGAGAAAAATATAAAACACTAAGGGATACCCTGGGGAATATTTTTTAATGCAAAGATTGGTTAAACAAGATCTAAAGTACAGGCCATTGAAGTTAAGTTCTGAAAACGCTTCCACAAGTGAAATAGGGGGGTGTGGTACATAAGAATTCTAAATTTGGGTAGAGTCTTATAGGTTATTATGTGTATATTTATTATAAGTAAAGTGCGTCAAGATAGTAAGATAGACACACCTCACTGTTTTTAACCTAACAGTTGGTTAGCTTGATTTATTATCTTTAAATATTTAGACATATGGTGTGTGGCCCTCCCTGTGTACTCTTGCCCGGGCCCTGAAGTTGTTAGGGACAGACACACTCTAACTAGCCAATATTTTCTTGAGATCCAAATAGTAAAAAGATTAAAATATATAATAATAAAATTTTTGTAAACTGTAAATATAAATACATATATGTAGTTATTATTTTGTTTGACCTTCCTGATTCAGTGTTTAAACACCACTTTCACATATATACAGACCTACGGGGATGAATTAAAACAAATTCAGAAAGAATTAGCTTTCCTAAGCAACAGTCATCACTTTAAAAATATAGTGGGAGAAAAGAGCACATTCAAATCCAGTGGAATGTATAAAAGAAATAAGAATTATAAATGGGGGAGGGAAGGTTGGAGGGACTAAAAAGGGCATTGTGGTACTGGTCTCATATGTCAAAATTTACAAAACTGTACATTTAAAGTATGTGTATATGTGTTTAGTGACAGTCAGTTATGCTGGAATAGTGAATTGCTCCAAGAGCAGTTGATTCAAGATGGAAGAAAATAAGATACCTTTTCTAGAAGTTTGGGATCAGGACTAAGATTCTAACTTTAGTCTGGTTGATTCCTTGAAAGTAGAAAATATTTATGGCAGAGCTCTGTGTTTATCTATTTTTTTTACTCCATATTTTGGTGAGTGAGAGGAAGGCATGGTGCATATAGATCCCATTTGTAAATATAGAGAAATACAATTTGTATGTCCTTGGTCATTGTGTATAAAGGAGGAGAGGGCTCTTTACCATAGGTTTTGTTCAAGAGACATTTAGAAGCTTCGCTAGGTTCTTTCTTTAGTCATGAATTATTGAAATATCTACTGCAGTTCTGAATGCATTCTATTTCTTTGTGCATCCTATCATTCCAACCATTTTGTGAACTGAAACAAAGTTAAAAATAAAGTGACAATTGTGATTACTTTGGTGATAGGATTAACTGGGACAGGGAGTCAATAGCTTTCTGGATTGATGAAAATATTCTATGTCTTGATCAGGTCTGATTACATATGTGAAAATTCATCAAGCTGTACACATAAGATTTGTGTGCTTATGTTATATATCACAATAAAAATGGAAAATAAAGAACCAGCAATTCTTGATTTAAAACAAACAAAACCTCTTAGTAAACTTCCTTAATATAGTTAACACTACAGGAATACTTCCTTAATATAAAGTATGTTACCTCTCTGAAGTAGTGGTAAAATAGCAACAGTAATCTTTACCCTTTGGCCCCTTTGAAAAGATGGTGAAAAAACCGTGAAAGAAAGTGGAAGGAGGTGAGAATGATTAGATGCACAAAAAAAAAAAAAGAAAAAGAAAAGAAAAGAAACAATATGGTGCACATTGAAATTCTTCATTCTAGTAGGCTCCTGAGGCTTAGCTGCATCCCAACATCCAGTCTGGTTACACACCCAGGCCTGCTAGCTCCTCCTTCGCCCCCACCTTTGCTTTCTGGTTAATTGCTTAAACGAGCTCAGGTGAACTGTTGTATGACTTTCGATCCAAAGAACTTGAATTGTTGTAGACACAAAATCCCATTTATTTGTGCTATCTTATGATATGATTTTAAATTTATATGACTGACTTTAGTACTGAATCCTCTCCACTGTCTGTTTTACTGTTTGTTTACCCCACTCTACACACACAGCACCACTATCACCGTCATTACGCAGTGCTTTCTCATATATTAAGATAATAGAGACCTTTTAACAAACTAAAAGGGGCAAACTCTGCAGGCCAACAGTAACACCAGAATATTCCACTCATCAGCCATTTACCACTTAGGAATGAATGCCCAGGCATCTGTCTACATACTCTCCCTCACCTCCCCCTTTTTAATTTTTATTCCTTTAATTACCCTCAAAACTTTGCCTAATTATGATAGCACTGTGTGTGCAATTTAAGCAAATTTGAAGAGTAAGTTTTACTCTAAAATTTTCTTTATTAGTGACTTTATTTTTCATGTTTAGTGTCATAATATTAGTTTATAACATTATCACTCTCTAATTCCTCACACCCACATTCCTCACCATCCAAATTGCCTTCAAAAGGCAATTACTACAGCTTTACTACACTTGCAGTTAAAACACATAAGTTGTGTTAACTTTGGCAATTTATAAGGCGCCTTGAATGTTGTGATGTTATTATCATGAATGTCAGTATCACTTGATAGAGATACAGACATGCAAACTGCTAGATATTCTATATGGGCCCAGTCTCTAACTTTATCTCTCACTACTCAGCCTCACACAACCTCTAATATATTCAAACTCAGCTCCTCAGTATTTTTCATACCAGCCCTTTTCCCAGTCTTATCCTTTTCTTCCCACTGGAATATTTTCCGCCAGTTGCCACTTTCTGTCTATACTTCCAAATCCTACTCATCTTTCGATGTTCACTCCAAATGTCATCTCTCCTAGTATTTTTAGGATTTTTAGACTTAATGCCCTTTTCCTCCAAACACCTGCTTTGTAATCTGATCCTTTTTTTTTGACATATTCTCTACATTTTATTACAGTAAGTTGATATGTGTCCAGATTGCCACCTCCAGTGCTTTTCATCCTTTTTCCTGTCATGGCATAAATAGAAAATGATATGTGCAAAGCAAGCCTAAGGGAAATCTGCTGTCAGCCTTGCCTCTGGCTCAGTCACACAGATTGCTGGGGAAGAGATTCAAGCAATGGTGTAACCCCTTGTTAGAATATAGCCTCCCTGAGGGCTGTATCCAGGTTTTCTTGTTTCTGCATGCACGTACAGGCTCTAATTCAATGACTTGCATCTATAACATGTGACTGTAAATTGAGAACATGACAGTGCTATTTAGTTTGCTTTTGTAGAATTCTGAGAATCTCTAGTTTGAACTCTGACATGTAAAAGACTTTAAAGCTAATTATGTTACTTTTTCTGGACTCAAAAAACCAAAGGCAATGAGAACATCTTGAAAGAAATGAAAGGGAGAAAAGTGCATTACTTAGCAGAGTGACAAGAGTAGGAGTGACATCAGAATTCTTGTTCAAAACCATGCATACAGGAGAGAGTGGAGTGAAATATTTGAAATGTTGGGGAAGGGGAAATACAACAAAACACATGTCTAGAATTTGATAGCCAACAAAATGACCCATTAGAAGTGAAGAAAGAATGCTGTTCCAGACAAAATGGTCAGGGAATTTACTTCCAGCCATCTCTTCTGCAAGAAATGTTAAAACAACCTCAGAGAGAAGGAAAATGATATAGATCATAAATTTGAATCTATGTAAAGAAAGGAAGATCCCACAGAGGTAATAAATAAAGTTAAGATAAAATCTTATCTTTTTCAAATTGTTAGAGGAATAGTGAGGCCCAAATTCAGGGCCAGTGAAGAGTGTTCCCAACACACTCCACCCCCCGTCTCCATGCCAACAAGACCCCAGGTGCCTTGGATTACAACTCCCAGCATGTCATGAACTGAGCATCCATAATGGGGTTGCTGGGAAGGAGGAAGGAGTGAAGTGGATATGTAAATGGTGTGGCATGAGGAGGAAGGCTAGAGACGTTGAAGAGGCAGCTTTTGAGGCTTTAGTGCCTTGGCAGGTGGGCTGATGGCAGGCATCATTTTGACCTCATGGTGGAGTTTATGATTCACTGTGCATGCATGTTTTGATTCATTGTAAAATATGGTCTCTCTTCCTGTCCTAGCTCTCTGGGACATACCTACTCCCTTTTTTGTGGTTTCCAAAGGGGTGGTACCTTAGACTTCTGGCGAGGGTTAGGCCTCACTCATGCCTCCTTGTGACCAGTCTGTTTGCCTTAGCATTTGCCCAGGAGGAGACAGGTAATTTTGGGGGCTGATCAGGAGGCTGTTATTTGAAATCTTTGCTTTCTACCCTTTGAACTTCATACCAGGTATTAGGCATATGCTAAGATAGTTGTACTACCTGTCAGTTGGTACAGTGATATTTAAAGATTAGTTGTAGTAGACTTATCCCTAAAAAATGTTTTAAAAGAAGTATAATTGATGTACCAGAGAAGGCAGAATAACGGAATAAATGCAACAAGTAGAAAACAGTTGCAAACACAGTAAATATTAGCCAACTACATCTTTAAACATGAGTGCTCTGAACATACTAATTTTTTTATCAGTACCCAACTTTATGTTTATACAACAAATTGTCTAGACCCAACTTTGTTTATACAACAAATTGTCAGAAAAGTTAAAAGTAAAGAGAAAGATATATCAGGCTTACCTTATTCAAAAGAAAGTATTAACAGCTGCTAAAAATAGAAAAAAAAAATGGCCCAAATGCAATCATTTATGCCAGACATTCCCACCTAGACTTAATATTTAGTCTAACTGCAGTTAATATTTTACCTAACCTCTTCCAAAAATGTATTATTTAATTATGTTCATTGAGGTAACATTGATATACCACATTGTGTGTGTTTTAAGGGTAGAGGTTCCCAACTCTTCAAATATATACTACCCTACCACACTAACTACCAAAACACCAATAGTCCACTCTAGTTCTTTGGGCCTTCTCCCCCATTTCCTCTGCAACCCCTTTCCCCCTTCGCTCCCTACAACCTTGCTCCTCTGGGAGCCTCAGTTGTGCAGTCGGATTTCCAGGGTTTGTTTTCTAAAAAGTCTTATCTTAATCCAGTCAATCTGGAGTTTTCAGATCAGCACCAGTGGGATAATCTACCTGATAAGAAAGCAGTGAGACTTTTCCCAGAGGGAAAGTGACTTTACTGGAAAGATTCTTTTATTTTGCTGCTAACATGTCCTACCTCTTTCGGTCTTTAAAAACCACCCATTTTTGTAAGCCCTTGCAGCACCTAGAATCATTTAATAAAGCCAATAAGATCTTTAAATTTGTGAACTTTGTTTTTTAACAAATAGCTCTATCTGTTTAAAAAAAGCAGACTGAATATGAATATAATTTACAAAATACCAAGTACTTCCAGATTCCTGTTTGAGAAGATGCCAGGAGCTCTCTTTTACAGAATTATAGACTCTATTCTCAGTCCTTTAACAACTGACACTCTCACCAGTAAGCTTCTAATCCTTCAACTCGTGAAATACATTTACGGAATTGAAAATCAACAAAATTCACAAAGAATCCCACCTTTCCTCTTCTCAACCCAGTAAACCTCCAAATCCCATTGTCACACCCCTTAGGGGATTTTTCTCCCAGTCTGTGGGCCTCAGTAAATTGCAGGGTTTTTTTGTTTGTTTTTTTTTTTGAGTGATATTTAGATTTCTTATAACCAAAGACACATTAACTTTGTATTTCTTTGGCAGATTACTACCAAAGAAAGAAATGTTGCTTGCTTCATGGAAATAAACTGATAGGTTCAGCAACTATTGCTTTGCTTGTATAAGTGAACACTGCAGAAGAGAAATGCTTCAAACCTTTACAAATGGTTTGAAATAAGGGAAAAAATATTGAATCTGATACTTCAACATTAAAGGACATAATTGCCAAGTCTGAATCCTTCCCATATATGATGAGTGCTTTCCCTTGCGGTCAGTCTACACCACCGACATTCCAGTCACTGTGCCTGAGTCCTGTGATTGAAAGTTTAAAAAGATCCCATCCTGTCCTCTGGGGCAAGACTGAAAGACAATTCAATAAATACTATAAACAAATGCTATATTAGCTATACTTACAAAAGTTCTATAGAAAGGAGCAAAAAAAAAGGTAGCCTAAGAGTTGAATTGGGCCCTCCCTGGTGGCACAACGGGTTAGGGCACAGCACTGCAAGCTAGCTGCAGCTGCGTCAGTGTTGAGTTGGATCCCCCACCCTGGAGGTGACCCCCATGGTGCAGCAGACCTCTCCTGTCTCACCCACTTCTCTCCTCAGCAGTGTACTTGGTCCATCTACTTGTTCTGCTCCCCACTCTCTCTCTGGTGAATCCTCTCACCGTCCCTGCACCTCTGGCCTGTACCCCAGTTCTATATGCATAAATAAATAAATCTTAAAAAAAGAGAAAGTTGAGTCAATATAGGAGCATCAAAGATGGGAGGAAAGAAAAATTGCAAACAGAGAGGACATATATAATAGGTACAAAGACTGTGACAGTGTTATATTCAGGTCTCCAGAGTAGAGGAGGCAAATAAGTAGAAAGAAGATTGCCAGAAAGCAAGGAGACTAATGAATTTTTGTTTGTTTCTGGAGCTAGAGGACAGGTAATGGAAAAAAAACAAGATTCATCTGAATACAATTAGAGGTCTAATTGGCTTTAATGAATAATTCATGAACTCACTACATTCCATCTAGCATGTAGCAAGGTGCTTAAGGAGTTAGACAAAATATAAGATTTTCATAGAGGGTGAAACTAGAGAAGAAAGATTATTTCAGATGTTGGTGGGAGGAGGGAGTTCCCTCTTACCTCAGATTACCATACTGTGCTAACCAGGGAATTTCTGATTGATTGGTTTTAAATTCCACTTTTGGGAGAGGCTGAAATTGAATTTATATTAGTTATTAAGTCTTGGTGGGAATTGACATAAATGACTCATTTTGGACCTATTGTTCTTTTTTTTTTTTTTTTTTAGATTTATTTATTTGTGCATACAGAACTGGGGTACAGGCCAGAGGCTCAGGGGCGGCAAGAGGCTTCACCAGAGACAGAGTGGGGAGCAGAACAGGCAGATGGACGAAGTACATTGCTGAGGGGAGCAGCGGGCGGGCCAGGAGAGGTCTGCCACGCCATGTGGTCAGGGCCCCCTATTGTTCTTTTAACAGTAATGCTTATAAAATCTCATGTTGGGCCCTCCCTGGTGGCGCAGCGGGTTAAAGCACAGCACTGAGAATCTAAAGACGCTTCCGCATGAGTTCGATTCCCGCCTGCCCTGGAGGTGACCACATGGCGTGGCAGACGTCTCCTGACCCGCCCGCTGCTCGCTGCTCCCCTCAGCAGTGTACTTTGTCGATCTGTCTGTTCTGTTCCCCACTCTGTCTCTGGTGAAGCCTCTCGCCGCCCCTGAGCCTCTGACCTGCACCCCAGTTCTGTATGCACAAATAAATAAATCCTTAAAAAAAAAAAATCTCATGTTGATCTGTTCCCATTTCAGATCTGGTCATGGCACTGTTTAATTTTAAACCTCTCTTGTGAACCCCCTCCATCCTGAGAAACATCATACAGATTCTGTGTGGTGGAATAAAACTCCATCAAGTTTTAATTTTAATTTCTGGACTCAACCCACCATTTTCTGAAGAACCGTCAGATTCTTATAATTTCCTATTATCCCATCTACTTTCTTGTTTCTATGCCTTTTTCTAGCTATATCTTCTTTTTGGAATAACTTCTACCTCCTTCCCATTGATCAATACTTTACTTATCCCAGAAGAGCTACCTCAAAACCCTCTTTCCCCCCGAGAAGTACCCCTTATTCTTTCAGCCAGTGCCCCCAAGGTACCTTGATTTAATTTCTCTCTGCAGTGTAGTTGTTCACACATCTGTCTTTCCATCCAGAGCAGACACTTAGTGAAGGCAGGAACTGTGTGTTACTTATTGTGTGTTCCTGACACCTACTACATGGCCTGGAATGTGGACTTGATAAATATTTGTCTTAAATGACACATTTGTCTTATCATCTTTGTGATCTCATTGGTCACCTCTAGTTCACAAGCTGGAGTTCCTCCAGCTGGAGAAACTCAGTTTGCCGCTGAGATGAGATTAGAGTTAAAAATAGGAAAACCATCTGAGGTATAGAACCTCAACCCTGAGGACACAACAAAGTCACTTGGGAAACTTTTGGAAAATATAGTAGCCTGGATCCCACACTCAGAGATCCTAATTTAATTGTTGTAGAGTGGAAAGTAGCCATGGGTGTATTTTTAAAAGTTGCATAGGTAATTCTAAAGTTCAGTCAGTCTTCAGAACCACTGACTTAAAGAGGAGGTAAAGAAAGAATAGATACTAGGCCCCATATATGAGCTACAATAATTTCAGATTCATTTTTCTCAGGAAAACGTAGCTGAAATATTGGAGACCACACAGTCTGAGTCAAGAGAACAACTTTCCAGAGAGATTTTTGCTGCAAGAAGTCTGAGTTATACTGAGAGAGGAATCCCATTTTGGACATGATACTGACCTTCACATTCATACTCAGCATGTCTAGAGAATCTAGTCATTCCCACTTCGTCATCATTAACATGAACTTGATGCTGAGCCAAAGGACCGCTGCCTGACTCACAGAAAGCCAATATTATGATGTTATAAAATACATCTCCATAAAAGGAGGAGCATCACAGCACAGTGAATTGGGCACCATTTTCCCCACCTCCACTTACGTGCAGCTGCCTTGGATTACAAGTTCCAATAAGCCATGAACTGGACTTCTGGAGCAGGGATGCTGCTGGGACCTGGGGCGGAGCTGAGCATCCATGTGGACCCTTGCAGGTAGGCACACTCTGTTGCTTTTTTAGCTTCAACTTGAACTAGGGACTTGAAGGGGACCTTGGAAAGAGTACTTGGAAGGAACCTGTGGGTGAGAGACACATGGGGAGGCGGTCCTTGGCAGAGATAATGGCAGCTATTATTTTGATTTGTACTTTGATTCTGAATCTTGGTTTCCTTTGTCCCAGGTCTCTTGGCCCTGTGTAATTCCCCTACCTCTCCCCACCTCCCCACCCCCGGTTTTTTTTAGCCAGAGTTATATCTTAAACTTAAGGCAGACTTTCAGGCCTCAGTGACCCTACTTCAGGTTGAGCCTGTCTGGCTGGGCATTTGCTCGTGAGGAGGCAGGTAATTTTTGGAGGTTTATTAGGAGTATCCTTTCTTCTCTCTCTGTATGAACACTAATTCTTTAAACTTCATGAACACTAATCCTGTTAAAAATATAGGAGAGGTTATCATGCTTAGTGAAATAAGCCTGAAAGAAAAGGAAAAATACAGATGGTTTTCTCATAGCAGGAGTATAACAGACCAGGTGAGAAAATAATAATAGTAATGAACAGCTATATACGAGAGACATTTTATGGGGGTGGAGTGGGGAGTGGGGTCAAAACAATGAGGGGAGGGATATGCACTGGACTATGGTGATGGCACATGGGTGTTTTGGTGTTGGGAAGCCTATGGGGATTGCAACTGAGATGGAAAAATGCACAAAATGATGTAAAAATAAACTATTATATATATATGTATGTGTATATATATAGATATATATGAGTGCTCTCCCTCATGGTACAGCGTGTTAAAGCACAGCACTGCAAAGCTAACCGCAGCCCCTTCAGCACGGGGTTCAATCCCAGCCAGGGAGCTGACCCACATGGCATAGTAGACCTCTCCTGACTTGCCCGCTGCTCCCATCAGCAGTGTTCTTTGTCAATCTGCCTGTTCTGAGGCCCACTTTGTCTCTGGTAAATCCTCTCACCTCCCACTCCCCCACCCCTATACATATGTATGTATGTATGTATGTATATGTATGTATGCTTATATATACACATACCTATACATATGTATATGTGCATGTACACACATATACATATGTATAGATATGTGTGTATATATATACATATACACACACATACATATATAAATAGGAGATTTGTGTAGTGGCCTTCACCTTGGTTTTATTTCCTAGTCTTTTTTGGCTTGCACTGTCACTCCTGGCCAAAGTGAGAAATGAGCCATCTCACCAAAATAACTCTACTGGAGTCTTTGTATACCTGATGATGACTTATCAGAAATTCCCCTAACTGGCAGCTCTTATCAACACATGATTAGTGCATGCACAGTGTTACACCATCCTGCTGAACCCTAGCTAGCTTGGTCCCTAAATTAGTCACTGTAGCAGTTTCAGAAAAGGTGTCAGTTCCTCTTTAGTATGACTACCCTTTTTATTTTTCTGATTAGTAGAAGTATCTACAGAGAAAGAAAGTTTGTATTTTGTGTCTAGAATTTGACTGGTTTTTTTTTGGGGGGGGGTGATATGGGAATGAAATTTAATATTTTAAGAGCAAAGAAGAAGTTAATAGCAGTAGTACTGTCTATAAGAAACACCTGGCAGAGAGTAGGGACCTAGAAAAACCGTTAGTTTCTGTTGCCATTGGAGGGTGGTGAAATGAGTGTGGTACTGGTGATGGGTTAGTATAATCTACTGAGTAATATTCCCTTCTTACCTTTTTAGAGAATGTAGAAAGAATAGCTGGGCCCTTGAAGTTAGGAAAGGATTATTTTTTTTCTCTCTATGAAATTGTTGTGAAATGAAAAGGAAATAGTGGAGTACAAGAAAGTATTTTATAAACTACAAGGCACTACAAATGTATGGCGCTACTATTAAGCATCATATGAGATGTACAAGGCAAATACCCTGAGGGTTTGAGGGAAAGAACATAACCCATTGTGGGATTCAGGAGGAAACAGCATCTGCTTCTTAGGAAGGATATTCTTCTACAGAGCTGGTTTCTGCACTGCATAGCAGAAGCAAACTGGTTGTGAGAACAGTTGAAAGTTTGATGTCTGTGCTTTATAAACTATTCAATAGTAAGCAAATACAAGGGGTTATTGTGGTAGCTATTCTCAGTGACAGCAATGTTATCATTATTACTGAGTCTGAAAATATTGGCTAGCATTTAACAGGCAGACTGGCAGGGGAAGATTGCACAGGTTGGAGATGAAGGCTGGGTCGGTTTCTACCAGCATTCTGGGCTGACTGAGAATCTCTAACATCTGTAAGAGATGCTCTCTTTGAGCACCTGTTGATAGCTACTCTGTCACAAGACCTGTGACAATGCTGGTGACACAATATTGAATAAGAAATGTGGCCTGCCTTCAGGGAGCTCAGCTTGATTTGATTTTGAGGTGCACCTTGTAGCACAGAGTGACATGGCCTGCACTGTATTACAGGTACTTCTGAAATAATACTTTAACCAGCTTTCATTCGGTTCAATTTACTACGGGGAAATAGTGTCAGTTAGCAAGTGACTGAGGCTTTCTACACTCAGGATTCCAAGCATAGGATTCCAAGCATATAGACTTTATATGGGTGCAAGAGTGGTTCAATGGACTATTCCAAATAGACTTTATTTTTTTTTAACTTTAGGAATCAAGGAACTAATTGTTTCCTTCTTCACAACAGAATCTAGAAGGCCCAAGTTATAGTTAGCAAGTACAAAGGACTTAGAAGCATGCATGAAAATACTCATTGCTACTCTGCTACTTTTCCCTCATTCATCTTTTTAATCCTCCCTTTGCTTTTGAAAACATTTCACTGAATTATATATAGCTTCATAAATCATCTTTAACCCTTTATGGAAAAAAGGTTAAATAATAAATAGATGAAGATTATTGTTTATTCTTATTTCATTTAATTCAGGTAACTTTTGGTGAAGATTATTTAAAATGTTCACGGGGGAAATTTGTACAAATTGCATAATTGTACAAAATGGCATAATTGGAAAAGTAACATTACAAGCATTACTTTCTGATACTACTGCTGACTCCTACCTTTTAAAATGTACAAGTCATAACCATGTTATATTGGTTATAGTCATGCATAACCTAACACTTGAATATAATGTGGCTCCATCAGTAACTGAATATTTTTGCATTTAAAGTTTGGATTTTTTTCAAAAGAATTCAAGATAAGATACAAACTTAATACAACCTAAGTCTTTGTTCCCGTGTGTTTTTACAATCCTATTCAAGTTTAAATAAAAGAGCTACGATTTCTAGCCTGTCGGAACATTAGAAGATAAAATCTGTTATCCCGATTTTTAAAAATCATACATATAAAAATGCATTTGAAATGAAAAAACCTGTTCTGTTACTGAAAGATATTTGTAATGCTCTGATTACATTCCTAGATCGGAAGAAAATATAGAAAGTCTGTATGCCTTCCTACTTGCAATCTCCCTTATCACTTTAAGCTTGCATATTTAAACAGTTGAAAACACGCTAATTTTTAAGAACTGGAAAGTACTAAGGACATTTCCCCTCTGTGAAAAATCCCCTCCTAGCAATTGTTGCCAGGTCCAGCTTACCAGAACTCCAAGTATATTAGTTTCCTGGGATTACAAGCTTACCTGTCATCTGTGCTGCCCTCAAGTACCTGCTCCCTCAATCAGTTGACTAGGTGATAGAAGTTCATCCTTTTTTATTTCTAGTAGACTTGATTATTTCTGAAAAAAAAAAAAAAATAACAGATCCATTCTCTGCAGGGCAATGATTTTCTACCTGTGAAGATAAAGCAGTATACTTCGACCTGGAACCCTGTAAGAGGACTTTGAAGATGTCCCAAATAAAGGCATGTTATTGGGTTGCTCTAAGGGTGACCAGAGAAGGAGCAGGAGCAGGCACAGGGTTGAGATGGGTTCACTCCCTGCTCTCCTGATGAACAAATGATTGTTGCTAAGTTAACTGATGAGGGGCCTAGAAAATTAAACGCCACTATTTGACTTTATTATTTAAATTTTGGTCTTACCTTAATTCTGATAAGCCAATAAAGAAATATGTCTGCTAAAAGCACCACCCAGATCATCAGTGACAGCCAGACTGAATGACTGGAATTTGTAGTGAACTCACACTGATTCTTGATGATCTCTGCAGGCTTTCTATGCTCAGTCACCTGCCTACACTTTCCCAGGGGTTTTACTTCTCTTTTTAGGCTCAGATCATTTCTCTGTTTAGAAAATCAGAACATTTGCTTGTTTCTAGTGTACAAGTACTACTTCTCATCTCAAAATGTCTCAGAGGGTGATAAATGGTGCCTGGTTTCTTGTACATTATGGGGTAGATTTTATCTGGGTGTAGAGATTAGTCAGGCAGAGTAGTTAGGGGCACTCTTTCTTCCTCTTCATATATCTTAAGCCACAGTTCTCTACTTTTGTGGTTTGTCTGACCCTTGTGAGTTCCTATTATGCTTCCATTTGTACCAGGAGAAAATGGAAATCTAGGTGAAATTGAATATAAAATGTCAAAACCAGAAAAGCTATTAGATCAAGTCCAGATAAAGAAACAAGTGAGGGATTTAATCTGTCTTGTTCCTTATGAAAACAAGTGCATTGGTGTATATCAGAGCTAATGCTGTTAAACACTTGAATCATGCTAACTCCCCTTGTTCTGAGTCTCGGCTGCAGACTTCTGATAATATGTCTTTCTATGCTGATCTGTCTATAGATTAAGAATCTAAGTCTTGAGGTTTCTAGTTTATACATCAGAAATTATTAGTGTGTGTCCATGGTGGAGGGTGGTGTGGTAGGGGTAAGGAGGAGAGAGGGACCCATTGTTGATATACCCATAAATCAGATTCTTAAGGTGCAGCCGCTAGACTATAGAGATCACAGCAGGTCACTGAGGTCTCTGTGGGTACTCAGAAACTCTTCACAATGGGGTATCTTGACTCTATGTTGGTACTAGTTGTTCACAAACAACTGCTTGTGAAGATAGTTCACATTTTGTGAGACCAGAAATAAAGATAGCTATTTCATGAGACAGTCATTGACCATAATAGATTTTTTCTTCCTAAAAGTGAAGTCAGAATCCTCCTACTTGTTAACCCCTGTGAATCTTTGAAATGTTGCATGAAACAGAGACTGTTATTTTTTTTCTTTAGACATAGGACATGCAAATCCATTTGTACAGCCATATGGTGAAATTTACAGTTATATGGAAAGTCCAGGATAAAGGAATATTACAATAGATTGCCTCCCAAGTCTTTTAGAGAGTCTTTAGATGCTGGTCTCTAATTTGAGAGTTTGACACATGTTTCAGAGTCTGAATTCAGAGTCTTCACAGTAACTAGGAAAAAGGATTGAGGATGCCTAAAAGCTCTAATGCCCATTAAAAAATAACTTGCAAAATATAATTATTGTAAAATACTATTTGGAACTATATCATGATTAAGGATACATCAGAAAATAAAGTTGCTTGGCAATTTTGAGTTACTCTGCAACTACAAATTCTGTTTAATGGACTTCAAAATGATTTTGTATTTGAGTTTAAAAAACTGTATATCTCTATCCAGCTTGACAGCTTAAGTACCAGGCAGACCCCAGCCAGACAAAATCTGAAGTGACTGAGGCAGTGCACCTTAAATAAGATCAATTGGAACTGCCATCCCAAATCACTACTATCTCTTCTGGCAAGACTAGCTTAGCACTAATTCTCATCTGATAAGGGAATCACCTCAAGCTTGGAACTGGCCAGTTTGGTTCACCCAACAAATACAGGATAAAACCAGAACAGGATCCCACAACTATGTCCTGTGGACAGTCCACGTAGATATAGAATGGAGACTCTTGTAGTTGTGGATTAGGTAACACAGATACAAGTGTTGTCTCAGTCTCCTTGGGTTGGATCAAAATAACAGGCCAGTGCCTTCACCAATCTCTAAAGGTGAGTCACTGTGATGGTTCGTAAGCACCTTTTTGCTTTACATCTTTTCTCTGTCTCATACTGCCACCTGACTCTGGTTCTGCTTCTGACCTTTTTGAATTGGGTTTAAAGTTGGCCTCTGTTTCTTTTAGATTCTGGTCTTTCCTACCAAAATCCAATCTGGTTTACTCTGTTGGCTCTCTGTGTGCTGAATTATCCTAGTTCTTGCCCTTCTGAACCTAATTTCCAGCACAACCCACTGGCTGCCCGAGTGTATATGAGTGTATGGGGGACCAGGAGGAGGCCATATGTACAATTGGGATACTCACTTCCAGATGCTCACTTCCTAAAATAAAAGAGAGAGGTGAGTGGGGAAGCAGTACATTTGCTATTCTTTATTAACCATCCTAAGGTTTGAAGTATATATGTAATTAGGTATTTACTTTCCTGCCAAGAATTTTACCTCAGATCTCAGATTTTGCTGCCACCTGGTGCTAAAACATTCCAGGTAGTGATGATGAAATAGTTTGACAAACTTCTGAAAGTATAACCTAGATTCAGAGATAATATAAATCATGATAAATAAAAGCTATATAAGCTTAAAAAATAAAAGCTAACTTAAATGAATGTATTATATTTTATACATATTTATTATAAAAATGTGTAAGAAGTAATTACTATGCAGTTCTGAGAAATTACCATCTCTTACAAATATGGCCCCTACTGGATTTGTCATACCTGAAGATGACAGAGACACAAAAATCACATGAATAACAAATAATTTCTCTTAGTTAATGACTCCCCTTCTCGCAGTTGAAAGCAGTTTGCTGCCTATTACTTGCAGATCAAGATGGGCTCATTTTGCTCATAGCTTATTTATATTGATAGAAACTGGTTTTTCCTTTTATGGCCTTCAGTCACTGTTGTTCTGCAGGCAGGATCTGTTTCCATTGCTTTTGACTTTTTCAAAATTATACTTTATTTTTATTCTTCTTTACTCACTTTTGGAAGAAATTGCTTCTTCCAGGTCATTACATATTAGCATTTCCTAATCTAACTAATAAAGAAATGTGAGAAATACTTTGCCATTCCATTTAACTTTTGAGTTCTAGGTGTTGAGGAATGAGCCCTCACCTCCACCCCTCCAAGCCCAGGAAAGCGAGAAGTTCAGTAGTGCCATCCATTTGTCGCTGGTTATATTTTCCAAAGGTGACCAAAAGAATGAGTTTCATCCCACATGCTCTTCCTGACAGTGTGGCTTTGACTCCTCTCCTAGAGAAGTGGAATTGTCTCCATCCCTTGAGACAGGATTTGCAGTACAATCTGTAGATGCCTGCTAAAACCCAGCTATAGCACCATAGTCACTTAGCTTTTTAGGCTCAGATATTTTAGTACAGGTTAAGTCACAGATCTTCTCAAGGACAATAGGCTAGTTATTTGGTTTGTAAGCAAAGGGCTCATTTAGAGCTTTGTGATGCTGAAACCAGGGACAGTCAACCTCAGGGTATCTTTCAGCAGGGCAAAACTGCTCACACTAGTTTAATAGCTGCTTTTGCATTGGTGGGGTTCCCCCTTCCATCCCACCCCCCATCATCTGCCCAATATAAGAGGTACTGCAGATGCTTGTGGGAAGCAGCAATAGCTCTTCCTCTAAATCTGCTTATGGAAATTGCATTTAGGCAATTCTCCCTGCCTGCCTATGACTATGCAGTTATCTCTAGTCCATTCTTTTCCTAACAAGCCTATCCTTTTAAAATGTAATCTTCAGAGAGAGGGGTGGGGGATAGAGAGAAGGGGGGGGGAGAGAGAGAGAGAGAGAGAGAGAGGTTACATTTAGCACTTTGACATATTCACAGTAGAGGTCTACCTCTTCTGTACTTGGATGTTCAGAAAGGGATACTTTACAAAATTTCTAAGGGACTAAGGGAGGTTTACATTGAAAAGTCATATTCTAAGACTTACTAAAAGCCCTTTTTAATATTTCTTTTCTTTCGTCAGTCTTCCATTATGGACGTCAACTTTCCTTCCTTTTAAAAATCTTCCCTCTCCTTTCAGGATCATTCTTCAAACTCACACTACTTTTCAGCCTCTCATCCCAAATCATAACCTCACCCCAATCATGTAGTTCACCATTTGCATCCTCAGGTCCATCAGCACTCAGAAAAAGAATCTTTAAAGAGTATCCTCTTTAAAACAGGGAAGAGTATAGTATACATAAAATATAATTTTTCCCATTCACATTTTTTTTTCAAATACCTCTGTTGTAAAACTTCTAGAATCAATTTTTAGTTGATTTTAAAGTCTTTGTAAAAATTTATGAACTAAACCATTCCTTCAAAGAATAAATGCAATGTACATGTATGTATTAAAGAATTGAAAGAACAATACACAAAACCCAGTTTCCTGGATTATGCTGGGCCAACACGGTTAAGCTAGGAGTGGTGGTTCCCAGTTTTCTGTTTACTCTGTGATTCACAGCTGGCAAAAGAGAAGCTTAGACAAATATGGAAGGTAGAAGAGACCTTTGAAGGTCACTGTGTCAGATGTGGTGATGGGCAGATCCCAGCGAATGCCAGCTTGTCCTCACTCTCCTCCACTCTGCCAGTAGCTCTTCTGCAACTGCTTATTTCACTGCAGTTCCAGATGTGGTTTGCTGAAACCAAACAATACGTCCTCTGGTAGCTATGAATATGGCAAATGTTTTTTCTCAATGTCCATTAATAAAGGTGGCCAGTTGTCGATACAGCACATTCAGAGGCTCTTGAGTAGCTTGACAAATAAAAATGCATTATAGAACACATGGCAAGCCTTTGTGGGGGAATCCCAGCACAGATTTTTTAAAATTGTTTACTAAATTGTGTCATTTGCTACCAATTTTACTTTTGCTTTTGCAAAACAGCTTGTGACTTATTCCTGGGCCCTAGTAGAGATTAAACACTTGACGATGGTCACCAAGTTATCTTGCAGTATGAGTGATAGATCAGTCACAACCTGAGTGATATCTGACCAATAGGCCAGAATGCTGGGGGGGGGGGGCAAAGAAGCACTTCCTGATCAGTGGGTGCACCATGTAAGCGATCTGGTTCAAGCAGATCCTAAAGCATAAAAATTTCATCAGTAAATGTCATAAAGTCCCATGAACCTTACTTATGCTACATTACCTCTCTTCCCAGTCTGCACCTCACTGGGTCTTACTGGGTGTTCTTTATGATCAGGAAGGCCTAAAGTAGGTCTGATACACTGATATTTCTACCAAAATGCTAGTATTCCAAGAAGTACACCTGGTTAATTTGCCTGCAAGGAAAGATATCAAAGACATAGATCATAGATACATTCATGGGCAATGGGTAATGATTTTGGTTGATTGGTTGTTGACTTGGAAGGAAGTTGTTTAAGAATTGGAGCCAATGAAGTTTGGAGAAGTATGAGGAGACCTCTTTGAATGAGATAAAATATGCTAGTATTTGTGTCCCAGGTGAATGTACACTGAAAACCAGCTACCAAGGAAGGATCTTAATAATCCAACAAACAAGGTGACCTTTTCGTGGATGTCACCTTCCCCCAGTCATTCTGTGCTTGTCCAATGCACTATATTCCCCTCAGCGGTAGAGGTTATCCGGGAATATGAACTTCCTCTTACCAGATCCAGTCTGGTTACATATGCTGCTGAGTCCCTAGGCCCAAGTGCAAAAACTAACACCAGCTAGAGATGTGGCAGTACTTCTCAGGTCACATGGCATCAGTCTGATTACATTGGATCATTTCCACCAGGTAAGAGGAAGGGCATTGTTCTTACTAGAATATATACTTATTTTGGATGTGACTTTTCCTTTCCTTCCTGCAGTGTTTCTTCCAAAACCACTCATCTGTGGACTTACAGAGTCACCATCAGGGTCTCCTGTACCAACTTGCTTCTGACCAGGAAGCTCATTTGACAGAGGATGAGTGTAATACTAGTCTTCTCATCACCGGAAAACAGCTGACTTGGTTGAGTTATGTAATAGCCCTTTGGAGACCCCGTTTAGTGCCAGCTGGGTGGCATAACTTTGCATTTGAGGATGGATGAAGCAAACTTTGTATATTATTTAATTAGGAGAAGTTTCAACTGTTTTCAACTGTATGAAGGATAGTTTACTTGTGTTATTTAAAAAGCATGGTCTTGATGTTTTTATGGAAATTAAATATGGTTGAAGAAGTCTGGGTAGATCCCAAGTTGACAAAGGGTGGCCTCTCTTGGATGATACTGTCAACCTGCTTAAACTGAAAACTGTATTTCCTAGAATTCCATTTTTTGAATGACTTGAGCTAGAGAGGGCAAGAAAAGAATTTGTGTGAGGTTTGAAAGGCAGAAGTAAAGCATTCATTTCTCTGTGAGGATTATTGTGTCAGGGGTAGTGATGGACAGATTCAGAGGTGCCCAGCAAATCCATCTTGTCCTTTCTCACTAGCAGTCAGCCATCTCTTACCCATCTGGACAAAGCACTTCCTGGACACGCCCTGCTACCCTCATCCTTTTTGCTCACTCTGTCCATTTTACCTTTCTCTTCAGTCATCTGCATCTGGCCTCTGTCACATACTTGCCCCTAAAATGACTTTCAGTGCTCTTCTTGCTATACTCATTCTTGCTGGATTTTCATTTTTAGAATATACTAATGACCCAATAATTTGTCTGTCTGGATGTCTCCTCTGAGTTTCATACCTGCATAGCAACCTGGGTGATAGACAGGTACCTACAACCCCCAGGTCCATAATTAAACACCTTTAAAAAAATTATTAATTTTCTTACACCATTGTTCATTTTTGTACAATAATTGGTTTCTCCCCTCAGGTGTCCCCACTGTTCTCTCACCATAGTCCCTTGTGCTCTTCTCTCCCTGTTTTGACTTCCTTTGCTCCCTCACCTGCCCCTATTAGATGCCTCAGATCTATGGTCAGCTTGCAAGTTTTGTCTTTTTCTTGACCTTTTGCTCAGTTTCTCTATATTCCATATAAAAAGTGAAACCATTTGGTATTTGTCTTTTCTTCTGACAATTTTTTCGCTTAGCATAATCCCTTTCGGCCCCATTTATATTGCTGCAAATGGCATGAATTTATCTTTTTTTTTATGATCAATGAGTGTAACCAGACATGTTATCTCCCCTCAAAACTATATCTCCTTTACACTCACTGAAGGGCACAGTCATTCAGATGTGTGTCCAAGCCAGAAACCTGGTTTGAAAGGTTCCCAATTTGTCCTTCCCTGCTACCATTCTCCTTGTCTCTGCCTCCTTTTCCCTTGGCTTGGATTATTGCAACAGATCCTGAAGGTGTGAAGACCTAATTGAATAAAACAACTGAGTGCATCATATAAACACTATAGATAATTTTTAGTGGAGAGCTCGAAAATATGGGGCATTCAATCCATTTAAGGGGGGAAGTTGGTACCAATAATGGGCTAAAATGAACAAAAGGAAAATGACACACCACAGTAGATATTTTGAGGGTGTTTTACCTGGTGACAATACTATTCATTCCACAAATATTTATTAAACCTACCATGAGCTGGGAAGCATGCCTGCAAGAGAAGTTTCCAAGGCATTGATTCACTGTGTACATTTCTGGGCCCACCACCTTGTGACATACAGAGAATACAAAAAAAAAAAAAAAAAAAGTCATAGCCCCTAAGTCGCTATACTTAAGGGACTCTCAATTCTCTTCAGTCACTACCCATGTAAAAGGATATTTCCGATGATACCAGATTGAGTTCCTTCCACAACGTTACAGTAAAGCTCCTTCTAAGGCCCATTATTTTCAGAGAATAAATTGAGTCAATCTAGAGACATATATAGACTGTTGTCTAGAGGCAAAAATTCCTTTCCAGTGACACATAGGGACCACCTCCTTGGGACTTGAATTAAATTGCAAGCAATCTCAGTAATGAATTCAGCCTTGTGCTCAGCTCATTCCCAGAACCTCTGGTTTAATTATGAGAAGAAAACCTATTTATTCTGGGACATCACTACTTTGGGATAAATTCTTGGAATTCATCAGAGAAGTGAAGGGGAAGATCGTTCTCAGAGTCTCTTCTCTGGATTTCTGAGAAAGAAGCATTTCATATTAGGCCTGTCAAGTTGCTTTTAATATCTGCCCATGGATTTGTCCCTTATTGAATTCTCTGTGAACTTAAGTTTTCTTGTCTGTCCAGAGACCTGGGTCTCCTGTGGAGGAGTTGGTCAGTGTTTGCCTCCTTCAGATATCATCTTTCCCTGAGCACATTTTTCACATTATAAGATATAGAATAGGGCCTCCGTGGTGGCACAGCTGGTTAAGTTCAAGTATTATGAAGATATCTGCAGCCACTGCAGCATGAGTTCGATTCCTGACCAGAGAGCTGACCCATGTAGCACAGCAGACCTCTCCTCTTGTACACTGCTCCCCTCAGCAGTATATTTCATTCAGTCGATCTGTTCTGCTCCCCACTTCATCCCTGGTGAATCCTATTAGTCCCACAACTCTGGTCTGTACCCCAGTTCTTGTATGCATATAAATAAATCTATTTAAAAACTTTAAAAAAAATTAAGAAAATGGTAATACTCCTATAGTACTTTACATCTTACAAAAGCTTTTAATGGGTTTAAATCCATTTAATTCTGATAGCAACCCAAGAGGCAGAATCATCAGAAACCTAAAGTTCAGAGAAAAGTAACTTGTCTAGCATGGCACAGTGATGCGATGACAGACCTCACACAGAGCCAGATAATCTAACACACATCTTTTCCCCTCTACTGCTCCTCCCTATATCCATCCAGTGACTACATTTCCATTAGTTGAAACTGATCCAATGAAAAATTTTTCTGAAACCTGAATAAAGCTTTGTTGATATTGTGAGTCCCTGATGCCCATGATGAAGGAACACTGACCTTTTGGGGACCTATGACATGCACATTCCCCCTGCCCCCTCACCCCATTAATCCTGGCTGCCAGGATCCACCAAGAGTAAGGACATGAAACTTCTCCTGAGGCTGAAGTTCTCAACCCTGGTTGAGAACCCAGGAGGTTTTAAAAAAATAATGAATCTTGGGTTCTAGCCCTATTGATTTTTAATTGCTCTTCAGGATAGCCTGGTCATTGAGGTATTAAAAAAGCTCCCCTGGTGAAAGTAATATGCAGGCAAGATTGAGAAATATTTCCTGACGGCTTCCATGCTCACTTGTTCCTTGTTGGCCCTGTGGACTCATTCTCTCTTTTCTTAATGCTTATTACACCTATTTTAAACAGCCATTGAATAAAATCTAGAAAATACAGACTAAACTTTGGAGTTAGTCATAATTATTCTGCAGGAAAAAATAAATACCATTGGCAATTCAGTGCTTATCTTTCCAGCTCTTTTGTCTATATAACAACCCATAAATAAATAAGCCTGTATTCTAAAAGTTGAGCAGATACCAGGCTGATATTTTTGCCATTTTTAAAAATATATCAATAAATTTCCAAAACTTTTATGGCATTCCATTATTTGGCGGTATGCCATTTAGTCTTTAATAATAATAGGACTTTCCTTTTCATCTCCATATCTACTTCCTCTCACACAGCTTGACACTTGAAATTCAAGAATCTATTAAGAATGATCAGATTTGGTTGTTTCTCTTAGCTTCCAAGCCAACTCCAATTTTTTGGAAGAATGACAACTGAGCACTATGCCAATGTGGAAAAATCTTTTTGGAGGGAAGTCTGGAAACTATTTTAAATATATAACCCCCTCCCAATATATATATATATACACACACACATACACCACACTAATCTTAAAGAATGAGAGAAACTCTGGACCCCATAACCCTCAAAGTACCACCATGTCTTCAGTTGTTGGGGTCTTTTCTTATATTGTTAAAGCTTAACCAACTATCTAGCTAAGTTCACTGAGGAAGTGTATTAAGTAATGCTAATAATAATTATAACTAGCATCTTCTTAGCACTTTAGAGTGGTTAATTCTAAAATAAAATTAAAAACTAATTATATACTATATATCCTTATTGACAATCAATATGGAAGGCATGGACCTAGAAACTTTATATAGTCCTCTGTTTGATATTTCTCATAAAGATGACAGAGAGCATTATTATGCCCATTTTATATACAAGTATCTATGTTCAAAGGGAGGGCCTGGATTTACTGCTGAGATATGGAAGGTATCATGACTTTTTTCATAGAATTGTATCTCAGAGCTTAGCTCAGTATCTTGTTATGGGTCTAGGAGTGCAGGTGCTCAATACACAGTTGATGGAAGAAAAATTTAATCACATGTTGTTCTGTTAATTCATACTGTCCCTGAAAAGATTTGCTTCTTGAACCTTAATTTTCTGGCAATGTTCACTCACATAGGAGTGATTTGTTGGCTTATAGAAATATGCCTGTATTTTCCTTTTTTTTTTTAAGATGTATTTATTTATGCATACAAGGACTGGGGTACAGGCCTGAGGTGTGTGTGTGTGTGGGTGAGAGGATTTACCAGAGACAGAGCTGGGGGATGGGGGAGTGACAGAACAGGAGGACTGACTGAGGTACACTGCTAAGGGGAACAACAGGTAAGACAGGAGAGGTCTGCTGTGCCATGCAGGCCAGCTCCCTGGCCAGGCATTGAACTTGTGCTGCAGTGGCTGTAGATCGTTTCATAGTGTTGAGACCCAATGCCTTGTACCACTGAAGGGGCCCTGGCTATATTTTTTTCATTTGCTGGAGCAATGGTCCTCAAAATATGAGCCCTCTCTCAATAGCATTGGTGTCATTTGTGAGCTTATTAAAAATGCAAATTCACGGATCCCACTTCACTCCAGACCTCTGAATCAGAATTTCTGGCCATACATCTCAGGAAACCTTTTTAATAAACTTTCCAGATGATTCCAATGAATGTTAAAGATGGGAACCATGGAGAGTAAATGAATAATATTTGGTTTGGATGACTGAGTGATGAAGGAGCCATTTATTGGAGATTAGGAAGATTGGGAAGACAAGAGGGGCACGTTTGGAAGGAGATCATGGATTTGGTTTGATATGTGAAAGTTGAAGTATGCTCAGGATGTCCAGCTGTAGATATCTGGAACCTCCAGGTTTAGAGCCAAGGGGAAAGAACTAAGCTAGAGATAGAGATTTGAAAGTGGTAGCTGCAGCCACAAGTAAGATTGCCCAGAATAGTAGAAAGACTAGAGAAGAGGAGGGCCATTGAAATACTCAGTAACATTATTTAAGGAAAGTGAGGAAGAGGCCCTCAGAGGAAAAAAAATCTAAGGACAGTCATTTGTCCTTGTAAGTGCCTTGCCTGGGAATGTTTGCCTCATCTTCCCTTCTGGATTATAAATTCTTTAAAGACAGAAACTGTGCAAACTTGAATAGGTCCCTCAAACAAAAGTACATTGCTGTACAGTCTGAATAATCAGTGAATTCCTACCAGGATTCTTTGCTGAAATCTAATGTGATCAGAGCCACCAGCAAGATGTTCCCCTAAAAACACTTCTATAATTTCCCAATGGACAGTGTGGCAGATTAAAAATAAGTGAATAAATAAAGGATATCATGTGTAATCCACTGATATCCATGCTAACCACATTAATCAGAGTGAATTAATTACACCTGAAAACAGATGCAAAGTTAAATTCCTTAGAAAATCAATTCAATAAACTCATATTGAAATGCACAGTCAACAACCCCCATGTTTAGAAACTATCTGCTCGTGATGTGTGGCAACTTCTGGTTTACTAACAAAACTGCTTAAAACATTTTTAAAGGCAATTACAATTACTGTCTGGCATTTGATGGAAAGAAATCTCGTCAGCATTGTCCCTTGTGTGTCAACTGTCACAATTTTCTAAAAATTTTGAGGCGAAAAATAGGTAGGCTCTACTATTTGCTAGCCTCGATTAGGGTTAATTCAATGTGTGTCTGCAAATAATAGTGTTTAATGTAATCTCTCTAATTACAGATAAAACACATTTTCAGTCATGCTCATCACTGACAGTATTTTGGGATAAGTTAAACTGACAGCTGCTTTCTAGAGGAAAGGAAAAAACAAACCTTTCTTGGGTCGTGTTGATTTTCTCTCCTTTTTGCACTGAGCTTCAAAAAAATATATGAAACTAGACACTGGCTCTAGATATCAACTTTGGAAATGATGACATAGTCTACTTCTTGGAAATTTGACATGGTTTTCATCTCCCACACCCGTCAATGTATATCTAACTTGAAATCACTGAACAACTACTTTCTAAGGGTTTTCAGTGAAACAGGCATTGTGCAAGGCACCAAAGAGAATAAGAAGGAATTTTTCTACCACAGCTGTCTCCCACAACTGGTCTTGTTGCCTAAGTCAAACTTTCTACTATACTAGTTGCTACACTCACTGGGCTGCTCTATTTAAAACCCCTTCTGTGTTAAATTATTCAAGTCATACTTGAAGGGTCAATGCATGTTTCTGTCCAACTACAGCTAATTGTAGGTGACCCAAGGACATCTAATTCACAGATTATTCAGGGAGCTTCAATTGGCCTGGCATGAAGGGCTGAGAGGGTTAGATTTCTCTCTCTCAGGAACAGGAATTGGAAAATATTGAATAAGGTGGTTAGTGGTAAAGGTGAAATTAGATGATGATGAGAAACCTCAAAATAGAACAAACACCGAGCACACAGCAACATCAGGTCTGGGAGGTCATGAGGAAGTGGAAACATAGGGCCTGTTTAAGGTTGAGAAAATTAAAGGTCCTAATAAATGAACAAGTAATTACAACCCAAGATGCCTGGACTTTTTATGTTTTTGGTAGCCATGGAATATGAATGATTACAAAGTCACTGTCCTGAATACTCCTGACTTTTTTCACCTGTGCTGTCAATGGGCTATGTTTCTTGCATCTTGTTTTAGGTGGGATAAACAAGAAGTTTCCTTGTCTCTCATGAAAAGTGCAGATATAAGCATATCTCTGCTTCATAGACTCCTCAGAGACCGTCACATACTCCAATCCCTTGGAGGGACCCTTATTTGCCTAGTCTGAGGTTGCACCCACATTCCAAATAGAAGAACAGAGGAAGGGATGAACAAGAAGGAGCAAAAGACAGCAGCTGTTGCTTCAGATTGGTTTCTAGAATCTGAAAAGGTCTTATCTATAATTTGGGTGTTGAGGTTAATGACTTTCATTAACATTTCTGACTTCACTTCCTGAACAACACCAGACAGGGGGACAACACCAGCAATTAAGCAAGACAGTTTGTTAAGAGAATGAATCAAATAGAAGTAAAAGGGGAGAGGTGGTGAGAGCACAGTATGGAGAGACCACGTGGATTGTGGTGTGGTACTATAGGTGCTTGGGTTGTGGGTGTCTTTGGGTGCCTGCACCTGAAGGAGGGAATCCTGGACTTCCACATCACTAATTAGAATGTAAACCAATGATATTTCAACTAGAAACAAAGAGAGGAAAAGAGAAGTAGGATCATGAAACAACAGCTACAGTAAAAATTGGCAGAACTTGCAGATATTTTGAGGTCTTTGGACTTCTCTGTTTGTGGGATAGTGAGTTCAAAACAATTTCTTGGAGATCCTAAGCAGACACTAAAATTGTATTTATTCCGAGATCAGCCCCATAGACAAGGGATTCTAAAAATCATTGGTGGTAACACAATGCTAGATTTCCACCCATAGAGTCACTTTCTGGGTCCAGAAAATAGTTATGTTGTCTCTAGAAGGCCACCATCTAATGTCATTTGGAGAGAATGACATGTAACGAAGTGTTCAGATTTCTGGCCTGCAAGACTGTCAAAATTACATCACCTTAGAAATGAGAGAGCTGGGAAGGAAAGGAAAACTGGTTCTGAGGTCAGGGAATGATTTATTTTGTGCATATTGAGTTTGTTCATGTAACTAGAAAGCACAACAGGATGTCATTTTACAACCACTGCATTAGTAGAAATGAGCAATTGAGGAATTGAAGGTATTGCTGAAAAAAGGAAGGGGTTTAGCTCCTACACCGCACACAACAGTAAGATGTCACAGAAAATATTTTATGCATGCAGTGAAGTAACCATGAGTGCTCTCTCATAATTCTGAGCCATCTCTCTCTCTCTCTCTCTCTCTCACACACACACACACACAACTAAGATATGGTGTTTGTGGTCGAGCCAAATAAAAGCTGCATTTGTGTTACCCACAGAGAGGGGTTTAGAAGTAGTAATGGTTTCAGTGAAAAGGCCGAATTCTCGTCAACATTTGAGAACTCTAAGCCCCATTCTTGTAAATTCTGATTTTATAAACAATGAATGTTATTATCTAGATATAAAAATTGTCTTCATAGCAGTAAAGAAGACTTTTAGGCAACAAATGATTAGTTCTATTGAAGTGGTACAGTTGAAAGAAAAAGAATTTCATACATTGTGCATGATTGTATCTTCTCAAAGCATCCAGCAGTGCTTTGCCCCCAGGAAGCAGTCAATAAATGGTTATTGAATTTAGAATGTCCTTCTTCCCAATCAGTGAGGTTTAATATATTTCCAATTCAGAATACCTATTAATTTTTGAGCATTAGCAAGCCTTTTAAAAAATCCATTTGGGAATGTGTTTGAAAGTTCACGGCAAATACTATAATATATATGGTTAAGAGAATACTGTTAAACAAAGCATGCTTATTCAACACACCAGTAGTCATTGATAAAATGTAATTTAATCATTTAAATTTACATTGTTAATGTACAAGAGCATTTCTTTCAAACCACAGGTTAACACACACTAAAGAGCAATGCTGTTAGAGGAGCAGAGAAACTTTGCAAAACTCTGCTGTCTGAAATAAAAGCAAGGCACTCTCCATTAACAGCTGGTGGATTCCTGATTTTTGCCCACAGAAGCATGTTCAGACTGAGAGAGCTCTCCCACTAGGGAAGAATCACCTGCTTTATTTTTGCTGTCCTCTTCTGAGCTAGTTTGGTCATCTACTCTATGTATTTGTGTGTTTGTGTGTTAACATTAAAACCAGGAAAAAAAAAAAGAATTGGTTGATGACTTGGGAGGCTCTCATAGTTGCAATAACTATGGAAGACAGAAGAATACTGGCTATAATCTTTATTTTCAGCACTAGTGTCTGGCTCTATAACTAAAACCTTTCCTCATTCCTTCCTACCAATTGCCATTCACAGCAAAAATGTCTTTTCCTTAAATCTGATGGATGTAAAAAGAAAAAGGAACAGCATTTTTCTAGAGCTCTGGTTTTTGTTTTGTTTTGTTTTCTTTACAGACATGACAAAAAACAAGGAATAAGTTTCCAATACTAACAGTGCACAAATGGGTTATGTATGCACAGTATGTCTAATTTATTCAAATTCAATTTGAATTTGGTCTGAAGCTACTTTGTATGAAATGTTAGCTTTCCTGATATTTAATGTTTATTATGTTTGCATATAAGCTCAAAAATTAATGCAAAAGTACTGCTTTGCCCATAGTTATCACCAGGTAAGATGTAAATATTAGTGGTCATGTTTAAAAGCCTGTTTTTTGATAGCTGCAATAAATGTCTGAAGGCCACAGAAAGGGAAATTAGGTTCTAATGTTAATTCCAGTACTAGCTGTTAGACCTTGGGTGATTCTTCCCCTTTCAATTTTATCCTCTATGAATTTTAAGGGGTGAGATTAGTGGACAAATCAGGCCCCTTCCAAGTCTAACACTTTAAGATACTAATATTCCAGATCCTACATCTTGCTATAAAAATAATAATCTTTCATAAAAGCTCATACAAACATAATAAGAATCAAATATCAGAATGACTCTTGGGAAAAAAGAAACATATATGATTAGCTATCTGGGTTATCCTTTGCAGCAATTAGGCAATTCATTTGGCATTTGTTTGATTGTATAATTTAATGACAATATAAACAGCATAGTTTTGTTATTTTTTTCTTTAAAAAGACTAAAGCAAAAATGATTTAAAGCTAACAAAAACTACTGTAACATCAGTTTGACATTCAAAGTTGTTTCTTAGCAAAATGGCCAAAGATATTTTGACTGATACAGAGTATATAATATAAAGACATTTAGGCCTAAAAACCTTCAAACATTTCGAATTTAGCAAAACATAAGCAAAATTTTAATATCAAAGTGCTAAACAGTACTGCCTTAAAAGTCACTGCAAATGAACCATAAAATAACTGCATGGAAATAACATTTATTGTACAAATGGTTAATAAAAAGACACATTATAAATATATATGTAACCTGCTATATTTATATATATATTTGCTTATTTAATTTCTAATTGGTGTATCCAAGTCACTGCGAACACCCCATTGAAGTACTCTGTAACTCAGCTTCCAGGAGCTGGTGGTCTTGCAATAAATACAGGCAAAGCTATTACAATATAACGTGCATACAAAGGTTTATACAAATAAGGACACTATGCAACAAATTATCTCATAATAATGTGGCATTAACAGTATAAACATACAAAAGGGAGTACAGAACACGGAATGTTGAAACGTAGCCCGCTAATCCTTTCTAGTACTCACATTCATACTATTTTTTTTTTAGACTAAGACTTGCTTGCTCTCCAGAATTCTCTTTAATCAATAACAAAATTAAATTATATGTTCTTAATAAAACCGCCTTTTTCCCGGTGCATACCCTGTATGATCCAGTTCCTACTTATTTGCATGTTCTCTTCTAGGGATCAAACATTTAAGATTCACTGGCTGCTCCCTCTGAATGAATGTCAATCAGTTACTGTAACTGAGGCAAGTTTGGGAACTCTGGCTGGGCTGATAGATTACAACCAATCCATTTGTGTGCAGTCGGCCATCTAATTCCAGGCCCCTCCAGGACAGCTGGACATCTGGGTGGGGATCTGGATCTACTGAGAATGGGCCTAAAATGTGAAATGGACCATACATACCTCAGAAGGGCTCTACAGGGTAGGTGGCCTCTGCTAGGAAAATTAACATGTGTCATTTGCTGGCAGAACTGCCTCCTTTTTTATTTCCGTATAAAATAAAGGAGAGTTAATAAACAAGACTTAGTAAGACAGCACTTTAAAAATTGCACTTGTATATGGAAGCGAACAGCCATTATCATTTTGCTAGTTTTGATTTATAGATAATCCTCTATCTTCCACCATTTGTTAAAATAAAATAAAGGAAGAAAGAAATTAAGAAAAGGGAATTTCTGCCTTGTTTGCACCACATCTGTACCCTTGATGAGGGAAATGATTTCTAAAGGGCTCAATTCAAGACACCTCTGACCCTGGTGAACCACGTGGCTGTTGTTTTTAAACACAAAGCAACTGTAATTGTTTTCCCCAGAAAGAGTTTGAAAACAGTCATATCATCCTTTATTTTTTCCTGCTGGGATAGCATCGTCCAAAAGTGCTTTGTTAGCAATTTCTTAGAAAACGCTCATGAACTATACCCCAACTCCCACCCCAACCCAAAGCCTAAATATAAAACACAACCCCAACACAATTCTCTGCAAGTTTTCTGGCTTTAGGTTGTAAGGAAAAGTGCCAGAAAAAAAAAAAAAGTCTTTCTTTTCTACAGGAGCTGATTTTCCTCTTAAAGACAAAACAATGGTCGCTGTCCAGACCCATCCCTTTGCTGCTTAGCAAGCAGGTGCTAGCAGATGAGGCAGCTCCCTGCTCAGGCTGCTCCTGCTCAGAAAGGCAGGGTGTCCAGGAAGAGCTTGTCGATGATGGAAGGTGGAGACACCAGGTCTTCCAGCTTCAGGTAGAAGATGCGCTGGAGGCCCAGGGTGCAGATCTTCCGCAGTTCGACCAGGGCACCCCGGACCTTGGGCTCGGTGGGTTCCAAAGCCTGTCCCTTACTCTGGTGGTCTTTTAAGCTGCTTGTGATTTTGTTGCATAGCTCCTCCACTCTCTTTGGTTCTTTTAACCCATGTCGTTCTACAGAGAGACAGAAAAGGGCAAGTTGAGGTGGCAGTTACATCCAGGAACTCATCATCTCTACTCAAGGCCTGTATCCCATTCTGCCAGCTGAGATAGCATTTTATAATGTGCTCCCTCTTCGAGGTTGCTCATGGCTTTTGGTATCAACTCTGCACCAGGGTGTGAATTCCCCTCCCGTCACTACTTGCTGTGTACCCTTGAGTGAGTCTTTTAACTTCTCAGCTATGGTTTTTTTGTAAGATGGAGATATTTGTACACCCACTTCAGGATTTCTGGAAGGAGAAACTTAGCTAGATGACACACATGAAGCAGACAGTTCCTGACAAAGTCACGTCCAATACATGACAGGCTGGCTGTTATATGTATTTCTCTACTGGGGTCCACATGCCCTGTCAAGAGGCACCTCTCTTTCAGAACTCTTTCACATCCAGACAAATGAACCAATGTTCCTGTCTTGACAGACTCACTTGGGTTGTGTGTGTGTGAGGTGTTCTGTAAGTTCCATTAGCTCGTGGATAGACTGACCTATTAAATGCAAAATAAACCGCATTCTGTGTTTTCATGCTAACTAGCAAAGAGGAGAATCCAATTTTCTTTCCTTTAACTGTCTAAACACCTATTGCCCTAAACCTGGTGCTCTAGACGAGATGCACATGTCTTCCTGCTGTGGAGATGGAGAAGTCAGAGAAAGGAGGCAGCTGGCAGGATGCAGGGCAGGTGTTCTATAATGCAGCAGGTCTTGAACACTGTGTCTTATATTTATTTTTTAAAACTCTCTGTATAGTTCCCATTGATAAATGTTATGATCTCTTATTTCATGAGTAAGATTAAATGATTTTTCTAAAGTCTCCCAGTAGATAAAAGCGGGGATTTAAGCCCAGTTTTTTGAGGTACATTTTGTCCTTTGCTCCAGGGTCAAACTGTATCTCATTAAAGTGAGAAAGGAACCTGGTCTCCTTCCCTCAGCAGTTAGGTATCAGCACCTTTTCCAGAGGGAAGAGTTTGGCCCCCGTTATCTCAGTCAAAATTTTCATCTCTTAACTTAATTAACTAACTACATGTATAGCAATTCATGAGACATGAAAGATACTGTTCCAATAGGAAACCAAGTATTAGTTTCTAATTTTTTCTACCTTACTATATTTATTTGGAGATTGTTTTTGTTAGAAGAGTTATTTCCTTAAAGTAAAAGTCAATCAGAAAAACAAAGCAACTATTCAGACATTTTTTTCCCGTTCTCTTGCCCAGGAACCGGAGATCTGCATTCTTCCTCAGCTTGGCTACTTTTGTAGGACTTGGATGAGTTCTGCCCTCTCTAGGGTAGAAGGTGTTTAGATTCAATGACCTCTAAGGTCCCTTTCAGCTCTGATGTATTATAATTGAAGCACACGCATGATAACTGCCAGCAGAGTCTCAGTGGATTGTAACTTGCAAGCGTCTCATCTCCATGGAACATAATGTAGAGAAAAGGGCACTGGGCTTGGAGTCCAGTGCATGCAGGTTCCAACTGGGGGTTTGTCACTGACTAGCCCTATGCCTTAATCTCTCTAAGGTTCACTGTCCTTCTGGGGAAATGGGGTCACTGGGTGGTATAGGCATAAATCTTATTCTTTTCGGCATGCTTTAAATGTTACATACCAAATTAAAAGAGAGGGTACAATAGTAATAAAATACTCTTCTGTGGGTCACTATGAAGTTCAACTGAGAAGAGGCTATGTGAAATGTCCCATCAGCAGAGGCCACACATGTGGTGCTGTCAGTGGCCTAAGACAATGCCTTACACCTGGCAAATGGTTGGCAGCTGCAGGATCAAACAAAAGACAATAAAGTCATCTGCATCCCAAGCTTCTCAGAACATGGTTTTGCTTACCTCAGGAAACTTCTAGTTAGTTATTCCAAATGTAAACCTATCTTCTGTGGTTTATTATCACTGACTGTACCCCGTGTTTCAGTCTCAGAAGAAACACCAAGACTGAACTTCAAAAGCAGTCTCACCTACAGTGGTGCTCTGCCTAAAGTTTTATCCACCCCCCCCAACAAAAAGAAAAACTGAACTATTATACAAATCTGGCAGTAATTTTCAAGAGCTATAAAATGTGCATAGCCTCTGACCAAGTAATCCCACTCTTGGGAATTTATCTGAAGGAAAATTCAACAGAATAAAAACTGTAGGCATGGAAACATTTGGGGGAAGCATCATCTATTTTAAAAACTGGAAAAAGATAAAGGGTGGAAGAATAGGGTGAAAAGAGGTATGTCCACATAATAAAAGAGTCTGTGAACATCAAAAAGGACAAATAGGAAGAATATGAAGCAACCTGGGGAAACACATCTCACACTAATTAAAGAGTAGAACATACAAATGGTATATAAACTGTGATTATTTTTATGCAGAAATTAATTCTGCAAATAGAGAAGGATGAAAGGAAATAGAAAAGTGAAAATATTTATGAGATTGTTAGATAACTCTCTTCCTTTCTTTTAGGCTTTCAGGGTAAGTGCCACTGTGTAATAAACAATGTTAAAAGAGAACAAACTGAGCTTTAGTCTTTATGAAGCCTTCTAGTAGTTATAACATGACCAAGCAGTCATCTTGCTGATAGTGAGTTCTACTAATACTGAGATATATCAAATTGGGTTCATAACCTGGAGAGAGAAGCTTTTCTCAGAATAAAATGCCAATCCATTTATTTAAGCGCTTTCCCTTCCCCTCAGTGTCTCATGTCCTGCATTATATACAAGATCCCATATTCATTATCAGGATAAAGAAACTGAGCAATGTGTTGGCTGGATTTCGGGAGGGGGTTGATTATGGAGCTTTGTAACAGACTTTCTCATGGCCAAACTCAGAGTTTTCCCTGATCTCCAACCAGTTGTGACTGCTCAATAACTATGGCAACCATTATTTATTCAGTGAATTCAAGTGGAGATCGATACCTCCTGCCAGCTGGATCAACCCTAGGCCTGGAATTCCTTGAGGAATTCAGAGACACTCCTGTTAGAAGCCAAAGGCACCTTCTTTGTTGTTTCAAACAGCTACTGGATTTGTGGCTTCTTTACTTTTTCAAAAGGGCTGAGATAAAATTCAGTCTCCATGCAAACTACTGTCAGCAGCCAGCAAGATTTTCAAATCGCTAGGGAGTCACTAAGTGTCTGGGACTGTCCTAGCAATCTGAAATTCCTTAAAGCCCGAATCACTGACATTTTAGTTTTAAGGGACCCCATTTTCCTTGTAGCTTTGGTAAACATGACTGAGAGCTGGTTTACAGAGAGTTTGCGAATTTGGAGGGAAATCAGACATTTGGATTTTCCCCTGCCTAGAAAATTATACAAAGGAGAGTTTAGGTAAAGATTTTTGTCCCATATTAGACAAAACAAGCTTCTCTATATTTCTTGCATTTTGATAATTTCTTATCCAATATATGAGTACTTCATCTTAGGTAGTATACATTTGAAACTTTAAAATATAACATAGAAATGGTTAATGGATTTATGTGTCATAATCATAGTATATTTGAATTGGAAAGGATTTGAGTCATTTTATTCAAACTCCAACCTAAAGCAAAAATCCCTACCACAAGACACGACAAATAAGAGTGTGTCTGGCACCAGCTGACTTGGAGTCCACCATTTCACCCTGATGATAAAACATTTATAGGAATTTATATTAAATTCCTTTACTTAAAAGTATTTTATTGCACTCTCAACAACTTTTAGAGTTAGGTAAGAACAAAGATAATCTTTATTTAATAGATAAGAAATCTAACATGACTTGTACCTAGTCAAAATCAGCAAGTGGCTAGTTTCTTTCTCCTCAAATCCAGAAATAATTCCATTATACCAGACTGCTTTTGAACATTGTTAGATTGTTCTTCCTCATGCTGAGATGAATTCAGCCTCCCCGTAACTCTCTCCTACTACTTCTATGTACCTAATTAATTGATTAATTACTTCTTTCAACAAATATTTATTGAGTACCTATTCTGTGTCATACAATAGTATGGCCACTGAGTTAGAGCAGAGAACAAACCAGAGAGACAACAGATCACATTCCTAAACTGTGTGTGGTGTTAGTATTTAAAGGCTCTGTTGGATTCCTGTGACTCTTACTGTCTGTGCCATAGACATCTTTGCTGAGAAAAAGGAAGGCAAGGAGGGGAGATGGGGGAAGGGAGAGGGAGGTGAGTAGGAGGGGTAAGAAAGAGCAGGGAAGAGGCAGAAAAGGGAAGAGGAAAGCAAGAAGAGGAAGGGAAGGAGGGGTAGGGGAGGAAGTAGGGGGAGAGAGAGATCTAATGAAACAGATCTAGATTAGAAGTCTAATGAAATAATCTAGCTATTTAGGTCTGTGCTCATATTCTTTCCTCTTCATCTAGCTAAGGTCTACTCATCCTTTACATTGCAGATCAAATTTTTCTTTGAGGAAACTTCCATTTTAACCTCCAGTCTAGACATATTCTCCTGATATTCTAATTTTTCCTTTGGTTTTAAATCAGGTACTTATCTAAGTATTGCCAGCCTCACCCCTTAAAATATAAGTTCCATGGGGGGCATGGACTGTATTTATTCACCATGGTATCTTTAGCACCAAGCCTAGTGTAAAAGACACCCAATAAATATCTGTTAAATGAATAGGTAAATGGAGGATCAAGCACCTGTATGATACAATTAAATGAATACTTAATGTGCATGTTGCTCAGAAAAAAATTCCGTCATTAAGAGGCTAATAGTAAAGAGCTTTACAAACTAAAAGCTACTACATATCAGAAGCTTTGGAACAGCTTTCCTGGCTACAAAACTCACCACTTGGCTGGGTGACTGCATCTGTTTTCACATTTGTACAACAGATCTAATTACGGTGCATTCTCATAGACTGTTATGAGAAATAAGTTAAGACATGTAAAGTATTTGAAACAATATCTTAGGATATAGTGAATACTCAGTAAATTTGAGTAAGTTGTCAATGTCTAAAATTCATTTCCACTCACTCAACTTATTCAACATCCCCTCAACCAGCCACTTGAGTTCACCTATTTTAGTGATATCACAGTCCTCCCCCATCACTCTTCTAATAATCTCTGAAAAGTCCTTCCTCCTCACCCATTAGATTGAACTAGTTACAAGAACTCTGGTTATTATTTCTGTGGCGTTCCTTGCATCTATCTCCTCCTCTCAAACTCACTGCCTCTGGACTGAATCTTCAAGTTCTGTTACTAGATTGTTTGAATAGCTTTGAATGACCTCTGTGCCTCCCATCTTGGCTGTAATCTAATTCAGCTACTTTCACAACAGCACTTACTAAAGGACATGAAATAAAATAACACATGTAGAGGCCTTGGCACAATGTCGGGCACCAGATATTTGAAAATGGTAGGTTATTACTAGTTTCAAGGGATCCCTTGTCATTGCTACTCCAGTGTGGGCCCTGGACCAGCAGCTTCAACATCACCTGGGAAATTGTTCGAAATGCAGAACCTCAGACTCTGCCCTAGCCCTACTTAACCACAGTCTGCAATCTAATAATATGCTCAGTAATTTGCATACACAGGAAAGCTGGAAAAATTCAGTCTTGGTTCCATTAAGACTCTTGACCCAGTCTATACATAGTTTCCACCCAGTCTCTGTAAATCTCCCTCTCCAAGGCATAACTGTTTTTTTCCAATTTCAAATCATTATATTAGAAAGTTTTTCTTATCTTGAATGAAATGTTGCCTTCCTACAGTTTGCAGTTCTCTCTCTTAGCCCCTAAGAGAAATGCTAAAGGTTCTTCTGTATGGTAAAGAGCAGGGGATAATGAGGGAAGTGATGGTAAGCCATTGAGAGTCCCTATAAAGAAAACCAGCTCCTCTTTCTGAGCAGGCCTTCAGGAACATGGTGATAATAATAGGGTTCTAGCCAAATGTGTGTGTAATGTGAACACCAACCAACAAACAGGATTTCCTGCCCCAAGCTCTATTCTGTCTCTGGGAAGTCATCTCACGGTCACTTCTCATGTCATGCATAACATCCTTTCCTGAGAGGCAGTCTCTGGGACACTGAGCCCATGCTGGCCAGGAAGTCACAAGTCAGAGGGCACCCAGTGCTGAGGCTATAATAGTGCATTTCAGGCTGTCTGACTTGTAGGATCAACCTCTCTGAGGGTGAGGGACTGTATGCATGGCATGTACAAGATGCTCAATAAATACTACTGAATTAATCTGAATTGAAATAAGGTCAATTTTCAGGATTTCAGACCATTTGCTAATAACTAAGTGGTGGGTTAAAAATAATTCAGATTTTCTGATAGTCACAAGCAACCCATAGATTCAACTGATATTTTCTATGTACCAGATACCATAAATGCTAAAAACCATTATAAAGATGAATAAGACCTTTTTTTTTTTTTGCCCCTAAAAGACTGCTGTTGGAAAAGAAAGATATGAAGAAATGACTTAATACAATGTGTCTACACAATTGTAGGGTTGTATGAGATTCTTGTAGAATCTTAGACTTTACTGCATGTGCATAGAGAAATAACATTTGGGATAATAATTATGAAGGTTTCTCTAGTATCTGTTTCTCTGTAAAGTATATATTAACTCATTCAATTTTTACAGGAAAGCTGCAAGTAGATATCACTATCCCTAGGGAAAATGAGAAAACTCAGATTCAGTGAGAGTAAGGAACTTGCCCAACACTGCACATCTTGGAAAGAACAGGGCAAAATTTGCTCTTTTCCTCTTAAATCTCTAGTCTTGAACTTAAATCTTTAATCTTCCAACCCCATGATAACCCTCACTCCTTAAAAAAAAAGTCTTACAAATTGCCTTGCCCAGTTTACACTTAGTTTTTCCTTGCAATGTAGCTGATGATTATCTGATACAAAAATAGGGTAACCAGGTAACCATTTAGAGTGAACAGGGGGAGCTCCGGAAAGACAGCTGGTGGAGGGTGTGGCAGGATCAGACACCTGCCTGGCCCTGCCCTGTCGTGGCAGGATCGGACACCTGCCTGGCCCTTCCCTGTCACTATTTCACTGTGTTCTGCCCTGCGTTCTGCCTTCCTTCCTTTTGAACAGAGAAAAGAAATGCATGGGGAATTTTCTTTCAGTGCTGATTTACAAAATGGCATTTGGGAGGGCATTCAAGATTCTCTCCACCACCTGGTGACTTTCCAGTCTTATTTCCGTTTCTACTATTTGGGAAATGCATTTTACTTTGAAGGCAGGTCATAATGCTAGGCCAGCAGATAAATATCAGATGGAACCATTTTTTTCCCCCTGAAAATTCTTTAAATTTCTCAAAAGTTCAGGACCTACTCTTGGTTCTCACTACCAGAAGAAGAGTGATCACAGTCCACAGTGGATTCATGTCTTATCTTCCACATTCACTCCAAGGTGTACAGTCATTGACTATGCTGGCCTACACTTTCGTCATTTTTCTCTCCTATCTACTGAGATTACATATGTGATTAAACACACAAGTAATGCAGTGCCGCTGAACTTGCATTTCCCCCAGATGTTCTGAGGCATGCCATATTCATGCTATGCTGTTTTCTTGATCTAGAATGTCTTTCCTCTACATCTCCCATGTCCAGATGCTAACTCCTTGGGAAGCCACTCATGACTAGTACCTCTGTTTTTTCACACCCCAAATGTCAGCACTAATCTGGACTTATCCCTCCAATGAATTTGTTCCTTTTAATGATGAAGACTGTACACCTCACAGGGAGTTCATTATGTCATAACCATATGTGACTTCTAGGTGATCATATACCTTCTGATGATAGAATTCATGCACAGCTCATCTTTATAGCCATAGAGACTGAGCATGCCTGGCATATAGTAAACCCTTGGTGTTTATTAATGAGTGGAATTTATAAAATGTAATTCAGAAAAACTTTTTGGTGGGGGGTGCTTCTTATATATTAAACAGAACTTATTGCAGTTAAGTATCACCTCACTATGACCCCATCAGGAGCAAAGCCTTTCTATTTCTCCTGTGTCAGGGTGTAGCAGCGTTCTAAAGGAATGGTTAGGACAGATGAACTGGGGACCTGAAACCACACTTGACTAGCACAAGTGTGGGGAACTCCCTTTTACTGTAGGAAAGGAGAATGATCTGAAAGAAACCATTTCCTGCCCCACCTCACCACCTAATTTTCACAGAGAGAGAGAGTTGGAGGAAGAAGAAGAAGAAGAAGAAGAAGTAAAAAGTCATGTTTGTACAAACTCCCAATGCTATCCACATCTTAATAACGTTTCCACATTCTTCCTTGTATTTCTTTTTCATGAATTCTCGGTGTTTAGGGGTAGACAATTTTAACAGGAATTTTCTAATGCCAATAGGCACTACAATCACAATTCCACAGTCACCCTGGAAGATCAGTGGAGCTAATAATAAAAGTTGAGATTTCACCAGAGCCGTATTCAAAAGGACTATCCACAGCTACATACACTGCTGGTTCTCAGGCATTGCCTTTTCTGCCATTTCCCGATGCTTTCACTTATTTCAGCCCTCTCCCAAGTAGCAAATGACAAAGCAAGTATTGGGAGGTCTGGAAGTGAGAGAAGAGGGGCTTATTTTTCTTGCAGGTTATGAACATAGTTCCTACTATAAGCATTTGACACAGGCTGGCAGGACTGAGGGTTAGAACTGGAGATAACCCCCAGGACGAGGCGTATTCTAGGTGACTGCAGGTGCAGCTCGATTCCTTTACCAACACCGTCCCAGGGGGCCGCTCTCTCGGCCATCCAAGGAGATAATCTCCAAATGTACTACTTTCAAGGCTGCCATCTGTTGCTTTGCCACTGAGTCTGACTACCTAGATTTCCCAGGGGAAGGGCCATCATGCACCTCATTTTCGGGAGTCCCTTTTCACTATTCCTCTATGACATGTGCCCATTCAGAATCCAGATTGGCTACATGGCAAAGCTGATTTTCTGTAATCCTCACTGCCACCTCATGGAATAGATGTTCCTATCTTCCATTTATAGATAAGGGAACTGAGCTTCAGAGCAATGAAATGCATGTCTCAGTAGCACATTTATTTCATGTAGGCCCAGATTAAAATCGGAGGGTTCTGGATTCCAAAGTCCATGCTATTTCTGCCATGCCCACTTGCTTCCTCCCAGTCAAGTCACCACATATACGGACAGTGGGCTGCACAGCTAGACCCAGAGAACACACAGGACTGGCACCACCTTCTCCTAATTCCTATACTGGATTCTCAGCACACGCTCTGAGGCTGGGGCTGCCTGGCTCTCTCATGTCCTGTTTCATCGTTGTGTTTAAGTTTCTACTTAAAGAGTAACACACATCAAAATATAGCCTTAGGTGTCCTTCTTTTAAAACATAACACTTATACCTGGATTGATCTTTTCCTGCTTGACCTCTTTCCTCTTCTAACTTACGCTCACAACCAGCCAGCGTGGCAGTGACTCTTACGGTCAAAACTACTGTTGCTACAGTTACTCTTAAGATAAAACTCCAACCTCCCCACTGAGGTGTGAAAGTTTATTCATTTCCTGTCCCACCTTCACCTTATTTCCCATCACTCTTATTTTAATTGTTTCCTCCCTGAAATGTATGACAGTCACATTTTCAATGGCTTCAGCTAATTTTCATTTATGCTTGGAATTCTTCCTCCTTCCACTTTCACCTGAAGACGTCCTCTGCTTTTATCCCAGGATAGTTCCTGTTACTTTTGAGCTCATACCTCACCATTGGTCTCTGCATCCTTTGTGCCCACGCCCACAGCACCCCCAAGGCATTCACACCTGTCACACATGTATTAGTCTGTACCTTTCTTCTCCTCAGAGATGTGTGCTATCTCTGAAAAGCCACTGCCATGCTGAGGCAGAGAGCTGAGATCAGCAACCACTTGTTGATTAGCTAGATTTATGGCTCATTTCCACAGAGAGGTGGCAATACACTGGTTTTATTTATCAAAAGCCAAGACTGAGTCTAGGTTTTCTTTCCTTTCTTTAATTAACAAAACTTCATACTTTGTAGTTTTGAATGTTTAACTGTCCTAGGGAGAGCTGAGTGGTTTAGAAATGAAACTGAAAATTTCTGGAGTGCTGTGCTTGAGCCTTGAATGTGCTGATTTTCCTCAGGTGTTCCTGCATGCCTTTTGGAAACCCCTCTAAATCAAACCCAGGTTCTTGTAAACTGCCTGTGTCTTTTGTGCTATTAATTGCCCCTTGGAAGTCTCTGGCATCCAAAGTCTCCAATCAGAAGAACTGGGCTCCTCATTCAGGTCTAAAAATCAAAGACTGTTAGAAAGTCTGAGAGAGGGGACAAGCTGGTTCTTACCAAAGCATCTGCCACTTACTTTTCTTTGCCTTCAAGTAAGCCAGTACAGGATAAATAAGCTGAACCCTTTAATGTACTCCAGACATTTCCTTTAGTTACCAGATTGCCTAAGAAGGTGCATACAAACAATATACATTTCTGATGCACTAGAAGAAGGGCCCATCTGAGCCAAAGGATGCATTTTCTCTGCTGTGAAGCTCACCACTGCCTGAAAAGCATGTTTTCTATACCCAGGAGGGTATCACATCTGAACACTACTCCCAGTCCAACAGCCTGTGCTTGGGCCTGATGAAAAGGATGGGAGGTAAGTCCCATGTCTGGCTACCCTCTTCTGGAACCACTACCAGCTCGCTAGTCACTGCCTCACCAGGCCCTAGTCTGAGAAGGACAAGATCAAACAGGAGACTGAAGGGTGAAGGGGCGAAGGGAGCTGGGCTCAAAGGCAGCCACAGGGGATGGTATTCTCTCTTACCCGCTAGGCCTTTGTTTTTATTTCTCTCTCTCATTTTGCCTTGGGATCAGTTTTCTCCCAAAAGATAGAAAGGGGAGACTTCTAAGGGGAGAAAGGTTTACTGCTACTGGCAGTATTTTATTTTATGCTTTTGGTTCTTAATTGAGAGTTATTGAGTCAAACCCTGTTTTCTTTTTATAAATACCCATTTTTCTCAGCCTGCCAAAGGTGTGCATGCCATTCTTTGGCTTTACTCTAGAGGTTCACTAGCTAAGGACTGGTGAGAGGGGAAGACACATTCCTCTACCTTACAGGTTCAGGCTGGTTAAGGTAATCTTTTTTCAATTCTCCTCTATAAATAACCCTGAAGCAGCTGTTCTAAATGTCATCAGAGGCCCTATGGAAAAATAGATTTTCATATACTGGTTCTGTTGACAACGATAACTCAATAGGACATGTTACAGAGATGTCTTTTTGTTTAAGCTAGATTTTACTTAGCAGGTTTCCGAAAAGCGGCATTTTCCTAACCTGGGGTATGTGAAAGCCAAGGCCAGAATCCACCTTGACACAGGAAAGGAGGGAAAGGGCACGGTTGCCTAGGGTAACAGCAAGGTGTTGCTTACCTGTGATCATGCTCAGTGCTGACAGGCATGCTAAGGCTTGGATATCAAGATTCAGGCTCTGCAAACTTAAGGAAAAGTCTTTAATGGAGTCGAGCCACTCTCCAAATCCACGAAGGCACTGAAGTCGATGCAGGACAAGTCCATTGCAGAACACAAACTTATCTTCAGCAGTGTTCGACCTGTAAGACCAAGCCGTGGAGGGCGGGGTGAAGAAACAAATCAAGCAGGTCTTTCCAAGTGGGTAACACCCTAATACCCAGAACCCCAGACTGTCATGGGGCAGCCTTCAGAGCCCAGTGTGGGGCTGTGAAACCTTCCCAGATACCCCCATTTGTGGTCCTGGTCCACACCACCACTGTCTGTGCTGACTTCCTCAGTATCGGCTCAGAAGCTGCTCTCATTGCTAGAGTCAGTTGCCAGCTCACTTCTCTGTGGCAGGGACAGTACAAGACAGAGCAGGCATCTGGAGACCAGGGCACACCCTCTCTGTGCACCTTGCCCTTCCGTGCTCCTTGAACATTGCCTGTCCTTCATTTTCTTAAATGTCAAAACCCAAGAAGGCCTGAGGCTAAACACTACAATTCCATTGTGCAGACTCTTAAGCACACGGAGTACCTGCAAGCACCAGAAGTCAGTCACAAACTCAGAAAGAGCATAAAATAAAAGGAATCTTTATTTTGTTTTACTGTCTTTCTTCACAGTAGGGCTATAGAGGGTGATTTGTAAATGTGCCCCAATAGGTCATATGGTTACATCCATAGTCACCCTCTTCTTCTCTCATGAAAGCTACCCTGGAACTTCTACTTGGACATCAGCTTTTGGCTGTGGGGCCACAAACACACCTTTACTCTCTCTGAGCTGCCTTCTCCTCACCTTCCGACAGGAATTCTAATTGTTAAGATTGTAATGGGACTTAAATAAAGGCTTTAAAAGCCCATGCACAGTGGCTGGTTCGTAAGAGGAGCTCAGTGAAGATTAGATGTGACCAATTTCGATTCTCTGTCATCCTTACTTTGATTTTAACTTTTCCTTTAATTTTCAAATCTCTTGCCACAGTTATCTACCTCTCTGGGTCTATGAACAAGTTAATATCTCTTTAACTGCTCTTGGAGAATAGCTTTATTCATTCATTCCTTTCGCAAGTATTTCTGAGCATCAAACATAAGCCAGAGCTAGCCACTGGAAAAACTCAGTGGATGTGGTGTGTATAGTGTATGCCCATGTGGAGCTTATTCCCTACTTAACTGTTTGTTGCCTGCTTAGCAGATGACAGTCACATCGCTGACTCAATTTCTATGTACACTAGATTGGTGCAGATTATGAAAATTACGGACTTTGCTGTGATTCCATCTATGTGTCTCCTGCAGATGCTCCAGAGAGGCACACACAGCAGATGATTCACTGTCAGAGTTTAAAACCTGGACCTCAGAGCACCAGCATCAGAATCACTGGAGCATGAATTAGAGATGCAGGTTCCTGGACTTCCTCCAAGGTAGCACTAAACCAGAATACTTGGGAATGAGGCACAGGAATCTGCACTTTAAGTGAGCTTCTGGTAACACAGTATGAAACTGACAAGGGTGGAAGGGAAGAAAGGAAAGAGGGGGAAAGATAATGGTCTTTCCTATAGAAATTCTGGGGAAATGTTGGTACCATGTCCTATAAGTATACAACTACAAGGAGGCAAGGACAATGGAATTTGAAAACACTACATATTGTAGACTCCCCCAGCCCCTATAGAAAAGAGCATGAAAGTTTCTCAAAAGATTAAAAATGGGGTCCTCCCTTGGGCCCTCCCTGATGGCGCAGCGGGTTAAAGCACAGCACTAAGAAGCTTAAGCCACTTCAGCATGAGTTCGATTCCCGCCTGCCTGGGAGGTGATCCACATGGCGTGGCAGCCCTCTCCTGACCCGCCTGCTGCTCCCCTAGGCAGTGTACTTCATCAATCTGCCTGTTCTGCTCCCCACTCTATCTCTCTGGTGAATCTTCTCACCCTCCGCATCTCTGGCCTGTACCCCCGTACTGTATGAATAAATAAATAAATCTTTAAAAAAAAATGGGGTCCTCCCTGGTGCAGTGCAGGTTAAAGCACTGCACTCAGAAGCTTAAGCCAATTCCGCATGAGTTCGATCCCTGCCTCCCCCAGAGGAGATCCACATGGCTGGCAGACCTCTCCTGACCCGCCCGCTGCTCCCCTCAGCAGTGTACTTCGTCGATCTGCCTGTTCTGCTCCCCACTGTGAATCCTCTCACCCTCTGCATCTCTGGCCTGTACCCCAGTTCTGTATGAATAAATAAATAAATATTTTTTAAAAAAAGATTAAAAATGGACCTGCCATATGAGACCCGCAAGTCCACTCCTCGGTAGCTGCCTGCCCTAAAACCACAAAAACACTAATAAAGTAAACTGCACTTCCATGGTCATTGCAGCACTATTTACAATAGCCAAGCTATGGAAACAACCTAAATGCCCCTGAACAGATGAGTGGATCAAGAAGTTGTTGTCTGTATACATGGTGGAATACTACTTAGTGATCAAAAAGGATAAATGCATGTCATTTGTAGCAACATGGATAGGGCTGGAAGGGATTATATACTAAGCAAAATGAGGAAAAAGACACATATCCCAATATGGAATGGTATCACTTATATGTGGAATATAGAGAAACCCAACAAAGGACTAGTAAGTCACACTTAAAAATTAATCCTTGAAAACTGACTACAGAACTGAGGCAACCAGGGGTAGGGATGAGAACAAAGTGGAGAGTGAGCACAATGGACTGTGGTGGTGGAATGGTGGTGCTTTGTGGTGTGGTCACAGCACCAGAGGGAATCCCATACTTCCAAAATACTAACAATGATGTAAACTAGCATTACCTCACAAAATATAAATTAAAAAAAAAAAACAAAAAAAAAAAACGACATATTGACTCTGAGACAATTTTAAATTCCAGGTACTAACTTTCTGAAAAATCGCCACCTCTCTTTTGGTGTCACTGAACACAATAAGTTGAACCAAATCTACTTCAGAAGCTATCCTCTTCTAGTAAATGCTAGAGTTTACGATGCTGTGGGAAGTCTCTAGAGGCCCATCCAGTATATTAGAACAGTAACTTGTTAAATAGAAACCAGTGAGGTAAATGTGATGTTTAAAACAATTACTTGCTCCTATGACCTCCTTCATCTTGAGGATCTTCCTAGAATCAGAAGGTTGGAGCTGCAAGGGGATCCTTTAACCATTAAACCCAAGCTCTTCATTTACAAAGAAGGAAACAGAATGTCTGGAGAGGCAAGTAATCTGTGCAGGGTCTTACAGCAAGTCCCTGTTGGACCTGAAAGAGCCCAGGAGCCTGGATGCTGGGTCAGAGCTCTCCCCACTGTGCAATTCAATGTCTAACAGTACTTCTTATTCCCTTCTCGAGCAAACTTTTCACCTTTGGTTGAGTTACAAACACAGTAGGTTTTGAATGTTTTTTAAAGGAAGGAGTAAACTGAGGAAGATAAAAGGAATTACCTGATGGAAAGTCTAAGAACAAACAGCTCCAAAAAGGCTGATTCTATTAGTAATGTCTGATCTTCTTTAGGGAGATCAGTAAATCCAGGAATCTTTTCTGCCCAGCTTCTGGATACATCAATGGAGGCTGTCAGAAGGTTGTAGAACTGTTGTACGTGCTCAGCATCTGTGCCTGCAGCGGCCTGGTCAGTGGGACAGTACTAAAAGGCAAACCACAGATGGCAGAGTTAGCTCAGTTCAACTGGTTAATGACATCATTTGCAAATTGGCTTTTCCAATGCCTCCATCCATACTCTTAGGTCCCATGGTTTATCAAAGCCCCTTTGCACTCATAGTCTCACCTGCTTCTCACAGTGACCCTGTGATATGATATAATAAATAGAGTGAATTTTGTCACCATTTAATAGAAATTTGCTGACATTTCATTAAATGCAGTAGTTTTCAACCTTGACTGCAATTACCTAGAGAGCTTTAAACAACACTCATGTCGGGGTCATATCCACAATGATGCTAACTTAACTGGCCTGGGATGGGACCAGTCATCAGGAATTTTAAAAGCTCCCCAGGTGATTCCAAAGGGCAGCAATCATCACACAATGTATGTCTAAGTGTCTACTGATTCCACTGGACAGAACAGCTGTCTCCAAACAGATGCTTAATTAATCCATGGTCCTCCAAATGTGCTCCCTGGACAGCAACAGCAGCACAACTTGGGAGTGTACTAGAAATAAAAATCTTGGGCTTCACCCTATACCTAGAGATTAGTAACTCAAGGGAGTTAACTGTCTTGATATGGCAAGACAAGAGATAGCAATGCAGGCACTTAAGAGAGCTGTAGAAATTCTTATGTAAATATGTACCTTCAACTTATTTTATAGATGAGAAATCCAAGGATCAGCGAAGCAAAGAGATTTTCCCAAGTTATATAGTTAGCTGTGGTAGAACCAAGAGCTACACATGGCCCAGTGATTTCAAGGCCTAATCTGGCTGTGAATATGTCATTACTACCTGGTCATCCATGTTTAAAGCATTGTTATGTTGGACTCTAACTGGAGGCCTTCAGACATGTATTCACTGGGCTACATTTATGTCAACAGCACAGTGACTGTCACATAATGGTACTTCAATAAATCATGCCTGAATCTTGTTCCATGAACGAATAGTCAGGGGAGTTCCTTGTTTCGCCACTGTGCCTAAAAGCTGGAGGAAAAACAGCCAGTTGAAAAGCCAGTTGCTTAATTGGGGAACCCTACTTAATTATGCCCAAGGAAATGAGGTGCTGTTTTGATTGGACCTATTCCCTGCCCACCCCCCACACTTTGTGCTTTCCCAAGAGGCATCATGAACGGACAAAAGAAACACCTCCAAGGACACTAGCAACCCTAACCCTGTGTTTGTCCAGGTCCCTAACCTGTGAAATAATGCAGCTGTCCCACTTACTTAGTTTTCTGCGATAAATTACTTCACTTTTCTGAACCTCAGTTTGCTCCTTTGTAAAAGGGGGATAATACTTTCCTCAACATGTCATAATGAAATGTGAGACCACTTGTGAAGCATCCAACACACAGAGCACTTTTAACAAATGAGAGCATTGATGATACTGAGTGTGTCTGTAACACACTGTCCCTTAGATTCCATATTTATAAAAAGAGGGAAGGGGTTGAACCAGAAGGTTTCCTGTTTGCAGCCCTGACATTCTAGAATCTTATCACATCAAGTCCAGTTCAGAACCCTGGCTCCTCTATTCCCAATCACCCCCTTGAAGGCTGGGATTCTCTGTATATTCTATGATGTAATGGACCATGGGAGCCACGTGCAGGAGAAGGAAGCAGTCCTCTTTCCCAAGGATGTTAATTCCAGGATGGTGGCAGTATCCTGTGCGTAGACACCTCTTAATGCCCTTCTGCACCTATACTAGCCACTAAAGGAGAGTGGGAAAAAAGGAATTTTATGTTATTATTTTTTTACATTCTCTTTGATAACTCTAACTGCACTTGCTCTTTAAGGGCAGGATGAAATTGAGGGTGAACCATTTTTTAAAAGCTGGTAGCACTACACAGGAAATTAGCAGTGGGTGGTAACATGGAATAGAGAAAATATGTTGGATCAGGCAGCAGGTCATGGGGTCCTCCTCTGGGTTCTGGCAGTGACTTACTATGCAACCCTAGAGAAGTCACTTAACCTCTCTGTGTCTGCGTCTGCCTCTGAAGCCACTGGACTAGCCAAGTTCACTGGCTCTTGCTGAAAGTTTAGTTTCATTGTGGTCTGACAACAAACACTTTAATTTATTAAGGTGTGATTTATGATCCCAGGTGTGGCCTATCCTGGAGAATGTTCCATGTTATGGCTATTGCATTTGATGATTCTGAATGTTACTAATAACGTCAGTTATGATGAAATTGCCTAGAATTTAACACTGATTCAGCATTATTTTCTTTTGTAACAGTGTCTTAATTGGAGAGAAAAGGACTATAGGCCTTGGAATGGAGCCTAATATTTTCCTTCATCACTAATTTCCCTGATACCATGGCTTACAACTCAACAATCGCTGCTTCTAGTATTTGTTCAGAATCCTCCAGAGTGCTTAGTGTTCACCTGGAGCTCTCTGCAGACCTCGGCCCCTGCTGGGTTATATTTCATGCATCCTGCACACAGGAAAATGTGGTCCCTGTCTATACTACATACAAAATTTTCTCTGATTGCTCCAGCAAGGGGAAAATCTAGCAGACCTTGTGTGTCAGATTCCAGCCAGACGTCCTAGGTTTCACCTACAGTGATTCTGGTCCACATTCTAGAATTCTGGAATCAAACTGCATTCAACCTGAGGAACCAGTAAGTTGGGTGTGGCCCGAAGATTAGCATATAACACTGGGGGGGAAAGACAACCAAGTATCCCCTCTACAGAATATAACATTTAAAGAAACAGCAGAAAATATTTTTGATTCTTTTTCTGCCTGCCCTTACAGTTTATAAACCTTCACTTAAGGAATTCTGGACCAGCAGTTGGAAGAACTGGGCCCCAGTTTGGCTTCTACATTCTTCTAGCCGAACTCTGTTTCTGGACAGAGGAGATCTAGGGTTTAACCAAAGAAAATCTAGAGATATTTGTTTATTGATTCCAATTGGCCAGAGAAAGACTTTAAAAATGAATCCCTTTTCCTGTATGTGCTATTTTTATTCTAACCTATATGGAAATTGATTCATTAAAAATCTGGCTTTACAACCAGCCAAAGACACAGTATTACATTTACTGACAGCTGGTATCTAGAGGAGATTTCTCCAAAGCACCTAGAATAAGAATCTAGAGATGCCGATAATGATAGATGTTTAAAGTAAAATGAGTCTGCATATTTCATATGGCATCAACACTATTATACAAGTCAGACTTCAGAAATGGCCTAGGTCTAAAATAAAATTTTTAAGTGGGATTAAGTGAGATCCTTTGTCAATACCAACCCCTCCAAAATTAGCAACACAATGCCTTTATAATGTGAAACCTATTTACTTTATCTCACCTTAGTCCAAGTTAAATTTGTAATATAGCCTTATAATATTTTATCCCTCCCATGTTACTTTTTCCTGGGTCTAATTTCTTTATATATATTGAATGTGATCATTCTATGAGCCATAAAATTATATAAACATAGTAGCTTAACTTTGTTCTTTAACATAGAACTTTAAATAATAGCAATTAATCTGTTTTCCTCTACATTTCTTCTTTTTCAAATAATAAGCAACAAAGCTTAAAAAACCTTCCTCTCCTATCTGCGGCATCCCTTTATTTAGTTACTTATTTCCTTGATCTTTCCTTCACTGGCACGTAAGCTCAGTGATGGAGGAACTTCTTGACAACAATGTTCTCTAGAACAGTGCCTGATACCCAGGGGCTTTTTAACAAATATTTGCTAAATTAACTAATTTATGGAAAATTCACTTTTCTCTTGTTCATGCCTTCTCAGCACCTCCCCCCAAAAGCTGGCAAATAGGTCATTCAAAATAAAACTAAATTATATTGACAGTATTCATACCTGATTTTGCCAAAGAATCATCCAATGGACTTATTAAGTGTAGATTCCTGCCTGTTACCCCCCCTCTCCACCACACTGCTCCCCCACCTCAACACACACTCTAGCTCTGCTCCAGTAGGGCTGGGAGTCTGGGTACCACACTTTGGGAAATGCTGACTGTACCCCTAGTGGAATCCTAGCAGGTACAACAGACTGAGGGTCAGGGGTTGAGAAGGTTGCACAAGATTACTGGAGTGCACTTGGTCTAACCTCCTCACTGTGGGAAACTGAGGTCCACAGGAGGGCAGGAACTGGTCTGAAATCACCTAGTGAATTGGTGGCAATGTGAGGGTCTTCTGGGGAGTCCCATGAGACTGCTCTTTGCAGGAGCTTCACGCTGTTTGCTTTGTATTCTACTTGTCTTACATTTCTCGGGCTCTCATGTTGACATATTTAGATGCTATTTGCTGATGCCTGCTTTTATCTGAGCAGAATTTCCTGTATTGTTACTATGCTAAGTGACACCAATTGCCAGAAAACATTCTATTTTGCTGAAAAATACTTGAAATGACCAATTAATGAGGATGTTAAATATATTTTCTCATCGGTAATTATGCAAGCTATGAAGCCAAGCCTTGTATCTATATATACTTGTATTGCTAAATTAAAAGCAACTGTGAGGCAGAGAATAGCAACATTTCGAGGAGAAACAAATCAAATATGACAAGTTTTGACTGTACTGATATATAGTGATCTGAGCTCACTTTTGAAGGAGGGAAGTTTGGCCCAAAGGAAAAGAGAAGGTCCTAGCGCCAGGAACGCTTCAAGAGCAGGGAGCTGTCTTGCTGGCCTTTAAAACATTCATTCCCTCTGTGACTTGGAACACAACTCCTCCATCTCCCTTTTCCACAAGTGGGGAAAACCATTGACTTACTATCTTATCGGCACCTACAGTACAAAAGATTAGAACATACCTGTCTGGAAAACATTTTCTCATTTCTCTGTATCCCTGATTCACTTGGGGCAATTAGTACCTTTCATATATCGTTTTGGTCAAGAGAGCTATTTGGCTCAAATGTGACAGGGAAAATTCTAATTAAAATATAGTAAGCCATGGATATACACTAAAGTTTACATTGGTTATCACAAAGGAGTGACATTAGGCAAGAAAAATGTAGGTGAGACTTTCATTTTTCATTTAGCCACTTCTAAATCATATGCCTTTTAAAAAACTGTGGCTATATATTATCTAATAAAGCGTCTATTTTTTAAAAATCAAGTAAACTGAATAAATAGAAGTGGCAGTCTGGTGGAATTGGAACACTTTAACTTGAGTAATGTGTAAGGTCAGTGTTCTGCCACTTAACCTGTGTAGTCTTTATTTACTCCTCTAAAAATATGAAGGTTGAATGGGATGCTCTCAAGGTCACCTCTAATTCTATGAATTGTAAATATATGAAACTTTAAGGAGCAGATATTATGAGCATTGAATTTCAGTGAATGACATTCTAAGGAAATTACTGAAGCCATAAATTATACAACCTAAAGCTGGGGCTTAAATGATTATGTAAGAACATATGTGATGGTGCCTAACTCAAATGAAGCACTTGATAAATTCATTTCATGCTAATTTTTTTAGTGAACTAAGCAAGTTCAATTTTGTTAAATGACAAATCACAACACATATTCTTGTGCGTGTGTGTATAAAATCACTTGCATTTGGGGACAATAAGGTAAATGCCAGAATCATAAAAACTTAGGGCTGGAAAGAAATGAATATCATCCAAAATAATCTCTTCTCTTAAAGTTCTGTTACTTGTTCTCCTTAGTTACTTTTAATGTTGGTGAGCTCATGCTCCCATAGCAGTCCCTGTAACTAAGATCTCATTTGTCCTTGTCCTTAGAGTAAGCTGCAAGGGCCCCTCCTTCTCCCTCAAGAAATGCTCTTAGGAACAGCAGTCTTCTTTGCATCAAGGCAAAAGAGTGACCAAATTCCAAACCTTCTCATGTCCTGTCCACATAATTCCATTTTCTCTAACTACTTCTTACATGTTTCTAGAAACAGTGGATCTAAAACCCTGTTAAATCCCAACTTGGAACTAGAAGGGTGGTCTGATGGGACAGAGTTAAGGGGATCCTCGCCAGCTTGGTTCTGGCCTCATACTTCTACTCTCACAGTCAAGGCCATTTAGCATCCCTCCTTCCCAGCACACGTAACACCTTGCTGCATTATATTGCCTGTGTATAGAATAAACTCTTAACATGAACTACTGACAGGCCAAGGTTCTCCCATTTTTTGAAATCTAAATGCTGAGATTCACATTTATTTTTGTTAACTTTCTTCATGATGATTTCAGCCCATCCTGTTCCAACCTGTCGAAATCACTCTGAATGTTGATACTGACATCCATCATATTAGCGATCCCTCCCAGCTTTCTGTCATCTGCAAATGTGATCAGCATGCTTTCTATGTCTTCATCCAAGTTTTTGATGAGAACTCTGTATTTTTTTAAAAGTCTTTTAATTTAATTGATTTGGGTCCAATTTTGATAATTTTGTAAAGCTATCTAAAAGGAGGAAAATCCAAACTATGAGGTTCAACCCTGATTCAAAAACAGTGCAATAAAATAAATACACTTTACAAAATTGAGCCAGGCCCCGAAGGTAGCATCAATGTGACCCAGACTCTGGCACGCTCCATCTGCTATTTTGGACAAAGCTAACAATTAAATTGGATAAATGTTTGTTGATGAGGATGATGACTCCAGTCTAACACACTGAACAGTACAGAGGCAAGCAAACACGCTGGATTGATTTTTCAGTGTGGAGACAGTTCCCAGCTGGGACAACTCAAAGTGCTAGGGCGGCTTTGTCACTGAATGACTAATTAGGCCATGTAGCCCAATAATTGGATAATTTGGGGCCAAAAAATCACTTTTGGGTTTAAATTCTCTGGACTGACCATTAATTGCAGCTTCACATGCATTGGAACAATATCAGATTCTGCGCTGTGTGGCAGCATCGGCAGTGCATAGACGCTTCTTTAGTTCAGGCAGATTGTGTAAAGGGGAGGTCAGAGTTGCTTCAGAAAGGAGCAATATTTATTTCTAAATACATTTCTTGCATCTCCTCTCAGTGAAACTGGAGAAGCTGTGAACCTTGGTATTTAGGAGCATAGATTTAGGGATCCAATCCACTTGACTTCTAATTCTATATTTGATACATATTAGCTGCACGAACCTGGGTGACTCAGTCCTTTAACCTTTTCCAGTTGTAATTTCCTCATCTGTGAGTTAGAAATGATAATATCTACCTGAGTGATATTGTAATATGGCACCTGACATCGGTACTGTTTGTGCTCATTAGAACTCAACAAATGGTAGAATCAAAATGGCTTGGTCAAGGAGAAAACACAGACAGAACTGGACAAAATCTGTAACAAGTATTATCTTGTTTCAATTTTCACAATCCGATACTATTATTGCTTCACTGTAGGAAACTGAGGCATTACAAGGTATAATGAGTTGCTCAAAGTCACCTACTTCCTAAACGATGGTGTTGGGATTTTAATCTAGCCTGCCTGGTTCCAAAGTCTAAATCTTTAACCACAGCATTATTCTTTCAGACTATTATTTGAAACTTGACTTCCGTAAAGAGATGCTACTTATAATCAGAATAAGAGTCCTCAACCTTTGGTGTTAAGGATCTACCACCCTTCTATCAAGTCCTATGATCAGGTGTTGAGAGGAGGCTTCACAGTCTGTAATGAGGGTGGGGCAAGGGAATGAGGATCACAGTGGTGTATCAATCACCCTTTCATTTCTGTCAACATTGCAACTTAAGGGAGAGCACATCGAAGATAGGTTCATACTCTGCCAGCCATTCAACCAGAAGTTTGAAATATTGATTAGACCTTGGGAGGGCAATGTGGTAGTAACTGCCAAGCCAGATCACCCAACTGGGTGTTCTTGGGCTATGCAGCATGTGTTTCTATGGTTTTTAAGAAAGCTATGAGTGGAAGTAACTATCCTTGCATTTCATGGTTATTTAAATGATTAAATGAGACAATCTATCACAATATCCATTATGAAAAAATTGCTCAATAATTGTGATCCTTTTTCCTTCCTTTTTTGCTTTGTGTGACCCTGTCTTACTAGAAGTTTACTTTTCGAAGTGTTCTTTTTTTTTTTGTAAACTGCCTGATAGTAATGTTTATACATTTGCTCAGAAAATACTTTATCATGCTGCCTTTGTGTTATCATAATTTCTGGGAATATTGAAAATTCAAACTGATATTTTACAATACCCCATATGAAATTAAAATGTTGATATTTTTTGGTTGACTTAAACAACACCACCAGTAATCATTTATGGTTTTCAAAACATTTTCACAGACACCATTCCTGTGTGACTGATGTTCAAAACATCCCTCTGAGGTTAAATATTGTAATCATCTCCACTGTAGGGATGAGAAAGCCAGGAGTGGGAGCCAGATGACACAGGCAGGAAGCAGCAGCAGCACCGTTCTATTCCTGTCCTCCTGACACCTCCTAATGTCAAGGTTAAGGCTTGTTCCTCTCCATCAGTGGTCTAATCCCTCTAAATAAACAGCAGGTCAATCAATGCCCATGCAATTGGATGAACTACTTAAGGATATCTTGAGGCTCACCCACATGGTTTGATCACAATATGAAAAAACCAGTAGTTACTTCGTGTGAACCGTGAAAGAAATCTACAAATTATCATTCACCTGTGCAGATTTTCATTGGCACAACCACCAGGAATCCTGCAACAATGGTATGACAGCTGCAGCTCTGTCAGCATCATTTTTTAAGGCATTTAGAGAGTCAATAAAGCAAACATTATTTGATGCAATGGATGCACTGGGATTGCTAAATGAAGTAAGAATTATAGAAAAGGTATGAAACCAGCTTAGCACAGTGTCAGGCACAAAATCATTCAACCCACTCTTATTACAAGTATCAAAATATAGATTATGAGTATTCATTGGAAAGCAGGACATCACAAAACTTACTCTGGAATAATCAAGATCTCTGGGCGTTGAATCTGTTAAAGCTCGGACAAGGGCATTCATCATACAGACCGGAGGAGAAGGCGGGGAGGGCTGAGAAGCGTCCTGCTGTAATGGGCTCTTTGGTTTGGAAGGCAGCCGACCTCTCCTCCCTTTCAGACTATCTGTACGGACAACTGATGGTGAAAAGAAAGGGAAAAAAATGTCTTCAAAGATATCCATGAATAGTCATAAATGACAGAAAGAAATCAAAACAACTACAGTTGAACAATCATGAATGAGACCAACCTTTTAAAAGTAGTAGTAAGTTTGGAATAAGTTCACACAATGATTTAATAAGAGTTGAAACAAGCAGCATAAAAGCCATCCTATTCTTACGTTTGATAATGAATTAGCTCTAACAGTCTCCTTCTTAAATAGAACAAAGATGTATGTACACAAGCTCTCTATTGATTTGAGAAATTAGAATAAGTAGTCCTCAGCTATTTTAAAATAACAGGTTGGAAGGAAAGGGAAACTAGGAAAATACACCACCCCAACATAAATATTAACATTTTTCAGTGATAGCTGAGAATATGTATGAGTGAGCTGAATCAAAAGCATTATATCCATACCTTCTTTAACCATTCCAACACTGAGACATTTCTGGAATCGACAGTACTGACATCGGTTTCGGCGCCTCTTGTCCACGGGGCAGTTTTTATTTGCCAGGCAAACATATTTTGCATTTTTCTGCACTGTTCTCTGAGAAAATACAATACAGAGATAGTCAACTAGTAGTTTCTGGAAAGAGGTAGGACCTGACAAGATGTATTTTAATTACAATGTGAAAAGCGACAGTGCAATTCGTATAATTAGATAAATTTAATTTCCTAACACGCTAGCCTGCAGGAAAAACAATTTTATTAGTGTTAGCTGCTGACAATGAAAATCATCTCGGATTGTTCTGAAGCAAGTCTCAGGAGACATCCAAGTCTGAATGATAAAATCATATCTGAAATTACCAGGTCAACATATCATACCTTGGAGAATTAGATTATCTCCACTTTTAATATCCCTTTGGGAACAATTTTCTACTTGTTCTACTCCCCTGATTATTGCTGACCTTATTAAAATAAAATCAAAATTATCTGGGATGTACTTTGTTGACTATCACTATTGTAAGTCAAATATTATAGTAGCTGGCTTTGTTCCCCAATAGAGACAAAATCATCAAAAGCAAAAATCATGACTTGTCTAATTAAAGCACATAGAAAATAATGTTTTAATGCAAGAAACTCTCAACCTGCCTGTGTACCTTATTTTATAACTAACGGAATATATTTGGGTTGGTAACCTGGCCATTTTTTTTTTTTTTTGGAATGCAAGTATTAAAATTGAATACTAAAAATCACTCTTGTAGCCAAGAAAAAAAAATGAATGAAAGAAATATGAGAGCCATTATTTTCAATGAAAATTCACATTATTAAGTTATTTCATAAATGAATATAGACATAGACATCAAAATAGCCTTATTACAAAAGACTCATCATAAAACTTGGGCTTGGATATAAGATAATGTATTCTTCAGAATCACATATAACTTTAAAATGACACATGGAGAAATAACCATGCATATTTTATGCTCCAAAATTTTAAAGTGCTTTATTTTTTAAAATTAAAAGCATTTGTGCAAATGGCTGTGTTTTTACTACTTATGGTGAAATCACTCAGAAATAACCTGAACCTAAAAAACTCCAACAAAGCATTAGGTTGGAATTTATTTGACAAATTACATGGTAAGAAATCCAGGTAATTTGGGATTGGTGATGTATTTTGTGTCCAAAATTCTAGATTTACTTGTACTCTTTCAGCAACCCTCCACCCACATGTACAAGTTTTCACCCTGTTGCCTTTCAATTTCATTTTAGAAGATAGTTTCTAAACTGCTTACATAATACCTTAAAAAATAACAAAGCCAAATATATTCCTCTTGCTTTAGTAAGGTGCTTCTAGTTAAAAATTCAAATTTTCAAAATACCAACATACTTCTGAATTTCCAGCATTTAAATTCTTAGCAGTTTGTAAGGGTGGGAAATATGTGTTTCCTAAATGAAGCTCTTCTTCCTTGAACATGCAATAATTTCTAAAACTATTTTTTTTGCCATCAACCTCAGTGCTATGTGCCAACGTGAGTACCAGTGGCATTTTGCCTCAGGTGTACATTTTCCCAATAACCTGAAACCTTTCCTACATTTGTGAACAGTTTAAAGACAGGGAGAGATCGTTACAGTTCAATCACTGAATTCCCATCATTAACTGCACTTCATGTCACATTTTTAAAGAATTCAATTTAATGGTAGAAAGCCACTGGGTAAAACCTGCTCCCGTTCCCTTAATTAACAGATCTGTGGGGTGGTTCTTCCTCATCCTACCCCCACCCGTTCAGGTATAGATTTGTTTTCAGGGGATTGCTACAGAAAAGTGAAGCTGTTGGGAAACATTTAATTGACATTCCTAGGCTAGGGATATGTATTAGCACTCTAGTATTCAGGGGGTGATTATATTTGTGGGTTACTGGTAGTTTTTCTTAATTGTTTTTCTTCTTTCCCCCCTTTTGGCCTCCCATTTCATTGCCCTTCAGTATTTCCACTAAGATGCTGTAAAAATCAAATCTGCTCAGGGAACTCAGTTATTTGAAAGTAGCCCTTATAAAGTTTGAGTAGTTAAAAGGGGAAAAAATTGCTAAACCACGAGTTCTACACTTGAAACATCACAACCTTCTATATGTGTTTGACATTTAAGATATTGCACAGTCTTTCCACAAGAATATTCTCATTTATCTGAAGAATTTAATTAATCACATGAATCCTCTCCCTAGATCAAAAATAACTGTTGTTTGTTGGGATGTAGATCAACCCACAAACATGTGCATTTTTACAAATATTTTGTAGTTGACAATAATGAATTGATGTGTTATGGTTCTTTAAAGATTATGAATTGCTTTCATACATATGTTACCTTATTTAATAATGCCCTTTTCTGAATTTTATTCAACTAATATGGAAACTGTAGCCTGGAAAGACATGTCATACCCAATGTCATATAATTGGTTAGTGACAGCTCAAATACTCCTATTTGATTGCTATGACTCTAAAGCCAGCGTGCTTCTAGATAGATCTTATTGGCCTCCCAAGTCCCAGTTACCCAATCAGCACCCAGCTTCCCCTCTCCATCCTGCCCACCATTGGAGGATAGGGAGTAATTTTGGGGGGAACAGCGTTTATGGGCTTGTAAATGCTTGCAGCAAAGAACTGGGTTGGGTAACACAGAATTAAGTGGAGAAGTTGGAGAATTAACAGAAAAGGGAGAGTAGTAACATTCCTCTGAAATGTTAGAAATCTGAGCATTGGCTCAAGAGTCAGGAGAAACCAGCTGGACTGGCCCATGTGCTGCTGAATCACAGTGCACAGGCTGTACAAGCCTTCGCTTAGGTTTCAATTCCATAAGGATAAAATCTGGGGGAGACTAAAGACCCACACATAGCAAAACTCTCTGGGCCTGTAAGATAATGACAACCTGGCACTATGTGTGGAACAGAGGGGAGTAGATTGGTGACCTCCAGACTCCAGTGTCTATCTTCTTTGGCGGAATCCTTCCCAAACTGTCTAGCCAATTGTTCCTGTCTATTCTGCAGTTGCAGAGCTGTGCAAGGGTGTGTGCTATGCGGTTTCATGTGTGTGAGCTGTTATTCTCTCTCCTTCTCATTCTCTGGATGTGTCTCCATTTCCTTGCCTATCAAACAAGGATAATTACTATGTACCTGGGAGATAATGTTAACAAACATAGCCAGTAGTGGCCAGAATTCAGTCTCAGGTTTTTCTGTCTGTTTGATTCTAGTGTCCTAGCTCTTAGGGTTGCTTGAGATGCCCTGGGTCTGGCACACAGCCTTGATCCACAGAGGAATGCAGCGAGGTTTCTGCATGGTTGAGGTCACAGATCCTTTAGAGAATCTGTTGAAGAAAAATGCTCATAAAGTAATGCTGAAGTTGGGTTCACAGACCCTTCGAGTTCATCTCGGGGGTCTTTTTGTACTGAACCTCAAATTAAAGCTTCTTGAGAAAATGGATGTGGAGATGCTGGGAAAGACGGCAGGCACAGAGGGCATACCGATGACACCTGTCAAACTCGAACGGACTCATTTGGATGTTGTGGAGTGTCAGCAAAGGAGCTGGCCCAGAGGGAGGGGGCGCCAGGGGGCGGCGTGCGCTCACCTTGAAGAAGCCCTTGCAGCCCTCGCAGGTGCGTACGCCGTAATGCTGGCAGGCGGCGTTGTCCCCGCACACGGCGCACGTGCCCTCGCCGGACGACGAGCTCCTGTTGGGGGGCGATGGCAGGCTGGGGCTCTCGCCCAACAGGCTGGGCGCGGTGGGGGAGGCCGTGAGGCCCAGCGGCGGGAAGGCCAGGGCGGGCGCCCTCTTGGCCATCGGCAGCCCATAGGGGTGACCCTCGAGCGCGGCGGCCTGGCTGCT
>NW_004567107.1:23622208-23702785 GCF_000260355.1 Condylura cristata
GTGGCCGCCGGCCGGGCTGGGCGCGGGCGGGTGCGGAGGCGAGGGCTTGAAGTGGAAGAGCGGGAAGCGCGCGCCGGTCCCCGGGGGCACTGCTTTCATCGGCGGGTCGAGCAGCGGACCGGACGCGAGGCAGCCTTGAGCCGAGGGCAGCGCGTCGTCCCACAGCGCCCCCGCCTGCGGGGGGAAGCCCGGCGTGGTGGGGGTGGACGGCGGGGACGGCTTGAAGTACATGGAGGTGCTGGGTAGCACCTCGTCCTCCCGGCCGGATGGGGGCGGAATGGACGGCTGTTGCTGCTGCGGTGGCTGGTGATGAGAGTGGGGGTGAGGATGAGGGTGGTGATGGTGGTAGCCGTGCGCGCGGCCTTCCTCCATCTTGATCAAGGGTCGAGGCCCTGACGGCTGCATTTGGTACAGGCAGGAGGGCTTGAGTTCGTAGTTGCTCGAGTAGCCCTCCATGAAGGTACTGAAGCTGGGCAGGGATGTGGTGGCCGTGGCTGTGATCTCGGTACTGCCAAGGTCCATAGTTAGCTTGGTGTAGTCGGGGTTCATGATTTCCGGGCTGTATTCCGAGACATATGTCTGCGCTGCATAACTGGAACCTGGAGGCGAAGGGCTATACTGGGCTTGCACGCAGGGCATATCTGCTGGGACAGGGAAAAGAGTCTCAGAAGCATGTCAGCACTCTTTTCTAACCAATAGAGAGCATCACATTCATTGCTCTCTAATCTTAGGAAGTAGAAAGTGACACCTTTCTCTCCTGGTGGCAGCATAGATTTAAAGCCTGATGCTCCCTCCCTCCCATCCTTCCTTTTTTCCCTAGAAAGAAAGCTGAATCCCAGAGCGTCAAAGGAATCACCGGATGCTCAATGCCAGTCTTCTGTGCCCAACTTTTCTCCCTCCTACCCCCATATCATTCCCTCACAAGCCCGTGGATGTTTTCAGAAAGTGGTTGAAGTGGACCCAACTACATGTTGGGAAGGCAAAGAACCAGTTAATGTCCTGTTTGGTTGATTTTGGGGGAAAGAGGCCAGGACCCCTGAGTCACACACTTTGATTTATAAACCTGTTACTTTTTTTTTTTTAAGGCATTTTATGTAGGCCTTACTGGCCAAGGGAGGCAGTGACATTCTAACATCTTATGAGTGCCAACAGAGGCTACCCACACATGTTGTGGTTCCCTTCTCCCACCCCTTCCCCACTCCTCCAAACTGGACCCCAGTTGATGACTTCAGCCATCTAGGTGGTGAGGTGGGAACACAGGCCCAGGAAATGGACTGGGGGGAGTTTTCACCATCTGCAAAGAAAAAGATCAGCAGCTGCAACAAAACACCCACCAAACCTGCTCTGACATATATAGTATATATATAGTATATAGTGTGTGTGTGTGTGTATATATATATATATATATATATATATATTTCCCAATTTATGACAACAGTTTACAACTATCACAACAGGTGAGTTTGTCCATATAGTTTCTTATGTCTGAAGAATTAGTTGCCCTACAAAAGAAGAAAAGCAATTTTAAAATAGGTTTGTTTATTTATTTTGTCAGCGTGACAACGCTGAATCCCCAGTGCGGCTTGTATCTGGAATGCTTTCTATTATTGAGAGGTTGAACTGGATGAGGAGGCCCTGAGAATTATGGCTGTAGTGGATGACTTATCTAGTTATTTCATTTATGGCTAAAAATGAATGGAAAACGGGGAGTTTCTGGTAGCTGGCATTTCTAAACTAAAGAAAAAACCAGGTTTCTAACATTCATTTAAAGTCTATAGCATAAAAATCGCGACTAACAGCAAAGTGAGTACTTCCCATTTCCCTTGACATCTTTCTTTTATCCACATTTACAAATCTGATTGACTCATGCATATAAAGGATGAAATTTTGACTTGAAAAAAAAGTGTTGAGGGCCTGTTGAAAGAAGCAGTGGTGAGGAGAGGCCAGTTCAAGCCTTTCTTTGACATTCAGGGCCTTTAAAACCCTCACTGGTTAGAAGTTAAAAGATTACTTATCCTGCTGTTCAGTTATTGGGTTGAAAAGAATGGATAATCATTTAAAAGAATGAGCACTGACACTGTCATCTATTCTCTCTCCTCTAGGATTTCTCCATTAGTCTTTTCTCTCATTCTTACACTGCCAACCCCTACCTATTGCTCTTTGTGTCTTTTTGAGGTTTCTAGCTAGAAGAGCTGGCACGAACTGGGTTGTATTTATCTGCATATCTTTAGTATCTACACAGGCCTGAAACCTGGTATCTCTTCAATAGATGCATAGAGAGGTGTTATAATCCAAACCTGCAAACCTTACTTTATCCAGTTTAAATAGACTCCTTGCTTTTCAGCGCAAAGTTTTCTTTCCTGTGAACTTCAATAGCCTCAAATGATTTAGATAATAATAATAAAAAATTGCTTTCCATTGCTCGAAGTGATTTAGTGCCTAAACTAGATGTAAAAGGGAAAATGTAAAATGTTAAGGTGTATAAGGCCCTAATCTATTGGGGTGTGTATCCAGAGAATATATATATCTTTTCCTTAAAACGGGTATTTTTTTTTTTTTTGATAAATACAGCGCTTGATTTGGTGTCTCTACTAGATAGCAACAGGGTGTGGTATCCAGAGAAGCTTCGTGCTAGGAAGCCACCTGTGCTGTGAAATGCTCGGCCACCAGTCACTGTCCTGGCGCTGGGTAAGAAGACCAGCCTGCCAAGTTGAGCTGTGACTCCCTACCCTCTCTCCCTCGGCGGGGGAGAAATAAAGGGTCGTGCCTCCCGACCTACCTGGAGGATATCTTGCGCGCTGAATGGTGGGGCTGGGGGTCTCTCCAGCAGAGGCTGAGAGTGTAGGAGGTGGGGATGTCTGGCGAGGCGAAGCTGCGGCGGCGGCGCTGCCCGGCTCCGCTGAGAGTCCAGTCTCCCGGCCGGGGCTTGCGGGGCTGCGTTCTTCCACAGTGGTCTCTGCTGGCACCGGGAGAGAGGACAGAGGTCACCGAGAGATCAGGCTGGGGCACTGTGGCCTGGACTGAGCGTAGTGGACCACAGTAGAGGTAGGGGCCTTTAGGAATGCTACGTTAATTACGAAGAATGTAAGGATAAGGAAACAGAGCTTAAGGTGCCGGGAGTCCCTGGGCATGAAGCCCCATTCTGCTTTGAAGAAACCCAGGAAATGTTGTCCACATGTACCCGGCTCTCCGCGGTTTTGTGACAATGAACTGAGTCCAAAAAACTGGCAGCCTGTTATCGCCCAGAAATTGATCTCTCAGCCCCCACAATTGGTTCTGAGTTCGAAAAGTCAGGAAAAACGAAGAGAGGAGAACACTTGAGGAAGGAGTTCCGCCCGAGTACCGGGGTCAGTGAGTGTGCACGAGCGGAAAATAGCCATTTTCCAATTCTACCCGCCCCCACTCCTGAAATACAAATTTTACACGTTACATAGGAAATGCACAAAGTCCGGAACGAATGCATGAATGCCCCGAGGAATTAAGAAAAGTCTGCTCTTTTCATTCTAAATGCTAATGCAGCTTCGCTTCTATTAGCCGCGAGTTTCTGGGGCCAGGGGTCAAGCAAACAAAGGGCACAGTGGAAATAGGCCCAGTGCTGAAAGCAAGACTTCGAGGCGCATGGCTCTCCCCGCTGTGGTGTGGGCGGAGGGAGGCCCCTAAACCCAGCGGGCGGCGTACCCCCAGGATGGCTGTCTCCAAGGCTCAGGGCCACCGGGCTGCCCCGTGGAGTCACATTCCACGGCTCTGTGAGCACCTCTCGACGAGCGTCTGAGCACAGCCTCAGCGAAACTTTGTAGCTGGAAGCGCAGCTCCGTTGGCCGTGGGGAAGGATCCTACTGCCCCAAACTTCGGCCTATAGCGCCCCCTTTTCCCCGACCCACTAAGAGCTCGAGGAGTGGGTACCTGTAGCCGGGAAAAACAAAACCCCAGCACCTCGGTAGTATGCGGGATGCGAAGGTCGTCTAAGTTTTGTTTTCCGCCGCCTCGGTGCGTCGGGGCTTGGCTGCAAAGAGGTGCTGGGAGCCACCAGGTCTGGGAGGCTCTCGAAAGCCTGGAAACTGGGGAATCCCTTGCCACCCCCACCCCCAACTACAGCCTCAGCCGATCCTATGGAAAGCCTGCATTCGCTGTAACACTGACAAGGCGAATCTTGCCATCGCTATAACTAGCGCTAACCCCTCTCCCCAACCCACCCCCAGCATCTTCAGTGGGGGGGGTCCCCAGCAACTTCTCACCCACTCCTCCTCCAGTAGGTGACCCCATTCCCACCCTTTCCCCGGGGGATCTGAAGCCGCCTTTCTCCAAGCATCCGCCTCTCGTGCAGGTGGGCGAGGTTCGCATCCCAAGGAAGGGTCTCCCCTCAAGCGACTGGCATTCACGTGAAAGAACCACCCGGCGTTCCCTATAGCCCAGTGGAGCGCCCCACGGCTCTCCGCCCACCCCCCTAAACGGCCGGTTACCTAGGCAAAGCCTCGGCGCCTGGAAACACGTTCTGCCGCTCCCGCTCGCGGCCGCCGGCGCTGGGAGCACGGAGCCTTGGGGTTGTAAATTAGGAAGAAATAACTACCTCTGTCAAAGCCCCTTTCTTTCTCGTGGGCAGACGAAAGGAACACCCCCGTGTTCCCCTCCCCGTGGTGAAGTGTGTGGAGGAAACCGTGAAACACACCATTGTGACCCGGCTCCTCCGCGGAGTTTCCAACCTGGGGGTGCGGGGGCGGAGGTTGGGCGGGGGCAGGAGGAGTGGAAGAGAGACTGACAGAAAGGGAAAGACAGAGATTCTCAGAAAGACCGAGGGAGAGGAGACTAACCGCCGGGGAGAATTTCTGCGAGCGCACGGTCCCAGGGAAGAGGGTGGGTGGGGGTCGGGGGGGGGGCAAAGGAGGGGGAGAGCGGGTGTGGTGGCTTCCGTAGCTTAAGGAGTCTGATACTCTCACCAGGAGCATCTTTTTCAGCTAAGACAACTCGAATAACCTCTAACTTCATTCATTGTTGCCAAGCCTTTTCTCCCCAACTCGGTTCCATACAATATTTCTCCGGCGTGGGAAAAGAACATTCAGGATTGCATTTGCGCAAAAATGACTGACCGGCGTCCTGTCCCTCTCTCCTGGCACCCTAAGTCTCTGGGACAACAATCCCGAATTTTCCAATTACTAAACTCTTCGCAGCTCTTCTCTCTGGAGAATCCGGAGACATAAATAAAAGGCAATCTTTCAAGAATGGCCTTTGGAATCAAAGGACTAATGCTTTCCCTCCCAGGACTGCCCCAAGCTTCCAACAGGTTCTAGAAGTGTCTTTAGAAGTCAGTCTCCGCAGGCTGTGCTCGCAAGACCGCACTCTTTTCTCACTGCTGTGAACTTTCATTTCTATTAAGAGTAAAACACCCGGAGCAACTTCTCCAAAGGCGCGAGTTCTGTCAGTTAAGTGTAAAGCATGCCATTCCCAGACCAAACCAAGGCCTGGAGGAAAGGGACACAGACCCCACGCGTGTTCGGGCGCGGGAGTGGGCAATTACACCCGATTATCTCCGAAGGGAAAAGTGTAAACGGGCAAGTCGGCAACGCCAGGCAGACGTGCCTAGTGGAGCCCCAAGCTCATTTCAATACAATAAGCCACATTCCTACAATTACGCCCTCTTTCCTGAGATCTTTGGAGCGCCTTTGCAAACTCCTGCTGCTGAGGTCCAAGCTCCTTCCCTCCCAAGCTTCCTCCCAGTCAACCGCTCTGAGTCACCAATAGGTACATTAACTTGGACCCACTGGAGCCCCTATATTCAATCCTAGTTAAAAGGCAGGGAAATTGCTGCTGTTCATCATCAGACCTGCAAGTCCTAGCCACCGCCGCCGCCGCCGCCGCCGCCGCCGCCGCCGAGAGCATCATTACCATGACAACTAGAGCCGAAATACCCTGAATTACATCGCTGGAGCTGCTACCGCACAAATCCCGGTCCTCCTCTTTGTTAGAGGCTTTTCGCCTCTTGGGAGGGGAGGGGGTGGACGGGGGAGGGACCCCAAGAGCACCAGAGATCCCCACCGCTTCACTGCTAGGGAAAAGTTTCAAATCACAACCCACCCGCCGTCAGCGAGCTGGAGCGAGGCGGCGAGGGGGGAAAACCCCACACCCAAAGTTGTCAATTTCAGGAGCTAAGCTTCCCAGCGCGCCAACTTTTTAGCAAGTCCCGTTATTAACTGGGTGAATATCATACGTACTTGAAGGCTGTGGCGGTTCCGTCTTTAGAGAGAGTTTCTAAGAGCGCTGCCCCGAAATCTGCACTGGGGGGAGTCACAGCTGCTGTCCCGGAAGGGCTGCGGTGTACAAGGCCAGCGGCTCCCAGAGGCGGTGAGCGGCTGGCAGGGGATGCTGCGATCCCGACTCATGGGAGAGCTCCGCCGAGGGGTTCCGCGGACGTCCAGGCTCCGGCCGCGACTAGGGGGAAAGATACCGCTGCTGTTCCCACCTCCACGGCCACCGCCGGCGCTGTCAACGTTGCAAAGTGAGCCCGGGAGGGGCGTCCGACCTCTGCGCGACGCTGCACCGGCGAGGGCGCAGGGCGAGAGGGGTGTGAGCGCGCGGGAGAGAGTGGAGTGTGTGTGCGGAGCGTGTGTGCGCGTGTGTCTGTGTGTGCGAGTGAGGGAGCGGGTGTGAGCTTGTCTGTGTGTGGGGAGCGGAGGAGGAGCAGGAGCTGGAGGGGTGGGGGGCGGGAGGCAGGAGACTCCGCTCTCCCGGCTGCGCGTTCGCTTGCTCTCTCGGCACGTCATTTATGCCACAGGAGCCTAGCGGCCTCTCCATAGAGTGCTTGGAATGCGAGACGTCAATGTGACGCCATGGGACGCTACGTCACCCTCCTCCTCCCTCCCCTGGCCCAGCCGGTTCCGCGTGTGCGAGGGAGGGTGTGCGTGTGTGTATGTGTGCGCGCGCGCGCTCCCCGTCCAGCCGTATGGCAGCACAATGGAAACTGCGCGGCGTGGCCAGCCCGGGCCCCAGGGCCTTTAGGACCCGCAGTGCCAGCTGCTTGGCAGCAGCGGAGCTTCACCCTCGTCTGCGTGAGGGTGCAGCTGCCCGCCCGCGGGTCAGGCGGGACCGCCCAGCTGTCAGGCTGGGGTGGAGTAGAGTTGGAGGAGTGCTGCTGGCGCGCCTCCGAGGCTGCCCCGAGGCAGGGAGCCAGAGCTAGGGGGTAAGGGAGAGGACAGCTCTTCCGAAAGGCTAGGCTCCGCCAGCCAGCTTCTCCGAGTGACCTGGCAGTTGAGGCAGGAGTCAGGCGCCAGCCTGAAGACTCCCTGAGGTGCAGCTGCGCTTTCCTCAAGCAGCAGTTCTAAAACTGTTTACGTCTCTCTGGCCCTCTGAGTCTAAGTTAATTACCTTCTTCCTCCCGTCATTTGCAGGGTGCGTGTTTCGCACAGGGATGCAGATGGCTTCGGGAAGACAAGGTTTTATTTCTTAATCCTAAGGTGTGAGTTTCCTAACCGGACACATGTAATCTAAGTGCACATCAGTCATCTGCGCGGGCGCTGCAGCAGAAAGCAATGTGTGTAAAACAAACACACGTGTTGAACAGCTGAGCGGGTCCGACTGTTGCAAACCCCCACTCCCCCTCCCGTCAGAAATGGAACTCTCAGCTCACACTTTCACTTTTTGAAAGTTGTAGACGAGCCTGCCCTCCCATCTCCCAAATTAAATATTTCGAAATCAATCAGCAGGATTTATTAGTCAGTCCCTCGCTTGGGAATTTGCTCTAGTTTCCTGGGATCCGTTTTCTTATGAAATCTTGTGCAGACAACCTGGGCAACTGTGTGAAGGGGAGAGCATTTCTTCCTGGAAATGAACTTATGTGTGAATTTTGCTCAAGACAACAAACTCATCAAGTTTCCTAGATCCAAAGGTTGTAGCTGAGTGAAAGCAACCTCTGTTAGAAATTAATTTTTGAGGAAAAATATTTGAGATCATGAAGATAGACGAGGTCCCCGTGTAGTCCGCTCGAATCAGGTGTGACATTTTACTTTTTTGACCTGTCACAAATGGCGTGCGCGCACGTGTGGTGTAGAGCAGAGTGGGGAGGGGGATCCCAAGTCGACGGTACGTTTTAGAATCCAAGAATGTTCGAAATAGCACCAGAAACTTGAAAACAAAAATGTAAATATATATGTGTATGTGTGTATACACATACAACAACACAGACACATATATATCACGGATATATTTCTTCGCCTCCACATCCACTTCAGAAAGGGTGGTGTCGAGAAGACCGTGGGAGGATGCTCCAAAAGTTGACCCAGCGGAGAGCAACCGGGTTTCTGCAGTGCCGCGGGTTCCAATCCAACCTCGGAAGGAAGGAGGGCGCTGCTACATTGTATCCATTCAAAGTCGGGGTGGGGGTGGGGGAACAGGACCTAGAGCCGCGCGGCGCTGACGCACGCGAGGCGCGTGATTGACGCAGGCGAAGTTACTAAATTCGGCGGTTGGCCGGGCCCTGCCGCCGGCGCGCGCGGCAGATAGCAGAGTAGGTTCCCCTCGGTCACCCCCCCCTTCTCCATTCAGCGATGCGCGGGGCGGGGCGGGGCGGGGCGGGGAGCGCGCGGCCTCGCCGGGATCCGGCCGAACCAAATATAGTCGGACCTGGCTATTTTTAGCCGGACCTCGGGAGCGAGCGCGCCGCGTGAGGGGGCGCCCTGACCCAGCCGGGAGTGCGGAGGGGGCGGGGGCAGAGTCGCCATCTTGGACTCGGCTCGACCCCGACTTGTGACCGGCGACGCTGGGCTGGGTTCGGCGTCGGGGGTCGGGGTGAGTGGGTGTGAGCCGTGGTAGAGAGCGGGGCGCGAGCTGTGACGGGAGAGGAGGGTCAGGCGCGGCGTGGGTTGCGGCAAGAGGGGTGGCGTGGCAGAGGGAGCGGGGCGCGCCACCCGCCGGGCGTGCGTGTGTGTCGGACGGTGATCCCCGCCCGGCCCGGGGCGAGTCGCGTGGGGGCGGAGCCGCCCGCGGCCACCACTTCCTGAGAGCCGGGGATACCCCTCCCGGACGTCACGGAGGAGCCGAGGCGGCGGTGGCGGCCCGGGGCTCATCCTGCACTTGCATCACGGGTGCAGCAGCAGCTGCTCTGCTACTTTGTGGCTTTTTCCCCTGTTGAGTAACTGCTTTGTTAACTGAAAATACCATGACGGGCCAGTGTGATCACCAGCTCCAGACCTCAAAGAAAGTGAAGCTGTCAGGCTAGAAGAGGGAGACTCCCCCAGCCGGCTGCGGTGGTATCTGGTGGGTGGGTGTAGAGAAGCTCTTGACAGTTTCCACGTATTACTTCTTGCCTAACTCTTCACCCCCAACGAGGTTTAAAAATACTTTTATTTCCATGCTGTAAAAATTTAATGTGTACTGCACCCCACCCATTCCCCCTTCAATTTGAAATCTCATGCATTTCTGGAATCACTATAAACCAAGAACCCTACAATTAGCTAGCTTTTAGGAAACAGGACATCTTTCAGTGAATTTATTAAATAAATCACAGTACTAGATGTTAGTATGTAAAGCTGTCTTGCCCACTCAAGATAGTTTCAAAGCTGCTAGCCAAGTTTGTGCATATGAATTGGGCAACCTCAGTTTCAAAGCGGTCTGTATGCTTACTTACCTTAAAAAAAAAAAAAAAAATCCACTCCTGGCTGAATATCTCCAGGTAAAAATCTTTGCTGTCTTTGAGTGGATGTGTCTTTCTGGACTTCGATGTTGGCTAATTCTGTGCTTCTCTTTCCCTCCTCTCCCCCCCACCCCCTTACATCCTTTCCTTCCTGAATATCAGGTCACCAATCTTTATTCCTTTACTCCTGTTAAACTGAGGGCTGTTGTCTGATTGCTGCTGAGCCAATCAGTGTGGGCTTAGTGCTCCTTTGGTAGGAAACTGGACTGATTTGGAAAGATTCCAATGCTCACTGATAAGTGACAACATTTTTGCAAAGAAAGGGAAAGTTGAGGAAGCCCAGGCAAGGCTCACTTACGGACTGTGACACTGCCCTCAGCAAAATCCTGGGTCCCTAAATACATGCTTTTTTTTTTTAGATGGGGATGAATCATTCTCTCTCAAATTAGTATCTTGTATCTTTTGAAAAGTTTGCTTTAGGCATAATATTCTGTATTGGTACATGTAATGTGACTACGAAACTGTCTCAGTAGCTGAAACTGCCTTTTCGATGACTTTATTAGGTGAAATTGAATAATCCATAATTACATTAAAAAATTGAAGTAGAATAATAGTAGATATCTTATCTTTGAAATGTTAAAAACCTGGTTTGGTCTTTTTTCTAGAAGAGGGACATTCCTGTGTGGCCTAGTTTACACACACAAAGCAAAGAAAGCAGTTAGTTTCTGCTTTCGTGAAACTTATGGCAGCCAATCTGTTAAACAATTCTTTCTGTAAAGTAGCGATTACAGATTTACTGGATAATTACCTTTTGTTTTGATTTGGTTTTGTAAGAGTAGTCTACAAGCAAGCAAGAGAGTGCTTTCTTTTGGAAAATAAAGTATGGAGGAAATTTGTGTGTGATATAAAGCTTTTGCCTTAACAAAGTGAGATTTAAAAATGTTTTAATGCTCTTCTAGTTAAGCAGTGACATGAAATCTTGTTGATTTTGCTAATATGTTAAGATGATAATGAATCTTATTAATGCAGGGTTTGGGTGAGGTAAAGTAAACTAAAAATTCCTAGTCAGTTGTTACTTACGGTGTCAGTAGGAAGGCAAAGCAAATGAATGGTGTTTAAATCCAGGTTTTTCTAGAAAGTGTAGAAGATCTGCACTATATTTAAGCTATGTAACATTTAGTAATTTCAACAGAATTGATTCATAAGTGTACTGTCTTCTGGAATTACTACTACTGTGTAATTTTCTACCTGACCCACTTGCATACCATTCTTTCCTTACAATTCTTCCAAATCTTCCATAAAATAAAGAGATTTTGTTCTACTACTCTGGGACTCAAAAGCCTTCCGCAGCTGCATATTGTCTTCAGAATTTGTCTCCAAAGCTTCCACATCCTGGCCTGTTTATTTCCACAGAATTTCCCTTATCCTACTCAAACTGGTATCCTTACTGTTCTTCCAACATCCTTTCAACCTCCCACATTTGTTCATAGTTTTCCTTTTTATGGCATTCTCTTCTTCCCAATCTTTGCTTATTGGAATCTTACCCTTCCTCGAAAACTAGCTCAAGAAATGAGCACAGATTGTTCTTTAGTCTTTCATAAAGTTCTTATTTTACTGTCTTCTTTTCATGCCCTTGTGTCTCTGGTTTATTTCCTCCTCAAACTGTAAGTTTCGAAGCAAGCCTAACACATCTTTGAAATTTCTGTGGCATTTTAGAATGTGCAATACAGTAAATATCTATAAAATATTCCATCTACATTTGAATAGGAAGCAGCCATAATATAAGTAACAAATTATATGTAGTACTACTTTCTTGGCATGAATGAATGTATAGGAGATCATAAATTACTTATTTTTTTACCTCAACTTTTATACTCCTGATTGAACACAACTTTTCAAGGTGCTTGCCACAAGTACAGTCAGCTGCATGGTGGTGCAAAAAAATTGCACTTTGACTTGTAACTGTCACATATGTGTAGGAAGATTTGCTATGATTTTTAGACTTTTAGTGTGATTCCACTTCTATCCTCTTTTCCTCTTTGTTTGCACTTTCTCTTATGCTGGTGCTTCTCAATAATGTACTTACTGCAGGCTAGTAAGTATTAATATTAACATCTTGAGAAAAATTTCTAAAGAATTAGAAAAACTTAGAACCATGATATCTATATATAAAACCATTTAAATATAAAAATTCTTGAATTTCTTACTTTTCCCAAAGTGTTTAAATAGATTTGTATGACTGTGTATATGCAGAAGTAAACTGGGCAAAGAGATTTTTGAAATTAAGATTTATCAGAAGATTTAAAGGAAAGCCCATGTGATTCAGAATATTAAAATTAACTTTAGCAAGGAAAAAGTAATATAATAGATCAGACTCTGTGTTATAGAAAATTTCAGAAAAGGATAAAAGCCTGAGGTGGAAAGTTCACTTAATAGAATAGGTGCTAAGAAGATTTTAAAATGGCATTAAATATTATCTCTCTATTAATTAGTAAATAACAGGGCAGTCTTGGTTAAAGAGGTAGTTAATTCTTAGTCATGTTTTGCCTAGTCGCTGGTAAACTCCAGATCACAGTGATTTGGGGAAGAAAGTTATTACTCATGTGATAAATGAATTCAGGATATTACTTAGGCTTTCAGTAAGGCATAATTCTTTAGTAAGAATTAGTGAAATAAATATCTCTTTCAACATTTAACTACATAACCCTTTACTGTCACCTAATTTTGCTGGGGGTGGGGGAAAGATTCCTCACATTTACCAGTTCAGTTTCTGTAGCATATTCTTCAAGAGTGGAATGCTACATGACATGAGCATGCTAGATTCCTCTCAAAGGCCTGGATTTGGCTTTGCTGCCATGAAGCTGCCCAATTTGGGTAAGCTAATTCATTTTTTGGAGTCCTAAATATCATCATCTATAAAATGATAGCATTGGGCTCACTATATGATCTTTCAGATTCTAAAGTTGTATGCTTATAGACCTGTGAAATATTGTGAATCATGAGTCAGCGCTGGTCTGATCTCTTGTCACTACTTGGTTACTTTAGTCTGAAGGCTTAATAACTGTTTTCTATATAACACATATGCTTATACTAGTAATATAATATTGCTACTAATGTTATATTCACCTTCTTTGGCCTGCATGATAATGAACTATAGCCATTGAGTAGGATCTTAGTGGCCTGGGAAAGTTAATATACTGTCAGCATCCCAAGCTTCTGTTCATAAAGTGAAAACAAGCAGAAACCTGGATAGTCCAAAAGTTGTTTTAAATTTAGCTTTGGAATTTGTTTTTGTACTTTCATCTGAATATGGATGAGTCACAAATTGACTTCATACAAATTAATAAACTTTCATTGGAATAGATTCTGTTGTTTGCTCTTCTTCAGTTCCTTTCTGATCTTCACTGCCTGCTAGGCATGAGCCATTTCTTTTTAAGCCTCGCAACAGAGGCAGAGCTGTCCTTTTTGCTTTTCCTGGACAAGGACTAGTGATGGTGGGATTGCAAGTCTTTACATCTCCTTTTAGAGTGTGAGTAGGAAGAGAAAGTAAAATATCAAGAAGGCAGGTCAAAAGGAAAGTACCAAGTATTAATTGAGAAAATGTCAAATCAAAGCAGAAAGAAAACAATAAATTATTTTTCAAATTTGTAGGTTTACAGTTGGATACAGCTTTACAGATAAGAGCTGACTTCGTAGGCATCAGGAAGTCCCTGATTTTTAACACTTTGCAATGAGGTCTGGATAGGGAAAATGGTTTGCCCATTAGTTTAAGGCTATTTTTTAAAAATGCATGTTCTGCATATTTAGGTATCTGGTTTCCTGCTTAGTTCATGTAATTAATAACTGATTCTGATTTTTTTTAACCATAATACATTTTCCAGAACTTATTCTGCATGTTTATAGTTCACTCCTGGAAAAATTTCCCCATGACATCTGTTCTGAATTAGTTTCCTTTTCCAGTTATGTTTTCCTGTTTTATCAATTGTAAGGATGAGAACAGAAAGCCATATTTTAAGGATTTGTGTTATTTGTCTAGTAAAACAAATAGCAATAGAAATGATTGTCGCATTTTAAATTTACATATTAAATCACTAGTTTCAGTTTTTAAAAATAAACTAGCATGGTAGCATTTTATGCTTGTTAATTCATTTTAATAACTTTTTCATTTTTTTAAAATTTTGAGACCTTTGATTTATCCCAATATTTTAAAACCTTTACTTCCTTTGGGCAAGTTTATTTGGGAGTATGAACGTTTTGAGCATTTGGAGCAGTTGTTAGGTGTTCTGCAAACATTTAATGAATGAATGGAAGTAGTTTTCTCTATCCTAACAGTGTGTAGCCTTATTAACTTTTCTGAGCGTTTTGCTAGGATTAGGCTTAGAAGTAGCAGCAGGACTGCTGTGCATTGTTGCACTGTTGTTACTATACGCTACCCTGCCCTACATTCCAGCTGGTCTACAGAAATTTTAGTTGCTCACATTGAGGGCATTACTCCAGAAATACAGTATTCTGTCAGCATCATTCTGTGATGTCTGCTTGAATGGAGAACCAATATGGAATTGTACTTTTTGACCCATAAACCCCTAAGAATTAATCTCTGATTTACCTCTTTATTTTGATATGCCACTCTTGCCATGATATTTCCGTGAGCTTGTGTTCTTCCCTCTTTTCTTTGCTGTCTCTGCCTTGGGCACGTGCTATGACCTGTTCATGGGTGAGTCCTTCACTTTTACTCACCAGATTGCTGACTATAACTGTCACTTTATTTTCCAGTTCTTGATGCTACTATTCAGGGCTGCTATTCAAGTGCACACAGGCCCTTGTCATCTATCACCCATAGACTGAGGGGCCCAAATATAGAGAGTATTAACTAGGAACTTGAAGTATATATACTAAACATAGTTAAACATTTTAATATTTAACTTCTGAAAAGGTAATGTGTTCGCGTAATTCAGATGACAACATACTTGAAAATGAAAAGTTTAACCTCCATCGTGGGCCCCTTTTATTCAGTTCTCATCCTCCCAGAGTTTTTTTTTTTTTTAAAGATTTATTTATTTATACATACAGAACGGGGGTACAGACCAGAGGTTCAGGGAGTGGCAAGAGGCTTCACCAGAGACAGTGGGAGCAGAACAGGCAGATGGAGAAAGTACACTGCTGAGGGGAGCAGTGGGCGGGTCAGGAGAGGTCTGCTACACCATGTGGTCACCTCCGGGGCAGGCGGGAATCAAACTCATGCGGACTTGGCTTTAGCTTCTTAGTGCAGTGCTTTAACCCGCTACGCCATCAGGGAGGGCCCCTCTCAGAGTTTTAAAATGTATACCCAAGTCAGTACAGGTATACTAAATTGTTTTCTTTTTTTAAAAATTACAAATGGAGCCATTTGTATTATTTTGCTTTTTCTGCTTAACAGTATATCTTGGAGTTCTTTCCATACACTGGGAAAATATGTAAAATATATTTCACTTTAATAATGTCTTGGAGATCTCTTCCACATCATTGTGTGGATATAGCATCATTTATTTTACCAACTCCTTATTGATGAACTTTTGGGAATTTTTCAGTGTTTTTCTATTACAGATAATGCTGTAGTAAATACTTCTGTTACATAGATTATTTCACCCTTTGCAAATGTATTTCTAGGCTAAATTCCCAGAAACAGAATTGCTGACCTAAGAATATATCTCAGTCATTTTATAGGTTCAACCAAAAAGCCTTCCTTGGGGTTGTACAATTTACACCCCAACCAGAAATGTAGAAGAGTGCATAATTACCCATATTTTTGCCAACAAAATATGTTACTGAAATCCTGGACTTTTTCCAATCTAATAAGCAAAAATGTTGTAGGCATTGTTTAAAAATAACCTGTAGCTTGATGCTTATGATGTGGAGATTTCTCTTTGTGATATGACTTGGAGCCTTCCCACCTCCCACTCAAGTTTATTATTTGCCTTTCAGCTTTGCTGATGGCATGTTTGCTATATAGGATTTTTTAAAAATGTAGTTGAATTTGTCATTTTTATGATTTGGGGTTAATAGTTAGAAAAGCTTGGTTCAATACAAGGTTATAACATAATCCTTTCATATTGTCTAATTGTGCACTAATTTTCTGGTTTCTGTTTTACACTTAAATTTTTGACCTATTTTTCTTGGTATATGTTTTCCCCCAAGTGGCTACTTAGGTGCCTACAAACCATTGGTGAATCATTCATTTCTACATTATTTTGCTTCTTACCAAAAACAGGACTGATTCATTGACTCTTTTTTTCACACCTACTGTGCAGTTACTGAATAGAAGTACAATTCCTTTAAAACGCTTTCTTTGATGGTGAAGAGGTCTTTAACCGTGCTGCCTCCTTGCTTTCCTCAGCAAGCCCAACTGTCACAGCCAGTTAACGTTTGAATGAATGAAGACTGTGCCTAGGATTTTGCATTGAGCAGTAACTGGCTAGCAAAAAATCCTAAGTACAATCAGGTTCTGTGGAGGACTGTTCAAACTGGAGATGTCTTCTAACTTCTAACCACATTTTCCAGAAGCTGAGGTGCCCTTTCTGGGTCCTTTACTCTTGTGGTAGTACAATTCCGATTATTTCCCTTCATGCAAGGTCCTATCATCTGCCACCTCTGTTTGTCTGACAGTATGAGGAAATTTGCCTTCTACAATTTGGCGTGGAAACCATAATATGCAAAAAAAAAAAAAAAGTGATTTGGATTGCTCATCATGCAGTGGCTAGCTCAAGAACAACCACTCTAGGAAACTGATTGTGGATGAAAGATTTAGAAATCATACTTCATTTGAACCCTGAACAGATTAAGTGTTTTTTTCCATTTAGGGAACTTAGGGAAAACCCCATCATTGTTCTCTCTTGGGGAGAATGTTCAAGCAGACAGATGAAACTGAATTTAAACTTTTGCTAGCACTTTGTAAGCCACATGGGTAGGTTCTACAGCTTTCTTCCAGGTAGAACCATTGTTTGAGGTCTCTTTTTCTTTCACTTGTTTAGGCCATCTTACATGTTCTTTATTGATTTTTTTTTTGAACTCTATTTCTTGTTTCTAATCTTTTGTCTTTTTCTTGAAGCTGAAAGTATTCTGTCTAATACTAGATTGTACTTATAGTTATTTTGGCTAAAACTAATTTTGGCCAAACATAATTTAGTTATATTTAAAACAATTTTGTATTTATATTTTATACATTTTAATTTTATTTTTTATATTTTAGTTATATTTTTAGAATTTTCATTTTACATTTAAAATTAATTTCCAGGGCTCTCCCTAATGATGCAAGGGGTTAAAACACAGCACTGTGAAGCTATCTGCAGCTACTGAAACCTGAGTTCGATTCCTGGCCAGGGAGGTGACCCGTATAGTGCGGCAGACCTCTCCTGTCTAGCCCGCTGCTCCCCTCAGCAGTGTATGCATCTCCCACTCTGTCTCTGGTGAATCCTCTCTCTCACACACACACACACCTCTGGCCTATACCCAGTCCTTGTGTGCATAAATAGTCTTTTTAAAAAATAAAATTAATTTCCAACTACAAGGACATTTTGTGATATCAAAGAGTACAAACAACCTAGTTGCCCAGCAATAGGAGAATGGTTGGATGTGCTTGAACTTAAATACAAGAAGAAGAGATTAATTGGAACAACTAAAACTCTGAGTAATAAGACAAAAATATGTTTCTTCTATTGTTTTTCCTCTCATTACAAAGATGGTACATGTACAGTAAAAGATCATCAGAGAAATGTAGATAAGGGTAGAAGGACAGAAGGAAAAAAATAATTCCATTAATTCATCTAGGAATAATTGTTCCTGTTATTTTCAAATGCATTTTATGCATGTAAAATCTGCTTTATTAAAACACTCTCAATTATTGATGAGTAGTTACCTTTGGCCCTTATGCCTTTGTTTTGCAACTGTGGGCCACTCCATAGTCTCAATCTAATTGAGAATAGATTGTTACTCTCTTTTCTGTTCTGTCCATCAGTCCTGCTTAGATGACATACCTCCTGGGCACCAAAGGTACCCCTCAATCCCCCAGTGAGAAAGTTTACAAATGAAGCCATTCTCTCTGTGAACTCATAGAGGACTTACTCTATAAGAAACTTCTAAAGGAACTCCTCATATATAAAATAGTTTTTGGAGTTCATACTTAATGTATATTTTATATATGTACACACATACTAAATAGGATGGTGAGAATGAAGTGAGGAGAGGGATTAACTAGGGTTCCCACTAAAATAAGGTGATACTGTAGCAGAGAAATCATTATCATTAGAGGGAAATTATTTATAAAGAGATTTCCTCTAGACAAGAGTTGGCAAATACTTGCTATGTGTTATCCTCAAACCCAAGTCCCAGTAGACATCACTAATTAGTCATGGGCACTGCTTGTCAGTGGACCCACACTCAGCTTTGACTCTTCCTCAGATGGGTACTAGGTGAGCTGTAAGTTCTGGAGCTGCTATAATAGTCCCACCTGTGTACCATTCCTGTCTAAAATGTTACATTAAAGTTTTAACTGACTTGACCAAGAAAAGTTACATTGTTTTATATCTGATAAATGAGTTTATGATATTAAATATGGGATACAACCATAGAGTTATTATCTAAATCTCAGGCAAAGCACATTCCTCATAGTTAAGATCATGCAAGCAGCATAATTGTTTATTATGGATTACAAACTATATCAAAATAATACTGATCCTTATAAATTGTCCATGACATAGTCATTGTGGTCAACTCCCAGCACTCATCTTCCGTGCTCCGCACCCCCCCCCCCCCCCGTTAGTCTAAGCAATCATGCTTAATCCCATTTCCTTTGCCAGTGAAGAGTTAGGAGTGGCTGGTAAACTATTCTGGCCAATAAGTTGGGAAGGGAAATCTGGAGTGCCTCCAGGAAGGGGTTTCTTGTTCCTAAAAAAGAGATACAAGAGATGGTACTTCTTCTTCTTGATAATAGGTCTAAATATGATGTCCAAGCCATTTTAATACAATGAGAAAAATTGACTTTGGGTGAAGTTGCTTTAGAAGAGTGTGGGGGGTGGAGGGGGAACCTGAGCCCTTGGTGATCTTAATGAACTGTTGATTGTATTATACTTTTTCTTCCTTACCTTTGAACTTCCAGTACTATGAGATAATACAGTTCCTTTTTGTGTAAGCTGGTGTGACCTGGGGTTTTGTCACTTGCAGAGAAAAGCATTCTAAGTGTTAGTACCCTCAGAGTCCCAAACACACGACAGGTGAATTGGATTTTATTCTGATAGATTTTCTTATTTTGGGGTTCTTCCAGCCCCTGTCTTCTGGCTCCATAAAGTGGGTGTTGATTCTAACTGACCAGTTCTTATCTCAGTCTTCTGTAGGGAGGTCTGCCTTAGATCCAGGGTTCTTCACAGGAAGCTGCCAGGAACCACCCAGCACCTACCATCTCTTCTGGAGCCTTTGGATTGTTTGAATATCTGGTGGTATGATTGATCCTGTTTGTTGTTCCATCTTTTCCTGATTCAGATTCTGATTTCTTGCTTTGATCTTGGTCACTGTTCTTGTATATTTTGCAGCTTATTCCTGGTTTCAAGATTGTTTGATCAATATCCAGAATCTTTAACAGAAAAAATGGTGAATTAAGTAATACTGCTCTTTGCTCTGACTGGGGTGATGAAAAGGAAGCGTTTGACCATTCCTTATCTGATGCCTTTAGCACTAGAAATGGTCTGTGGGTCAGGGCACTTGAGTCTTCATTATTTGCTACCTGAACTCTTCAGCAAGTCACTTAAAAGACATTTGAGATATGTTACTAAAACTACTAATCATATTATTGTGGTTCAAATGAAAAAAAAATAAACTTAAAAAAGAAAAGAATATGAAAGCTTGGTTGGATTTACAGATTAATTTCAAGTGAACCAATGTCACAGTCTTAGAGTCCGTTCTGTATAGCTTATTAGTTTAAAAAGGCAATGCAGTATGACGTAGGACACATTAGTACAAGTAATTTGGAATTGAAGAGAGCATTTTAGTGGCAACCTACCACGTGAAATAAAAAGAAAGCCTACACAGTATGAAGGAGAAATAAAGTTTAGAATATTGACCTGTGACATTTCTAGCTCAGCCAGAAATTCTGGTGAGCCAAATTAGGGAAAGAGAAACCAATAGAAGAAATACCCCCCTCTAGTGGCGAGGCGCCAGATTCTACACTAGATTGCTAAGGTGGGTTGGGGGAAGTGAATGACTTCTTGTTTTTTACGTAGAATCCTGAGGATATAGAGTTAGAATTTTTGAGGATATCTGTAACTCCCAATTTTCCCTACTGGAAGAGTTAACACATTTCACAGGGTAGGTAATATCTTGGCACTCTCATGTGGGAACAATTGTCTAAAAATGTAGAAGCACACAATTCTTATTAAAAGAAGGTCATAGTTTACAATCAGGTAGACTATTCAGAGATAAAAATTAGGAGACCATTGTTAAACTTATTACTGATCTTAGATGATATAGTAGGTACGGGCATCCCGTTGGTGTTTGTGTGGGGTAATGCTTATCTTTAAAGTTACAGATAATGACATGTAGTAGTTCATTTACATTCATACAAAATAGTGGCTGTGTGTTTTCCTAAGTATAATTTTTGATGTGAAATTTTAGTTGCAATTTTGAGAACCAAGTGTTTAATTTGCATCTTGGAAATGTTTTAGTTGCTACCTGTGGAAAGATAATGGAATTAAGAATATTAAAATAACATGTTACCCACAGTTCAGTGGCATGGCAGGATACCAAATGCGTTCCTGAAGGGCAGATCATCTTGAGGATGTTTGCTTTCATGGTGATGATTCCAGATCACAGAGTCCATTGAAGTTTTTACTACTTCAATTTCTGGTTTGAAAATTTTTTTAAAGTTTTCATTAAAGATCTCTGAAGAGGCAAGAATTTCAGAGAATAAAATTTTTATGGTATTTTGGGTTAGCTCTAAGGAATATTTGAACATCATTCAACTCTAATACAGAAAAGAATGCTTAAAGCACAAGAAAATAAATTTTGGTGTAAGACTGCATTATCAAAGCGCCATTTCTTTATCAAATTTCCTTGCCCTGAAGGAGAGAAATTTGAAGTTTGCAGTAGAACTAGCCTCCCAATCATTTAAAATATATTTGATGATGTTTCCTGTGAAATATGAAAGAAAAATTTTATAGAAAATATTTTAGACTTATACACGGATAAAATGAAATTATAGAGTTATGAAATGACTTTTGTGCAAAACTTGTGGAACTAACTAATTTATAGTTATACTGCATAAGTATACTTGATTTCAGGAAAGAAGAACTAGGTCTGGCAGTAGATCAGGATCCACCTATTGGGGAAAACCAGAAATAGGAGGAAGAGGTTATTAATGGTTCGTTCTTAGCTGAGAAAAATTTAGTATGGAATAATTAAGGTCAGTCTGGGAAAGAATTATGATTATGTTAAATGAGTTCACAGGTATTGTTGAAAGCAAATCTGTTGGAACTGATTTCTTAATATATACAGGGCCAGTAAACCAATTAGGTGGTCTGTTTACTAAGTTAGTAAGGCAGTAGTAAAAGATAACTGGAAGGAAGTGAAATAGATAAAGCTAATGGTAATTAAGCCATCTCTGTTAAATTCTAGTACTCAAATGGTACTACCCACATTAGTCTCAGCTTATTTTTATAAATAAAATTTGATACTAAGAATTGATATACTTTTGGTATTGTTAAAATCAGGAAAGTATTGATTTGTGCAAAAGATTGCAGCAAATGGGCTTGAATAGATAGCCCAGACTATAAGCCTCATTTGAAATTCCAGATTAAGTATTTGTATGGGGTTTTATAGTATTCTGAATGCTTTTGCATACATGATCTCATTTGATTCTCATCCAAACTCTGGAGAATAATAACACAGGTTTGATTATAGTATTCTTGCATCTGTGTGGCAGTGGAGACTCAAGAGAGGCTAATAGACTTACTAAATCCTGACTACTTTGTCAAGATTCCTTGCCAAAATATCTTTAGTATTAGTATCAAAATATCATACTAGTTTCCTTGCTGTAGCAAATGATGGTCATTTAAAACAATAGAAAATTATTTTTTCACAGCCCTGGGAAGCCAGACTAACCTCTAGGGGTTGGCAGGACTCTTACTCCCCGTGGAAGCCCTGTGGGAGAGCCTGTGTCTGTTTTAGTGTCAGGTGGCTGTTCGCACGCCTTGATTTGTAACTGCCTCATCTCCACCTCTGCCTTGTGGTCACCTAGCTTCCTTCGATTCTGTTCTGTTCTATTCTGTTCTGTGTCTTTGCCTCGTCTGTCTAATCCAACTTTCTCTGCCTCTTTCTTGTAGGGACTCTCTGAAGGGCTGATTCTTCCAAGGACTGACTTTAAGATTCCATTTGTCATTAATTTAGGGCTCACCTGGATAAATTAGGATGATCTGTTCATCTCAAGATCCTTATTTTCATTTGTGTACATCCTTTATTCAAGTAAGCTAAAATTCACAGGTTCCAGGCATTAGGTCTTCAGGAGTGACCATTCAACCTTCTGCATTCATTATATGTCATTTAATTCTATATTTTCCTTTTGGATTAAAGAAATAATCTGTCTGAATATGGGCAAGTAAACTAAGGAATTTTTAGCTGCTATATGAGAGGGATATTTAAAATATTTCTGCTTGATGGTAGGTGCTTAGTAATTAGAATTGAACTAATAAACACTGGATTCCACCAAATTGTTATCTAAGCTTTGGCATTCATAGAACTGTAAAAAATGGCACTAAATTAACATCTTACTATTCATGATTAACAATTAAAAGTTGACTTCTTTTGTTTCTTGTGTAATTGAGCTAAAAAGTGTGTGTGTGATGCTTTGTTTATGGCTTTAGTTTTAGAGTTAGTTTCTTATATCCCGTGGGCCTTCTAATTGGGTTGTATAAATAAACATATATATATGCAAATTCTTTGAGGGAAGGGATCTGGTATTTCTTGTCACGGTTAGATTTCCAGTGCAGTTTCTGACATTCATTTGTTGAATGAGTGAAATAATGTTTTATGACACCAAAGTGGTATACTGCTTCCCTTTTTGAAGAGTCCTTAATGGCAGTAAGATCTGGTCATTGTAGGAGAGTCCTTACTGACCTTAAGAGATTCTACTGTTAGTCCATTTACTCTCAGTAGAATCTCATTTTATACTTATTAGTTGATGAGCTTCCTTATGCCTAGCTTCTTCCTACTCTGGAGTTCAGGTCCCATTGAGGTTTTAAGGTGAGATTCATTTCCAGGTCTTCATATCACTGACACTACATGTTATGCTTTGGGGTGGAGTCAGGCTTTTGCTCTCTCAGAAGTTTGACACTGATACAGCTTTTAATGTTAACAGAAAGTGCAGTGATTATATGCTAGACTCTTCCTTGCATTATCTCCAGTACTCCTAACTGACCTTAGAAGCTAGGTACCATCATACCCATCTCACAGTAGCACAAAGAAGAAACTTAACCCACGTACCCAGGTGGTACTTCAGAGCCTGTGTACACCTGTGTCCAGTGCCATCCTCATGCTCACTTCTTTGGACATTAACTTTTTCTTTCTGAAAGCTTATGTTTTTTCTTTATTCTTAAGCTTCAGAAATTTTATAAGAATATATTTTATGTGTATCCCTTTTTCATTTCTACTGCCATGCACTCTAGTCTTTTTGATCTAAATAATCTCCATGAGGGGAAGTTTTCTTCACTGTGCTTTGATTATTGTTTTTTCCAGTATGGTCCTTGCCCTTCGGTTGGAATTTCTTTTACTTTCAGTTAGGCTTCCTAGACATGCTTTTAGTTCTCTTTTCTTTTCCTTCAGAAATTCTATTTTTAATTTTTTTGCCTTGGACTAGATACTATCTACTTGCTTTTCCAGATAAAAATTTATTCTCCAGAAGGGTCTCTTCTACATTTTACTTCCTCAGTTGAAATTTAAAATTTGTGTCATGCATAAAGAATTTCCCAGTCTATTATTTTTGCTCTGGTTTTTCCTTCTTATTTAACACACACACACACACACACACACACACACACAAACATAACCAAATAAGCATGGTTTATTTTAGAAATATGAATTTATTTGAATGTTAGGAAATATTAACATATCACTTTAATAGATCAAGGGAAATAAACAGGGTGATTTCCTAGATATTGCAAGGGTACTTGATAAATTAATACCTGTTGTTGATTAAAGAAAAGTACAATAAAGTAACAGAAAATAGCTCTTGGTAATCTAGGAGATAAAGGATATGTTCTATTTTTTTAAGGTCAAATAACATAAACCTCTCTTCAAATAGATGTTTGTTTACCTTTTGTCAGTTTTCATCACTTTTATTTTAGTGACCTAGCTTGGTTTTTAAAACACAGCCATGACTTTATCTGAATTGCTTTTTTTTAAAAAAAAGATTTTATTTATTTTGTGTAGAAGAACTGGAGTGTAGGCCAGAAGTATGGTGGGAGGGTGGTGGTGAGAGAAATCACCAGAGACAGAGTGGGGAGCAGAACAGGCAGATTTATTGAAATACACTGCTGAGGGGAGCAGCAGTCGAGACAGGAGAGGTCTGCTGTGCCATGTGGGTTAGCTCTCTGGCTGGAGCTGTGAGACTTAACCACATATGCTAATAGGGAGGCCCTAAATTTTTTGTTTTTCATGCTAAGAGAATTAAAAGGAAAGATTGATTATTTCTGGAAGCCTAATTTGATAATATAACAAAGGATATGCCCTAACAGCCAAAGTCATACTTAGCATTGAAGTATTTAAGTAACATTTATTTCCTAAGTGCATCCTCTGAGCTATGTAGTAAAGAGTATCTTGTTATGTAAGTTATGGTAAAGTAAGATTTTATAACAAGCACCAACAAATCAACAGTTTAATACAGTAGAAAGCTATTTCTCCCTTATGTAATAGTCCAATGTAGGTACTTCTGGCCAGTAGACAGTTTTTCTCTAGCACATGACTCAGGAACTCAGATTCTTTGTATCACGTGGCTCTATCATCCTCTAGGACATTGAAATCTTTGTTTATAGCTGGTGGAAAAGCAAATATAGGGTGGAAAATACACATTTCACTTAGTTTCTTTGACTGGACATGACTCACATCATTTCTATTCACATTCCTACATTCCACTGGTTAGTGACCTAACCTGTCTATAAAGCGCCTGTGGATGGGGGAGATGAATGTGTGCTGGGCAGCCACAGGCACGAAAATAGACAGGCATTTTCATTTAATGTTGGAAGGAGTAGAAATTAGGACCACAAGCCTTGAGGATGCTGTCATATTTTCTGTCATATTAAATAATATACATTTCCTTTGACCTTAAAACTCTTCTACCAAATTGTCCTACAGATGTACTTAAAAATGTCTACATATTTACATTTTTAAGGCAAAAATTTGGAAATAATCTGTATGATCACTGAGGGGGAATGTGAGGAATAAGTTATTGCATATCCATAAAGTCAGATACTCTGTAGTCACTAAGGTAACAGGGCAGTGATACGTATATAACCTGGGGAGAGAAATGCCAGGTACAAAACTGTGTGTGTTGCCACAGTTTATTTAAAAAGAGCAGTGTATACACACTTGCTCATGTAGTCACTGTTTGTGAAAGGATCACCAGAAACTGGATGCTTCTGGTTAAAATTATAAGGTAATGGGAAGATGGGATGGGAAAGGACATGCTTTTATTTTGCGTACTTTTTCACACTTTTTGGTATGCATCTATTTAAGTAAACATAAAAGTCAGTTGTGGAAGAATAGTAAATGACATGAGATTATGACTTTAATGTGTTGTTTGAAAAAAGCTGCCTACAGAAAAGAGCGTACAATGTGGTCTCGCTTTTGCAAATAAATTTTCAAATGGTGTACATAAAAATAAAAGTTTGTGATTTTTGGCTTAAATGTATTTTTGAATTTAATATATACCACTATTGTAATTTTAAAAACTATAAAAACAGAAAATGAAACACAATGAAAACTTTTCCTCTTTTCTGTCATGAAATCTTCCCCAGTCCTCCTGTAAGGTTAATGGCTGCATGACTACCCTCTTTTGCTTCCATGATACATTTTTTTTTTTTTACAACATTCATCACACTCTGAATTGTACACATTTATCTTATCTGTGCATTCCTTAAGGGCCTGTATTACCCATATCCAAGTATCCTTATCTGTGCCAAGAACAGTGTATTTCCCATACCAGGTGTGCAGTAAATATTGAGTTTGTGCCTCAAGCAGGGAGCACAGTGTGTAAAGTGGTTGTGATGTTTGTTCTTGGTGATGCAACCTGTGTTCAATACTGTCCCAGATTTGGTGATTCTTTAGTAGTGCCAGTGACTTACTAGGTGCAGTGTGGAGCATGTGCCAAAATGACATTAATTGCCTCCAGGGATCTGTCTCTACATCTTAAGTTCCCATGTTTCTGTTACAGAAATATTTGTAACATTAAAAATAAATGTAAAAATAATTAAACTGTTAAGATGTGGCCATACTCTGATACAGCAGAGATACTCCTATCACCGGTATGTTAATTTACAGCATCTTCCTCTCAGTTTTTCTCTTCATACCATTTTCCTTTTCCCATTGATATCCTTGTCCCACAATTCCTCTTTGTCTAAGTAGCTGTATTTTTGATGTGATCATCAGGAGTCAGTTATGATTGCGTGAGGAGAAATACAAATAGAGAAACTGGGAATTGATACCTTGCAGCAGTAAGACTTTCTTAATTGAAAATTGCTTGAGAAAGAATAGAATTGATGAGTTTTCTGCAATTCCCAGATTTATTGCCACTGTGATCTTGTTCTCTGCATTTCTTCCCTATGCTCTGGTCACAGAGGTTGACTTAGGATACTCCCAGAGTTGCTTTCAGAGTCTTTTCACAAACCTGCTCTTAATGGAAGATTCTTGCATATATACCCCTTGCTCCAAATACTGCCTTCTCATAAAGTGCCAATTCAGATGCCACCTCACAAAAGTCATTATAGACTCTCCCAGTCAATCTCACTGTTTACTCATTCTTCCATTAAATTTTTATACTTCTATTCGGGCACTAATTATAGTTTTTTTTTTTTCAGTAATTTGTTCATTCATTTGGTTTACGTGCAGAGTGTCCACTATGCCTGTGTTGTTCTGGGAGCTAGGATAAGAGATCACTAAGATTGTTTGTCCTCAAAAAGTGTACAGCGTAATAGAGGAGGCATATAAGCAGAAAAGTTTAAGTACAATATTTTGAGTCCAGTAATTGTTCAGGTTTCCATGTGAGTACAGAGAACAAGCACTAATCTAGTAGGGGATGGGGAATTCCAGGAAGATTTGAGTTGAAAATTGAAGTTGTAGTAAAAGATAGGGAAGGGAATTTCCCAGAATGATGGAACAGCATGGAGATGTGAAAGGTCTTACATGTCTGAAGAATAAGTAGATCCAGTTAGAGTATGAATGAGGAAGTGTCAGGAAATGAGGCTAGAAACAAGAAGGGGTGGAATCGTGATGGGCCTTCTGTGCCAAACTGGTAATGCAAGCTTTCTGATTGCAAAGTAGAAACCTTGAAAGGGCTGAATTCTCTTTCTGTGGGGTCAAATCTTAAACATCAGTATAGCATATTAGTAACTAGTATAGAGCTGAATGCATACTAGAGGTATAGTAAAATTGGGTTGGTTTCTGGGTACTGTGCCATTTGTTTAAACATTGATTTATCTGAAATAATAACAACAGTAATAGTGTTGAGCACCTTTTGCACTCTGTCAAGCTTACAAGCATTATTTTACCTAATGCTTAGAACTGCTGTCTGAGGAATAGGTATAGTGGCCTAGAAGGTTCGAAATTCAAAATGCACATGACTAGTCAGCTTGAGGAATGTCTTCCAGAGGTCTCTTGAGGAGTTGGTCTTCTAGTGCTGACTCTTGGCATAGTGTGTCAAGTCTTGTTGCTCTGTTCTCCATAGTTCCTAGATTTTTCCAACTTTAGGACCAAAGTGGGAGTCTTATGTTGGAGGATGTTGTGCAAACCACATGCGTAGAGAAAATAATTTACATTTTTCTTTTCTTAGCTTCTGGAACATCAGCGATTCCATCCTCCCACTTCTATTGGGCAGAAATTAAGGCAGTCTCCTTATGCTCCATCATCTTCTCCAAAACCTACCACATCGTGCGTGTGCACGTGCACACACACGCACACCCACCCACCCACCCCTTGCTGTACACGTCAGCAACTGTCCAGCATAATTACTGTTTTTCTGATTCAAGGACCCGAGAACATACCGTGACTTTGGTAATAAAGGAGCCTAGTGGCAGTTCACTTTTTCTTCTCCATTCCTACCTTTTCCACTCATGACTGTCTTTTCTTTGCTCACCATTTTTCTCTTTGTCCCTTACACAATGCTTGTATTAAGTATTCAATAAATTGATTTTGAATGAATCAAAGACAAGTGTATTTTCATTACCATAATGATACTCAGTTACAGAAAACTGAACAATTGCTTTAAGCTTTTATATGAGGGCAGATTATTCTTACTTCTGGGGCCCACCTTTACCGTACCATACTGTCACATTGGAGCCCCAACAACTTCTAGGTATTTGATTACCCTGAATATAGGTCTGAGTAATAAAGTAACTGGATGGGTGCCTCACAAATGTGAGAGATTTCCAGGTTTGGGTTTTTTTTTTTTTTTTTTTTGCCTTTTGCAGTTGTAATGCTTTCACAGTGGAAAAGTTTCTACAGACTTGTTGAAAAGGGCTCGGGAGGAAATAATCTGAGCAAAGTAGAAGATAAACAGAAAACCCAAGGTCATTGCTTCAATTCACATTCTCACTTTCTAGGTTTAAAACTCCATGGAGACTGGTTTCCAAAGACTTCCACCCTGGAGGGCAGCAGGTCTAGACCTCTTAGTTTTCAGATTTTTTTAACTCCTCCTTGAATCATCAGTTATGCTTGAAATTGTAGTCATCTCACTATGTTGTTCTCCTACTCAACCGTCCTATATATTCTAGTAACTTTAGCCTCACCAACTCTAATCAATTGACATCACTTGTTGATCAGGGTGCCTACACTACAAGATTATAGCTGTAGATTTCCAGGGCCAGTGGTTCAAAATAAATAACTCCCATAGTCTTGTGCTCTGGAAGGACTTAAATGTACGTAGACCGTGATGTTGAGATTCCTCATCTTTACTGCTTTCTAGGGAAGCCTCCAGAAATGTAGAAAAGAGGCTTAAATTTCCAGACTTTATACTTGCCTGAAAGTCCACACTCATGTTTGGTCTGGGCCATGATGTTGCACCAGTAGACTACATAGGTGTGAATGTGGTCCAATCAGGACTTGGGCCCTTGGCCTCATACAATGTATTGCATTGCATAGAAACACTCATTATGTGTCCGAAGGTGATACATTTCTGCTCCTGAAAGCCACACATCATGTGTGTGTATGTGTGTGTGTGTGTTTCTACACTCTGGTGGTAGTCCTCCAGACTTCAAGGAAGTGATACCCATGCTTGAATTTGATGAGATTCACAGAGAGTTTGTCCACTACCTGTTCTGTGTCCAATCCTTAAGAGATTAGAAAAAGAAGACCAGATTAAACCCAAAGCAAATAGGTGAAGAGGCAGAAGTCAGCCAAGTTAAAGAGAAAATAGAAAAGAAAGCTAAATAGAAAAAAAAAAATTCATGAAGCCAAAAATTTGTCCCTTGACAAGTATAATACAATTGATAAACTTCTACCACAATTGAGAAGGAGAAAAAGAGAAACTACCAACATTAGGAATGAAAAATATCTCTGGATCATACTGACATTGAGAGAATGAAGGAATATGAAAATTTTATGCCACTTGGATGTTTTTAAATTCCTTTAAGAAACACTCACTAAAGCTAATACAAGATGGAATAGAAAATCTGAACAGCCCTCTATTTAAAATTTTTAGTTTGTGATAAAATCCTTCCTGTAAAGAAAACTACAAGTCCAGATGGTCTCTCTGGTGAATACTATCAACTCTTCAAAGAAGAACTAATATGAATGTTAAATTCAGAAAATAGAGGAAGAACCATTTCTTAACCCATTTTATGAGGTAAGCAAGCAATATATAGACACCAAAAATATTTTAATAAAAGAAAATTACTAATTAATACTCCTTATGGTCATAAACACTTTAATAGACTGAATGTGCTGCTCCAAAATTTATGTGTTGAAACCATGATGTTACTAGAGGTGAAATCTTCAAAAGGTAATAAAAATAGAATGAGCATCCTCATGACTGAGATTAATGCCTTTATAAAGGGGAGCCCAGAGAACTCTTGTCTACTTTCTGCCACATGAGGATATAGTGAGAAGTCAGCAGTCTACAAACCAGAAGAGGACCCTTATCAGATACAGAACTTGTCCATGCCTTGATCTTGAACTTCACTGACTCCAGAACCACGAGAAATAAATGTTGTTTAAAGACTCCCAGTCTTTTCTGTTGTATGTCCAGTGTATTTTTGTTATAGCCGTTTGGACTGATTAAGATAGAAATAAAAATTCTTAATGAAATATTTTAGGTTGAATTCATGATTAAGTGGGCTTTACCTGAAGAATATAAGATTGCTTGATCCAAAATTAATATATTTTGCATATTACCATAATAAAGGAAAAAATATATAATTCTCTATTTAACAAAATCCACCAATTCTTAACCCAGCAAATCAGGAATAGAAAGAAATTCACTTAACCTGATAAGGAGAATCTGTGAAACACCTGTAATAGTATTATATGTAACAATAGAAGCTTAACAATAGAAAATGGCTGTTTTTCTCTTAGTATATCTATTCAATATTGCAATGGAGCTTCTGGGAATTATGTAATAAGACAAGAAAAAGAAGTAAAAACTATTTAACTTGGAGAAGATGTAAAATGTGCCCGTGGATACAAATCTATACGTAGGAATTCTATGGAAACTACAAAATTACTAGAACTAATAAGTGAATTAGAAAGGCCATAGTAAATTGAACTGAGTTTAGAAAGACCATAAGCCCTAATAAAAATATAATTAGTTTATATAAAAATTAGTATTTTTTAAAAATTGAAGTATAGTAGTTACTGTCTTTAAGACGGCCCATCTGTGACTATTCAGGTATCTCTTCCTTAATAAATTTTATGCTTTCCTTAATAAACTTGTGTGCAAAAGAATAAAATTGAAGTATAATTGACTTAACATAATTTGGTATTTTTATACATTGTGAAATGACCACAATAATATAGTGGCAGTAAACATGGGAGAGCATATACTTTTCAGGTTTGTGTTTTGTTTTTTTTTGGATAAATAACCAGAAATGTAGCTGTGTTCATATGGTAGATCTATTTTTAATTTTTAATTTTTTTTGAAGAACTTCCATACTGTTTTCCATAGTGACCCCCAATTTACATTTTCACCAACAGTGCACAAGAGATCCTTATTTTCCACATCCTGGTCAGTTCTTTTTATTTGCCCACTCTTAGATAATAGCCATTCTAATATCTATGAATTGATATCTTCTTACATTTGATTTGATTTACATTACCCTGAAGATTAGTGACACTGAACATCTTTTCATGCACCTGTTGGCCACCTCTATGTCTTTTTGGAAGAATATCTATTTAGATCCTTTGCTCATCTTTAAATTGGATTGTTTATTTTGTTTTGAGCTATATGAGTTTTTAATATCTATCCTGAATATTAACCCCTGATCAGAGAATGGTTTATAGATATTTTCCCCAATTATTAGGTTGCATTTTCATTTTGATGCTATCCAGAAGTTTTAAAAGTTAAGTGATTTTTCCCCCCCAGATTACAGCAAACAATTGGAAATGCAATTAAGAATCTAATTATACATATCTAATTATACAGCAAACAGTTGGAAATGCAATTAAGAATCTAATATTTTTTGGTAGCACCAAAAAAAAATTAAAGTATGTAAAATGGATCATATGTCCAACCGTAAACTATGAACTTCAAAACTATGAAGCTTCTAGGAAAAAATGGGAAACTTATTTTGGGTTAAGCAAAGGTTTCTTAGTATACAAATAGTCTAAAGTATAGAGGAAAAATTCTGATAAAATGGAAATAAAAACTATGCTCATAAGAAAAATGCAAAAATACAAAGAGACAGTCTGAGAGAAAATATAATACATATTTGACAAAGGATCTATATCCAGAATAAAAAAAAAAAGACTGTGAGCTATAATAGACAAAGGACCAATATATAAAATAGGTAAAAAAAACTTGAGCAGATAGTTTATGTAGGAAGATGTACAAATAGCCAATAAGCATGAAATTGCTCAATACCATTAGTATTTAGGAAAATTTTAGTGAGATACATTTCTTACCTACATTAAAAAGACCGATTAACTGTAGGTGAAGTGTGAAGTTATGTTGAGAACTGATAGTAGAAGCATAAAATGATAGCATGCTTTGGATTTTTTGATTGTTTCTGATAAAATCTTATCTATGGTCCAGAATTCTAGGTATTTATCCAAAAGAAATAAAAATACATCCACAAAAGAACAAAGCATAAGAATGTTCACAACAACTTTATTCTTGCTAACCCCTAACTAGAAAGAACCCAAATGTTCATCAACAGGAGATAAACTATGCTATGATTCATATAAAAGAAATGACTCAGCAAGAAAAGAGCTACTAATCTATGCAGCAACAAGAACAATCCCCAGAACATGCTGAGTAAAAGAAGCCATTCACAACATAAAACATAGTGACTCTACTTATGTAAAATTCTAAAAAGGGCAAAATTTATGTTGATAGAAATAAGAACAGTGTTTGCCTAGGAAGGTATATAGTAACTTTATGGAATGATAGAAATATTTAATATCTTGATTGAGATAGTGGTTACATGGATACATATGTTTTTCAAAACTCACTGAATTACACATTTAAAGTTAAGCATTTCATCATGTGTATATTTTTATAAAGACCAAGCCAACAGATAACTACATGCCATTGTAACATTGACATAGGGAAAATGAAAATATAAAATTGGGGGGAAAATGATAGAACAAACAAGCAAATGGGTTCATATATCAGACATAGACTTTCAGGGAAAAGCATTACATGAACTGTTCAAAATATTAATTTTGTACTGAATTTATAAGGAATGCATTTGTTTTGAAGGTTGAGTTGGCAGATATCACTGAAAATAATGTTAATATGGGGATTTTTGGCATTATTTATTTTTTTAAGTAATATATTTAGCCATTGTTTTAAACAGAGAAAAGTAAATTAAGTTCTACTGTTGAAAGGAAGAAACAAAATTACTTTTACCCATAATGCACTTAAAACAAGAAATCAGTAGAAAAACTTTCAGAGCTAATATGAAAAATTGATAGATCTCTGATTAGTATATATCTGTGCATACACATTCATGCACACACATCATATATCCACATGGATAGATGTATATATACATACTATGCACATTGCTATACATGCACATTTACATAATTGTATGTATATATTACACACATACATGTATATATATATATATTACACACATACATGTATATATAGCATTCTTAGAAACTGTAACACAAACCTGCTGGAAAACAAAGTCCTTTTCACAACTGCAATAAAAATATAAAGACTTCAGGCCCTCCCTGGTGGCACAGCGGGTTAAAGCACTGCACTAAGAAGCTAAAGCCACTTCCGCATGAGTTCGATCCCCGCCTGCCCCGGAGGTGACCACATGGCGTGGCAGACCTCTCCTGACCTGCCCGCTGCTCCCCTCAAGCAGTGTACTTCCTCTATCTGCCTGTTCTGCTCCCTGCTCTGTCCTCTGCACCTCTGGCCTGTACCCCAGTTCTATATGAATAAATAAATAGATCTTTAAAAAAATATATAAAGACTTAAGAGTCAGTTTAGCAAGAATTATGTAGGAGCACATGAACAAAGCAGCAAAACTTTCTGAGGAGCAAAAGATGACTTGCATAAATGTAGAGAGATTATATTTCTAGTTGAAAAGACTCAGTCATAAAAATGTAACTTTCTGCTTAATTATTTTGTAAATTCTAACCAAATCCACAGTGGCAGGTTTTGAGAATTTGATAAAGTGTTCTAATGTTTGGAAAGAATTACAAACATTCAAAGATATCTGGGAAAAGTCTTAAAAAGTAATAAAGGGAGACTTGCCCTTTAAGTTACTATATGAAGGTGTGATAAATTGTTCTGCATAGAATTGGTTCAGAAATAAGGAGCTCACAGGAATAGAGTCAAAAACCTAGAGACAACCACAAGTGTATGTAACATATTAGCATATAATGAAATTATAAATTCACTTTAAATCCAGGAGGAAAATAGTGCATTATAAAAAAAATAGCATTTGGTCGGGAAACGAGTTACCTTAGAAAAAGCATTTTTGAGCTTTCCTGGTAGTCCATAGTCCGTGTCATATTACTTTAACTTTTCATCCTCTGCAGCTGCTTCCAATTCTCTTCATTACCTCTTTGTCCACATTTTCTTTAATATTCTCTCTTGAATCCAGCTTTATCTTCTTCCTCCCCTATTCTCTCTTTCCTGGATCTGTTTTCCAGCTGATAATTCTCCCCCTTTCCAGTGTAAGACAAGTCTTTTGGTTTCATGCACTTATATAGCTTGAAAAGATCTTATTACAGGTTTGGACAAAACAATCTTTTCTTGTGAGATGTTGACAGTGGCGTCGAGTGCTGGGGTCAACCCTTATTAGACAACAGCAGAGTGTGGGCCTACAGGGGAAGAGGCTATGAATACCTGTGTGTTGATTTTTTCCTTACCAACACAATTAAATAAATGATGCATCATACACGAACTGGAATGTGTTCACTGTCAGTGAAACCGAGTCAGTGATTTTCAGATTGCCTGGGTACTTGTAAGATGGCTCAGAGGCTGCCAAAGGTGGACAAAGAGGAAGGCTGGTAGACAGGATGTTACTTCCTAAATATGCTTGAGCCAGAGCAATGTTTGTATATTGGGAGTTTTTGCATAAAAATTTGTTTCAGGAAAGGTTTAACTGCTAAAAAGTGTGAAGGCCTTTTTTTTTTTATTAAATTGATTTATTTATGCATATCTCTGGGGTGCAGGCCAGAGGTGCAGGGGGTGAGAGGATTCATCAGAGACAGAGTACGGAGCAGAACAGACAAATGTACTGAAATACACTGCTGAGGGGGGTAGTGGGTGGGTCAGGAGAGGTCTGCTGCACCATGTGGGTCGCTCCCTGTCTGGAGATCGAACTTGTGCTGCAGAGGCTGCAGAGAGCTTCACAGTGCTGAGCGTTAACCTATTGCACCACCAGGAAGGGCCCTGAAGGCCTCTTATAAAAAAACCAAATGATGGGGCCTTCCTTGGTGGCAAGCGGGTTAAAGCACTGCACTGAGAAGCTATAGCCACTTCCACATGAGTTTAATTCCCGCCTGCCCCGGAGGTGACCACATGGCGTGGCAGACCTCTCCTGACCCGCCCACTGCTCCCCTCAGCATGGTACTTCATAGATTGGCCTGTTCTGCTCCCCACTCTGTCTCTGGTGAAGCATCTCACTGCCCCTGAGCCTCTGGCCTGTACCCCAGTTCTGTATGTACAAATAAAATAAATCTTAAAAAAAAAAACAACCAAATGATGATAAATATATTCAACTGAAAATAACTGATTTAAAAAGCATCATGATTTGTAAATTTTTGCAATATGTGACTATAAAAGCACTTCATAGTAGTTATATCTGAGTGATGGGAAGTTTATGATTTTATTTACTCCTTTTGCATATCTTTAAAATACCTTAAATAGATATTAAGTAAAATGTAGTGTTCATTATTGTTATTTATTTTTATATAATTTAGATACAATGAATTACACAAGTTTTAAAGCGTATAATTTGATGACTTTACACGTACATATGTATATCCATGTAACCACCAACCAGATCAAAATATAGAATGTTTCTGTCTCCCCAGGAAGTTCCCCAAGCCCCTTTCTATTCAGTAGCCCTGAATCCCACTGTCTTGACCCACTTTTTAGATTTGTGTTTGTCTGTTCTTAAATCTCTGGTAAATGCAATTGTACGATTTGTATCTTTTGGGTCTGGGTCATTATTTCTGAGATTCATTTATACAGTTAGGTATGTTAGTAAGTTTTCTTCAAATTGCTGGCTAATATTCTATTTTATGACTGTACCACAATTCTCTATCCATTCTTTTATTAGACATTTACATTATTTTTAGTATTTTCCTATTAAAAATACTGAACAATCTAGTATAGTTTTTTTTTTGGGGGGGTGGACATACCCATTTCTCTTGGGCATATACCTATGAGTGGGATTATAACATATATGCATCTTGACTTTTCAAGATTTTGCCAAATTTCTATGTTAATTAGCAGCACTTGGGAATTACCCATTTTCTTTTCTATCACTATAACAAGGCAGACTTTCCCTTATGGGAACACTATAACTGAATTGGGGGGAATATGGCAAAACCAAAAACTCTGCTCTGACCCAGCATCCAATCCAAGAGAAACAAGCAGAGAGCAACAGTAGGTCTTTGGATCAGCCATTGTTCTTGGTGTCAGTGTTGCAAGCTAAGAGGGAGTATAGGAGACAAAGCAAAGGATGTGGAAAGCCAGTTTCAAGGAAGGGCCGGCTTTAGGCGACAGGTCAGTTTCCCCCAGCTAACTTATTAGGATTCTAGCTCCTTCAGGGAGGATCTTGGAAAAAAGAGGTAGATTCATGAGCCAGCGGTATGTGGATTGATTAGAAGGTTTTGCTTCATTTGAGGTTTACATTAGCATCAGGGTTGCTGTTGCTTCACCTGTCTGAGCATACAGGGTAGGACCTTTTTTTTTTTTTTTTAAAGATTTATTTATTTATTCATACAGAACTGGGGTACAGGCCAGAGATGCAGAGCTTGAGAGGATTCACCAGGGACAGAGGGGAGCAGAACAGGCAGATCGATGAAGTACACTGCTGAGGGGAGCAGTGGGCGGGTCAGGAGAGGTCTGCCACTCCACGTGGATCACCTACGGGGCAGCCAGGGATCGAACTCATGCACAAATGTCTTAAGCTTCTTAGTGCTGTGTTTTAACCCTTTGAGCCACCAGGGAGGGCCCCACTTTTTTTTTTTAAAGATTATGCGTACAGAACTGGGGTACAGGCCAGAGGTGCAACAGTGGCGGTGAGAGGAATGACCAGAGAGAGTGGGAGGTGGGGCAAAACAGGCAGATTGAGAAAGTACACTGCTGAGGGGAGCAGCGGGCGGGTCAGGAGAGGTCTGCTGCGCCATGTGGTCACCTCCGGGGCAGGTGGGATGGAACTCACCGCAGAATTGGTTTTAGCTTCTTAGTGCTGTGCGTTAACCTGCTGGCCACCAGGAAGGGCCAAGGTAGGACACTCCTAATGTGCCCCTCAGCCAGGGCCGATTTGTACTTTAGGGACAAGAATTTAACAGACAGACAAAGCAGGGCTGATACAGACAGGTCCATTATTTCAGTACACAATTGAGCCTGATCCTGGGACAGGCTGAATGTCAGTTTTGTAGGTAGAAGTCTTTCTAAGTGTGTATGGGAAACTGGGTCTATAAATGTGTGACCCAGGTAGGTGTTACGTTCCAAGACAAATGGAATCAACTGTTAATAGGTCCTAATAATGACAATGACAGTGAGGTAGATTCAGATATAATCTCAGATATAATCAGATGTATCAAGTTTATTTTTTAATTAAAAATATTTTATTTATGCATGCAAGTACTAGGGTATAGGCCAAAGGTGTTGGGGGTGGGAGGGTTCACCAGAGACAGAATGGGGAGCAGAACAGGCAGATGTACTGAAATACTTCTGAGGGGAGCAGTGGGAGAAGCAGGAGAGGTCTGCTGTGCCATGTGCGTCAGCTCCCTGGATGGGGATTGAACTCCTGCGGCAGTGGCTGCAGACAGCTCCATAGTGTGATGTTTAACCCTTTGCACCACCAGGGAGGCCCCAGATATCTCAAGTTTACCCCTCAGTTTCAGGGTCATAGTCTGTATTCTTAGGTCTCCTTGGATGAAACAAAAAATTATTATGGATGATCTAGGTAAGAGAATTCAGTTGACTTGACTACTTCCAAAATATGTCTTGAATTCTTTGACTTCTTTCCAATTTTACTGCCATCAATTTAGTTGAGACCCCCATTATATATTTTCTGTAGGTTATTCAAGTAATCTCTTTTCTGGTCTACTCGGATTCCTTCCATATGGTATTACTCATCTGATCATGTTACTCACCTTTTACAAATTATGATGAAATTTCAGGAGCATGTATTTGAAGTTAGATAGTGTATATCTAGGAAATATGCCTTAGAGAGTACATACACCTTTGGGAATTAGAAAACTCAGATTCTAATGCTGAAACAAGCACTAGCTAGCTGCGGGACTGCACAGTCCTCCATCTCCCAGTTTCTTCAATTGTATATAGAAGACTGAACCAAATTAAGAAGTCTCTAAGAGTCATTGTAGACCTAGCATTTTGTGCTAATTTGTTATGCTGATTCAGAGGACTTTTCATATGTTCTTGCTTGGGATGGAGAGAAATGAGACCCTGGATGATATCTCAGTCAGCTCTCCTATTTTTCTTTTTAGAGATGCCAGGAATCTTTGAAACTTTGACAGTTCCCATACACTGAGGAAAACCATATGAAAATATTTCAAGAGCATTTCCTCATTTTAGCAGGTGTGCCTCAAGGACTGAGAGTTCCCTGTGGTTTTGCACTGTTGGTATAAGTTTTTGACAAGTTCTGTGTGCTTCAGTGCCACCCAATTCAGGCCTAGTGGTAGCAGATGAATCATGAGTCCATCAAGCGGTATGACCACGACCATAGGATTCTGCCTGAGTGGTGTGGTAGACATATACATTTGTCCAGTCTGTTTTTCAAAATGTTAAGTCTTATGGCTAGAATTAAGCACATACACTGTGCAAAAGTCAATTTCTTAGTTTTGATCTTGTACCATTGTTATGTAAGGACCTGGGACCTCACAGTTCTCTCTTTGCAACTTCCTATAATCTTTAATTATTTAAAAACTTAAAAACACCAGTTTAAATAAAATGGCTCACAGGACATACTACGGCTGATTTTCCATAGCATTTCCTTCAACTGTCCTGAGTTGGGACTTTTCCCCTAAAGCAGAATGTCATAGCTGAGAATGCAATGTTTTTTTATAATTTTGCCTGTGAAGTCTGCTTCCAAAGAATTTCCTGTTGAAGATTCAACCCTTCACTCAGTGGCCTCTATTTCTGTTGCGTTTGATCAGTACCAAGGCCAGCCTGTCATAGCACTATGTATGCTGGCCTTTTTGGATCCTTAGATTCCATGCTAGGTACCCCATTTCTCTTACCTATTTGTAGGTTCAACCCTCCCTAAGGGTTGTGGAGAGGTCTGATCAATGTTTCTTTTACACCTTTGTGGAGACCATCCTCTGATAACAGCTAGGGTGCCTGGGGTGTGGCATGCCCAGCTATCATTTGGGTATTTTGTCAGAATCCATTCTCCTATAGATCAGGATGAAAAATGTCAAGGAATGAAAACAGTGGGATGAAGGGAAAAGGAACCTGTAAACTTCTTAGGTTACATGGCAAAGAGGCATTAGGTTGTTGATGGAAATCAGATTTTTAATCTGCTGACCTTAAAATAGGAAAGTTATCCTTGGTTATTTTGATGGACCCAATGTGATCACAAGTGTTCTTTGAAGTAGAAGAAATATAATGAACAGAATGGAAGAAATAGACATGAAAAAGCAGGGTCAGAGAAATAGAGAAATGTGCATGCCTTGAAGATGGAGGGAGAGACCAAGAGCTGGCCAATGCAACTAAAAGAACTCAAAACTAAAAGTTTTCAGGAGGAAACGCACCTTCTCTCTAGTCCAGGGAGACTCATGTTGGATTTCCCACCTTCAGAACTGCAAGGTAATAGATTTGTGTGTTTATTCAGACACTGGTTTTGCAGTAATTTGTTCTGTCACCAAGGAGCACTGATGCAACGGCAAGTGGACAGAATGCTGTAGTACTGTTGCTATTGTGACGTTTCAGGGTAAGGATTAATTGAGGAAGGCCTGGGGTCTAGGGATCAAAGAAGAGAGTTTTGGGTCTGGGTTGAGTGAAATCTGAGACAGGAGGTAGTGACTGGGAAGGCCAAAGCTTGGTGGGCAAAGTCTTAGCCAGGAAAAGTGGTGTGTCAAGAGAGACTGTGTTAAGAATCAGGAAAGGAGAATTTCTGCTCAATCAGTTTTGAGGATTTGAATTACATGGCTGGTACTGTAGTAGTGAGACTTGATGGGGAAAGTATATGTGGGAACACTGGGTTTGTTTTACACTGGGGAAGAGAAACAGAGAATAGAAAGGGGGATCAGGAAGTCTGGCTTGTTGTTGTTTGCTTTCTTAGCTGTCTGGCACAACTGGCTTAAAAGCTTTCCTTCAGCCTTCCCCTATGAAAGACTCCGAGCTTAGAATTTTGGGACTGTCCTTTGGAATGAAACAAAAATGACACAATTTGGTGAAAGACATCAGTGAGTTCTTTAGGAATAACCTGACTGTGGTTGTAGCATTTCAGTTCACTGGTCACTAAGTCAGCGTCTTCGGACACAGATCAGTGCAGGGCATGAAAATGACCGTGGTGTATGACTTCTACTGAGAAAAATAACTTTGCTCCACTTATGCATGTTTGTCAGTTGCTTCAATGTGGAAATAATGGTGGCCTATACAAGACTCCCGTGATTGTGATATTTTGTAGTTGTAAGTTTACAGTGTTTATCGTGGGACAAGTTCATAATCTTTGCAAAGTGCCAACTGACCCCTCTGGGAGCAGGCAGGTAAAATCACCTTTTTGAAACTGGCCAAAAGAAGAACACAGGACAATGGATCCCAATCTCTCTTAATCGTTAAGCATTCAATATTCCAGAATCCTGCGGACTGAATTCAGTAAAAATGTCTTTACATTCTGTTTGATTTTGTACACTTTTCAGTTTCTCACAAACCTCTTACTGACAGAGCATCGTAGCATCTGCCAGTGATAGGGCAACCAGAGGGTTTGGCAGCTTGTGGGTGGGAGTTTCAGGGTTTGGGGACTTGGCGGCAGTTAGATTGGGCTGTTGGTGTGGGAGGATGGAACTGTGTATTGATGATGGTCTTGGCTTTTCCTAAATCACAATTGCATCATATGAGATAGCTGAATTTATGTTGCGCTTTACAAAAGCCTCCTGGGAAAAGGGCAAAACTGGTTTTAATGCGTAAGAAATTTATTTATGGCAATTATGATACCAAGCTGAGACTGGAGACTGTTGAGAATCTGGACCATTTTCTGGTGAAAGGAAAAAAAAAATTGAAGTAGGAATCATGTAGTAGAATCACTGTAGTTATGGTCTATTTTAAAAGTGGTCTTGTCCTTCAACAGGGCAGCAGGAGGGAGGTTCATGTCTTACTAATTCAAATAAGGATGGCTTCTGTATAGAGAGATGAGGGAGGGAAAAAAAAAATGAACCAGGTTGTGAGGGAAGAAAATGGCCAGCTCCCCAGGAGGTGGTTTGAGGATGTCAAGTGTGGCTGGCCAGGGTTCTTATGACTCATCTGCACAGCAGAGACCTATGACTGTGGAAACATAGGGTCACAGCTTTTTGTGGTATTGATGACTCATAGGGACTATCTGTCCCATCATAGGTTTATCTGATGTGCATGAATACGACGTACCACTTTTTTATACCTTTGATTTGATTTTTTAACTTGTGGTGCCCTAGTTTCTAGTGATAGCATGTCATGGGATGAAAATTGAATTAAGTGATTTTTTTTAAACAAGAAAATTAGAAAACTAGAGCACACCTTCATCATCTTTGCCTATTACCCTCTAAAATGGATCATTTTTGGTAAGATTCTGACAAAGTTCTTCCACTATAGTGCAGTACAATGTAATCTATCTATTGACAACTTGGTATATATTAGCTTTTTTTTTGGTCACTCCTTACAGTTAAACTCTGTAGAATCTTCTTTTCTCTTCCCTTAATGACATTTTAAGTAGGTATTGAAGTATCCTATTCATTTTTTGATTAGCAAAGCTCAGTCTTTAAAATCCAGTATCATATCCAGTTTAACCCTGTCTCTCTTTTCCTATTAACCTACCTAAAGATTCTTAGTTGTCCTGGTATGCCTGTTATTTATTGAAAGGATGCAACTTATGTCTTGGTTATTCTAATACAACTCTAAGATAAGTGTCTTAGTTTTGTTGGAATATGTCTATCTGGAGAGTTTTTAGAGAATTTTCAAGAAAACAACTTATATCTTTGACTTTTTAATACAAGTCAAAGAGAAAAACTTAATTGAAGTGGAATATGTATATCTGCAAAAATTTATTTGATGGAAAACAACTTCTATCTCTGGTTCTCTAATGCAACTCTAGGAGAGTCTAGTTTTACTAGAATATGGCTTCCTACATACTTATTTTGAAGACAGAAATTTATCTTTGGTTTTCTAACACCAATGTGAAGAATTTTAGTTGCATTAGAATATGTCTAGTAGTCACACACTGTTTGCAACAATGCAACTTATATCTTGGGTATTAGAATACAAATCTTAGAGAAGATTCATATACATATGAATGTGTAAATATTTATATATATATATATATATATATATATATATATATATGGAAGATTGGTTACCTATCTATCTAGATACTGTTTCTAAGAAGCTCTTCCCCTTCTCTCTGTACATGTACATGATCATTCAGGATCAGGTTGAGGGACTTTGGGACAGAGGTAATGGTTTTGCACACTTGCTTGCCTGCCACTGTGGGAAGATGCCCATGGTCTTACTCTGGTCACTCCAGCTCTCTCTACTCTGGCAGCTGCTGCTGCTGTCATAGTCTTTTTTTTGATGGCTTCTTGTTCAGGGAATCTTGATTTACTCTGTCAGTGAGGACTTCCTTAGAGAGGTGCAGCTCTGTTGTAATCCACACCTCTAGCCCTCTCTCTGGCACCATGTCATCTCATTTGTCCTGATGGTCTGGGTAGCTCTTCTCTATTCAGTAGTTCTTTCAGTGGACCAGTGGAAACCATTGAGGTTTTCTTCTGTCATGAAACTAGGGTGGAGGTGCCATCCATCATTTCCTTCCTAGGACTCCTACTCTATACTTTCTCAGTGTACAGCTACAGGACTACTCCAGCAAGCTGCTTGCCTTCAGGGAGAATGGGTACGGGTCTTTGTGTTCAAGTGCACATCCCCAGCTTCAGCCAAACCCTCCCTAGAACTCTCTCCTCAGACCCCACTTTGTTTCACTCATGGCACAGTAAGATGTCAGTAGGCTCCCTTTGTTTTAACTATTGTCAACTTTTTAAGAAGCACTTCCACATCCCCCCTTACCCCTACCACTGTCGCCCTCTCCAACAAACTTGGATTGGTAGGATAGGGAAAATAATAATTCCTCACTGAGACACTGTATTTTCCATAAGGCTGGGGGCTCCCATCACTCTACTGTTTCTCCCCAGACTCTTGGATGGGCTAGGAAGACAGGTAGGGGTGGAGTTGATGGCTGTCAGTCATAGGTTTAGTTTTGACTTCTAGCATGCCTTGAGGGAAGGTATCTGTCTCTGGAGAAATGGAAACTCAGTGCTGTAGATTTCATCTATAGGTCCTAGCATTAGTTTTCAGACTACAGGAAAAAGTCTACTTAACATTCTGGCATATTAATCCTGGTTTTTATATATGACTACTTCTCTTGTCAGCCATGGGTCTTTCAGTATATGGTGTTTTTGTTTTTGTGTCTGTCAGCTCATATTCCTAGAAAATTTATTTCTGTTCATAGAAAATAATGGGTTATAAAACATAATATAAAGCTCTGTTTACTTCAGCACTGACGTGTTTTCTAGGAAATAGTTGATTTCCCCAGCTAAATGCTATAAATACGGTAGGGCTTTAATATCACATTGTTTATTCTAATAGGGGTTTATTTTGCAAATAAAATCATGGTCTTCAAAATGTGTTCTATGTAATAAAAGCAAGGAAAGGTGACAGATTATGTATTGAAATTCTGTCAACTTGGGTAGAATCAACAGTTATATGAGTTAGGGTAAGTCACTTAACATCAGGAGGCCTCCCTGGTGGCTTAGGGGTTAAATATCAGCATGGCTTGAGGCTCTTCTCCCCACCTCCAGTCTACACCCCTATTTTTCTATGCATAAATAAATACTCTTTTAAAAAGTCATTTAACATCTTCCTCATAGGCAAACTACAAATTTGAAATCTGCCCATCTCAGAAGTTTATGAAAATTCAGTTGAATAATGTATATAAATCACTTCATGTGATATCTGGATCAAAGAAATATAGAATAATGTTAGCTACTTTTATTATCTCTGTCATATAATAATGCCATACTATGCATATGACCATGTGATTCTTCTAAGATTTGAATAAAATCACATTAAATTGACCAGGGGAGGCCAAGCTTGGAAATTCCATTGGAGGTTTAGCATTTATCATGTTAGTGATAGATGTCTGTTCAGGAGACAGAAGAGGTGAGGGATTTATCTAAAAGTGAGAAATACAAGATATCAGGGGTTAGGGTCAAAGGGTGTGGATAGCTCAGCAAGGATAAAGCCTGGTCATTGCTGGAAACTCGTCTCAGAGAGTAGATAATGAGGGTGGTAGTTTGGGCTAAACCAGCATCTCTAACAGTACTATTGCTTGGCGTATGAGGGAAAGTAATTTTATGGCACTTCTCCTTTTTCCAGAGAGATCCCTACATACTTTTTCCTTCTGATCAGGAAGCATTATTTCTTTTCTTTTCTTTTTTTTTTTTACTAACTCCAGTAGGGTGAAACAGAATTGAGTTTTTTTTTTTTTTTAATTATTACTAGTTGGATAAGCAAAAATAATCTTATTCAAATTTTTATTTTTTGATCAGAAGTAATGTTTTACATTTTAGATTCACATATTTGTTAGCTGCTTATATTTAATTCATGAATTATTAATTTATGCTAGGGCTTTCCTTATAAGTCAGTACATGTTCTTGATATATTGACTCTTTGCCAATCATACGTGCTGAAAGCATTTACCTCCCTTTGTATCTTGATTTTTCTCTGTTAGTGCATATGGAATCAGCCAAATAAAAGGCATTCTATAGAATGGGAGAAAATATTTGCGTATCATATGTCTAATAAAGGGATTAATATACAAACTGTGTAAGCTCTTACAACTCAATCACACACACACAAAAATAACACACACACAAATTAGTGTTTAAAAAAATCAGTAAAGTACCTGAAAAGGCATTTTCCCAAAGAAGTCATACATATGGCCAACAGCTAATGAAAAAAATACTGGATGTCATTATCAGAGAAATATGAAAAATCAAACCACAAACCACACTGAAATATAAGCTCACTCCTGTTAGGTTGTGACTATTATCAAGAAGCCAAAAGACAAATGTTGGTAAAGATGTAGAGAAAAGGAATCCTTGTACTCTGTTGGTGGGAATATAAATTGGTACAGTTACTATGGAAAACAGTATGGAGGTTCCTCAAAAAATTAAAAATAGAACCGCTCTATTATCCAGCAATCTCACTTTTGGGTATATAGCTAAAGGAAATAAAATAACTATTTTGAAGTGAGATCTTCATTTTCATGTTCACTGTAGCGTTATTTACAATAGTCAAGTTAAGGGAACAACCTAAATGTATGTTAACAGGGAATGGATAAAGAAAATGCAGTATAAGTATAAACAAATATATACAAAATAGAATACTGTTCAGCTTAATTAAGAAAAGAAAGGAAGTCCTGGCATTGTGACAACATGGACACATGCTATGTGATTTCACCTATATACGGAATCTTAAAAAGTTAAAAACCCCAAAAAGCTGAGCTCATGTTAACAGAATGTATCACAGAGACTTGGGTATAGAGGGAAAGGTGAGATTTAAAATATTACAAAAAGAAAGTAAAATGGTGATTCCCAGGGGTTAAGGGTTGGGGTTTATGGAGAGTTACAGTTTAATGCATATAGGCTTTAGTTTTGCAAAGTGGAAAATGTTCTGGAGGTGGATGGTGGTGACAGAGGCAGGACACCATGAATAGACTTAATACCGTTGAATTATACACTTAAACATGGCTCAGATAATAATACAGTATGTGTTATGTGTATTTTAGCACAACAAAAAATTGAAAAAAAGACACATCTTTAGATATTTTAGAGATTACACAGATACAATATTATGGTGGAAAACACTTTGGTGGTTTCTCAAATGTTAAACATGTAATTGTCATTACAGAAATTCTACTCCTAGGTATATACTCAAAAAAGAAAAGAAAATAGGGACTCAGACTTGTATGTATGCATCAGTTTATATAGCAGCATTATTCGCAATAGCCCAAAGGTAGAAACCCAAATGTTCATCAATAGAGGACAAGATAAACAATTGTGATAAGTACCTCCAATAGGTTATTCCTCAGCCACAAAAAGGAGGAAATTGATAGAACCTGTTGCAAAGCCTAATAACCTGGGGATGAGCAGTGGCATCCAGTCAACCTAGGAAGAATGGTTCCCGGTCCTTGGAGATGTAACTATGATTGGGCTCTTAGGTCCTGGTAAGGAAATGGCCAGAGGGGAGAGTAAGCTTGGAATAAGCCAGTTGGCTGCATCTGAAACATCACTTCCTAAGTTCAAATGTTTCCATTGTATTTCATCTGCTAAAGGAGAGGTTTTTCTTTTTCTCATAAGATATCACTCAACCCTCAACTCATTCAAAGACTGATCAGTTGAAATGGACAAGATGAGACCTGGGTAGTGTCAGATCCTACGAGAGACGCAGTAAAGAAGGGAACCCAGGGTTAGAGAGTGGAGACTTAGGGTTTGAGGTCCTAAGGTTGCAGCATTTAGGTTAAAGAAATCCAAACAGACACTGGAGTCAAACAGGGTGATGCCTTGGAAGCCTAGGGTTCTATCAGGACTTTGGGAGAAAGGGATTCTGTTCAAGATTTTCATTTTTAGAAGAGTAGCATCTATTAGATAACATATAACACCAGAGATTCCTCTACCACACAATTTAAAATAAAATTTGGTCTCCATCCTGGCAGTGGAAATCATGTGTCAATAACAGCAATAACAATAAAAGGCCTCTAGAAAGTTTGAGTATAAATAATGTAGATTAAAACTGAAGAATTATAATATCACAACATACTTGTGACTATTCTTTGCAAAAGTTCTCAAATTATAAATATGTATGGGTTACATAGGTAGGAGATAATATCTATTTGCTTATCTACCTAACTTTATATTTATCATACACCATTAGCTTGATTCATTTTCTGATTGTGTTTATTTTTGGTTTTCTATTTGGAATAAGTGACTCAGAAACGGAAGTGAAAAATCATTTTGCAGTTTGATTAGCAATATCTTTTTTTCTGTTAGGGTTGTCGTAATTCTTACATAATAAGAATACGAACCTCTGAATGTTTATTAGAAGTCTGGTGCTAGGTTTCTGTGTAAAACAATAATACCAGCCCCTTAGCTTCCATGCCTCTCTAATTATATGTAAACTTGTTTAAGATCATCAAGTACAATGATTCATCACTCCAAGGTGCTCTGCAAAAGGCTACATTGTTACAAGACTATTGTTCCCTACTGAATATATTTATTTTGAGCTTTGGTTAAATTTTTTATTTTTAACATAAGCTCCAGATCTCTATCTGTACATATTATGTAAGAAATAATAAACACTTGAATGCAGTTATCTATGTTAAATTTTTTACATCTGATAATAAAAGCAGAAGGCTAGTGCATTCTTAGAAATTATCTGTTTAGTTTTATTGCTGCCATTATCAGCTGCATCATAATTATTATCATAGTCTGTTAATATCAGTTGCTAACCATTTAGTGAGGGGGTTATTGTAAATTCTGCAAATAGTAAATAACATAATACTTACCTTAGAATAAACAGAGACAAATGAGTAATGATCAAAATATTAAGTGCTTCCTAACTTTGGGTTGATTGCCGATTTTTCTTTGAAATGTTTGTTTGAACTCAGGGTCCTTTTAGTTGATTCCCTGGTAAACAATGGCATAGTTTGAGTCGGTGTATACACTTTTGCTCCCCAAACCCACTTAGGAGTTGGAATTCATGTTTAATCCTACGACAGACAATTTGAATGTGCATCTATTGGTAACAATCTATAAAGACCTCACATAGACTTTTTCATTACACTAATTCTTCTCTTTTTGGTGTCTTCATATGATCCCAAGGAAGACATATTTATGCCCTCTTTTGTGGGTTGAATTATGTCACCCTTAAAAAATACGTTGAGGCCCTCCCAGGTGGCACAGCGATTAAAGCACAGCACTAAGAACCTAAAGCCACTTCAGCATGAGTTCGATTCCCGCCTGCCCCAGAGGTGACCACTTGATGCAGCAGACCTCTCCTGACCCGCCCGCTGCTCCCCTCAGCAGTGTACTTAATCGATCTGCTTGTTCTGCTCCCCACTCTGTCTCTGGTGAAGCCTCTCACCGCCCCTGCACTTCTGGCCTGTACTCCAGTTCTGTATGCAAAAATAAATAAATCTTTTTAAAAATATGTTGAAATTCTAACCCAGGTACCTGTGAAAGTGATTTATTTTGAAGGAGCAGTTTTGCAGACATCCTAACCCATTAAGATGGATGGATTTTAGTCCAGTTCAGAGATTGGTGTCATTAAAAGAGGGATATTTGCACACAGAACTCCCAGGTGTGCCATGTGACAGTGGAAGCAGAGGTTGGCATGAGGTGTCTGTGAACCACGGAGAGACAAGGATGGTTCACAGTTGCCAGGCTCTGGAAAGAGTGCTCCCTCAAGCCCTCAGAGAGAGCATGGCCTCTGATACCTTGGCTTTGTGCTTTTAATCTCCACAATTGAGAAAATAAACTTCTGTTCAGAGCTCTCCAAGCTGTGGTGATTTGTTAAAGCAGCCCTGGAAAGCTAAGGTACCTTTTTTATCTACATTATTTTTGTTGAGGTAGTACTGGTTTACAACACTGTGTATGATTTAGGGGGATAGGTTCACACCTCTTCAGGTGTTTTGTTTTGTTTTTGCTTGGCCCTAATATCTCCTTGTATGTTTCCTTATTCGTGTTTCATTCTTTCCTACTCCTGTCTTCTAAAGAAGAAGGAAACTAGAAAAAGAATGTGTCTCATTTCTTTATCTTTTGCTGAGAAAATGTCCTAAAATATCTGTGGATTGAGAACAAAGGCACTGTATTGAACCTGCTTATTAAGTCAAAGGGTAGGATGGGTGTGTCATTTTGAGTACTCAGAATAACAAGTGCCAAATTTGATTGGGTAATTATCATTTGATACCTGCCTTTCCTCAATGCCTTGCAAGTTGCAGCATTCATTTACAGCTTTTCTTTTTTCTATCAACTGAATATTCATTTACAACCAATAGACTCAACCATTTGAAAACAGTTTATATTTTGATGGTATTCTATGAGGAAACTTTATGCTTAGAGAAGCATGGTTTTGCCTCATGGTTTTTAATAAAAACGACTGGAAAATTCCTCTCCCATGCTTATGTGAACAGAGTCCAACATTGCTCAGAGCAACCAAATGTCAATTGTGAATTTCAAAAATTCACAAATTCTATAGACTTTTATTTATTTTTAAACATTCACTTATTTATGCATACATAGGGTGTAGGCCAGAGGTGCAGAGGGGTGAGAGGATTCACCAGAGACAGAGAGGGAAGCAGAACTGGTGGAGCTACTGAAATACACTGCTGAAGGGAGGAGCAGTGGGTGAGGCAGGAGAGGTCTGCTGTGCCATGTGCGTTTGCTCCCTGGCCAGGGAGTGAACTTGTATGGCAGATAGTTTGATAATGCTGAGACTTAACCTCTAGACTTTTAAAAATCACAGCTCCAAGAGCCCTGTATTTTAAAGCACACTCTCTTGAAAGATTCTTTGATTTTTGGTTCATAACAATGATAATAGATAATAGTAAAAATATTTGTTTTAACCATGGCAAGGTCATAACAACTTTGTCTGTTAGAACTCAACATTCACATTTAAACCTGATTTAAGTTTTACCTTTTCCCTTACCACTATATCTTTTACCCATCTGAGCCTTTCTTCCCTACAACCTACCCCTTAGCCTCAAAAGCCTCACTTTGTTTATTAATGTCTGCTAGCTTTTATGACTTTTGCTTTGTTGAATCATTTACCATACAAATGTCCAATATTTGTTTTTGCTTTTCTGACTTGATTTACTACATGTAATTCCCTTGAACACTTTCGATTTTGCCAAAAATGACAACACTTCATCATTCCTTATGGCTGAATGGTATTCTGTAGGAATATACGACATCTTCTTAGTCCAGTCCTTTATAAGTGGGTGCTAAGTTTTGTTTACATTCATTAATTCTAAATAACATTTTTTTTTAAAAAAGATATATTTATTTGTGTATACAGAACTGGGGTACAGGCCAGAGGTGCAGGGGCTGTGAGAGGCTTCACCAGAGACCGAGTGGGGAGCAGAACAGGCAGATCTACGAAGTACACTGCTGAGGGGAGCAGCAGGCAGGTCAGGAGAGGTCTGCCGCACCATATGGATGGCTCCGGGGCAGGCAGGGGTCGAACTCATGAAGAAGTGGCTGTAGCTTCTTAGTGCTGCGCTTTAACCGGCTGTGCCACCAGGGAGGGCCCAATTCTGCATAATACACTTTTTAAGTAAACAAAATTTGACCATTGGAAATTTCTCATGTGTCTATCTGCTTCACAATCACTCTGGAAATGGGACTACTACTGAAACAAACCTTATCATGTGTTATGGTTTGAATGTGTCTCCCCAAAATTCATATGTTGAAGTCATAACCTTCAGTGTGATAGTGGAGCTTTTGGGAGGTAATTAGTTCATGAGGGCGGAGACCTCATGAGTGGGATTAGTTCCCTAAAAGTACTACAGGGAGGTCTCACCCACTTCCCACCAGGTGAGGTTACATGGGAAGATGGCAGTTGATGAGCTAGGAAGTAGGCCCCCACCAGACACTAAATCTGCAGAGAGGATTTGTCTTGGTCTCTCCAGCTTCTAGAATTATGAGAAATAATAGTTTCTCACATTTATGAGAAATACCATTTCCGTATCGCAGACCAAGCATACTAAGGCAGCATGCTTAAGTTTGATTTATGGTTCAGTTTGCCATCTTCAGATGATGATAATATTTAGATGACTATGTTGCTAATGCTTTAAAAATATATAAATCCTGTAGTATATTAAAAATTTTAAAATATGAAACATGAGTCCTACAATTTGTAGAAATACCATAAGTCATATATATATGTATATATATGACATATAATATGAAAGACTATGTGTAATACTAACCTGTATGTGCTAATTCTTGCTGGAAAACACATATTTAGTAATGATAGATTAGCTGTAATTAAGTTTTAAAAAGAAGGTTCTTATGTATTTTTTTTCAGTTGAAGCTCTGATAAACCTCAGATTTCCAAAATAGCAGGAGTCTGTTACAGCTCTCGGCTGCCCGTCTTGTCAAAATGGACTAAGAATACAGGCACCTGAGTGGGTTCAAAGAGCCCAGTTATCTTTCCAAATACCGCACAGAGAAAGAAAATATAAAGAATTGGAAAACTTGATTAATTTTCTGTTGGGTTTCACTTTTTTACCTGTCATTGCCCGTACTGCCCACAAGTGACTGGGGACAGCAGGTCCTCATGGCTTGATGCATCCTTTTCCATTCCTGCCATGAAGTGCATTCTAGTCAATAACCCAGGGCAGCTATATTGTGTTTCTCACCTGGGCAGCAGCTCTTCAGTTCACACTTGGGTTAAGGGTATGGGATTAAAATTTGGCAGTCTTCTGTCTGAGTCCCCGATCTGCTTGTGGCTTTGGAACATTTACTGAAGCTCACCATCCTCTATTTTCAGAACTGAAGTGGATATACTGTTGTATCTTTCTCATAGACTAGTTGTAAGAATTAAATGAGAAAATGTACATAAGTACTTGGGAAAATTCCTGACACATGGCAATATTTATAACTGTGAGATGATGACTCAGTCATAGAGGGTTATATCTGTATGTTTATGAAGAGATTTAGTAGGTAGGAAACACTCATGATATAATTTTAAGGGCAAACACATGTGTATGTGTGTGAGTGTATATATACATACATATATGTATATATGTATGTGTATATCTCTCTCTGTGTATATATACCTATATATGCATACATACACACAACTATACAGTAGGTATAGAAATACCTGTAAATGCACACATATACATATACCTATATAGAGAGGTATACACACATCTATAAATAATGTGACCAGGAGAGTGGTGATCACCAGATAGTACATTTTATCTCCCTGACATTCTGTCTTTCCTTCCACAGTTATGTAATTAGTTTTAAACAGTAGGCTATGAGTGAAAGGTACATGTGTCACTGGTATGAAAGCCTACAACTGTTGCTTTATTCTCCAAGGTGACCAAGGAAGTAGCAAGTTCCAGATGCAACTGCAGAATAGTGGAGTTTCCTAATCTACCTCAGTCCTTAATGGTTAAGACCCCTGCTGGACCATGATGGTATCTGATGACAGAATGAGTGAGAAATAAACCTTAATTGAGTGAGATCCCTGGGATTTAGGTCTTTTCAACTCAGTGGCTTATCTTTATAGAAATATTAAAGGACTTGAAGACAATTATCCAAAATTGTAATCATGGTTATTGTCAGATAATATTGTGGGTGGTTTTAATTTTCTTGATTTCTTTTTCTGTATTAAGAAACACTTTCAAAGGGAAGCAGTAACATGTTCAGTATTATTTAGAAAAAAATTTGGTTAAAACTGGCTAAATTAGATTCACTGACTCTTAAAGGTTGAACCGTAACTGTTTAGAGAATATTGAACATTACTTCCTAATATTGACAACTAAGTGAGGATCTCGTGTGGCTTAGGGGTTGATCAATGTCATCTAGTGGGACTAATATGTTCTAAATCCCCTTTTTGTAAATAAAGTATGACTTTCTTAAGTTTTGTCTGTGGTGATTTAGCTCTACAGTGGCAGGGCTAAGTAGTTGCATGAGACCGCATGGTTCAAAGCACTTAAAATGTTTTCTATCTGGCTCTTTTCAGAAAAATCTTACCCTGTGTGTGGCTTGTGAACACTGAGCAGGGTCAAGAGTTGGATGAAGAGACTGAAGCTCTCTCCGGGGTGCAAAATTTAAAGGGATATCCCAAAACTCAATAATCAAGATCAAACAACATTACAATATTGGCAAAAAAAGCAGTGCAAAAAAATCCATGCTGAACAAAATTTTAAAATTTTAATAGAGAATCAGTAATTGATCCAAGCCATGACCATCAAAGCCTGAAGCAATAGTACTGCATCATTCTGAGAAATTCCCACATGGCCATCAGACAGGGCAGAGAAGTGCCCTGAATTCCCTAGCACAATGCTTAGCATGCAACAGGCTGGAGATAAGTTGTTTTCATTGACTATTAATTCATTAGCCCATGATACTTACAAAAGAGGAAGAAGAAAACTGTGTGAGGGGAGCAGCCTGGACATTGTCTGGCAGTTAAGTACCTATGTACTTAGTGTGTTCAGCAGTTTGGTGCATCAACAGACTTCGGCAATGGATTTTGCTTTAGCCCTAGACCATTGGACCATCCTAAATTATATGACTAGATTTGGATGGTATTTTAGAGACTTAATATACTTTAAGCATAATTTTGAGCATCCTTTTTTGAAATTTAGATAGTCTGTGAAGACTTGTATAATTTAAAAGCTTATTACTTTTTAGCCAACTATTTCTGGTATCTCCTCCCATTTTTTAGTTGATATATTCATCAGATAGACTAATCTTATCCTGTTTTTTTTTGTCCTTGTAATAGCTCCATTCTAATGGGAAGATGGAATTTCCCTTCCAAAATCCAAATTTGTCATGATTCTAAGTGACATTTTTCAGGGATTAAAGGTTCATGTAGTACATGCACTTGAACTTTACTCAATATGATATTTTGATATAGCTGCACCCTGGGAAGGAATATTATATTGCTTACTTTCTGGCACATAGACCCACATTGAGCAGGAGAGAGACTTGGACTAGGCAAGCAACAGTCACCTTTCCTTTTCAGTGAACTACCCATTATTTTGGAGAGAGGTAGCTAGCTTTTAGTAAAGAAAGCAATAGAATTATCATTAGCCAAATATTTTAAAGGTAACCTAAGAAAGGAAGAAAAGGAGAACATAATTATATACTTAGTTTACCATGAAAAAACAAACACACATATCCAAATGGTAGTCACTCAAATGCAAAGAGAAAATTGCTTATGAAATCCTGATGAACTTACAAATAGTTTATCATGGATTATAGTTATAATGTTAGCTGGCATTTTGTTAGATAGCGTTGTTACCAGACTTATGTTTCCTAAAGGTATAATTTATGGGTCTTCTTCATGTAGGGAAATAGAAAAGAACAAAAACTATCTCCTTCCTCACTTTAGGTTTTTGATGTGGGTAGAAAGGGGAGAAGTTGAAGGAAAAGAAAGGCAAGTTGAAGAAGGTAACGAATAAAGTATAATGGGAAGCTAGGAAAGAGAAATATGGATTTGAATACAAAAATACTAACTTGATAAATACATGCACCCACCCCTGTGTTCATTGCAGCATTATTTACATCAGCCGAGAGTTGGAAACACCCTAGGTGACCCAGAACGGAGGAGTAGATCAAGAAAATGTGGTATATAATTACAATAGAATACTACTTAGATACAAAAATAGGTGAACTGCATATATAACAACATCAATGGACCTAAAGAATATTATGCTTAGTGAAATAAGACAAAGTAAGATAAATACTGCCTGGTTTCACTCCTATGGGGTACATAAGGAGACAAAACAAATGACTTAAATAAAACAATATAAACTTTTAGATTTTAAGATCAAACTATTAGTGATTAACAGAAGGGGAGGGGAGTGAGAAAATTAGGTATGGAGGTCTGTGGTATGGTGAAGGATGGAATTAGATGGGTTTAGTATAGAATATACAGATGCAACTTAATCACGATGTACCCCTGAAGCCTATATAATGTTATAAACCAATGTTACTTCAGTGAAAATTTTTTTTTAAAGATTTATTTATTTATTCATACAGAACTGGGGTATAGGCTAGAGCAGCAGGGGTAGTGAAAGGCTTTACCAGAGACAGAGTGGGGAGCAGAACAGGCAGATCGATGAAGTACACTGCTGAGGGGAGCAGCGGGCGAGACAGGAGAGGTCTGCCGTGCCATGTGGGTCAGCTCCCGGGATGGGGATTGAACTTGCCCTGAAGCGGCTGTGGCTAGTTTGCAGTGCTGCGTCCTAACCCGTTGTGCCACCAGGGAGGGCCCCAATGAAAAAATTTTTTTAAAGGAGAAATATGGAATGGAAGGGGGAAGAGGGAAGAAGAGGCTGTGTAGAGAGTGCCAGAAACAGAAGTCTGGGTCTAATAGTCCTCTTTTGTGTGCCAGCTGGAGAGAATGTGATGGACAGAGATGAGCTACCATTAGTAGTCGAGATGCATTTACTAAGCAAATATCCTGCAAATCATTTGAATAAAGAAAGGGCCTAATTTATATCTGGTGCCTCTAGGATGCTTTTTTCTGAGGGTACTAATATTCTGAGGTTTGACAAAATTCCTGACCATATAACGAATGAGTGAAGAAAAAGAAATGTTTATCAAGGACACGTGGCAAAGATCTGAGGAAGTTGCCCGAGAATCAAGGCTTCTAACACTTCATTTATTCCCCCATGCAGATTTTCTTTTCTTTTTCCAATTTTTGACATACTTTAGTGAGAAGTCTCTTAAGAGTGTTTTCTGGTCTATGAAGAAGTAGAGAAGTTTTTTTCTAAAGAAAAATTGACCTCTCAAGAAACTGGTATCTTAGTTTTTCTTTATTTTAAAATTTTTTAAAGAGAACACTTGAGGGCTTTCTGTATAGGCAGTTTTCTAACATTACATAGCTGAGTCATGTGAAGAGACTATTTCTACCGTTAACAATTATTTTCTCGCTAGAGAGAATAAAAAAAGTGTTTCTGTGTACTTCTCATAGCACCGAGTCATGTGTTTTGTGTACAGAGGGTTCTCAGTGAGAATTAACAAAATTATGAATTTCTAGGTCTTTATTGACAGTGGCATATACATAAAGGATTTTTTTTCTACATAAGATTTGTGGGCTCTTAAGGCCAACTTATGTCTGTTATATTTTATGTATGAATTATACAGCTGGATTTTCTTTTTAATTATTTTTGTTAAACTTACATAAATGCATGGCTAAATCAGTTAAGCATAACAAAACTTAAATGAAAAACAGCCGTGTCCCATGCTGTTTTCTTCCATCTGATTCCTGCCCACTAGTTTTCATTTTAGCTATTCACCTCCTTCTACATAATGCTCTTATACTAACTTTAAGCATTTTCCAATTTATGTACCAATAACATCCTCCATTAGAGGATGGAACTTTAGCTCTCCCACACCATCTGTTACTTCCCTTCCTTATTTTCCTAATATTGTCATATCATTATTTTGGCTCAATTGATATTTAGAAATTCTTAACCATTTTTTAAAAATGGTTGTTCTTTGCCTTGTCATGTGTGCTTCTGGGAATTTATTTTAAGAAATCTCAGATGTGTCCACAAAAATTTTATATATAACTATGTTAATTACAGTCCATCAATAACTATGAAAAAAGTAGACAAGATCCAAAGTCTAGCATTAGGAATTTTTCTCCTTTTGTTAAAAATATGTCATTATTTATTCATATGACAGACTACCATATAACCATTAAAAATACTGTTTTTGGACACAGTTAATAGCTTGAACAGACACTTATGATATAATAAATAAAAAGAGATGATAATCCATTACTGATATACCTACATTGACCTACACATTATAAGGATATGGAAGACCATGTGCCAAAATGCTTTTTTCTAGTTGACAGTATTAAAAAGTAAATTTATTTTCATTTTTCCATTTTCCTTTATGTTCCATTGAATTAGGTTCGTAAATTGTTTTCCAAAAGGGTTCTAGTATTTTGTAATACTGTCAGACATTTACATGATAAACAGCTTTATTGTACTCTCAACATTACTTAGTCTAGTGCTACTATTGTAAAAATTTTTGTTATTATGTGTGCTCTCCTTTTTCTACATCTCTCTGACTTTTGATAGGAATTAAGTACCCTCACCTTAGCTATATTTCATAGGAATATAAGAAACTATCATCAGTGGTTACATTCAATCATTCCAAATTAATTTGATAATTTAATAACAAAAGTGACACCTTCCTTCAAGTATAATTTCTTTGTGTTCAAATATTTTTTCATAACTTTCTTTTCTTGTGTATTGACTCTTTTATGTCCTTTGGATGCAGATTTTGAAATAGTAAGATGGTGCACTGATTATTTTAAGCAAACCAACTACCCCGCCCCCCTCCATCCCCATGATTAAGGCATAGAATAACAAAATTGTGGAGTGGGTTTGTGAGATGGCAATTCCTATCTGATGTATTGTTGCATACATGTAAGGGAATAAATAAGGCAGGCAAAGGTAATACTTTAGAACTATTGATCATTTCCTGCCCTTCAAAAGGATTCCTTCTGAAGCTTTGCTTCTAAGATTTCATTCTCTGAACCTGTTATCCTGCCCACCCCTACGTGATGGGATCCCAGGGGAATGGAATAGGATGGCATGTGAATCAGGTATGGATGATCTATAGACTGTTCTGTGGCGTTCTGTGTGACCCAGCATTAAAAGATAGACTAGGTTGTTGGGAGATGGTAGGATTTGGAACTGGAAATCAAGAGACTGAACCAAGTGGTGGTGGGGGCAGAAACTGTGAGGAAGTATTGAGAGTCACCAAGGTTTAGAAGATGTTGGGAGTAGTCATTTCATGCTGTACAAGCTGATTCTATAAGGGAATGGAAACTGTGAATAACCAGAGGAAGCAAGGCAATAGAGAGAAGGGAAACTGAAAAGAGAAGCAGAGACACTGATAGAAAGAGAGAGTGATTGAGTTTTAGAGCTTTCTTGTTTTCTGATCAGTGTAAGCCATCAGTAGATCAATGGCTACCTTTGAAAATGTTCCACTTTTCTTGAGGCCTCTTGGCCTTTCAAGCATATAGACATTTTGGGGGCCATATTATGAAGACCTTTGGATGTCTAATGCAAGATGTTTATAAGTTGCTTGACAAAGGACAAATATTAGCTATTTTTGAGATGCAGGGTAATATTACAAGTATGTTAAAATTAATCTAAGAGTATTATATACAGGAGTTGGAGACACTGGTCTGGGAAACTAACAATAAGATATGAAAGAGGTATTTCAAGCCTTGAAATGAAGACATAATAGATAGTAGGTAAATGGATGGACAGATGGGAAAACATAATGAGAGTCTATAACACCTGATAAATTAATGGATATAGAAGACAAGGAAAAAAGAGCACTTTAGAATTGGAGCTGAGATTTTAAGACTTGGCGTTTAGAAGTTGGTTTGATCATAAGGAGAAATAGGGAAGTTAGGGGGCTGAGCTGTTTTGGGTTGTGGAGGGCCAGACAGCTGTTTAGTTTTATTTCTCTTGACTTTCAGGTGCTGGTGGGAAATACTGCTTACTTCATCTTAAATACTTTTTATTGAGTTCCTACTCCCCTACCCCAGGCTCTGGATTGTGGATATGTGGGACTCAAGTACAGAATGAGTAAAAAATGGTTTGTGCCTTTGAAGATGATCTAGTATTAGAGATGAAGTCATCGGTCAGGAAGTAGCTATCTGTGGAGCCTTTGGAGAGAACTTTAGGACTGGAGATAGCCATGTGAAGAGAGCCCCAAAGAACTGTGTTCTTTTATTTATTTATTTTTAAAGATTTATTTATTTATTTATGCATACAAGAACTGGGTTACATGCAGGAGGAGGGGGCTAGAGGACTCACCAGAGACAGAATGGGGAGCAGAACAGGCAGACTGACTGAAATACAGTGCTGAGGCAAGCAGCTGGTAGGACAGGAGCAGTCTGCTGTGCCATGCAGGTCAGCTCCCTGGCCAGGGATCTAACTTGTTGCAGTAGCTTCATAGTGCTGCACGCTAACCCCTTGCGCCACCAGGGAGGCCCAGAACTGGATTATTAAAGGATACAATCAGGCAGTATAAAAAGGAGGAGCAAGGGTAAAACCTTAGGATATCTTGGTGGTATAGGACAGAAGGAAGAACAAGAGGAGGCATGGCTTGGACATTCTTAGAAGAAACAGGACAGTGAAGAGTCACAAAACCAAGGAGAGGGAGGGTCTTGGGAGACACAAGGTCACCCACAGTGTCAAACACTGCAGTAACTTGAAGAGGATAAAGAGGATTTCACATGGAGGAGGACTGTTTTTGATTCTAGGAAGAGTTTGTGAGGAGAGGGCTAGTGAAGCATTGTCAGAAGAGGGTGGACCAAAAGATGATAAAAGGAGAAAACTTGGAGGAAGGGACAGGTCAAGAGATTTTGTTTGTTTCTTTTTAAAGACAGGGTCTACCTGCATAGGCTGAAGAGATGACTGGTCAGAGAAATTGAAAAAAATTTAGGAAGAGAATTGAGGGAGCAAAGAAGTAAGCAGTCAGGAGAGCCTGTGACAAAGTGGATAGGGAGAGATCATGTTACCAGAAGGAGAGACATTTCATCCTGGGGCCCAGGAGTGAAAGGAAGAAAACAATTTACCATACAAAAGAATTCAGAGGGGAAGAGAAAGGGATTTAAAAAGAAAAATAACTCAGATAGTTTCTATTTTCTTAGAAAAGTAGCAGGCTAGAAGAGTCTTGTGATTGGGGATTTTAGGAACATAGAGGAAGAGAAAGTTTTGAAAGGCCACTAAAGGGAATGCAACAGGGAATTAAGGAGGTGAATGAGAGAATTTTTGAGTAGTAGTAAAGAGACAAATAAGGATGACAAGGTGAGAGGTGAGTCAGGAAAATCAAAACTTTTTTGAGTAGAGTGGTCAAAAGAATTTTATAGAGTTCCTCCTTCCCCCCACCCACACTATTTTACAAATAAAGACTTTAATTCCAAACGACTTACTCATGGATCTGCTGGGGTTGCAGCTTCCTCTCCCCCTTCCTTTCTACATGAAGAGAGATGGGATAATCGATTGTAAGATTAATTTGGGGAAATCTGACTAACTCTGGGAAATATAAAATTGACCTAACCAAAAGATCAGTGTGTATGTATGTTGAACCAATATGATAGCTAGTCAGTGAGTCACAGGAAATGATTCAGGAATATTCTCTAAACTATGGTGTGTATTCCGAGTAAGACTATTTTTTTCAAATTTTTAAACAATTCTGATTTTTCATATAAATATTTAAATGTTTGCTTTATACAAAATGAATACCAATTAACTTATTATCTAAAAGAAACTCAATTGTCACAATTTCATCCTATAATGAAATTGCAGTTTTCAGTGTGAAAGTTGCAGTTGTGGAAGATAGTTTGGAAAATTATTGTACATTTCAAAAGTAATCAATCATTTGTAGATATGGAATGAGAAATTATTTAAAGTGTTTTAATTTTTTCCCCAGATCTTTGTCCCTTTTTTATAAATAATTTAAAGATGAGGCTTTGGATTTCTGAGAACTAATTTTTCAGCAGAGATCCAAGGGAGGTTGAAAGCCCTGAGGCAGCAGTGAAGTAATTTCCCTATAGTTTTAATAGTCACCAATAGGGGCCACATAAACTGATCACAATCATGCTGTCACCTGCATGAGCGATTTTAGGCCTCAGATAGAAAACTCAGAATTGCCTGAGCAATAAGTCTGAATATCATTATTATAACTGGTAAGTAAAATGTTTTTATTAATTTATCTTTGCTTGTTGAAACTAAATAGGAAGTGATTCCAGAAAAAGGTGAAGGTTGTGTTAGATATTTTGTGGTTTTGAGTGCATTGTAATTGTTGGTTATTCTTTATCCCACTGTGACGACAGATGGGAATACCACTGGTGATGTCCATAGACTTCAGCGTGAGGTGGGGGGTCAGGGGTCATTCTGGCTCTTTGCCCAGGAGGTGGAATGAAATGACTCAGTTTTCTTGGCTGAATTCCAAGGACCCTCTGGAGAGCCCTTTGCACAGAACTGGTATGAATCCTTTACCAATTCATACTCTTCTGAATTGGTATACTTGCCCCCCGGGTAAAGGCGATGCTAGTGATATGCCTGTCTCTACTGCTGTGTGTGTATATGTGCCCTGCTGATGGCAGTCCACTCTTCTAATGGGCAATGGACAGCTGGCCTCTGATCCTTCCTATCTCTTAGGTCTCAGTTTAGGAAGGGCTGTTCTGCATTTTAGAGGTATTCCCAACCAAAGAACCCACCTTTCATGATGACATATCGAGCGCCCCTGTGGATCAAGCCTTGGTTTGCCCGTCAGGTTCCCTATCTGACTAAAAGCTTGGGCATTGTCGATAGATGTCCTTATATATGAGGCCACATTCTAAAGACAAAGTCCTCATTCAACTGTGTCTGAAGAGTAAGTCAAGAGCCATCAGAGGGCCACTTTTTACTAGATACTTAAGCTACTTTAACTTCTTCCTACATCTTCTCCAGACACCTTTCATTTGTTTTAAATTTCTGCCAATGTTTTCCTGGTTCTGGGCTTTATGACATCCCATTTGCTGCCTCTATGCCAGGAATTCTGAACAACTTCATTTTGGGTAGGTAGCAGTTCTCAAGTGGGAAGCCAGAAAAGCTACCCTCACCCTCACATTCTGTGCCCATCACCGTGAGATGGAGTGGGAACCTGGTGTTTCTCTTGCCACAGAGCTAAAGCTTTTCTTAAACCCAAGATGATGTTTTTGAGTATGCCAAGACTCATTTGTTAGTTTCTACATTTCCTGCAGGGGCTATCGTGGTTCTCCTTAATAAACAAAAGAATGATGTTTGCTTTTTCTGTCAAGACAATTGTGACTAAAGCATGCCCATCATAAACAAACTGTGCCAGTTTTCAGTAAAGAGGTAATGTAGTTTAAAACCAACAGGATCTGGGGTTAGCTTCTCATGCTACTACTTTCTAACTATGTGACCTTGTAGAAGTTGCTACAAATATTATCCACACAGTACTGTGTTAGTAATTAAATGAACTAATGTAAGTATGGTTCATAGCAGAAGGTGCTGATAGGTACTCAATAAATGGTAGTTATCATCATCATTATTACTGGTCTTTCTGAACATGGATTATAAATCCTTATGAAGATTGACAGCCAGGACAGTTATAACTTTGATTTTGGTAGAGTGGCAAGTAAATATTCCTTCCAGGCATATTTTGATGAGTGACTATCTGTGAGGCCGTTTGGCAGCTGTACTCCTTGGGTATCTTCCAGTACCCATTGAACAACATCTTGGATGAATGAATGTTGGGACTGAGCCTCTTTGAGCGACATGATATACTTCTATGACTTACTGTCACATAAGTCCCTGCTTTGAATAGTTCTTATAAGCCTCCTTCAGTATTTCTAGGTCAATATATACATATGTGAGACCTTAAGGAGAAGGCTCACTTTGCCAAATCAGGGACATACATAGATTATGTCAGTAAAGGTATGGTTGGCTTATGTCCATACCCAAGTGTAACAACTATACAGTGTAGACAGTTCCACCTGTCACTCAATTCATTGATGTGAGTTCACAGGGAGTTTTGGGATCCACCTTTCTTACCACCATAGAATTCTCATGCCACAACTTGTGGCTTTTTTATAGTATTAAGATTTTTGTAGCCCTGATACTTTGCTTCAACTCACTGAACTGCTCCTTTTCTTGACTTGGCCAAAATGAGATAGGTCCTTCCTACTTAGAAGGACCTTCAGGAGACCCTTGCTACCAAAGCACTGGTACTGGAGGTACTCAGATTAGTACTGGGACTTGTGTTGTTTTCTCATAACTAGTACCTCCTTGAGCTGAAGCAGTGTTCCCATTCAAGATGCTTTGAGGGGTTGCTCTGTCAAATGTCATTATCTAAGTGAATTAATCACACCATCTACACATTCTAATATGTCATAACACTGTATATACACACATACACACATATATTTAACATTTGCTTATACCTACTATGTATATATCTGTATATATATATAGGCTCAAGATGAGAAAGACATGGTTCTAATTTTGTTCTGAAAAGAATTTGGTGAAAAATTTTTTTAAAGGAAATGAAACTTTTCACTAATCTAGGAACTAATATATTGACTAAAAATGTTACCTGGGAAGCCAAGTTATCCTGAAAGAGTTCTTACAACTTGGATCTTATTAGCTATCATAATAAAAAAAAAGAAAAACCTAATAAAAATGAGCAAAAGATTTGAACAAATACTTCACAAAGACATACAAATGGCTAATAATAAGGGCATGAAAAAAATGTGTTCATCATCATTAGTCATTAAGAAAATGTAATTTAAAACCACAGTGAGGTAACATTTAATACCCATGAGAGTGGATAAACTAAAAAAGTGGGCACCAGAGCACTCTGTTTGTGGATTTGTTAAGAGGCTTAACTACTTTGGAATATTTTCTGGGAATTTTGTACATAGTCAAGCATATAAGTTCCTTATGCCCAGCATTTCTATTCCTATGCATTTACCCAAGAAAAATGAAAAAAAAATTGCGTACAAAAATACTTACACAGGAAAGCTCACAGTAGCATTATTCATAATAAATAAAGCAAAACAATCCAGTTACCTATCTACAAGAGAATAGCTGAAGGTATTGTGGTATATTCCTGATGAGTATACTACTCAGTCATAAAAATGACAAGCTGCTCATATACACAACCACATCAAAAGGATAAAAAATCTCCTAAAACAACACTGAGTAAAAGACGTATACAAAAGAATAACTATTTTATATTATAAGATTTAGAATAAGCAAAACTAATTTATGATAAAAACTGAGAACAGCAGTTGCCTTTGGCGTTGTGTGCTGGTGTAGATGGGGAGAGAGAGGTCTCTGGGTTAAAGGTGATGTCCTGTAATTTGATAGTGGTTAGATTGCAGGTATGCATTTATCAGATTCATCAATTATTACACCTAAGGTTTTTATATTTTACTGTATGTAAATTTGATCTGAAGAGGAACTGTAAACTGTACAAAATGATATGTGCAACAAGGTGTTTGGAGAGAAAAAGTGGCCTAACATTGCCAATTACTTTGAAATGCATTAGAAGATCAGATGGTTTGATGGCTGGGTGAAAGGATGCATAGTTGGATAGGTGGGTGACTCAGAAAATATGACAAAATGTTAATTGTGAAATCCAGCTGGTAGGTATATAGGTGTTCACTGAAAAGTTCTCTCAACTTTATGTTTGAAAATTATCATAATGAGATATTTGGAAAAATGAATAGTAAAATGGCAAAAATGGCCCTCAAGTATAGTAGTTAATGCAAACTGATTATTTCATAAATTATAGAGCCCATTGAACAACCAGCTTAACAAACATGTTACTGCCACATATGAAATTAAAAATAATACACAAGCCTCTCTTACGTAGGACCTACTAAAACAGTGATGGTTTGAAATAATGAAGACTCTCAAATATTTTATATTAAAAATGCATGTATGTACATTATAGCATGGAATGTTTGGATGGATCTCAGTCTCTTCTGTTTGCTGATCCATGGTCCATCAGCAAATAGAAGAGACTGAGATCCACTGAAAGCTCACAGTCAGCCAGAGTATGAGGGGCACTCACCACCCTGTTTGCTTTTTGTTGTTATTGTGATCTCTTTCCAACATTGTTTCAGTCCTGTAAATGTGTGGACCTCTAAGGTGTAAAGGTGTGAAGGTGAAGGTGGAAGTGATGGCAATACTACAAACTATGATGCTGGGTGTATGAAATGCTCATGTCCTACAGCTGGTGACCTGCTTAAGTAAATAAGTGATCAAAGCAGCAGTCCAGAAGGGCTCGCTAGAAATGCCCTCCAAAGGGCAAGGAGGACACACTCTGCAGCCAGACTGCTTGGCTCCAGTCTTGGCACTGTTGCCTACATGCCGTGTGTCCTGGGGCAAGTAAAGGAACCCCTCTGAGCCACAGAATGAGTGTAATCACAGTACCTGCTCCCTAGGGCTGTTGGGAGGACAGTTCATGGAAAGTCGCTAGAGCAGCTCTGGGCACTGAGTGAGTGCTCATTAGCTATCACCAGCATGTCATTATTATGAAGGGCACCAGAAGAATGGCTACAGCCTAGGAGAAAGCAATCAACATCTCTAAATAGGTGCGGTAAAACATTATGGCTGCAAATGTGTCATAGCATCAGGGACTTGGACGGGAATGGAATCATAATCGCCAGTTTATGATGCAGGATAGGTCCCTCTGTGATGCTCGTCCAGTTCAGGCTTCCTCATCCAGGAATGCATCCCACTTGCTAACCAGGATTAACCTAAAAACACAGCTCCTCCTCTTCTAGACAGTCGCCCTAATATTGTTCTCAGATCATAATTTCCTAGTAAATTGTGGTTTTAGGTTTGCTAACTTCAGCTAAAGAGACTTCTGCCTAAGAATTTGAACCTGTGGTGAGTTATCTGAAGAAGCAGCCATAGTTTAGAATTTCTTTGTGGGATTTAGAATTCAGTAGTGGTGCCACAGCTCCCTGCGTGGTGGGGGTGGCAGTCCAGCCATGCCGTCCAGTCACGTGAGCAGTCATGAAGGTCTAGCTACTAACCTCATTCTTCCCACCATGTGCCCTGGCCAGTGGTTCTGGCAGCCTACATTTTCCTGGTTTCTGTTTTTAGTTTCTGTCCAGTTCTTCAGTCTTTGGGTTGATTCTGTGAATTACTCAGCAGTGTTCAATGGATTTCTTTTCCTCAGTAATTAGCCAGGGTTGGCCTTATGTTTGCAAGTCTGAAAGTCTGACTAATGTGCTGATTTCTCTGTGATCTACAGAGCCTTTCTGTACCCACTGTGGCAATGACCATTCCTCATATAGCCCATGTAGTCACCATAGAAAAGCCTGATCTGTGTCTCATAATCTTTAAATCTCAACTTTAAAGCACAGGCTTTGTGTACCCACACATAATCAACCGTGTTCCTGCTAGAAATCGACTGTATTACTACAACATACTGTATATTTATCCAATTTACCAGACACCTACTGAACATTTACTCTATGGGCAAAACAATTCAGCCACATCCAGCATGGGGTAGAATGGGGTGCAGACAACAGGAAAATGAGTGGGCAGGAAAAAGGGTGGAGGGGCAGAGTAACATGGTACCATTTTGATAGAAAAGTTCCACTAGCCTTGTTCATAGCCAGGATTTTATTTACCATGTGAAAAAGGACAAATTAATCTATCTAGACCTCAGTGTACTGATCTGTAAAGTGAGGATGTTAATATTTAATATATTCATATTATCTTGAACTATAAGATGATGGCTCTAAAGAGATTAGGACAATGCTTGTAAGACAGTAGCCACACTCATGTGCTGGGGTAGATCTACCTGGGATTGCATAATTGCCAGGTAAAGAACAGGAGTATTAATTCCATAATCTCCTTGACCATTTTTACTTCCTTTTTATCATCTAATTCTATTTTGCTATTCTTAACATGAGGTATTGGAAGTGCATGTTCTCTTCCAGCATGAGTAAACTTAGTTTTAATTAGAAATAGGCAATGTTTTCTGCTTTTTTTTCTCTACTTGATGCTGTGTAGCAACACTTCAGTAGAATTTTGGGCTGCAATATCACGCCGAGGCACTGTCCTTCAAGGAGTTTCTGTCTTTTCCTTGGGTCAGAGTGGTGTCATGGTGTAGACTTGAGGATATTTTTTTCTCCTCGAATGCATAAATATGGTCATTACATACACTGAAATGTCTCTATTTCTTTCCCGCTTCTTCTTGGGCAGACACTACTGTTTTGACATACTAGGCCTGATTTGTACACTTCAAAAGAATCTCCCTCTAGCATTTTTCTCCCATGGAGATAAAGATGATTCATTTACCCAATTGGCTATCTGATCTTTTCCCTGAGTATAGCTTTTTTAGACCCCAATTGTTAAATTGCTATTCAGATTCAACACACAGTTTTTTTTTTTTTTTTTAAGAAAATATGTTAAGAAAAAGGGTTTTATTGGCTTTGGAGCCCTTTCCAATATATCTTTTAAAGCATATTTGTGCTAGTTTTCAGTTTGTAACTAACCTGTGATGTTTTGTGGATTTCCTTATATGGGCTAATTTTCTATTATTAAGAACTGATTTTAAAAAACACTGTAATTTTTGTTTTGCAATCAATTAGATAGGTGGAGTTTTTGTTTGTTTATTTATTCTTGGAAGAGTTTTAATTAAAAAATAGGGGGATATATTCTCTTTCAGTCTTCTATACAGCTTTATTTTTGGCCTCTGATGAGGTGTTTGAAAATAGTCTCCAGGCTACTATTTTATTTTTGCTTTTCATTCACTTCTCTTCCCACTCCAACATCTGTATTTACTTATGTGGAAATCAGTGAAAATGGTACCAAATGAGGGAGTTAGATTGAAGTTCTAGCTTCAAAATCATTGTCTGGCTTTGGCTAGATCATTTGACTGCCTGGCTTCCAATGTCCTCATCTGTGACATTAGGAGAGTTTATTCATTCAATCAAAAAATATTTTTAGGTACATATTACATGGGAGTTACTGTGCCAGGTGCTGGAAAACCTACACAGTGTAAAAAAATGCTTATATACAGTGAAGAAAAGAGTAATCTGTGTTCCTCATGGAATGCGTATTCAGTGCTGCTAAATTAAGTAAATGCCAGAGTCCGTGTGTTTGTAGCACTGTGTGTATAGTGATACCTCCACTTAGTTCCAATTCTCTTTTGAAGATAATATATATATATATAAAATGCCTGAGATTTGTTTCTTGCTTTTTAGGATTCCTTTGACTTAAACACCTTGAAGTTGGTCCTGCAGGATATTCCTCTAGAACTGTGTTAGATGCTCCATCTTGATAGGATTTGGGTCAAAATCTGCATCCTGTGTTCCCCCTCTTGAAGCAAAGCTTAAAACATTCCTGGAAATACACTTGAGAGCTCTGATTTTTGAGGTACTAAAAAAAAAAAAAAAGAAGAACTATTGGCATAATTACCACTGACCTTTATTTAGATGTGGGAGTCTGTATTCATAAAGAAAAAATGAAAGTTTTCATCTTTCTCCAAATATGACAATACTGATTGAATTAAAAAACTATGTTCAGGCCCTCCCTGGTGGCTCAGCGGGTTAAACACAGCACTGAGAAGCTAAAGCCACTTCCGCATGAGTTCGATCCCCACCTGCCCCGGAGGTGACCACATGGCGTGGCAGACCTCTCCTGACCCACCCGCTGCTCCCCACAGCAGTGTACTTCGTCGATCTGCCTGTTCTGTTCTCCACTCTGATTCTGGTGAAGCCTCTCACTGCCCCTGAGCCTCTGTATGCACAAATAAATAAATCTTTAAAAAAACAAACAAACAAAAAAAAACTACTACGTTCAACTATAGGATGTAAAGGTCTTTAGAAGATCAGTAGTAATAGTAAGTGATAATGCCAGTAAACTATGTAGATTTTTATTACTTGATTGACATAGAATTGATGTAGAATGGGATACAGGCCTAGAAAAAATAATGAACAAGTTAACTTTTAAATTTACTTGCCAATGGATTTTAGTGTCGTGGGAACGACTGTTGAAATCGTAATCCTTAGAAGTATATTTAAACCAAGACTTTTCCCTCTTTTGCTGCATATTCCATTGTACTTATAATGGGCTATTTGTGGGAGTGATAAAAGCCAGGTAGTAAGAAGTGATTGAAATTATATTGAGGTAATTTTGGAACTATTGTCAGAATGGAGCCTTCTGAAAGGATTGTTTATAGCAGATAATGGCAGTAAGAAAAAATAAAATAGAATAAAACAAGTAAGCAAAGTGACAGAAATAACACATGAGCTGGTAGAAAATCCCGAGAACATCTTGTATGAAAATAACTTATAATAGGGTTTTGCTAGATTTTATGGGAAGAGATTAAATAGTAAATGTTAATTTTTGTCTCTTTCTCAGCGTTTGTCTTCTCAAGGATAAACTTACTTCAACTCTTTGTTCTCAATTGTCAGCTCTCACTTATCACATTTTTTTTTCTGTTTGTGAATTCATATGAAGTTTTATTAATATCATGACTTTAATTTCATTAATCTTTCTAAAAGGTCAGGAATGATAATCTAGTTACCAAAAGCAGGTAGAGTCCAGTATTCAGAAAATGTTCATGCATGCACATATTTATCCATACATAAAATTAAACATACAAATACAGAGTAATGTCAAAGGAAAACTGCTGGGGAGGCGCTATGAAATGTTCAGGGAAGGGAAAGAGTACTTTAAAATTGGAGGAAAAGGGTAAAATTTGTGCTTAAGATTTGTACTGGCCTTAAAAGATAGTAAAATTAGGCATTCAGAGATGCAGGAAACACTTTCTAGATAGCACTACATAGTAGAAAGTACATTTGCTTGGCTTTAACTGAACTTTGATTCAATTTTCTTCAAATCCTAGTTTCATCTGTAAAAATTGGAATAACATCAAAACTTTGCTGCAGGGTTGTTGTGATGTTTAAGTGGTATAATCGAGTAGAAATTCCTAGCAAAGTTTCTGGCAAAAAGTAAATGCTTGGACAACTCCATTCCTTTTTCATGTAAATGTGGAGGACATTTGAGGCCAAGCTAAGGCGTTTGCTGGAGGCTTAATCCTACTTCTACCATTTACTAGCTGCATGAATTTAGGCAACCTTGTTTGGTATCAGGTTTTTCATCTTTAAAATGGAGATACTAATAGTACCAACTTCATAGGGTTGGTGCAAAGAATAATGAGTTCATGCAGAATGCTTATAAAACACATGACACAAAATGTGCACTTATTAACTATTATTATTTTTTCCAGAGGCCCAGAGGAGCAAGCGGAAGGTTTTGAGTCAGGGGGTTGGGCTAGTGACTCAATCTTTTCTATAGAAAAGTCTACATATTGGTGGTTTATGAATAGGAATTGGGTGGTGAAGGACTGGGGAGAAACTAAAAGTGGGAAAGACTAGTTAGGGAATTGCTGGATACTCCCAATCAGAAGCATTGACAACATGATATTTGTGTAATGGTGGTAGCAGGAGTGACGAGGGGCCAGTATCTTAGACTAGAGATGCGTTTTTCAAACTTTTTTTGTATGTGTGAATCACCTGTGTGTCTTCTAGAAATGCAGTTTCTGGTGCAGTAGGTCTGAGAAGATGTGTTTAATAACCAGATTTCAGGTGAAACCAATGATACCAATTCATTAACCACATTGAATGGCAAGGGTTTTGAGGGTAGGATAGGAGTTGAACTGATCGGCTATGGGGAAAGGAGACAGAGGGAGAGGGGATTTTCAATAAGTCCTAAATTGGGAAGGAAAGGGATGAATTCAGATGGACACACTGAAATTATAGTTTTAGGAGGTAAGATAGTGTAACGCTGAAAGGGTAGATTTATTATCAGAACCTGGATTAAGCCCTCATTCAAAAACATAAAAAGATACAGACTGATGACACCATTTGTTAGAAAGATGACTTTGGACATTAGCTCTTCATCTCCAAATGGGAGATTGCCACTTCCTCAAAGAACTGTTTGCTGATGAATGGAAATAGATTGTGGTGAAAAGTTTTCACACTGTGGCCAGCACATAGGTGGCCCTTAATGAATAAAAATTAAATTTATAGATGGAGTGGAATTTATAGATGAGCCCAATTCCTGGCAAGGCTGATCTGGAATTTAACATATATGTTTTTCCTACAACGTGCATACTGATCCTTCAAATTGTACAGTAATTTGACAGTCTTCTGAACTTTATGTTTTCTAAGTATTCATTAACTGACATAATTTCAGGGGACTCGAATGCCAGGATCGGCGACTGTTCCACTAGAGATGCATCCATCAGAAACCTGCCGTTGTCAGATTCTTCCTTTTAAGGCACTGCTCCAGGAATAACTGTCTGAATCAAAAGGGGAAAATAGCTGGTCAAACTCCTTTATAATCATAGGCCTATAATGGTAAATGGCAGGCTGTGGGATAAATCTGTGGACTTTACTTACATTTCCAACCAGAGGCAGCATTATTGATGATTGAAGAAGTCGCTCTTCAGAGCTTATCTGCGACCTTGACTTGGATATTTTAGACTAGTTGAAAATAAGTATTTTCGCCTTAAACTTAGTTTGAACTTTCAGAATTGTCCTTGTATCTGTCCCTACATATAACTCAATCAGTGAAATTTCAGGGATAAGATTAAACTAAAGCAAGCAAATAAATTTATGATATACAAAGGATTTATGGCACATATTTTATTCTGGGAGACTTTATGAGTAGCTCTTTATAATGTTAAGAATTCATGGTCACACCACTGTCACTGGACTACTCAAGAACAAGTTCTTTTATCTCTTGCTTCATAAAGGAGCTCACTAAAAACGGAACTCCAGGCCATATTATCCAGATATTTCTCAAATATAACTGAGATAAAGTCATCTAAGTATTCATTGTTACAATTCTTTGAAAAACAACATATCTTTTCCAAAAATTAAATTACATAAAGGGTTCTGGAGTGTTTTGGGGGCTTGACCACAGAGACACCAATAATTCAGATTTAAGGGCTTTATTTTCTTGGAAATTCAGAGTCATGGCATGAATTGATTACTAAACAAATCATTGATTTCTACTCTGCCCCTCACCCCAGCATTTTGTTGTCTTCAGTGTTTTCTGTAGCCAGAATCCATTATTTTCATTAACTCTAAAAAAAAAATTCAGTCTTTCAAGGCTGAAAAGAGCTCCAGAAGAAAATATCTGCTGCCAGAATTATTTTGATCTTGCTTGAGTAGTTGGCTGAAGTCCCTGCCAACCTATTTACCCTAATTAACTCCATAGGTATGGCTCCCTCAAGATAAACTCTAAATGTACTTGACTCTAGATTCAAAAAGGGAAACCCTCCATCTCCTGAAATTACAGAACCATTAAGGCTCTTAGAGACTTCCTCAAATAATATCAAATTTCTTCTTAAATGAAAGACTGAGTCTCATTCTAATAGCTTGCTTGCACAAGGAGCTAACCAACTTTAGGTATAAGCCATTTTCTAGAGCTAATTGTTGAATTAGTGCATTCTATTATATATTTTATCTCCTGAAAAGAACTGACACCTTTGTGAAACTTTTATATAGATTAAATTTTCTCTTCTATATCTACCCATCATCCACTTAATAAACTGAAAGAGAAAACCTATGCTTTATTCTGGAATCATCCATGGTCTCCTCAAATGCATTCAATTCCCAACATCTGCTTCTACAGACTAAGATGTGTTGAATCTCTTCTCTTCCTGAACCCCTTCTGGCATCACTCCTGCCAAGGCCCTACTGTTTCTCTCAGGGCTTTTATAACAGCATCCAAAGGGCTCTCTCTGCCTCCAGTTGTAACCTCCTTCCATTTACCCTTCGAGAGATATATTTAAATGTAAACTTTCTGTGTATCTCTTTCTGTGGCTCTCCACCATTCACAGTAAAAAATCAAACAAGAAGACCCACTTTCCTTAGCATTGAATTAAAGGTCTCCCATCATATAGCCTTTAGGAGCCTCTTAGGTTTATTTCCTACCTGCTGCTTACACCTTACATTGCAATAGATGTAATTTCAATATAGGTCAGTATGGGTCGATATAATAGGTCAGTTGGCACTATTGACATTTGGGGCTAGATAATTCTTTGATGTGGTGGGCTGTGTTGTATCCTTTAAGATATTTTGCAGTATCCCTCAATTTCCCACTAGATATCAGAGATGCACCTTTCTCCCAGTTATGACAACCAGAAATGATCCAGTGTTTGCTAGATGTCTGGGGGAGGTGGGTAAGGAGAGGGGACAGGAGGAAATTGTCCCTGGTTTGAAATAAGGGTTGAGTGCTAGATCCCAAAGTGTCTGCACACACCAGCCAATGTATTGATACTGCCTCTACTCCTTTGCTTTAGCGTTCTTTGTTCCTGAAATGCCTCTCTCCTTTTTTTTTTTTTTTTCCTAATGTAGAGAGAAAGGAAAAGATTCCATCTTGGCTTCTCTCTTCTTTGTGTCCTCTGAAGAGGAAGGTCTAGTGATCTGTTTGGTCAAGTGCCAGGACACTGAGTGGGCCATAGATGGGACTATTTCTTTGAAAGGTCCACATATGGTCATAACCCACTGTTAAAAACAAAGCAAAACAATTACTACATGAATCCATACTTATAAATGTACAATATAGAAGAGAGTTAAAAGTGAAAACTTTCCCGGTTGAAAGCATTCTAATAATAAAAAAAAGAGATTTGATACACACAGTGTAAACGCTCTCACTCAGACATGCTCCTTTTTTGTGATTGTGGTCCCTTGGGGTTCTAGGACTGTGTGCAGAGGACTGAGACTCAGCTGACTCACCAAAAGGAAACTTTTGACTTCAGGATTAGTGGAGCAGGTGATTCAAAGCTTAGGCCTTCTTAGCTCAAAGGAAGACACTTCAATAAAGCTGTTTGAGACCACATCCTCCTACCTTACCCTTCCTTATCTGTTAACTTCCAGTTCTTCACTCTTCCCACCTCATAAAAATCTACAGTCTATAATAATCAGTGTGTGCATTAGAAAGACCTTTCACACATTGTGAGATATGATGTCACAAACATCAGCCTGCCCCCATATCCAGCCTCCAAAATTTGGCTTTACAAGGGCAAGGGAGTCCTCAGAGCTGTGATTTTCACTAGTCTACATCCAGAGGAGTCTGGTCTCTGGTTTGTATGGAAGCCAGTGACTAAAGAGCTACAGTGTGAAATGTGAAAAAAATGTATCCAGGTACCCAACATTATGACAGATGCATCTGTCACTTCATGTTCACATGCACCCATCATCTAGTGTCCGTACTTAAAAAATTCCAAGTTACTGAATCCTTATAGCAGATGGAGACAAAGATGTCTCTGCATACCTGTGTCCCGAATACCAAGTTGGCCTAAAAAGCAAACTAGGTAAAGAGGAAATACCTGCAAGTGTTCTTTTTTTAAGATGATAAAAACATGCCGGATAATGGGAAAATTAGTGATTTTCATAGGAGTTTCCAGCTGTCGGAAAAAGGTGACAGGTTTAAGCACAGGTTTAAGCCTGAGGACCCCCTTCCTTCAACAGGAAATTAAAATAGCCCTTTTCCTAAATTCTGATAATTTTTTATCAGCACTTAGCCTCCCATCAAAGTTCACTGAGGATGGTGGGGGTGAAGTTTTCTGGTATTTAAATGAAGATGATGGAATGAACTTGGAAAATACCTTAAACCCTAATTGAGATGAACCTGACTACACCATTGCATCTTTGCTATGATAATAACAGTAAGAATTCTGTCTGCATATGGACAGGACTGAAGGGAGCATGAAAAAAATGTAAACAGTTTGGTTTGTAGGATGGCAGAATTTCGGGTGGATTTTTCTTTCTCTTATTTTGAGTTTTGTCAATGTTTTTGCAATGTTTTGTAATAAACAATACTATAAAAGAAGTAGCTGAACCTGCTGACTAATTATTGTTAGAAAGAACAGCTTAGCATCAATTCTATCAGAGCTAAAATTGCTGCTTTTGGCAGATGCTCGCCAACATTTAGGCTGATAAGATCTGATAACCTTAACCAAGAAGTCAGCCCCTTCTGCAGACTCATTCTGACAGGTGTAGTAGGTACTAGTTCAGCTGAGGCCATAAGGACGGTGGTTCACTGTTTTAATTTTCTTTTTAAAAAATAGTAAAATAGTTGAGATGGCTTATTGGCCACACCTACCAGAAGAAAGGTCAGGGGTCGAATCATTTGCAATCCAGGGAAAAATTCAGGTCCCTAAAAGAGCACTAACTGCAAGTGAATTCAAACTCCATTTTGAGGGAAATAGTGATGTTACCTGCAAGAACCCTGCAGCTTATTGCTGTGTAGAAATGGAACGACGAGAATACATGTCGGGTTCTTAAAAATTTCACAACAGAATGTCAACCTCACTTCCTGCACATCTGGTGTTTAAAGCATATGGATAATCAACATCATAGACTATTGGCACTTCAGGCACTTGCTAACAAATTCAGTCCTGAAGTGACTTGTAACTGTGCACTTGCCAAAAGCTCACCTAAGACACATAATATTGGAGAGACAATTTAATGGACAGGCGATCTCTCCATTTCTCTTCTAAGAGCACTAATCTCTGATCTTGTGATTTGTTCCAGTATCAGAAAGACATATCTGGGCTGGATTACTTCCATTTCTGATAGAAATGCTCTCACCATGTTAAAAATGTAATGCTATCCTCTGAGACTTTGTAAGAATCAGTGCAAAAATTTTGTATTAAAACAATGTTTTTGCATTTTTATGTTTGCAAAAAAAAAAAAACTGCTGAGAATGTTGTGTCTTATGTGACCTAAAATCTATTATTAAAAAAATTAAATGGCAATTCTTTCTGGAATGAGGACATTAGTTTCCCTTTGCTTGTAACACAGTTGGAAACAATGTGTTTCTCTTTGTGTCTTAGCTACTGGGAAGCTCATGCCTTCTCCCTGCTTCTTCACTGGCAATCTCCTTCAGGTCAGAGGAGTTTAAGAGCCCAAAAAGCAGAGTTGGATCCAAGATATGCATTTTCATGTCCTCTAAGATGCTGTGCCTGTTATAACTTAGGGATGGTGCAATGCTATCAACTTTAATGATCTCATTAGAATTTTTTTTCCTCCAGAATTTGTTGTTCCTAAAGTGTTAGATTTTCATAAAAGAAGAAATGCATTTCATTTTCTATAAATATCCAAATTAATTACTCATCATGATAACTTCATTAAAATTCAAAATTAGATGAGAATGTTCTTCATAGATTTTTTTTAAAGCAGAGATTCATTTATCATAATATCTACACTCTACTATTTAAGGAAATTATGACATAAGGTTCATAATTGAATTAAAGATATATTAAAGAGGACGAGGAGATGGCAAGGACAGGGAACTATGTTGGAGAAGCAGCAGTTCAAGGAAATGAGATGTTTAGCATGAAGACGAGAAACCCTAGAGTAGGCGTGTCTCTTCATGCTGGTAGTACTACCTTGAAAAGGAATAGCAAATGAGCAAGTGAATTTGTCTTGTGTTTGGATGGAAAGAAGTTCCAGGAAGTGCACAGTATTATTACACACACACACACACACACACACACACACACACACACTTTTTTATGTTCTAAGCAGGACATATTATCTTCTAAAGTTGTGGATTCCTTATTGCTACAAGAATCTGACTGGGCAGTTGCTAAAGATACTGTAAAGGAAGTGGAAAGGCTTCTGTAAATGGCCTCTAGGGCTAATTTATTTCTCTTTCTTACATTTTTCCTAGAGACAAAAAACACTTCAGGTACCCACAAATATTCTTCCTTGTATTGACTTTTAAGATATTTTTGACCTCCTCCTAAATCATACTGAAAACTTCTAGAGTACAGGTACCTAGTTTATCCTCTTTGTATTCTCTTGAGACATGATATTTTATGTATAACAAGAACTCAGAAAAATACTGGTTGACTGAATAATTTTCCTCAGTCCACCTTTAACTCTGATCTCTCATGGGATCATTGCAATTACATCCCAACTGGGCTCCTGGCCTCTACTTTTGTTCTTTTACTTGCTCTCTCTATACATATATGTGCATACATAGATTTACATGCATGTATCCATGTAGCCATGTGTACTCACATACTTATATCTATATATGTCTACCTAGAGTTGCATATCTATATAGAAAGTTATCACTATGGTGTACAGGGACTAGATCAGTATATACATTATATATTAAGCTAATTATTAATATATATATTATTACATATTTATATTACATATCAATTCGGTCACTGCAGTGACATTTCTATTTTATTTGAAATTGTGAAGACTGTGGTAGAAGAGAAGACATAACAGAAATTTGCTATTTTAACCATTTTTAAGTCTTTAGCTTTAGATGCCTTGTCACTGCTGTGTGACCGTCCTCATTGTCCATCTCCAGGGCTTTTCATCCTCTAAACCAAAACTGTGCCCATTAAACACTAACTGTCCGTCCCCCTTCACACAGCTCTTGGCAACCACCATTCACTTTCTATCTCTGTGGCTATTCAAGGTACTTTCCATTAGTGGAAATAGACAGTACTAGTGCATCTGTCTGGTATTTCACTGAGCATGTCCTCAGCTTCAGCATGTTGTAGCCTGTGTCAGCCTCTCCTCTGCCACACATTGTTTATCCATTCATAAGTCAACAGAATCACAGTGAAATTTTATTCTTTAAACATTGAAGAACTCTGTTGTAACTCTGAGTCCTCATTTTAGTGTGCTTTGCAGACCCCTGCCTAATGCAGTCTGTTTTTAACTGGTCTGGTTTCCACAGTCCTTTTCACATCAGAGTTGTTGACCCTGCTAGTTCCCCAACTTCCAATGCTGTTTTTCAGGAAAAGTTCACCTTGTAGCCCAGGACAGCTTAAAACATCATCTCCTCAGACCCTTGCTGGTGGTGCAGCGGGTTGGAGTCCTGCACTGTGAAGCTAAGCCAAGCCTGGCCGCTTCAGTGCGAGTTCGATTCCCTGCCCTGGATGTGACCCACATGGCGTGGCAGACCTTTCCTGCTTGCCCATTGCTCCCTCAGCAGTGTACTTCATCGATCTGCCTGTTCTGTTCCGCACTCTGTATCTGGTGAATCCTCTCACCACCCCCGCACCTCTGGCTGTTCTGTATGTATAAATAAATAAATCTTTTTTTTTTTAAAAAAAAAGCAAAACAAAACACCTCCTCGAGGAAGTTTCTCCCCTTTGCCCAGGTTGGGTTAGGTTTATCCCCTTTTTGGTGCTTATAGAATCCCTGAACTTTCTACATCTGTTTCCTACTTCACTCCTGGAGTCCAGAGTGCAGTGAGTGCACACTACATGTCATCGAGTGAGTGAATGGTGGGGTGAGGAGGGCTTGGGCATTGAGTCGGTGCGGGTGTGAGAGACTGCCTCAAAGCCACCGTGCATGAAGGCGTAATTCTATGTGCCCACTGCTGCCTCCCTTCACACCAGGACACCTTGCATCTGGCACTCTGAGCACACAAATAGGTTGATTCACTGTGTGTTAACGAGCTTTACCTTCCCCTACCCTCACCTGCCCTAGCCCTGCTTGCCTCTGAGGTGTTCTGGTAGTTTCTGCACAGTTTAATCTTTTGCTCTTTTGGTAGATGATACTTACACCCTTTCTGCTTCTAGTTTCCACCAATTCTCTTCCTCACTTTCTTCCCCCTACTCTGAACTTGGAAGCAAATCCCCAATGTTTAGATCACTTAAAAAAAAGACTTTATTCTGTGAAGTTAAGTGTTTAGTTTGTAAAAGGATCAATGGGCTATTTTGGATCAAATAACCGTGTTTTCTTTAGCCATTTAAAATGGTCTATTTTCATTTTTTTTAAGCCATTGCCTTGTGAAAGGACCTAAGAATATCCCTAACTTAGTGTTAGATCCCGTAATTACATTTTCCCATTTTGAAAGCAGTTATGCAGTCCTTACAATAGAGTCAAGGCAGCTAAAAATAAACTCCAGGCAGTTCATATTAACTGGGTAATAATAACAGGCAACAAGGAGGCTTGGTGTCCAAATATGATGAAAACAGGAAGTTCATTACACAAGCTGTTCTTTCCTGATAGATCTGAATTCTTAAAGCCTTAACTCAAAAATAATTCCTCCAGGTTATAAATAAAAGCAGAGAATTGTCTCTTACATGTGGTTTAATGGAGATGATAACATTGTAGCTAAATAAACCCACATAGTTACAGAGAGAATGTACCAGCAGAACTGAGGGTAGGAAGGAGTGAGTTTGGAGACCCCTCTCCTGGCAGGCAGCTGGACTCACTTGCCCCAAGGCTTATTCTTTCCTCACTCCAGTCACAAGTTGCCAAGGAGATATTGTTTTACTTTAGTATGATGGTGGCGAAAGCAGAAAGCCTTCAGGTGTAGAAAGGATTTTTATTTTCCCCTAGAGAGAAAAATAGATGAACAGAACAACCCCAACTCTAAGTGTCTGCCAGGTACTGTAAATTTCAGTCTTGGGTTCTCAGGGTGAAGTGGAAATGAGACCCAAAGGAAGAGACTAAACCACTTTCCTTACAGAACTCATGTTCTCCAGTGTGTGTTACTGATTATAAAAGACTCAGATTTTCTTGATTAAAACAAGGTGAATATGGGGGGACCTTTTTTTTTTTTTTAAATAACCAGGATCAGCTTGCCCAGCTCCCTTCTTAAAACCAAACCAACCCCAGTCGCCTGCTGTCAGTGGGCGATGTGAGGACCTGGCATCACGTCCTCGTTGAGACTCTGCCTCGTTGTGACTGTGGGCACGGGTAGTGTGGCTCAGGCTCCAAGAGGGCATATCTTCCTTAGGACCATGCAACGAAGGAGAGACCAGGTTTAACCAAGACTTGACGACAGCATTGGGAGGGGGAGAGATTGGGGTAACAGGAAAATGCCAGTCACAGAGGGGGACAGGTGCACAATGACCTGGCTAGGTAGAGGAAGGGTGTATGTGTATGTGTTGTGGCAGGACTTGTCATGAACAAAGAACATTGTGGGGTGCTTGCCTCTATGTGGCCCCAAACCTTCCAGGCTATTCTTTTTTTTTTTTTTTTTAAGATTTATTTATTTATTCATACAGAACTAGGGTACAGGCCAGAGATGAGGAGGGTGAGAGGATTCACCAGGGACAGAGTGGGGAACAGAACAGGCAGATCGATGAAGTACACTGCTGAGGGGAGCAGTGGGCGGGTCAGGAGAGGTCTGCCACTCCATGTGGTCACCTCCGGGGATTGAACTCATGAGGAAGTGGCTTAAGCTTCTTAGTGCTGTGCTTTGACCCGCTGAGCCACCAGGGAGGGCCTTCCAGGCTATTCTTATGCCTCTCCTATGTTGGATGCACCTTCTCCCAGGAGAGAGATCTCTGTTTCTTTCACCATACAACATATCTAGAAATATGTCTTGGGAAGGGGATTGTTGGCATCTTTAAAGCTAGGATCAGATACTAGGGGCATCAGAGACCCACACTCCTGAGGATTCACCTTTCAGAATAGTCTCAGATGTAGACCTATGATGTTGTCTCTAAATGGGGTTAACCATCCAGCCACAGACATACTCTGGTCTACGTGGAAAAAAAAAAAAAAAGAAAAAAGAAAGACCACACATGACCTTAAGCTTATGTTCTATAATCTATCACTTTGGCTGTTGGGTACTATAAATTTTATATTTTGGGCCCTCCCTGGTGGTGCAGTGGGTTAAAGCATAGCACTAAGTAGCTAAAGCCACTTCAGTGCAAGTTTGATCTCTGCCCCAGAGGTGACCCACATGGCACAGCAGACCTCTCCTGACCTGCCTGCTGCTCCCCTCAGCAGTGTACTTCCTTGATCTTCCTGTTCTGTCCCCCACTCTGTCTCTGGTGAATCCTCTTGCTACCCCTGCACCTCTGGCCTGTACCCCAGTTCTGTATGCATAACTAAATAAATCTTTAGAAGACAAAAACAAAAACAAAATTTGTATTTTGCAGACCTGTGAATAACACAGTTGTAGGGCACCATATATATATATATTTTGAGGGTAAACCTTTAGAATAGATGAGCACTATTTATAGTGCTGTTTTTGTAATTGTGCCATTCTCAGAAATTGGAAGTGGTCTGGTTTCTGAGAGGCTCTGGCCATAGACCTTCTCCACCCTTGATGCTGCCCATGGGAACTGAAGGAGGGAGATTTACAGAGATAGTCCCTCATCATGGGTGAAGGCAGTGGTTTCTAAACTTATACATACAACAGAATCTTCTAGGAAGTTTGGAAATGACATCCAAAGCAGAATTTCTAGCCCAAACTCAAGATCTCAACTCAGGGATTCTAACAGGGTTGTTGAAAGGCCCGTCAACATGTCACAGAGGGAATTGTGGG
>NW_004567107.1:23702885-23705536 GCF_000260355.1 Condylura cristata
GCGGGGGGAGGTGTTACAGAAGGGAGAGGGCATAGGTGTCAAAGTGTAGAAGAGACCCCTGTTAAGTAATGATTCCCTCTGGGAACAGTGCAGACTGTTGTGGCGGGAGGTTTCTCCCAGTAGGATCAACAAAGACACAGAACAAGAGATGGTAGCTGAGAGAACAGAGTGCAGGCAGAGAGAAGTATCTAGCCTGGTGGCGAGGAGAACTGTAATCATTGGGTGTGCATGTGGGCAGTTGTTTCAGAGGGACATATGGAGGCCTCTTTAAGGGGGCTGGGAAGCTTAACACAAAGTTGGGGAAAGATGGCCTCTGTAGGGCTTTGCATAAGGAGAAAGCCCAAACTCACCACTATCTCTCATGACTTCAGACAAGCTAGAATACTCCCTATTAGTCCTCCGCTAATATATGCACAATGAAGACTGCCTTGTGACATTTTTAACTTGAATACATCTTATTGTAAAAATAGGAACATTAAGAGTGTGATGGAGAGGCAGGTGTGGGGTAAAAGATTTTTGCATTGTGGTTTCAGCTGAGTGTATGTGGTTCCTTTATAATTAAACTTGTGCCTCTAATACCATTAACATTTCTGCCTCAGGGTCAGTTTTTATATATTTAAAAGATATAGTTTAAGACATCAATTTCATTTGTATGGTCCACTTACAACTCATAGTGTTGAATGAGCAGATCCAAAATTCTTTTGTGTTGTTCTGTGCCCGTTCCAAGGACCTACCACAAAAGCCTTCTCCTCTTTATATGGCTAAATAATTACTGGCCATTTTTTTTTTTTTTTTTTTTTTTTAGTATCAACGATCTTGGCAACATAAGTTTTTCTTAGTTTTACATTTCATTTCTTTAACTTTCACTAACATGGCCACTATGCTGCATATTTTGGAGTTATCCACCTAGCAGCTTGACTATGAACTCTTTGAACTAACAATACCATTCTAAGCTTTCTGGATTACAAAGCTCTATTGTTTTTCAACTTCCACATATTATCCAGTTTTTTCTTGTAGAACAACATTAATAAATTACAGCAAAAAGTCATAAAACTCAACTTCTGTTTTGCATCTGTTGTGACCATCACAGGTGATAATAGTTCCCAGATATAAAAATAGAACTAATGTTAACAGGACTTTGACATTGATGTAGTTGTTGGATTTGTGTGCTTTGTATGTCAGAAGTGAAAAGATAAGTCTACTTAAATTATTCGACAAATTTATTTAGTGCCTGATATATGTCACACTAGATGCTGGAAGATAAGAGTGGGTAAAACAATGCTGTTTTGTAAAAGGAGAGCTGGAGAAGACCTCCATGATAAGTGATGTTTGAAGTGAAACTTGAAAAACGTGAACAACCTAGCAGGTTCTGGGGAAAAAGTTGTTTTGGTGGAGGCAAGAGGCTTTGCGACAGGAGATTCTCCATCATTTGGAGAGAAATCAAGGAGTCCAGAGAGGGTGGGATGGGTAGGTAAGGGAAAAAGTAAGAGGCAATCTGAGGGATAACAAAAGTTATCTGGGGAAAGCTCATGCAAGGTCTTTCAGGTAAAGGTAATGACGTTGAATTATTTTTTTCTTGGCAAGACATGCCAGTGGATGGTTTGGGGCCAGGGAATGATGGAACATTGTAACAGGATCCCTATGACTGCTGTAAGAGGAATGTGTCATGCTGAGTTCCCTAGAAGTAGAATCTGAGATGTGGATGTGGATGTGGATGTAGATGTGATTCATAGAGAAATTGGTAGGGGGTGAGGGAAGCCAGGAGGAAGAGAAGAAATGCAAAAATGTGGCTTTGGTGGTGCGTAGCTTTAGCTTGATCCACTGGGAAGCTCTGGAACATAACTTAAGTTGTAGTTTTTCCCTCTGCTTACTACCCCCACCCTGTTTATTGACTAAATACTTTAGGGAAAGGGGTGGGCACTGTGTGGCCAGGTACCTCCAGGTGTGTGGCATCCATTGCTCAAGTGCCATTCTGACTTGGTGCAGAATAGCATCCAAATTGATGAAGGGATTCCAGTGGGCCCAAGAGTAAAGGTAGATGTAGAGACACCAATTAGGACGTAATGCAATAGTCTAGAAAAGAGATGAAAGTGATTGAGACTAGACTGTAGCAGTGAAGGTGTGAGAAAGTGGGTTTTGGAAAAGTTTTGAGCTCACAGGTCTTGCTAATGGTTTACCTATAGGATGTGAGTGAAAGAGAAGAATCAAGGATAACCCTAAGGTGGGTATCCTAGCCATTTATTGAGAAGGGTTTTAGGGGGGGTGACAATTAGAGCCTCCATTTGAGATATATTAAATTAAAAATGCTTTGTAGATGTTGAGGCAATTGGAGATAAGACAGATATAAGATAGAAGTTGGTAAAGGTTTCAGTTCTTAGGTTCAGATGACTAACTGCCTATAATTCTAAAAGAATGTGCAGGCATATGTGAGATAGCACTGATGGAAACTTTTGGGTTTCTGAGAAAGGAATGAAGACATGGAGAGTGAGAAGACCGTCAACAGTTCCAATAAACCTCAAAAAAGGGCACAACCAATGCCCATAAACTTGATGACTTCAGCCACCATTTCTAAGATAAAGCACATGATTTTTGAATAACTTACCAAAAATCACGATTTAGAGGTACTGTGGATTCACAAAGAACAAATCAGA
>NW_004567107.1:23705976-23724742 GCF_000260355.1 Condylura cristata
GGCACCTCCAGGGCGGGGATTGAACTCGTGCAGAAGTGGCTTTAGCTTCTCAGTGCTGTGCTTTAACCCGCTGCGCCACCAGGGAGGGCCTATATCCTGATTTTTTATACAATATTTGTTAAATTTCATTATCATCTCTCTGAAACATAAAGAATTATGGGCCAGAAAATAAAATAGCTATGTAGCTTCCTCAGTGGCTAAGCAATAAAAATAAGGAAACAATCCACTCTTAAGATTTTCTTTTGCTATCAAGTTTTTACATCATTTGAGTCTTCACTAGTCATATTTCTTATCATTCACTTACATGAAAAGCTAGAAAGCATAATATTGCATTTGAAGATGACAAACTTCTGAAAAATAGCTGCTATAGTGCATTATTATAGAATGAAAATGAAATAGACTGGAAGTTTAGAAGGAGGAACCCAAACTTACAATTTGAAATTTAATAGAGATATTAATATAAATAGCAACATAAAGCACAGCACCCCATTCCCAGATTGTGAGAGATCTCCCTTCAAAGCAATACACAGAATTGACATTTTTTTTTTCAATAAAGAGGTTTGTTTTTATTGAGTGATGTTAAGAGTGCAGGCTTTGGGGCCACCTGCCTGGGTTAGGGTCCTAGCTCTGTTACTTACTAGGTATGATCTACAGTACGTTTCTTTCTTTCTTTCTTTTTTTTTTTTTTGCCAGGTATAGATAATTTTTTTTTATTAAAAAGTTTATTTTTACATCATTTTGCACATTTTTTTTTCTTTTTAAAAGAAGTGTGGTTTACAACACTGCATAGGATCACACCTCTTTAGGTGTATGTTACCTTACCATACCCATGGTCCAGGCACCCATAATTCTGCACTAGAGTCCATTAGGTGTCTTCCCACCCTCCTCCCCAACACCCCTGCCCCTGCACCCCCCACCCACCTCAATCCTACAATCAGGTTTGTTCTTGATTTGGCTTGATTTAACTTTTTGTTTTGTTTCTCCATATTCCACGTGTAAGTGAAATGACCCAGTATTTATCTTAGGGTATTTTAAAAAAATCGTGTTTCATTTTCCTTAGAAGCGATAATAATAGTATCAGTCCCAAATAATATGGTTGCCGTTGTTGTAAGAATTCAACACATGCAAAGTACTTCAAGCAATACGTAGGGGTAGTAAGTGTGCAGTAAGTAACCACTGAAACCGCTTCATCAGGGTGTTTCGTTTGGTAGAGCAGCCTTTGGTACAACGGTGAAAGTGAACTGTCAAGATCAAGGGAAGCGCACAGCCCACCGTCCTCCTTACTGCTGTGAGTTTATGTTCAAGTCCAGGAGCTGCTAATTGAAAAAGCATCTATAAGCTGCATGGTGGTGGAGGGGACAGAATCACACTGAAGGAGGGAAAATGAAAGAACTGGGGTGAGGACATGACTGCTTCTTTTGGAGAAAGAGTCAGAAGCTAAAATAAAGATTCCTTAAAAAATTTGAAGATTGGAAAAATAATCAAATAGAGCCCTTGTTGCTATTGGTGGGGGTGCGGAGGGTGTAGAGTTAAAGGTGACAGGGTAGAATGTGGAAGTGTTTTGCCTTTAGTTACAGGCAGAGTACTGACAGTAGCCTGATCTAGCTCTGCCTCTAAGCTCCTGTCTCTTTTCGTGTCTCTGTACTCTGCAGGCCTGAGTTTCACAGTCTGTGAAATCAGAGCTTGGGTTAGATGCCCTCTAACGTGGAAATGACACCTGGTTTATCAGTGGACAGACAGTGGTTTATGCCAGTGGAAATGTTTCAACTCGAGGCCGTGGATCATATTAGAGTAGATGTTATTGTACATAATTGGAATTCAGTCTAAATGATGTCAAGATCTCTTTCAATTCTAAGACTCTAGGAAAACTGTTTCTGTCATTTAGTTGATCTACCCACCACCCCACCCTGCCCCCACTTCTTAGCTCTGCTTTATAGAAGAACTGGATTTAGGCCAGAGGTGTGTTTGGGGGGAGGGGGGAGGAGAGGGTGGAGAGGAGGGAGGTTGTGTGTATGTGTGAGAGGATTCACCAGAGACAGAGTGGGGAGCAGAACAGGCAGACTGACTGAAATACACTGCTGAGGGGAGCAGTGAGCGAGCCAGGAGAGGTCTGCCAAGCCATGTGGATCAGCTGGGGATTGAATTCATGCCACGGTGGCTGGAGATAGCTCGATAACACTGAGACTTTAATCCCTGCACAACTAGGGAGGCCCTAGGCTCCTAAATTACTGCCTTAATGATGTGCATAAGAACTCTTTATCATTCCTATTAATTAGACTGAGGTGTCATTTCTACCTTGTTCACACTCCCAAAAGCATAAAACTCAGAATTTAATGAATCATGAAAGTTTGCGCTCTACGTGGTATTCCAGCAGAATCTGTAGTGCCAGTATGTGGTCACCATTCCCATTCTTTGTCCTGAAAATGAAGAAAAGTGGAAAGTATCCACAAGTCACCAACTCCATTTATACAGCTCATAGGTTCATGGCCCTGCAGTGAGAATTGGGTGCTGGTGGAGGCTGGGCTATTCAGGCTGGGGAGGGCCACAGCAGGACAGGGAGGGCTGAACCCAGTGGCACACTGGCTGGCAGCCACAGCAGCAGAATGTTGGGACACTGTCATCTGTTGGCTGCAGCTTCCAGCTTGACTTCATTCTTTAGTGGGCAGATATTTACTGACCACTTACCATGAGGTGGACACTCTACTCGGCACCCTGAGGCACACACAGGAGTGTGACTTATTGTCCCTTCCAGGGAAGGAGTTTGTAGTCTGACTGGAAGACAGTCACCTACTGGCAGCACTTTGTGTAGTACTTCATTATATGCAAAGTGCCTTCAGGCAGATCATTTTCCTCTCAACAGTGTGGGATTAGACCCTTTAAGTACCCTTACAACAACCTGTGAGAAGTGCTATAATGCCATTTTTTTTTTCAGACAGGAAGCTGGCTCTGGAAGCTAAGCATTTTACTTCAGATCATGCATTTATGCTGTCTTTTTGTGCTGTCTAGTACTTTTGCTGTTGGTGAAGTAGGCCTAGGTATAGCTTCTGACTCAGCTCCAGTGTTCTTTCCACTGGGCCATACTAACAAGGAAGGCCAAAAACAAATATACAGACTCCAGTCTAGATCAAGGAAATTGCGCAGATAAGAAGTGTTATAGGAATTCAGGAATGCAGATCACTGGGGGTGGGTTTGAAGGGAAGTAGAACTATGGTCATGGGTTAGTGTTTGAGAGGTGAAGGCCAAGATGTAGCGTTCTAGACAAGGTAAATATTTCATCAAAGGTGGGGACAAAAAGTGCAGAAATTTGGGCCCGCCCTGGTGGTGCAACGGGTTAAAGCACAGCACTGCTAGCTGGCCGCAGATGCTTCAGTGCGAGTATGATCCCTGGCCCTGGAGGTGATCCACATAGCGCAGCAGACCTCTCCTGACCCATCTGCTGCTCCCCTCAGCAGTGTACTTCATCGATCTGCCTGTTCTGCTCCCCACTCTGTCTCTGGTGAATCCTCTCACTGCCCCTGCTCCTCTGGCCTGTACCCAGTTCCATATGCATAAAGAAAGAAATCTTATTTAATAAAAAAAAACTTAAAAAAAAAGAGCATAAATTTAAGGAGATGCTTTGTGGGGCTGCCGTGTTTGGCTCCACCACTTGTGTCCCATGTGACTCCAAGGGAGGCATGCGAATAGACTCTGACATAAGTGGCACCCTACAAGTTGTTCAGTGTACACTATGCATGATGACCTGTGGGCAGCCTTGAATTCATATGTCAATGGGCTGAGCTGGAGAATTTAGTAGGGAGGTGACCTAGGAAACTTGGAAAGATATGCAAGGGATGAACTGGTCATGGAGTGATGGCTGAGTTAGAGTTAAGATTTTTCATTTTAACCAATAAGCATTGAATAATTGTTAATCAGAAAAGAGTCACAAAGAAAGCAATATTTTGGTCACCTAAATGTGAAAAGGACAAATGTGCCAGACCTTCATTCATGAATTCCATACATGCTCTTTGAGATGTCAGTAAGTACAAGGCAATGTGATACATGCCAGTGATTTAATAGTGAACCAAACGGTCAGGAATGTTGCCATTCTAGAGTTTCTAGACTGGTAAAGGAGGCAGGTGTTCATCAAATAATCATATAGAGATTAATTACAAAGGAGTATGAGAATGCTATGAAGGAAAAACACAGCATGATATGAGAATTTATAACAAGATGGACTCTTATCTGCATTGGCAGATAGTGATCAAGAAAGCTTTTCTCTGAAGAAAAATAATAATGTTTGACTCGAGAAGGGATACTGAGTAGAAGTAAATTATGCAAAAGGAGGTGCAGAAAAGGAAAATGGAATTTCAGAACATGGCAACAGCATATGCAAAGGCCCTGTGGTGGCAGAAAGCATATGTTAAAGGAAGTGTCAAAGGATGGAAGGGTTAAAGGAAGTGTCAAAGGATGGAAGGGTTAGTTTATGGCAGGTGGAGTAAAGAGGGGCTGACATGAGACTGGAAGAAAGGCAGGACTAGCAATATTGGATTTTTTTTAAATTTCAGGAATATTTAGAAGACATTGGGATATATATATATATATTAAAGATTTATTTATTTGTGCATACAGAACTGGGGTACAGGCCGAAGGCTCAGGGGTGGCGAGAGGCTTCACCAGAGACAGAGTGGGGAGCAGAACAGACAGATTGACGAAGCACACTGCTGAGGGGAGCAGCGGGCGGGTCAGGAGAGGTCTGCCATTCCATGTGGTCACCTCTGGGGCAGGCGGGAATCGAACTCATGTGGAAGTGGCTTTAGCTTCTTAGTGCTGTGCTTTAACCCGCTGCGCCACCAGGGAGGGCCAACATTGAGATATTTTAACTGGGAGGTGACATGCTTAGTTTTGCATTTTAACTGGGAGGTGACATGCTTAGTTTTGCATTTTGAAATGCATGTACTTGCCTCTATGAGGAGAACAGATAGGAAGTGGGCTTTTAGGAAAACTGGAAGAGCTAGCCCAGTGCAGAAGTCCAGGAGACAGATCTTGATTCATTCAACAATAGTGATGGCCATACAGAAGGAGATTATGAAATGGGATTTACCAGGACTCAATGACTGGTGGGGTATAGATGAAGAAAGGAGAAAAATAAATCAGCAGTTAAGGTTTTGGATGTGGGACCCTCGCAGCCTAGTGGTACTTTAAGGGATGTTATGGAAAGCAAGGAGTGGTGTTGACTTAATATGCAGGGTTAGCGGGCATGATACATTATTCAAGTGAAAATATCCAAGTGTCTAGTAAACAGTAGGATTAGAATTAAAAAAAAAAAAAGACAAAAGGATTGCAGTTGTAAGACTAAGAAGAGTCAAAATCAAAGTAGGTAGGAGGTGAGTGGAGAAGTGGGGGAGATAGTGTAGAACAGCACCGTTGGGTAAGATAAGTTGAACCTAAAAATAAGTAGTCACAGAGATAGCAGGATATTAGTACAAGAAAATTGGAAATTAAATTTAATCATTACATATAGTTCTCTTAGCACCTCATATACATTTTACTGAATTAAATACTAGTAGATAGCCACCAGGAAGAAATCACTATGTAGATCATAAGGCTGTTGTCACCATAAAGTAGTTACTTTCAGAACATAATTGCTAGAGATGGACACAAATCAGATGTAAAGCCACCCTATCTCTATATTTGTGGGCATGGGCAGAGAAACTACTTTTGCAATTGAACATTTAGAATCAGATTCTGCAATACCTCTCCATTTGTAAATAAGTAGACTCAGGACCTAAATGCATCAAGATGCCTTTTTCCCCAAAAAATTTAATAAGTAGACTGCTTCTATATTTGAGAAGTCACAGTGTGTTCCTGAGACCACAGTACACCAAACTTCCATTCTTACTCCAAATGTCTCTAAAATCCAGTTAACACTTGTCTCAGCATTTGAATAAGCACTTTAAAATAAAGTTGTCAAATTTCTTTGCTGAACTTTTTCAGCCACTTACACGTATGGCCAAAGACTTCAGTCCTGAGGATCATAACATGCTTGATTTGTCCCAGCTGTTGTCAGGAATTATGGCTCAAATTGATTATTTTGGGATGTGAAACCAGCTTGAGGTTGGTACCAATGACTTAATGGACTTGTGAGAAGAAAACATAAGTGAAAGTCAGTTGTGTTGTTTTCTTTGGAAACTCTTTTGTGAGAGTAAAGCTCAGGTGGCTTCATCTAGCCAATATTCTACTCAAAGCTGAGTATTCCATAGATGGAAATGGAAAATTTTCAGTCAATGAATTGGGGATTTTATTCAGTTTATGGTAAGTTGAAAACATAAGGCAGTCCCACCACATCTTGGGTTGAGGGGGTGGCTGTGAAGAAAAACCTTATGTGGTTTTTCACCTGGCAAGTCAGGCCCAGACGACTGTCCCAGAGTAGGGTGCTAAAACTACGTTAGTGTTTCTTGGACTCGTCCCACCGTGTCATCAGAGTTTCTTCTGAAATGCTACGATCCCTCCTCTGTTCCGTAGGATCTGAGGCAACATTTTGGGCCAATAGGAGGAGTCCACTACTCCAATCTCAGCACAGGAGGTTTGTGGAAGTTAGGGAGAATCAAGCTCGATGTATATAAACATTCAGTGCAGAACCAGCACTTTAGGAAAACGTTATATTTTTTAAAGTTATGTCTAGGGGCCCTCCCTGGTGGCGCAGCGGGTTAAAGCACTGCACTGAGAAGCTAAAGCCACTTCTGCATGAGTTTGATTCCCGCCTGCCCCGGAGGTGACCACATGGTGTGGCAGACCTCTCCTGACCCGCCCGCTGCTCCCCTCAGCAGTGTACTTCGTCGATCTGCCTGTTCTGCTCCCCACTCTGTCTCTGGTGAAGCCTCTCACCGCCCCTGAGCCTCTGGCCTGTACCCCAGTTCTGTATGTACAAATAAATAAATCTTAAAAAAAAAAAAAAAAGTTATGTCTAGGGAGGTAGGTACCTCCTAAAATCTAACCTTAAAAAAGTTCAAATATATATTCTGTACAGCAAAAGACTAATTTTTTTTAAGCTTAATCAGTTTTGATGACTGCAAATCAAAATAAAATGTTTTCATCAGCTCTGAATGTTCTCTCATGCCCTTTCCTGGCCAATGTCCATCGCAGTGACCACTGATCTGATTTCTAGTCCCACCGGTTACTTTTGTTTAATCTGTCATGATTTTATAAATGGGATCATGTACTGTGAGCTTTTTTTTATGTGTTTGGTTCTTTCCCTGAGCATAATATTTTCGAGTTTTAGTCATGTAAAATGTGTTAGTAGTTCTATCATTTTTAAATTGCTGCATAGTGTTCCTTGAATATACTTCAGTTTTGAGTGTACTCTGGTTTGGAAAAGTTCCCTTCCCTGTTAATGGGCATTTGGATTGTTTCCAGTTTTTGGCTATAATGACTAAAACGGCTGTGAACATTTTTATATGAAGCTCTATGTATATGTGCATTTTCATTTCTTTCAGGAAAATATGAGAGGAATTTATTAGTCATATTATAGAGATATGTTTAACTTTTTTTTAAAAAAAAGACTTATTTATTTGTGCATACAGAATCGGGGTATAGGCCAGAGGGTAGGCATGGTAAGAGGATTCACCAGAGACAGAGTAGAGAGCAGAACAGGCAAATCAACGAAGTATACTGCTGAGGGGAGCAGCGGTTGGGTCAGGAGAGGTCTGACACACCATGTGGGTCACCTCCGGGGTGGGGATCGAATTTATGCTGAAGTAGCTTCAGCTTCTTAGTGCTGTGCTTTAACCCATGGCACCACCAGGGAGAGCCTGACATATCCTTTTAAGTCACAATCCTTATTACCATTCCATTCCAATGTGTTTCTTTACTTGTAAACCCTGTTTCCTGGTGGATTGGCATTTATTTTTATTCCCACTAATCTTCATAGACCTGGAACAAGAAAGACCCTGTTTATTGATTAATCAGTGAATGAAATGTCCTTGACCAGTCTCACTTGACAATAACTTGTCTTTCAAGATCAAAAGCAGTATCATCTTTTCTAAGAAATCTCTGTGAGTTCTATTTGGAAGAGTTAGTTTTTCTTTGTGTCTTCTATTTAATGTTTTGTATGCTCCTTTCCTTGATGTGATGATTTGTATCTTTCCAGTCTACCTTGTGAATTTTGGGGGAGCATCTTATTATCTTCAGATACCTAGAACAATGTATTGTTCACATAATTATAACTTAATTTATAAAGTGGATACATAAAAATAGATTTTTTCCAAATGAACTACTGAGTAACTCTGTTGAATGATTATACAAATGGATTTATAGTTATGCTACTTTTATGTACATGATTCATAGCACAGAGACACACTCTTATAGTAGTGTGTTTATATATGAGCATGTATTACCTCTTAATTATGTAGGTAACTATGGAGTTTCTGTGGGGAAAAGATGGAAACCATGTGATGCCTCTACTGCCATTTTCTTGTTGGATGCCCATAGCAGACAAATGGTTTGAGTTTTTTCTTTTTCTATTTATTCCAGACATAGTCGGAAACTTACCTTCAAATGCCTGTTTCACCAATGGACTGAACATGGAATAAAGATGATATTTTCCCTTGCCTAGTCTAAATGGCTCCTGCGAGGTCCACATTGATACCTTCACTGGATAGCACCTAGAGGTAAGATCCTAATATCCTGCAGGCACTTTGCAGATTCCTGTCTTTCAGAACTTAATCACATTTGCATTTTGGCTATGATCAAATGGTGGAAATGCAAACTCCAAACTGTCAATCAAGTTGGGTCTCTTTTCCAATTTGTACTAAATTAATTTCTTCAAAAATATTTGAACACCAAAATGATACAGCTAGTTTTTAAACAATAGGAAGATTTTGTATGGATCTACTGTCCTGTACCTGGTAATCCAGAACTATTTATTACTAAAAATCTAGGGGATGTGCTTATGAATATATGTGTGAGCTCACGCTATCATGTGTGACTTGAAGTGTTCATGAGATCTGGGAGAAAAGAGGAGAGGTATTTACTGAAAATATATTCATTTTATTGTCCAGTTTTTGTCTTTAAATATCAGTAGAAATTTTTCTGAAGCATATAGATTTCTGGCATGTAATTTATCTTCAAAACAGAAATTAAACCTAACCAGTTATAAATTTGAGTTTCTTTCTGAATTAACCATGTTGGCAATACCCCAGCTACCTCCTTATGTTCACATGGTTGCTTCCAGACTCTATGTGGAATTTTATGCCTCTGTAGTATCAAATTTGTTAAATGGCATATTTTTATATCAGTAATTTTTATAGCATATTGTTATTCCAGACTTTTACATGCCTCTAATTTATTCTTAACTTCAATATAGCAGTATTGATTTTTTTCTTCTAAGTTTGATGGTATGAACACTTCAGTTGTGACTTAATGTCATTTCAACACCATCTCTAATTTGTACTTCACTTTCTATTCTTTTGCACACTGGATATTTGGATAGTTACAACAATAACTTAATGTCTCTCAAGATTCCTTTTTTAATGTCTCTTTGAGAAACATCTAGATAATTTTTTAACATGGTTGAGATAATATGAGTGTTTCTAATGACCTTAAATGCAGAATAGTAAGGCCAGTTTTGGTTATAAATTAAACAGAACCTGGCACAGTTGCCTTAAACCACATTCCCTCTCCTTAGTCCTTTATAACAAAGAGTAAGTTGGTTATAGTCTTTCTCTTCTGTAGACTTCCTATCAGTGTCTGAGATGGAGGTCACTGGGTTGCAAAGCTGGCCTTAGGAAATATTTCTGGGAGTGTCCTTTCCCAGCTGTCCAGGTACCAGTTTCTGTGCCTGCCGGGGTTGTGGTCCCAGGTAGCATGGATGAAGAAGGCCGATGAGGCGTGTTTCAGTTGCTATGTAAAGCAAAGTTCACAAGTGCAGTTATATAGAACTTGATTTTTTTCCTTGGAGACTTTATGAACAGTTGAGATGAACTGCCACCAAGGGAAAGTGGTACCTTGGTTATCTGACCTATGGTCAACTAGCTTTAAGGAAGGACCTATTCAGAACATCACATTTATGTTTTAATGATATCATTTTATCATTGGCACAGAATTATGACCACACTGATGGAAATAAAATGAAGAAAATTTAAAGAAAAAAATCAAGTGTCTTTTTTTCCTTGCTTATATTTAGTTTGTATCCATTTACAACTATAATGTGCGTTTTGTGATCATAGCTTTTGATATATAATTTTAAAATTCTATTTCTAAATAGCACATCAAGAGTATATTTCTGTGGTGCTGTAAAGTATAATTTGTAATGATCATTATAACAAATATGCATTTTCATGTGCAAGTATTCTTTTAAACCAATGTTGAATACCTACAAAAATTTATAAATTGCATAAAGAATCAATATAGAATCAGTACCTTTATACCTATCATTCACTTTAAGATAAAGAATATAACCGTTATCTTTGAAGGTCCCTGTGTGCTTTTTTCTTTCTCAGTCCTCTTTCTCACCTCCTGGAGGTCACATGACCACCATCCTAATTCTTGTGGCCATCATCGTAAATCTTGTGTTATGTACTTGATTTTCCTTATAATTTTATCATATCCTGATTGTATCCCTATACAACATATAGTTTAGTGGTTATTTTTAATCTATATTTAAATAGACTCATACTTAATGTATTCTCCTGTGATTTCGGTTTTACATCATTGTGTGTGGATTGGAAGTACAGCTCCCTGAGGTGTTGTTACCACATCACTCTCACCACCAAGACACCCATAGTCTACCACCATAGTCCATTGTGCACAATTTGGGCTTTTTCTCAGCCAACATTAAGCACCTCTGTTTTTCCCTGTCACGGTGTGCTATACTGTCTTCATCTGCATGACTATAAAGCATTCCATTATGAGAAATACTTACTGTCTACAGTGAACCTTTGGGATTATTAAAAATTTTCCCCATTATAAATGATAATGTAGGCCCTCCCTGGTGGCGCAGCATGTGAAAGAGCAGCACTGCAACCTCGCCGCAGACACTTCAGTGTGAGTTCCATCCCTGCCCCAGAGGTGATCTACGTGGCTCAGCAGACCTCTCCTTTCTCACCCACTGCTCCCCTCAGCAGTATACTTTGTTAATCTGACTGTTCTGCTCCCCACTCTGTCTCTAGTAAATCCTCTTACCACTTCTGCTCCTCTGGCCTGTACCCCTGTTCTGTATGTATAAATACAGCTTTAAAAAAAAAGCTGAAAAAAAAAGATAATGTAAAAAATCTTTGTAACACACAATTTCTGTTAAGATTGTTCAAGAGTTTCTTTGAGATTGGTATCTAGGAGTAACTCTGCTTGGTCACAAAATGTATATCTCTTCAGATGTGCAGGTAATTCCAAGTTTTTTTTCAAAGTGCTTGGACCAAATTATGCCCTACCAGCAATGTGTATAAATTTTAGCTGTTTTACACCCTTGTCAGTGTTTGATATTATAGATTATATAATTTTTTGTTATGCTGCTCGGTGTGAAATGTTTTCTTATTTGGATTATGTATGCATTGTTCCAATTGTTAAGGCAGAACATAATTTTCTATAGTTTATTTTCTAGTGAAAGGCTTATTCAGGTCTTTTGCTTAGCTTTCTCTTGAGTTTTTTGTTTTTTTTTTTCCTTATTGATTTGAGTAGTTCTTTATATAATCTTAGATGTTATTCTTTCAGTTTTATGGGATATCTTATTCCATTCTGTTTTTTACTATCTTCATCTACTAATAGTTTAGTGATAAACAGATTGATAATTGACCACATGAAAATGAATATTCATTTTCATGTGGTCAATTATCAATCTGTCTTTTAAGATTTATGCCTGTCATTTTTTTTTTAAGGTTTATTTATTCATTCAGAACTGGGGTACAGCCCAGAGGTGCAGGGGTGGTGAGAGGCTTCACCAGAGACAGAGTGGGGAGCAGGACAGGCAGATCTACAAAGTACACTGCTGAGGGGAGTAGTGGGGAGGTCAGGAGAGGTCTGCTGCGCCATGTGGGTCACTTCCGGGGCTGACGGTCTTACTCGCATTGAAGGGGCTGCGGTCAGCTTGCAGTGCTGCGTCCTAACCCTTTGCATCACCCAGGAGGGCCCATGTCATATTTTTTGTTAAGTAAAATTCCCTTTCACAGTATTAAGTATATTCTCCTACATTGTGTTCCAAAAATGTTAAGAGTTCTGCTTTCCATAATTAGGCTTTCATAACCTCTGGAATTGACTTGGTACATGATGTGAGGTAAACATTTTCCTTCTTTCTTTTAAATAAGCATAATCAATGGTCTCAGAACAATTTATCAAAAATTCACTTTTGATTTGCAATGTAAGTCCTCTTAAAAACCAAGTTTCCACATATGTTTTGGTCAAATTCTGGGCGATATAGTTTGTTCCTTTGGTTAATTAGTTTGTCATTATGACAATACCTTATTTTCTTAATTCTGTCAGCTTCACATGAAGTTTTGATATCTTGTAAAACAAACCTCAGCTTGAGAATTAAAAAACTATTTTTTTTTTGAAATCTATCAAGTAATATAAGCTATGGGTACAAACTCCCATAAATGTTGGTTGTCATGACCAGTTCTCAGAAGACATCTGAACTTTGCTTCCTCTACTCATAATTAAGTTTCCACACAAGAAAATTTCTTAAATATTTGAAGCAAAAAGTCAGTTTATTTCTGCTTCATCCTTAGCCTGAGAGCATAGCCCTTTGAGAATTCAACTTTATGGGAAGAATTGCCTGATAGATTGCCCACTTTCAGTACTTCTCAAGAGGTTATAAAAACTTAAATTCAAATTGAGCTGGTTAACAGTAGTGAAATACAGCTCCAGTGCTTGCTCATCTTTTTTGCCCCAGAGTTTAGTTTTCATTTAGTTTTTAGGTTGGGTGGCTTTTATTTTCCTATGTCATAAATTAATTAGAGAAAACATGTGATATTTTAGCATTTAGTTTTAGTATTTTTTTTTAAAAGCTAATGGCCATTTTTAGTACTTAATCCACTGGATTGAAGGAGTTAGTAAATTACTTTTATAAAATCTGGTTTCAAATGAGTGTGCAATATGAATACATCACCATTTATTTACAATTATTATTTTAATAGTTTAAGTGAATTCACTTATCAAGTTAATGTACTACAAATTTCTTAACCATTCCCTTTTTATTGGGCTTTTATCTTCTTTCCAGTGTTTCTCTACTATAAAAATATTATCATCAAAGTAAAAAAAAAAAAACTTTATCCATGGGACTTATATGCCATCATGAGTTGCCATTTTATTCTGTAGGTTTTGGTGACACATAAACCTCTCTTAAGACAGAGAATGACATGGAAGAGTTCCATTTTAGAAAGAATTAGAAGTGAAGTATAGGTGGTTGAAATTAAAGACAGAGGTTCATAAGAAAGTCTCTTGAATAGGCTACATCCCAGAAGTAGAGGAGATTAAAAGAGGGTCTGGATTAAAAGACTTTGGATTTTAGAATTTACAGAATTTTAGTGAATTGCGAATGACAGGGAATGGGAGGAGATAACATGATGACTACAGTGTTTCTGGTTTGAGCAGTTTGGTGGATGACACTGTCCTTCACTAAAATAGAAAATGCAGGGAAGGAGCAGATTATGAGTACATGTGTATATATGAGCATTTAGTGTTGGTGTCATGATTTGGACTTACTTGTATGTGGGGTGGTCTGATTAAGGATACAAAAAATTTGGGAGTCATGAAGTAACATGTGGAAGTTGAAATGTGGACCTGGAATGAGAATGTCAACAGAGATTGTGAGAAAAAGTAAAATCATAGATAACTCCAATATTTAAGAAATGAGATGAAAATATAAGATCCATAGTTAAGATGCAGACAAAAAGTGCTATTAAAGTTATGTTGTAAATCTTTCCCTTTCTTCTGTTTTTCCTCTCTTGACATTATAGTCATTTTTATTAGCTAAGCCAATGAACAAAAATAAATTCCAAATGGGCTTAAACACTATTCATATTGATCAGAGGCTCTTCTGAAATACCTGGTGATCCTCGGGTGTCTATTCATACTAGAAAAAGGAGCACTTAAAAGTGGGTGCCCTATCTTTATTTTAAGGCCTATTTTCCTGAAGTAGACTCCTTGTATCTCTTGCCCTGGTACAGGGTGGGAATTTAAGTCTTCCTCTCAGAATATTGAGAGCTTATTAGATAAAAGGAGGTATGACATTTTGCGGTTTTTAGCATGTTGTCTTTCACGAATTGTCTTCATTTTAACAAGTCACTTCCAGCTCTATCCATGTTGTTGCAAAAGACATGAGTTTATCTTTTTAAATTGCTGAGTACTATTCCATTGTGTATATGTACCACATCTTTTTAATCCAGTCCTCTCTATTTGGGCATTTGGGTCGATCATGCTTAGTGAAATAAGCCAGAAAGAAAAAGAAAAATAGTGGATGGTTTCATTCACAGCAGGAGCGATAAGGAATCAGGGGGCAAAGAAGAGACAAACAAATATAATAGAGTAAAACTGAAAACAAAGAAAAGCTATAAACCAGAGACCTTTTATGCAAATGGAAGGGGGAATGGGATTGGAACTGGGGTGAGTCATGAGTGCATGGGACTGTGGTGATGGCACATGTGTGAAATGGTGGTGGGAAGCCCATGGGATTACAGCTGAGATGAAAAAATGCACAAAATGAAGAATGATGTAAAAATAATAATAATAATAGTTATTTTTAAAAAATAAGGCACTTTGTTCTTACTCTCAGGAAGTAGGATTTCTAGTGCGCCTCAAAACTAATATAAGCCACTAGTGGGATGCAGTGAGTAAAATTAAGTGTATTTCTCATAGTATACAGTCAACTAAAAATAAATCAATGTAAACAATCTTATTATTTTAAAATATGGCCATCTTAAGCCACAACAATTGATTTACAGCATTCTGTTAACGTATTTAATAATCCCATAGTGCTTTCTACTGGTTCTGCCAGCTTTAAAGAACAGTGTTTAGCTTTCAGCCACACATTTTAAAAGGGACATTGACAAACTGCAGGTGGGTGGTGAAGAGAATGTTGGTAAACCATGGCCTAGGGTCAAATATCCAGCCAGCTTCCATTTTTATAAGTAAAGTTTTATCAGAACATAGCCATATCTAGTTTCAATGACTGGTGTTACGGTAGTAATGCAGGCCTGAGTACTTATGACAGAAGCATATAACATGTAAAACCTACAGTATTTGCCATTTGACTTCTGCAGTAAAAATTTGCTGACCCCTGATCTACCTAGCACCATCTGTGCTGCATGCTTGAAGGAAATGCTGATTAGTCTGAACACAGCTCTTTCATCATCAGATGAAAGAGACATGCAGTACTTAATAAGAACAGTGTCTAATTCAGTGCTCACAGGGATCTGCACTTGTAGGCATTATTATATTCAACAGTGTGTAAAGATCACCTCCTGACTAGATTATGTATTCCTCAAGGTCAGTTTTATAATTCTTTTTTAAAAAGACTTATTTATGCATGCAGAACTGGGATACAGGCAGAGGTATGGGGTGGTAAGAAGATTCACCAGAGACAGAGTGGGGAGCAGAACAGGCAGATCAATGAAGTACACTGCTGAGGGGAGCAGCAGGTGAGATGGAAAGGTTTACCACGCCATGTGGGTCAGCTCCGTGGCTGGGGATCGAACTTGCACTAAGGTGGCTGCAGCTAGCTTACAGTGCTGCTTCCTAACCCATTGTGCCACCAGGGAGGGCCCCAATTTTATAATTCCAAGTTTAATGTTCTAGCATATATGAAGTATGGGCTTACAGCGAATGTTTCCAGAACTAAATGAACAGTGCTATCATGTAGAAGAGATGAAAGTCCATTCTTAAACAGCAGAAGAGAAGTTCCCAGAGAAACAGGAGAGAGAGTTACCCAGTGATAGCCATGCCTGCGAGGGACTCACAGATCCTGATGCTCACCTAATCACTCAGAGATGTTACAGAGGGATTTCTCACTAGGGTTAAAAGATGAACTAACTGAAGTCTTGACTTCTAGGATTCTATCATTCAAACTGGGAGAGATAGCAGAGTAGAACTCAGAACTTAGATGGGATAGAGTTTGCTTTCCATTCTATCATTCTGCCTCCTTTAGCATTTCCACAAGAAGAGTCATGAATTGGTGTCGGAGCAGAAAGAACATAGCAATTAGCACCAGGAGCTTTGGGGTTATAATTCTGCTTCTGTAACTAATTTACTGTATGAGCCCAGCAAGTCCTTTCATCTCTCAGGGCCTAAGTGTCCTCAAGTGAGGGGGTTGGATTAGATAATCTCTAAATTCTCTTCAGCTCTAACACAATTTTATCCAAGGATTAGCAGGACCTCTCCTATTGAAAGGACAGAACAGACTGGTTCAAACCAGATGTTTCCCTGTTATGTATTGCCAGAACTCTGAGGCTCACCTTTTAAAAATGGGTTGCTGTTCTCCCCATCCCATCTCAGTCTCAGTTGTTCATCCAGGCCTTTTCTGTATCCCCCTTCCCACCTTGCTTTATGGTACTTTTTACTTGAGAAGTTTAGTTTTAAGAAGACTGCATTGTAGTTTCCATTAGTGTGGTGAGGACAAGTTCTGTCTTGTTAAATTATACTCCTTTGGCTGGTGAATAACTTGAAGCTGTTCCACTCTTGGGAGGTTGCTTGTTATTAGCATTGACCTCCGAAAGGTGATTGGGTCTCCTTTATTTAGGGCACGAGACAAGGAAAGCTCATATTTCTTATGGGGGAACATTTTATTCTTGGTGGAAGCAGTTTAAATTTCCAGAATGAGTCATCTACTCATTTCTTTATTTAAATTCTTTAACTAGAGAATTTAACCTAAATTCTTTTTAAAAATGATGACAGGATTCAACCTTAAGTGGACCCTCATCTAAAATCATTTTCTGCACATCCCACTCAATTAAACATCTCCTATTAACTGTGGTTTCCAGTTTCTTCTTGACTTCTTATTTGAGCTATCAAAAGGTTTAAGAATTTCATTTGGCTTAAGTACTTAATCTCGATTTCCTTATAGTTCCCCACGTTACACACTATATTTGACCATATGTCTCTTATTAATTCTGAATAGCCCTAAAAACTGCAATGTCATGTTAAGAGCTCCTTTTAGTCCAAGGCATGTCAATTCATGTTGCCAACTTCCAACTGAGTCTCATCCAGAAGATTAGCAAGGTCGCCACATGCTGTTCTCTTTTTCACAAAACATGATTGCCTGCATTATAGCTAGGACTCGATCTGGTGACATTAATCCCAAATCTGCAGACTGGTACTCTTAATTCTTCTTGGGTGGAGAGCAATTTGAGCTCACAGCACAAGGCTTTTATTTTGGGAATACCATTCTTCATGGTGGTTTCTATAAGGAATATTATACTATTGTTAGAATTTTATTTCATTCCTGAAAAAAAATGATTTTTTTCTTGTTGCACATTGAGATAGCCAGAATCCACATCTTTAGTGAATATCTCTACCATTGATTTAGCTGTGGCATAACCTCCCCCACATATTTTAATTATTCATTAAGAAGCTATAGGAGTTCCAGCTAAAAATGAAGCCTGGTAGGAGCTCTGGGTGGAGTCTTTTCTAACTTTCCTAATAAAATTCCTGTAGAGACAAAGAAAAGCATAATAATTAAAAATGAAAATAACAACAATGGACAGCATAACTCAAAATTGGGAAAGAATCCATACTTGACTATACAGCAAGATTGAGAAAAACCTACCCAACTCTTTTTATGCACACCGAGTCAACTTTATTATACAACACAAAAATCTTTTGAAATGAAGAGAGAAGGCTCTGAATCCTCAGCACTGCCTGCCCATCACCAGGAAAACTGGGCAAGTGGGCTTGTTCCCACGTGGGTGGATTTGTGAAGTTGATTTGTGAAGTTGTCACATCATTCTATATCCAGAGAATTAGAGTTCTCAGAAGACAATTTGGATTCTCAGGAAATAAGGTCATTTTTGGTTGAGTCAGAAACATATTGCATTTTGAAAGGAAAATTTCTTGAAGTAAACCTTTTTAGATTTAGGCTGGGTCAGAAAACAAGCAAACAAACAAAGAAAAACATGACAAAAAACCCCAAATCACTCCCACCACCACCACCAAAACCTTGATCATAGCACTTTCTGGTGTGATTATAGACTTTTCTGTACATGGCAGGTTCACAGGACCAGGAAATCAGACAGTTTGTGGGAACAAGATAGATCCTTGAAAATCACATGGAATCTGTGAGGAAGACTTTACTACAAGGGAAGAAAGAACAGAAGAACCAAATGATTTACTGGAGGGTCCAGCAGCTACAGGATTTTAGAGAACTGTTTGCCTTTCTTCATAGAATATGACATACATGGATGTCAAAAAATAGAGTGAATTTATTATGGGGATAATTGGTATTATTCCTGAAGAAGATGAATTATGGGAGAAAATGCAATAGTTAAAGTTATAAGAGGAAAATTTATGAGCAGAAGATCTATATTGAATTGTGTTCCAGAAAAATCAGTGCACAAAAACACACATAATGATGTATTCTGGTAACAATTTTAATTAATAAAGGTAAGAAAAGACTTTATAAGATCTAAGCCAAAGAAACAGATTACCTAAAAGAAACCAAAACACCAAAAATCTGACTGGTTCTCTCACTTTTACTGTGAAAACATAAATTTCAAAGGAAATGGAGTACCATATATTAAGTTTTAAGGACCCAACTTTGTCACTTACTACTTTTATACCCATCCTAGACTTTTCTTTTTTCTTTTTTTTT
>NW_004567107.1:23724842-23727689 GCF_000260355.1 Condylura cristata
AGGGGAGCAGCGGGCGGGTCAGGAGAGGTCTGCCGCGCCAAGTGGTCACCTCCGGGGCAGGCGGGAATCAGATCTCATGCGGAAGTGGCTTCAGCTTCTTAGTGCAGTGTTTTAACCTGTGGCGCCACCAGGGAGGGCCGGATTTATAAGTTTTTAAAAAATGAATATATTTTGGATGTAAATTCTTTTACAGATATAGTAAACATTCCTTGCAGTTTAGCTTGCATTTTCACTTAATGATGTCCTTCAATGAGTAGAAATTTCTATTTTGATAAAATCTAATTTATCAATACCATATGGTTAGTGCTTTTACTTTGGTGTCCTGTATGTTCATTTTTTCCCAAAGTTATGACAATATTATTATCTTGCCTTTCACATTTAAGCAAATTGTCTCATTCATTGGTCAAGTTTGAAATTCAATTTTTTCTATTACAGATATATAGTTGTTTGGGTATACTCATTGAAAATATTTTCTCTTCCTCAGTGATTTTCCTTGACACCGTCATTGGACATCATTTGACCACACGTGGGTGCGTCTCCTTACAGATTTTCTTTTCTGTTCCATTGATCTCCATTTTTTCCCTTGTACCACTGCCACATACAGTCTTGATAGTAACTCTTTATATTAAATCTTGATATTAGCTCTTGTCATTTTTCTGAATTGCTTCTATATTTTTAAAGATGATTTTGATTATTATAAGCTTGTTTCAATTCCATCTAAACTTTAGAATCAGCTTTTCAATTTCTTTTAAATACACATTAAAAAACACCTGTTGAGTTTAAGTGAACTGCCATTTTAGCAATATTGAGTCTTCCAGGCCACAGGCATGATTTATCTTCCATATTTTTTAATCTTACCTATTCCCTTGGGTGTTTTTTTTTTCCTCTTAGCATTCAGAGTAGGGGTCTCGAACATGTTTTGTTAACTTATCCCCAGCCAGGGGGACCCACATGGTGCAGCAGACCTCTCCTGACCCGCCCGCTGCTCCCCTCAGCAGTGTACTTTGTCAATCTGCCTGTTCTGTTCCCCACTCTGTCTCTGGTGAATCCTCTCACCCACCACACCTCTTGCCAGTACCCCAGTTTGGTAAGCATAAATAAATAAATCTTAAAAAAACAAAAACAACAACAACAAAAACCTCAGATAAGCAAGGACTCAGAAATATTTACCCTCCTTGGGAACAATTACTTCAAGGAAAAAGTCTAAGAATGGAGAACACAGACCAGAAAACGATGGTCATTGGGTTTGAAACCAACTTTAAAAGGATATATTTAAATTAATACTTAGAAACTTTTTATTTATAAAATTTCTTTACCTAGAAGAAAACTTTCTTGAAAACCTAAAATATCAAATGAGCAATTATTTTGATAATGAGGGTATAAAGAACCAAGAGACAGACCCAAGGCAACCTGTGAGGTAACTTTTCAGAACTTTTGTGGATAGTCCGAAAGCCACTTCTCAAAAATAATTATGTAAATATCCTTGTAGAACTGAATGCTGATGTCAAAATGATTTTCAAAAGTATTTTGTAGTCTATAAATTATTTCAATAGTAATCTGGCAGTAGTCTGGCCTGTACCCTGGTTCTGTATGCATAAATGAGTAAGTCTTAAAAAAAAAAGAACTCCAGTTAATAATAAAGGAAATTATAAACTGATAGACATCCTATGACATTATTTGTGAGGGTCACAAAAGAGTAGGAAAGTAAAAGTTAATATTTTATACATGATTATAACAATTAGAGAATAAATAGAAGCTTTTGAAAAGCTAAAGCAATTGTTAGAATTTTAAAAAGGTCCAATTAAAGAAACCCATTAAAAAACAGTAAGGGAAAAATGAAAACAGAAAGCGATATGAAAGAATGAAAATTGGGCATATCAGTTATAGTTATTAATACTTGAAATAAACTGCATACAAAAGGATTTGAATTCTCAGATTGCTTAAAAAATTTCTATGAACTTCAACTCAGTGCTACATATAGAAAATTATCTAAAGCAAGGTGATTCAAGGAGTTTGATAGGAAAAACTAGCATTAATAGAGTGTACAATTTTATCAACAAATGAAAATACATTTAAGACAAGCTAATATTTACTTGATATTATGTTCAAAATTTTGTTTCAATTGTAAAGAAAAAATAATCACTGACAGATTGTGTTAAGAAATACTAAAAGTGGAATCTTTTCTGTTCTTTTATGTCTCTCTGTTCTCTATGTATTTTTTGCTATTTTGGGATGTGGTTGAAAATATTGTCCATAAGATTTTTATGGAAATTTATTATCCATTAGTTCTAAAAGAAAAAAAAAGACTTTATAAACGTCAATAGTAGAAACCATACAAGTTACATCCACAACTAGATGTACAACTAGTACCTGTGATAGCAAAGTGTGTAACTTCAGACAGCAGAATGCTTAGAACAAGTTTCTAAAATTTAAAATTTAGGCTTTTCCAGTTATAAAGACAAAATTTAAGTTATTTTTTATATTGAGGTATATTATCCAAGCAATAAAGTATGCAAATATTAATTGTAAGTGATGTATTGTAACAGCACATATACACATTTCTAGATTTAACTTTATGAAAAATGGATAAAATTTTCAAAAGTAATTGTTAAGTTGCAGGTCCAGTGAGAGTTTCTTCTACTCTACATCTTCACCAATATTTTCTATTTACTTAAAAAAAAACTTTTTTTAGTGGGTATGATATGGTATTCCATTGTGGTTTTAATTTATATTTTCCCTGATGGCTTATGCTGCTGAATACCTTTCCACGTGCTCATTAACTACTCATATATCTTTAAGTCCAATTTAGCTTATTCACTTTATTACGGATTTATAAGTTTTTTTTTT
>NW_004567107.1:23728774-23735585 GCF_000260355.1 Condylura cristata
TAAATTTTGTTCCCAATTTTTTTTTAAAGATTTATTTATTTATGCATACAGAACTGGGGTATAGGCCAGAGGTGCAGGGGCAGTGAGAGGCTTCAACAGAGACAGAGTGGGGAGCAGAACAGGCAGATCGACGAAATACTCTGCTGAGGGGAGCAGCGGGTGGGAAGGGGGAAGTCTGCCACACCATGTGGTCACCTATGGGGTGGGTGGGGTTCAAACTTATGCTGCAGTGGCTTTAGCTTCTTAGTGCTGTGCTTTAACCCACTGTGCCACCAGGGAGGGCCTTGTTTCCAATTTTAGTAGGTCATATAATTGACTTTGCCTATTTATTTTGTATCTTGTTTTTCTAGAATATGATTTCCCAGTTACCAACATAGGCAAATACTGTAAATATCTGTATATACACTTTATATAGTGTGACCTTGATAAACCCACTTCCTCATTCTAGGTGTTTTTCTGAGTAGAATTCTCAGAATTTTCTATATATACAGTCATGTCACCTGCAAATATTGTGTATTGATTGATGTAGTTATATTCTTCTTTTCCAATACTAGAACCAAAATTTCAGTTTGAACCTTCTTCACATTCAAAATCTAAAATCTCTCTTGCATCTCTCTTTGTAGTCATCATAGTGACATACTGCTTTTTATTCCTGTTCTTCTGAACATAACCACTATTCACCTTTAGAGTTGACAGTTTAATTTGAAGGCGTACTGAAAGTGGTTCACTTGCTTTTTCTATTGGGTTAACCTAATAATTTTTCCCCTTAATTGAAGTACATATAGCTGGATGACAATTAGCAATTCTAGAAAGTCAGCCAGCATTGGTCACACTCTCATTCTTGGCTTTGAAGTTCTGTTATCTGTATGAGAGATTTGTCAATTTCTATTACCTTTGATTGTGTTGCCTTTTCTGAGGCAGAAAATCACCTGTATACACAAAAACTTTGATTTCAGTACCGATGCATGATATTTGGATCACTTTTGAAGTTAAAATACAGACATAGAAATTATTATGAGCTAAAATTTACTCCCATGTTGGGTTAACTATGCAAATAACAACCTGAGGTGACGACAGGTCTCCTCCATACATGTGACTATACTGTGCCTCAGCTTAGTCCTCTGCTGGGCCTCTGACAAATGCTTTTGATGTCTAAGGAATGACATATTTCAAATATCAAAAAAAGTTAAAATTTAAAGATAGCATTACTAGATGGTAAATTTACCAGAATGTTCAAATCATTAAAAAGATGCTTTTAAAGAGACAACCAGGTGTGCATTTTGGCAACTGTATTCAAGGAAGAGAAGGAATTAGATAATACATATTACCAAAATAATTGTTAAAAAATACCTAGAGGGGGCCTTCCCTGGTGGCGCAGAGGGTTAAAGCACAGCACTAAGAAGCTAAAGCCACTTCCACATGAGTTCGATCCCCACCTGCCCCAGAGGTGACCCACATGGTGTGGCAGACCTCTCCTGACCCACACGCTGCTCCCCTCAGCAGGGTATTTCAGTAGATCTGCCTGTTCTGCTCCCCACTCTGTCTCTGGTGAATCCTCTCGCCACCCCTGCACCTCTGGTCTGTACCCCAATCTGTATGCATAAATAAATAAATCTTTAAAAAAAATTTCCCAGAGGGAGAGTAATATTAAAGAGTACTAAGGTTTAAAAAAAAAAAGAGGAATGATTTTCTATGAAAAATGTATTACCAACATCACCTCAAGTAGCGTTAGAAAACTTGAATATTCAGTAACCACTAAAAAAATTATAAAAGTTGTCAAAGAAGTAACTCCTAGAAAGGCCTTAGGCTAGATGGATTTATTATCTTTTAACAACTTTCAATGAATGGTTAATTCCTATGTATAAACTGCGCCATATAAACAGATGGTAAACTTTTCAGTTAATTTCACAAAGCTAACAGAGCAATTATACCCCAAACCTTAGAAACACTGTAGTGAATATGAACTACTTTTATTAAAAGATTTAAAGAAAATTAAAAATAAAGGCACTGGAGGCATGCAGACACCTTCAAAAAATTTCTACATAGACTAAAAATTAGATTCCCTCAAAGGTAGAATAAAACTGAAAGCACAATAGGTTGGTGGTTGAACCAGACATAGAAATTAAAATGTTTTAATTAACATTTTCTCACATTGAAGTTGTATGTTAAGATTATTGATATACACACACATACACACACATATAACTCTGTGTCTATCTACCTGTCTTTTCCCACATGTTTCTATGTCATGTACTATAATGACTATAAATTACTGTATGAAAAATGAAGAGTAAAATAATCCTTGTGGGTTGTTCTTTAGAAAAGGGGTGAAGCTTTAAAAATTTGGAACCATAACCTCCCCAGTCCTCAAGTTCATTTTCTGCTGAGTGTGAGTCTCAGTTCCTTCTCGGTCATTCGGTGGCATGAGTTCAGCCTCAGTTCAAACCCTACAGATGCAAGAAACCAATATCCCAAGTATGAGATTTTAAGATGATGGCAGTTTTATTTATTTGAACTCAGGAGTGATCAAGGTTTGTTTGATAGAAAAGTGTGCCTAATTGTGTCCTTAAGAAAAAGACATAAAATTAAGAACTCAAATTTTGGTTCAAAATTAGGGCTTGGAGGTGTCTGCAACAGAAGAGTCCTGAGGTTTAGGCCTTGCCAGCCTCATAGAAAACTTGTCTTTCTTCTCAGTGCACTCAGCTGTTTTTCTAAACTTTGTGCTACTCCATTTAGTGCCACCCATGTTGCTACAGATAGAATCTGTTGGGATCTCCAAGTGCCACTGCTGGAAATTCTTCACCAGTAGTCAGGACATTTCCATTGTATGTGATGGGAACCCATCTAGCTTAGATGAAAAGAAAAACTTATTGGAAGACTCACAAAAATGCAAGGTGTGCAGAGGTAGGGCTCCAGGCATCTCAGAGAACGCAAATATCTGTGAATTTTTTCTCTCATTCTTTCATTGTATCTGCCAGCTTTGTTTTTTATTCTGGATCAGACTTATTCACACACTCTTCATTTTTTCCCACTAGATATGAAAACACTGTTAGGAGAGGTTTCCAGATTCATGTTCCAAATTTGCTTTTAAGAGGGATTCAATCACTTTTCCTATCTCCTGATTGAAAAATCCCGTAAGGATTATGATTGGCTTGACTCAGTTGCATGCTCATCATTTGGTCCAAAAACTATGTGTGTGTGTGCGTGTGCACACGCGCATGTTTGCACTAAGATCAGTACTAATTAAAAAATAAGATAAAATTATATTCTGAAAGATGAGAAAAGAACCTGCAACTCCTACTAGAACCATAACCTTATCTCACACAAAATATTCACAAATAACTTGCTCTTACATAACTTGTCTATCTGGACACTCTGTTGTAACTTCTCTCAGACTGTTAACTCTAATGGGCAGGTCTCTTGGTTCAACTTCTTTACATAAAGCCTGACCACTGACATGAAGAAAATCTATTTCTTGACCCAAAGTATCATCTTCCCTTCATACTATTATTAAAAAAGAAGAGCCTACCCCCCACATTCCCTCACTTTCATTTGTTGATGCATTTCACTCAGATGACCACACTCATATTTCTCCTGAAACTATTTCTCATGAACGTTAGCAGTAGTTTCTAAATGTCAGATCCTATGGTCACTTCTCAGTCTGCTCCTCAGCCCATGTTGCTGGCTCCACTTTTGTCTCTGCCTCAGGTTGGGTATTTTCTAAAGTCTGGTGCTCTTGGGACCCTCCACCCGGCTATGGCATTGTTTCTCTTCATAACTCTGCACCTCCCTGTCTGCACTTAAATTCTTCAACTGCTGACCATCTCCTGGATGGTTCCTCACAGACACCCTGTGCATGACAATTTGGATGACTAACTAATTCTGTACTCATATCACATCTTAGTTTTGAAGGTATCTCAGAAGATTCAAACTAACCTTTTTACTTGTTGGTGAAACCTTGTTCCATTTTCAAGATTAAGTTGAGAGTTGTCTCTGTGAAGAAACCTCCCCACAATCCTATAGTCTAATGAATTGAATCATCACGTGAGAGCTTAAGTCATTTTAATTGCACCCCGGTCATAGATTTCTATTATAAAAAGTGTGACTACATTTTCACTGATTTGGGAGTTACTTGAAGGGCAAGAAGCAGCCTTTCGTTCCTTTTCCCTTTACCTGCCTGATTCTGAGCATAAAATCATGCAGATAGGGCAACACTGAGACACTGTTCTAATTCTGGCCTCTCTGAATTGAACTGGGACAGGAGGGCTGGGCTGGATGCATCAAATAGGTAGTTTCAAAGCAAATAAAAGGGAAGTATTCTTTTACACAGCAGGGAGTAAACTTGTTACTCATCTAGGTAGAAGACTATAGATGATGAAAACACACACGCGTTCTACAAGAATTTAACTAACTTTAACTCTAGAGAGATGCATAATATGTTTCCAGGGGAGAAGAAGGACATGCCTTACCTTCCACGTGTAGGCCATTCACAATTACCACCACTTCTCTGGACTGTCTGGGCTCACACAGGACATTCAGTCATCCTCGGATTTGGCAATAGTTCAGTTATCCTGTTGAGTTCAGATTGCCAAGCTGGCTAATGCATGCTTTCCACTTCACTGCAAGCTCTAGAGACACAAACGCTTGTCCACATCCAGAGTGCGTCCAAGCTGAGGTTCAGCACAATTAGTTATTTGTTTCCTCTAACATCTGAACCTTATGAGACTCAGCCACCTCCTGGGAACCAGCCATCTGCCAACAAGGCATGCATAAACAGAGAAGGTGGCATCCAGCTGGCATCACCTGCTGTGTTGTGCCTTATTTCTTTAGCCACATTTCTAGACTTCTGAAGACCAGGGGTCTCTCCCAAGAGGGCACATGCCACATGGGCGGGGCCTCTGAGCCCTTGTTTCTGTTGTGTTTGCTTTTGAGTCTCAGTGTGACTCGGGTAAGAGACAATGGATCTGGGACCCTGATCCCCAGATTCTCATATGGTTCTGACCCTGGCCATCCTCACATTCAGACCTTCTTATGCAGCTCTCTGGCCATCTTCAGTCTTCAGATCATGTCAGAACTCTGTTTAACAGCTCATCTTTTAAAGTACTATACTTTGCCAAGATTTTGCTGTTGTTTTATGACATGGCAGTTGGGGCTCATTCTCATTATACTGCAAGCCATGGTTTTATTGAGGCTTTGCTGCTCCTTTCCCTTTATAGCTTCTCTCTGTGAGTACACAGTTGACCCTTTCTCCTCGTTTTTGCTAGTATCATCTAGTTTAACCTCTTGTGACATCTTGCTGGCTCTTGTAATGACTGTTCAAATTATAGGGTTAAAAACCTGGATTCTGGAGTCTGATGAGTTGAGTGTAATCCTGGATCTTAGCTGTGTGACTGTGGGTAAGTCACAAGACACATTTGTTATGGTAGATTCAAGATGTTCAACAATGAGAAAAGAGCAAAAAATAACAGTTTTCTTGTTCCAGTTTCACTGAGAAAGTAGGAATTATAATCATACCCATATTCTCAGATTATTGGGATAATTAAAGGAGTAAGTTTATATGTAATATAAAAGAGCAATACCTTTCTAGAAAGGTATTAGTTGTTACTGTCATTTTTGTTGTGGTCATTATCCTTCATACATAAGACCCTGTTTTTGCATAGAACATAAGTTCACTTTGGAAAAGGGTTATTTTATGGTCATTTCTGTTGGCCAATATATGTATTTTATACATATATATGTTATATATATATATATATATATATATATATATATATATATAAAATACATTAAAGAAAAGCTCTTGTAGTGGCTACATCAGTAAAGATGAGGAGAGGTAGATGGTGAATGAACCGTAGAGGATCATTAACATGAGGCAACGATGCTGGAAGTTATGATGAAGGCAGGAGAACCCTGAAAATTTTTGAGCTGGAGAGTGACAATGGATACTGAGAGATTAATCTGCAGGAGATGGCTGACTCAATGAAAGGATAATAGGGCTCATCTGGAAGGCTAGCCCTGTAGAGCTTGAGTTCATGTATTCATTTTCTAAGTTTCAGTGGTTACTTCCTACTAGATGTCAAGTATTTGCTAGATTCTGGGGCTAGAATGATGAGTACTACTGTCTTTATGGAGTTTATGATCTAGAAGGGAAATAACACAATTAAAATAAGCAGCTATAGCAAAGCATGCTACTCACTGCAGAGGGCATGACCACTGCTTCTTTCACCCATTCCAGTCACCCTGCAGGAGTCATTGGTATGGGTGGGACTGACTACGGCTACCTCCAGGGGTGAGGTGTCATTAACAGAAGCCAGAGTTTCTAATTCGGATGCACATTTCAGTTACTTGGGGAGTTAAAAAAAAATCCCCCAAATTATAGGCACCCAGCTGCCACTCTTAGAGGCTGATTGATCTGGGATGGGACCTGAGAATTGGTAGTGTGCACAGAGCTTAGCAGGTGATGCTGATACACAGCCAGGACTAAGAATCACTGGTCACACCATGGTGGGCACTTTCACTCTTCTCCCTTCTTGCTGTTTGTTTCCTTTTTGTATCTTGATATTTTGTAAGGATTTGTTATGACAATCATAGATTGCAGTATATCATTGCCTCTGATGATGGAGACTGGTTTAAGGAAAGTTGCCAGAGTGAACCATAGTGCTTTTGGTTAAATATAATGTTGATTGTATTTATTTCTCTTTTTCAATACTGAAACTAGAACTTTAGAAGTCACAACAATTATCAACTATTTTTTTTTAAAGATTTATTTTATTTGTACATACAGAACTGGGGTACAGGCCAGAGACTCAGG
>NW_004567107.1:23735685-23901933 GCF_000260355.1 Condylura cristata
ATTAGGTATCTACAAGACAAACTTTGGTAACTGTCAATATACAAAATAGTGGCATTAGAGTGAAACAAATCCCTGAGTTATACAACCAGGGGCAGGTGAAAGCAAACCAGACTATTGTAGAAGCAATGTGCCTTGGATTCTGTCATGTGTTGTCCTAGCCAGATCATGCATTAAGTGACTTTAGCTTCTCAGTGCAGTGCTTTAACCTACTGTGCCACCAGGGAGGGCCTTATCAACGATTTTTGATAAACCATTCTTGATAGGAGGAATCCCAGAAAACTTGAAATAAGCAAATATTAAAACTTTCTAAAGGAAAATAAAATATCTACCACTCCCTTACCCCATCAAATGAGAGGAGCCCACTTGATGTCAACCCCTGGGAAAATTCTAAGCATGCAACCATTCCTTTGATTTACAAGCATTTAGAAAAGAAATGGGTTGTTAAAAACTGTTTAAATTCACTAGGGATAGGACAGTTTCTTTGTTCTTTTAATTGATTGTAAGACCTGTGGCTACATTAATGCTGTAGACATGTGTATTTTGATTCAACAAAGCGTCTAACAAAATTCTCACAATATCCTGGGATATCGGGGTAAGATATATCGAGAAATGTGGTCTTGGTGATCTTTCATCTTTAGCTCTGTTCTAAAAAGTTATCTGGTGGCTTTTTTTTTTGTGGGCTCATATTTTTTTTTATTACAAAGTTTATTTTTACATCATTTTGCACATTTTTTTTCCATCTCGATTGTAATCCCCGCAGGTTTCCCATCACCAAATCACCCCTGTGCCACCACCATAGTCCCGTGCATTCCCTTCCCTTCCCCTCCCCCCCGTTTTTGATCCCATTCCCCACTCCGCCCCCACAGAATGTCTCTGGTATATGGTTGTTCATTATTTTTGTTATTTTCTCGCCTGGTCCATTATACTCCTGCTATGAGTGAAACCATCTGGTATTTTTCTTTCTCTTTCTGGCTTATCTCACTAAGCATGATCATTTCCAGCTCCATCCAAGTTGCTGCAAAAGATATGTGTTTCTCTTTTTTGGTTGCTGAGTAATATTCCATTGTATATATGTACCACATCTTTCTAATCCAGTCATCTATTTTTGGGCATTTGGGCTGCTTCCATGTTTTTCCAATTGTAAATAAAGCAGCAATAAACATAGGGGTACAAGTATCTTTTTCAATCAGTGTTTTTGTGTCTTTTGGATAGATACCTAGGAGTGGGATTGCTGGGTCGTAGGGAAGCTCCATGTTTAGCAGTTTGAGGAACCTTCAGACAGTTTTCCATAGTGGTTGTACTAGTTTGCATTGCCCTGGTGGCTTTTTATAGTATACAATATGATAAGACAAAAAGAATGAAGTAGTGAAGGATTTAAAGGTAAAGGAAAAACAAGTTAAGGGAGAGTCAGACAAAGCCACAGGTATATGGTTTGTCCATAAAACATACGCCATATGCTCTGTCTTTCTGTGTTCTCCATACATTGTAGATAGTTTATACATTTTGGTGTGGGTTTTCTAACAGTCCAAGCAAAGAGGAAACATCATGAATAAAAGTGTCTGTAAGAAATAAAAGCAGTACTGAGAGCAGAGAAAAACTTCTGTGGGTTCTTGTAAAGGGGACATATGTCATATAGTACACCATCTGCTCAGTATGTCCTTACATAAAATGCAATGGTGTGTCCCAGGCAGGGCTGCTTCTTAGTAAGAACCTTTGTGCAGGTCAGTGCATTATCATGTAAAGTAAAAATTGTATGGGCAGTTGAGAATGCCATCCAGATATGTAACCTTCAGTTGTCAGGGGTACTTTGCCTTTAAGCTCTACATTGACAGCTGATTTATACTACTTCTCTAAAGATCATTGATTAAAGGATTGATGTCTCTACTGCTCTGCTCTATCCTTGGGTACGTAGAACTGTCATTGAATAGGAAGCCATTGAAGACACTCCTAACATTTTTTTTGGAGAATGAGAATTTGGGATGGACAGCAGACATAGCTAAATGATCTTAATGTCTGAAATATTAGGTATCTACAAGACAAACTTTGGTAACTGTCAATATACAAAATAGTGGCATTAGAGTGAAACAAATCCCTGAGTTATACAACCAGGGGCAGCTGAAAGCAAACCAGACTATTGTAGAAGCAATGTGCCTTGGATTCTGTCATGTGTTGTCCTAGCCAGATCATGCATGGAGCCGTGTGTTAAATTTCTACGCTGCCTTCTAGAACAGAAAGCTTATTCAAAGGAGAGTATCTGTGATGATGGGGTATTTAAAGGGAAATTTAGAGAAGATGTAAATGCTTGTCCCAGAAATGAAAAGACAAAGCAAAATAAAATTCTGCCTTAGTTAAGGAGGTAATAGGTGGGTAAGAGAATAATTTCTTCCTGGGTTAATCTAGAAGGAAATTAAAAAAAAAAGTGATTGATTACACAGGACTACATGAAAGGAAATATTCTAATCTTGAGAGCTATCTGAAAAATCAAGACAGTTTTTCTTATGAGTGGTGAACTTCATTGTTGGAAGAATTCAAGGAGAGTCTAAATAGTTGCCAGGAATATTATAGAGGATGGTTTGATGAGGGTAGAAAGACAGTTTCAGGTGACTTACAAGTTCCTTTCCACCTCTAAGATTTTATGTATCTTTATCAGAAATGAAAATTTCAACAGTTCAAAAAAAATCACAAGTTATTTAAGGGAGAAAATCAATCTAGTCTCAGACTATTGTTAGTGCCTCAGAAGATCTTCCCCCAAATGACTAAGTTAAAATAACACAAGCAGGAGATGATGAATCATGCTGCTTTTCCTAATGGTCTCTAATGTGCAAAGCCCAGGATCGCAGCTGCCACTCTGAGTGACTAGGTGGGGAGGGAGAGCTAAATTATGGTGGGGATAGCCTTGTAGAGCTCCCACTTGGTAGCTGGTGTGTATGTGATTACCTAGTATTCCTTACCAGCTGTTTTTTAACATTAGTCATACTGATTTAAAACAACCTCCCTCTTTTCATTTATCTCAACAAGCACTGTTCTTTTAGAGGGAGTAAGACATTTCATTTAAAAGTGGAAGTTTTTCTTAGTTCTTAAGTGTACAATGTGTAAATGAATATATAATATATACATATACATATACATATATATATCTTTGAGGGTCTTTGGAAGTCTCAGATGAGGAAATTATGGAGGTTTTGCTATCTCTTCTTACTCTTGACACAGGTCATTGAGCTTCAGCAGGGTCATAAGAGTAGGGAAAACCAGTCTCTTCTTGAGTTAGAACAAAGGAAGATTTAGTGGGTAGGCGTAGGCAAGTTTTTTGGGAACGGCCCATGGCAGATGAGAAATTGGGACAGATGATCCCAAACTACCTCTCTCCTGTTCTGGTGTGTGGGGATTTTTTTCTTGGACATAGACAGGTTGAGATTGAATGAGGCAAAACCCTGAGGTGTGCTGGATTGATAGCAGGAATCTGACTCTATGAAGTTTGAGTCATCAAAAGTGAGCAGGGTCCAAAACTGGAAAGACAGGAGGAGCCTATGGAACAAGGAAGTAGAATGGGGAGGAGACCTTGAAGCCCAAGTCCAAATTCTGAAGGCAGAATAAAAACCAATGGGTGCTTGTACATTAGAAATCAGAAAAACATTGCATTCGGGCCGTCCACTTAGGTTTTGCTAAAGGCACTGTTGACTTTACTGGCTAACTTTCTTTCTCAATCAGAAGACACCTTTTTTTCTGTTAGTGGCAATGTGAATTGGTAAGGTCATTCTAGAGGCCAATCTGGAAATGTATATTAAAAGTCTTTTAAAAATGTCATCCCCTTGGCCCTCACTGGTGGCGCAGCGGGTTAAAGCACAGCACTGAGAAGCTAAAGCCACTTCCGCATGAGTTCGATTCCCGCCTGCCCTGGAGGTGACCACATGGCGTGGCAGACCTCTCCTGACCCGCCTGCTGCTCCCCTCAGCACTGTACCTCGTCGATCTGCCTATTCTGCTCCCCACTCTGTCTATGGTGAAGCCTCTCACCGCCCCTGAGCCTCTGGCCTGTACCCCAGTTCTGTATGCACAAATACATAAATCTTTAAAAAAAAAAAGTCATTCCCTTTAAGCCAATAAGTATACTTATAGAAATAAATTCGAAGGAAATAAATTACATCTGTAACGCAGTTTTTATAAACATGTTAATTAAAGCATTATTTAAAATAACCAAGAGACAAAGATGCAGATTTAGGAAATTGTTTAAATAAATACTTTTAACACTAATACACTGAAATATTATGTGATGATTAAAATTACATTACAGCTGAATATTGTTGGAAGTGGCTTTAACTGGAATTAATGGATTTGTTCTGAAGTCACTACTTACTAGGTGGTAAGGATCAAATGTGCTCTGGTCAATATTTCTTTTAATCTTCAGGATCAGATACTGTTACAGTCCTACACCATCTTGTGTATTTCTGAATCAGCACATTGATACCATCTCATTTATCTCTTTTAGAGCTTTTTATTTCCCTGGAGCTTGCATGAAGGTCTTCTGCCTCTTGGTATTTTTGTCCAGTGTTTTTCTACTTTGCTGGTTCGGCGACATGTATCTTCTAAACATTGGCGTGCCTCTGTGTTCAGTTCTGGGACGTTTTGTATTCTGTTATCCTTGCTACTTGAATCTTCTCTTTTGCTCTATGGCTCTTGAGATCATGGATGTGCTGATAACTCTAAAATTTTTAATCTGTACCTCTCCCCAGAATTCAGATGAAAATATCTAACTATTTTTCCTCTCCACTTCAATGGTGAATCAATCAGATGTCCAAATTCCTAGTTACCTACCACTACAAACCTGCTCTTTTTACAGTGCTTCCTTCTAAACATATGTAAGCTCTTTTAGTTTACAAAAATTTTGGTGATATCCTTTCTCTTCTCTGTTTTTCACATTGCCACATCAAAAATGCCACTACATCCCATGGCTGCATCTTCAATATCTATGCAAGATCTGCTGCATCTTCCTGCTCCTCACACCCCCACACTCAAGTCCAAGCCACCATCTCTTGGGTGCTTCCTATCTCCTACTTAGTCTTCCTGTTTCCTCTCTTGCCCTCTGCAATCTGCTCTTAGCCTAAGTTGACCCTCTAAAGCCCTTAGTCATGTTATGTCAGTCTTCTGCTCAACACTCATTGATGGTTTCCACCTTCTTCAGAGAAAATCCAACTTTCCATGGTCTACAGGCCCTGTGTGGTCATGTCTACAGCTATCTTTTATGGCCTCATCTTCTGTAACTTTCCTTTTTCCTCCATTCTACTCCTATTGGCCTCCATATTGCTCTTACAACATGCCCAAGTACTTATCTCTGGGCCATTGTCTATAATATTTTTCCCTTTCACCTCTATGTTGCAGTTCTTCCCCATTTCAGTCTTTGTTCCAAAGCTGCTTTTTGTGTCATGGAATTTTCGGACTTGCTATTAAAATAGCATACCTCTACATCACTAATTTATCCTCCTTCCTTGTTTCCTTTCCCTCCATAGTAGCTGTCCCCACTGAACATTCTCAATTACTTTTCATTTTCTATTTTATCCACTAGGGCAGAGATTGTTCATCTTTTTCTCACTCGCTTATTCCAAATGTTGAGGATGGTGCTGGGTGCTAGAAACTCAATGCATATTTGTTGTTGAAAATTTATGACTTGTATTTGAGTCTGAGGAAATACCAAGGTTTTAACTTTGGTGCCAGGGTGATGAATGAAGCTCAGAATCATTTGGAAACTTTTAAGTGTTCATGGGATGAATGACCACTGTAATATCATAAGATGCCTGGAGGTAACAAGGGGAAAGTAAGATGAGACCTCTGAGGCTCAATTAGGGTGATGGGTGTTGCTTCACTCTCTCCGATTACATTCCTGTCACTTGACATGGAATATAGGTTGTTATGATGATGGAGGGAAGGTTGCTGAAACTGGGAGACAATTGTGAAATGGATGTGGGATATGGTTCAAAATACTCCTCTTAAAACTAGGTGGCAGATACTCATGGGGAAGACGTTATCTTAGGTAAATCTCCTAGAACTATCTATATCCTGTCAGTTTCTATTTTATTGACGTCATCCAAATACTTCAAGATTGTTATAGAGACTAATATGAGGGATTTCTGATTTTTATAGAAAATATAAATTGACAGAGAAGTATATCCACCGTATAACATATTATAAGATACCAGAAACATAGTAATTTAGTTTAGTCAGGAAAAAAATCACTGTGCTTCATATTTGTCTAAAGATATGTGTGCCTAGAAAATATAATAAAAGGATATGGCAAGGTCCTAACAGTATCTTTGGATGTTGGGACTGTAATTTCTTTTCTTTTTGCCTTCCTATATTTCTAATTTCTGATATTTCACAAAGAATATATTATGCTTTTTTAAAAAAAAAGATTTATTATGCATACAGAACTGGGGTACAGGCCAGAGGTGCAAGGGCAGTGAGAGGATTCACCAGAGACAGAGTGGGGAACAGAACAGGCAGACTGACCAAGTACACTGCTGAGGGGAGCAGCAGGTGGGTCAGGAGAGGTCTGCCGCAACATGTGGGTCATCTCCAGGGAGGAGATCAAACTCATGCTGCAGTGGCTTTAGCTTCTTTCTGCTGTGCTTTAACCAACTGAGCCACCATGGAGGATCAATATTATGCTTTTTAAATAAAATAAATCCTAGGAATGGATGTTGAATAGTAGTTTGTCTGAGGGTATTGGTTAATTGTAAGTAGTGATCCTGGAGTCTCCATGATGGAAATGAAGTTTAGTTGATAAGTCAACCTCAGCAATATCCTTGTCAAGTAGTTTTCTACTGTCAGCCCATCCCATATATTTGCTTGTAATTTCAATACAATGGAAATTCTATCCTCTCCTGGCATCAGAAGCTCTGGATTTTTACAGTAGTCTCTTACTTGGTGTCCTTACTTCTTTGCCTTTCTCTTTAAGCCCTAGTCTCAGCAAAGTGATTGTCTAGAACCCCAGATCATATCCTGACTCTTTTCTGTTCAAAACCCTTTTTCCAGCTACTTTAGAAAAAAATTGAGGACTTTTAATGACTTCTAATACCCTATTGTCACTTAATATAGCTCCTACATGAAAACTAACTCCCTTACTTATGTCTTTGAGACCCATTACCTGCCTGAGCATTTAATTTTGTACACTTTTCCCCTCTAAATTTTCTTTTACATTGTTTGAGATGAACATAGTATTCCTGGGATTACTGGACATCAGAGAGCAGAGCATACTGATATCATGCTCTTGTTCTGGATGCTTTGCCTTTATAATTCACCACAAGTTAAATTAATCTTGTTTTTATAACTCATCAAGAAAACAAAGAAAGACCACATTCAAGTTTATGATTTATACATTGTTCATGACTACAAAAATCTTCCAGTCCTCTCTTTCTCTCTCTCTCTCAGACATACACACACCTATATGTAGTTTCAGTCCACTGTAAGGGGAAAAGAACTGGAGAAAAAAGCAGAAAGAGGATTTGATACTAGGGACTGAAACTTAGGGGGAAAAAAATCAATGCTTTCTTGGTGTGTTTGAGGAAGTATCATTGATATTAGTAAAGTGAATCCTAATTCTTAGACTTTTTAGTAACTATAATCTATCTTTAATGATATTAAATTATCTTCTGTGGAAGGAATACTATGGTAGGCACTATTGGTGATTAAGAAAAGCAAAAAAAAAAAAATTTAAGAGGGATTGAAGATATGGATTTCTTTCCCATAAAACACATTGTTGGGCCCTCCCTGGTGGCACAGCAGGTTAAAGCACAGCACTAAGAAGCTAAAGCCGCTTCAGCATGAGTTCTATCCTCGCCCCTGAGATGACCCACATGGCACGGCAGACCCGCCCGCTGCTCCCCTCAGCAGTGTACTTCGTCGATCTGCCTGTTCTGCTCCCCACTCTGTCTCTGGTGAATCCTCCACCCTCCGCATCTCTGGCCTGTACCCCAGTTCTGTATGAATAAATAAATAAATCTTTAAAAACACACACACACCACACATTGCATTGTCTAGTTAGGGGCAGCATACATGTCAAAATTATATAAAAATCCTGAGAACAGACACACTGTATCATAAAATAAATCATAAACATAGGGCTCCAGAGGACTGGAAAACTAAAGGGTGATAAGAATATGCTGGTGATGATAGCCCACTCAATAAATATTTTTTGAATACCTACTCTCTGTAAATGACTGTGCAGAAATATACAAGAAGAATAAAACATTGACCTCACCCTTGGTGTCTGTGGTTCACTGGAATGCAGAATTAAGCAGTTACATAAGTTTTAAAAGACTTGACAAATGTTCATGATGTTAGACTAAATAAGTGGTACACAAAATTACATTTCCAGAACGATTTCAACTGTGTAGAAAGTTTCCAGAAGAATTGACAAAAGCTTGCTGAAATGTTAAAATAAAAATAAATTAATAGCATTGGGGGGATTGTGGTGATTCCCCCATCCTGTCTAACTTCTTTATATTTTTTTATGTACTTACCAATTTCCTATTATAAAAGGCAGCATTGTGTTTTATAATCATTAAATAAAGTTTGTTTCATTCAATCAACTGACATTATTGCCTAGGACAAACAAGATGCTACCCTAAGTTTGGAGTCAGTTCTGAGCCTTTATTCTTATTCTTGTTGATAGGTTTTGACCACATTCTTTTAAAACATGTACTTGACTTCAAAGGATTTGTACTTTCTTAGTTCTTTCACATCTTGCATTTTCCTTAATGCCTCCCTAGCCCCCCACAATTTATGTTTAGCCCCTACCTTTTTCTGAACCACCAAAGAGCAGGCTAGGGGATCTCAAGTGTGCCAGCTATGACCCTGGCAGCACATCCAGTTCCTGTGCCAAGATCCTGAAGTCCTGGTCTTCTTGTGGTGTCAGGAGCCATGCTGCTCCTCTGTAACACCGTGTGCTGTGGCTCTTCCACCTGAGATCACTTCCAAAGGTGATGTAAGGCAGTGGGGCAAGGACCTGCAACTGGGTTTTAGCTAATTTGACTCTGTTTCTTTATCTGAAAAGTTGCACTTAAGGTTATTATGAAGCTTCAAAGAATTAAAAAATGTAAAGTGCCCAGCGTGATGCCCACATGTAACAGCTGCTCCAGGAATGTTCTTTCCCTTCTTCCCCCCTTCCTCCATTTTTACCATCTGCCCAAATACAGGAACGATGATTTTCAGGGCATATTGTCTGCAGTTCTTATTATACACATCTATTAAAAATCCAGTTAATCTATTTTGGTTGCCATCAAAGCAAAGGATTGCCATCAAAATGTCTGTACAAAGAGAATAGAGTACTTTATTGATCCACCAATGAGTAGTGTTCTACTATTTTTGTCTAGTCTCAACTTTTTGGATTTTCTTCCGCAGCTAGCAAAATGTCAGGGAATAAACAAATAAAATGAATATATCATGTGGGATTAAAACAGTAGCATAAGGGATTACTGAAATTACTTAGTCTCATTTTCATTGTTTTCCTAGTGCCTGTTTTAGCTGTTTTTCTACCATTTATGAAATTTGAGGACAGTAGAAACCTGGGAATGTGCCTCAGCAATTTCACAGCATATATCTTACCAGAGGCCATTTTTCTTTCCACCCTGAGGTCTCTTAGAGTTAAGGTAATGGGCACTGTGGAATAGTGAGGGGTGTTTCATGCTTGGAATCAAACTAGTGTTTGCATTTAGTCTCCAAAGGGAAGGAAATAATTTCTATTTCACAGGCTAGTATAAAGATTCAGTCAGTTGACATCTTTAAAATAATTTCCTTAAAGTCATTATTATATCTTAGACTGATATACAAATTATCTGGAAATGCCTTTTACTATTCTTGATAATATTTATATATTTATATTTGATATTAGTCTTGATAATATTTATATTTTCCCATCATACTTGCCTTTAAGCAATAGCAGCAAAAAAGAGAGAATTATCTTAAAAAAAAAAAAAAAAGCAGTGCATGGCTTATAGTGGATGCTCAGTAATGTTTATTGAATGACTAATGAATGAAATTCATTTTTCCCATACCTGTGAAAGAAACGAAGTCATGGTGAAAATAGTTCTCCAATTTTTTATTTTTAAGATTTATTTTATTTATTTATGGATACAAGAACTGGAGTGTAGGCCAGAGGTATAGGGGTGAGAGGATTCAGCAGAGACAGAGTGGGGAGCAGAACAGGCGGATTGACTGAAATACACTGCTTGTGGGAGCATATAGGTCAGCTCCTTGGTTGGGGATCAGATTCATGCAGCTTCCGAGTGGCTGATGGTAGCATGATAGTGCTGAGACAACCCCTGCACTACCAGGAAGGTGCTCTATGTCCATTCTTGAAAAGGAACCACGAATCTCAATTCAACTAGGACTGGAGCTCACTGAACACTGAGTACAATATATAGGTTTCAGGTTGACTTCTGAAGTCAACTGTTAGAAGCCTCTTTTGTTAAACTAATCTATATATTTAAGTTAATGAGCTTTAAAGTTTGTTGATGACGTGTAATTTAGGAAGCACTTTGATTGGAATATCTCCTTTAATATTCTAGAGTTGTACTTTTCCTATATTACACATGAGGAAATAAAATGGAAAGGAATTAAGTAACTTGCTTCAGGTAGGTAACATGGAAGAGTAGAAGCAGAATCTGACTGTGATCTCAGATCCTTTGTGTCGCAGCCCAGGACATGTTGACCTAGGACCCCTTCTAAATGGCTGCTGCTAAAGTGGTCCTTGTTTTGCCTCTAAGTTTCCCCAGGGCCTAGGATGAGACACTGGGAGGCAATTTGTTTTTGGAGGTGCGGAGGGGGAAGCTGGCTGTTCTACAATTGCTTGCTGAGCCATCTGTTCTCTCTTCCTCTTCAGAAATGATGCATTTATTACCGTGGGCTGTTTTTGCCGAACACTTGGATTATGTCATTTTCCCTGTATGTCACATGTGGGGCATTTGGTGACATACAACTCAGCCTACATTGGTTTCGCTACGTAATGTGAGAGGTGCATACACATTTGCTTTCATTTCAATCTCTGAGCAAATGTAATGTTATTTAGACAAGAGTCACATGTCTATGCAACAATAGAAGCCTTCATATTTCCAACTTCCCTTTTTGTATAGTGGTAATAGAAATTGGAAGGAAAAAAATCACATTTTTGCATACCCACAAAAACACAACAAAAACAATGCAAGGGAGACTTTGATGAAGTAGGGCACTGGTCAACCATGTCATTAGTGTTGTATTAGTAGCAACAATTTTGATGTATGTGGGTTTTTCTGTTATTTTACAACTTAATATCCAAACTTATTCATGTTTGGAATAATTACTAACAATTATCTTGGAACAATTTGTAAGTGAACCAGTAGTTGAAAGACTTATGTGTGGGTGGGAGAATTAATTTTTATCACTGTAGGAATATTTGGTATCATGATTAGGAATCAACAGACCTGGCTTAGTAACTACTGCTAATGTATGTTATGACCTCAGGGAAGTAATTTCATCTCTTTTGACTTCAGTTGTCCCATCTATAAAGTGATAACTATAAAAGATTTCTGATAGTTCTAGCTCTTTGTGTCTCTGTGATGAGTTGACTCTATGATATGCAAACAATTAGAAGTGATAGGCTTGGAGACATATTTTCAGTGAGCAGGGAAATGGCTCCAAGCATTATGGTTTTCTCTTTGTAAGCAGAGGGAAGAATTACAGAAGAGTTTCAGAATGTGCAGATAGCCCCAAACACTGATAGGCTATGGAGCTTATTGTTTAGATTTGATGCCTATATGAGCCAACATTTTGGCAACAAAGGACTGGAAAATTCCATTTCTGAGAATGTGTTTAATGCCTCATGGTTTATTAGGATGCTCAGGATTCTGGAAAACTTGATGGGTGACAATTTAATCTCAGATTGGATTTTCAAAAATTGATTATTCCTTCATTCTTCAAATATATAGTACTTACTCTGTGCCTACCACTGTGCTAGATTGGAGCTTAAAGGTAAATTTAACTTATTATCTAACTTCAAGGTGCTCCTAGGTCTAATGAGAGGGCAGGTTTGTAAACTGAGCACAAACGCAGTAACAAGAGGAATGGACAAATTGACATGATTGTCAAGAAGGAGGAAGAGAGCAGCCTTCTTGGAAAGGTTGATGATGAGAAAATGACACAAAATAGGTCTTACAGGAAGAAAACGTAATTTCTTTTTTAAATTATTTAAAAAAATAAGGTAGGACTTTTTCTTATATCACTGTTAATTTTTGAACAATATGTATCACCTCAGGTGTAGTTGCTGTATTTCTTCTACCACCAAAACACCCATAATCTATCAACTATTCCCTTGTGTTATTCCTTATTCTCACCTCTTCCTACTTCCTGTTCTTCACCTTCCCCTCCAGGATGCTTCATATCTATGTTGAGTTTTTAAGGTTTGTTTTTTTAATATTCCATGTATAAGTGAAATCATCTAAAATTTATCTTTTTTCTTCTGACTTATTTCACTTAGCATCAACCCTTCCAGCTCCATTCATGTCACAAATGGCATGAGTTTCCCTTTTTGATTGCTGAGAAGTATTTCATTGCATGTGTATGTATGTATATACATACATATGTATGTATGTGTGTGTGTATGTATGTATGTATGTATATCGAGCCACATCTGCTTGATCCATTCATGTTTTGGAATATTTGTTTTGCTTCCATGTTTTGGCTTTTATAAATATTGCACAATAAACATAGGCATTCAGGTTTCCTTTGAATTAGTGTTTTTATATTCTTTAGGTAGACTCCTAGGAGTAGAATAACTGAGCCACATGGCAGAACCATTTCTGGTATTTTAAGGACTCCCCACGTTGCTTTCCATAATGGCTAGACTAGTTTACATTCCCAACAGCAGTGTTAGAGGGTTATTTCTTTCTCCACATCCTCCCCAGCACTTGTTCCTGGTTGTTGTTGTTTTTTTCTTTCCCTAATATGGTTCATTCTCACAGGTGTGAAGTGGTTTTGATTTAATTTCCCTGATAACAAGTGAGGGAACATTTTTTCATATGCTGTTGACCATTTTTTTTGTTTGTTTGTTTTGAAAAATGTCTATTTAGCTCTTTTTCCCATTTTTTGGTTGGGTTATTTGCTTTGCTTTTGTTGAGTTGTGAGCCCTTTGTAGGTCCTCAATATCAGCCCCTTATCAGATGCATGTTCTGCAAATATTTTCTCCCATCAGTGGGTACTTTGGTATTGGCTATTTTACTGTTCAAAGCTTTTTAGTTTAATATAGTCCCAGCTGTTTATATTCTCCTTGCTTCTGGAGGCAAGAAACATCTCAAAGATGTTTCTGAAGTTTATGTCATGGAGGGTTTGTTCTTTGTTTTCTTCTATATGTTTTATGGTTTCAGGTTTTAGCAAAGTCCATTTTGAGTTCATTATCATGGATGGTGTGAGACAGTAGTCTAGTTTCATTCTTTTGCATGTGGCTGCCCATTTTTTCCAGCACCATTTGTTGAGGAGAATTCCTTGAGGAGAAGATAATTTCCAGGTAGAAATAATAGATGATGGGGAGAAGATTGAAAAGGATGATCTAAGAGGAGGAAACAGCAGGCAGGTCAGAAGGTACAAATGTGTGAAATGTATGGGATATTGAGCAGTAACAAGTTGTAAGGTATGACTGGAGCATATATGTTATTGTTGATTGATAAAAATTGAGAGAGGTTTTAGAGAGCAATTATGGAGAAACTTGATACCAAGTTGAATAGTTTGCATTTCATTTTTTTCATTAAAGGACTCTAAGCAAAAGAGTGGTAGGAACAAATTTTGGATCCACCATGCTAGTACATTATAGACAAGACCTTGACATGGTCGCTAAAGTATTTTAGGCCAATTGAATTTATAGACCTAAAAGTTTGCTATAGATGCTAAAAATATTTCTTAATTCCCTCTGTTTAGAAAAATTGTCTAGTAGTTTATGTTAAACTCTTGTCTACTAAGCACCTTGGTATAGTGGTGTTTATCCAATGGGGCTGGCTAAGCAGGGGGTGTTTTGTTTCATCTAATGCAGTGGGAATAAAGGAAATGGTGTGAGGCTAAAGGGTGAAAGTAGAAACAGCCTGGAAAAATTCTCAATAACAAGTAGAGATAGGAACTTAGTAGCAGGCTCCTAGGCATAATATGATAAAGATAAATTATTAGAGCCTCATGGTGGATAATACTTGAATAAAGTTCATGTGGAAGTCCAAAAGATATAGTTCTCTCTTGCTGGTAATAGGCAAGAGAGTGGGACATCCCGTTCTCAGTGTTTTCAAGAGTATTAGAAAACATCCTAATTATCTACTCCTTGGTCAGATCCATGGCAGTTGTATATGTCTTTTGAGTTATGATATTTTCATAAATGTAGGTATAATTGGTCTTTGCTGTGAGCAAAATAATTGCTATTATGGAAAAAGTGTTTGCTGCTTTTATATACCCAGAAATCTTTGTACTTCTACTAAAGTTACTGTGTTTCCTCGAGGAATTACTCCATACCTACTAAGTAGTTAAGCTTTAAGCCTTTTATGCTTTACCTTCTTGCCCAGCCATGGAAATCAAGGCTGGTCAGACTCAGGAATTTTTCATCTCAGTGGAGTCATCCAAGGAAGGAATGCCATCCCATTTGTAATATTCTGCTAATGAGATGTTTGGAGCTACTCTGGTTCTGATTCTCTTTGGTTGTCCTGCTTGTTTATCTGTCCTTTGAATCGATGATATTTAACTATCAATTACTTTTTCTTGTATGCTACAATGCTAAGCTTTGGTTTCTGAGCTCATGACAAAAGATTTTCAACTATTGGAGAAATGGGTACCAGGACTCCTCCCAAGTTTTATAAATCACCTTTATAACTTCCAGTATCCAAAGTCCAAATTCTATTCTTTAAAAATCACTATTGCAAGGTATATAATGGGTTATAAATTGAACAGGAGTCTTAAGTCAGCAACCCATAAATCAATCTTCTGTGTTAGTTTTGGGTGAGTTCTTATGTTCATGTTAGTTAAAGAGAGAAATCTTTTTCTTTCTCTTTCCTTCTCTTTCTTTAAGATCATCAGAATTCTGGGGACCCTCAGGAGGACTATTCCAAGAAGGTGGTTATGGTTGATTGGGCAGGCAGAGCTGGTAGGATTACTAGGGTTGGGATAAAGAAAATGGCCAGAGTTGAGGAGGTGGTCCAGGCCCACAGGGAAACTGTCACCTGTGGGTCTGAAGTCAGAGGTAATTGAAACTAAGGAGGCCATTTGGGACGTTAAGACCATCGCAGGAAATTCATCAGAACAGTAAGGGCTAAGAGGCTGGAAGGCTGTTGAGGCCATGATCCCACTCTTAGGGATTAAATGCAGGATCCATGAGTAAATTAGTAATTTTACTGAAGATAACGGGAGTCAAGTTTTTCACTGTTGAAGAATGGACTTGAGGTACAAATATGAAAAAGACAGGTTAGACCGAAGCCTGTGGTGTTGAATTGGAATTAGAAATTGTGTGTATTCATGATATGCATACACACAGAGTTAAATATAGAGAAATGATTGATTCTACAGAAATGGGTGGTCTCAATTTTTGAACAATGAAGTATAAGATGAGTCTCAAACATTTTGCCAGGATATAAGGAGTTCAGAAATGATGGATACTCCTAGGCAATCACCCAAGTGAGTTGAAAGCTTTATGTCTACGCAAAACCTACACATGAATGTCTCATGGCAGTTTTATTCATAAGTGGAAAGCAGCCAAGATGTTCTTCAATAGGTGAATGAAGAAACAAACTATGGTACATCTATGTGATGGACTATCACTCAGTGATGAAAAGAATGAGCTATCAAGCCATATAAAGACATGGAAGAAACTTAAATGCATACTGCTGAAGTTAAACAAGGTCATCTGAAAAGGCTATATACTGTGTGGCTCCAAAGATATTTAAAATTGTGGGGTTACAACAATTCAGTGGTAGATAGAATTCAGAGGGAGAGGACAGGGATGAATACGTACAACACACAGCCTATTTACAACAATAAATCTCTTTTGAATGACATTATAATGGTGGACTCAGGACATTGTGCATTTGTAAATACCCATTGAATGTGCAATATGGAGGATGCACCCTAATGCAAATATGGACTGCAGCTAGTAATAATGTATCAGTTGTAGCAAATGTAATATAGGACAAATTCTTAATAATAGGAGATACTGTGTGAGGAGACTAAAAGGAGAGGCATGTATGGAAACCCTGTACTTTCTGTGCAACTTTCTACAAAACCAAAACTGACCTAAAGTGGTCTACTTAAAAAATTATGGAGTCTTGTCAAAAGGACACAGGTGCCAGCTTAATTAAAGAGACTCCCATTCTGGGGACAATTTGAATATCAATATAATAATTTTATTATAAATCAAAATAGTTATAAAGTAGTGAATTGATTATGAACCTTGAAGAAAATAGAAATCCATGAACATCCATCAATTAATTAAATAAATGAACAAGGGGAAAATGAAAAGTTCTCACTTACATGCCAATAAGTATAGAGAAAATTATACAATTAGAAGGTCCTCATTTAACAGTTACCAAAAAGAAGGGATATTGAAACTCTTGTTCACTACTGATTGGCATTTATCCTTATCAGCAGTGTGACAGCATTGGCATACATCTGTCTTATGACCCATCAACCCCAGTCCTGGATATAAGTTCCTACAAAGGCAGATGATACACAAAATATAGTAAAAAGCAGAAGGTAAACTACTTTCTTCCTGAAGAAATTGGATAAATAAGACATGCTGGATGGATATTGTAGACTACTATGTAGTAATAAAAATCAATAAAATGAACATATGCAGCATAGATATAGGCACCCAAATCCACACTCTTCATAGTGTTAAATGAGAAGCTACCAAATTGCAAATTGTTTTCCAAAGTGGTCTTACCATTTACACTCCAATAAGCAGCCTATCGGAGAGTTCCAGTTACTCCAAAACCTTACTTACTCTTGATATGGTCAGTTTATGGTGAGTTCATTTTAGTCATTCCCATAACTTAAGTAATTATATCTTGCAGTTTTTTTTTAAAGATTTATTTATTCATACAGAACTGAGGTACAGGCCAGAGATGTGAAGGGTGAGAAGATTCACCAGAGACAGAGTGGGGAGCAGAACAGGCAGATGGACGAAGTGCACTGCCGAGGGGAGCAGTGGGCGGGTCAGGAGAGGTCTGCTGCACCATGTGGTCACCTCTGAGGCAGGTGGAGATCAAACTCATGCTGAAGTGGCCTTAGCTTCTCAGTGCTGTGCTTTAACCAGGGAGGGCCAATATCTTGCAGTTTTGATTAGTATTTTTACAGTGACTATGTTGATCCTCTTTTAATGTATTTCCCTTTTTTATCTTTTTAATTGTTCAAATCTTTTGCCATCTTTAAAATTATTTTTTGTTTTCCTAATGAATTTTCAGTATCTTTATATAATGTAGTTTCAGTTCCATTATCATATGTTGTTTGCATGAAGACTTGTATTCCTATATATACTTGTATTTATGTTTTTGTACTTTTATATTATATATATTTTCATTTATATTCAGAATGCTGCTACTTTGCAAGTATATTTTGCTAGTCTGTGAATTTTCTTTTCACTTTCTTAATAATGTCTTTACAAAGAGCAGGAGTTTTAGATTTTATGAAGACTATTTTTTTTAAAGATTTATTTATTTATTCCTATAGAACTGGGGTACAGGCCAGAGATGCGGAGGGTGAGAGGATTCACCAGAGACAGAGCAGGGAGCAGAACAGGCAGATGGACGAAGTGCACTGCTGAGGGGAGCCGTGGGCGGGTCAGGAGAGGTCTGCCTCGCCATGTGGACTCCTCCCGGGCAGGCGGGAATCGAACTCATGCGGAAGTGGCTTAAGCTTCTTAGTGCAGTGCTTTAACCCACTGCGCCACCAGGGAGGGCCGAAGATTATTTTTTTTTTAATGGATCATGCTTTTTGGTCTTATATAAGAAGCTTTTGCCAAACTCAGTTCACAAGATTTTCTCCTACCTTTTCTATCAGAGTCTTTTTATGTTTTATGCTATGTTAATTCTTAGTTAATTTTTTCTATATGATAGAAAGTAAATTAAAGACTATTTAAAAATATTGATGTTGCTCCCTGCCTCCCACACTGGCAGCTTCAGTTTTATAGTCAGATTTCTAGGTTTTGCTTTTGGTTGGCTTCTGAAACTTTATTTTGTTTCTCTGTATTCCACATATAAGTAATTTTATTTGGTATTTGCCTGTCTTCTATCTTATTTTGCTTGACATAACCCATTCAGCTTCATCCAAGTTGTAGCAAATGACAAGAGATTATCTTTTTTGATAACTGAGTAGTACTTCATTTTGTATCTATTACATAATTTCCTGATCCACTCATATGATTTTAGGCACTTAGTTTCCATAGCTTGGCTATTAATGGTGTTGAAATAACTATAGGAGAGCATGTTTCCCTTTGAATTAGTGTTTCTATGATCTTTGAATTGATACTTAGGATTGGAATTACTGGGTCATGTGGCAGATACATTTTTAATATTTTGAGAAAGCTTTATACTCTTTTTCACAGGGGCTGGACCAGTCTACATTCCTACCAACAGTGGAAGAGGCTTCCTTTTACTCCACATCCTTTCATTTCAATATAGGACATTTTCATAAGTGTAAGGTGTTATCTCATTGTGGTTTTGATTTGCAGTTCACTCACATTAAGTGGTGGTAAGCATTTTCTCATGGCCTGTTGGCATTTTGGAGAAATGCCTGTTTAGCTTCTTCTACTCATTTCCTTCCTTCCTTCCTCCCTCCCTCCCTTTCCTCCTTCTCTCCCTTTCTCCCTCTCTCCCTCTCTTCCTCCCTCCCTTCCTTTTCAATCAGCACAAAGCAAGTTTATTAAGGAAAAGAAAGGTGGTATCATAATTGCAGGAGGGCAGAGAGCTACCTCTTCTGCCTGTTTCTTGGTTTGGTTATGTTTTTATTGAGTTGTGTGAGTTATTTTGTAGATCTTGGGTATCAGTTCCTTGTTGGATGTATGATGTGTGAATATTTTCTTCCATTTAGTAGAGTGTATGTTTGTTTTAGTGACTATATCTTTCATTGTAAAGAGATTTTTGGTTTGATTTTACCAAAAATCTATTTTGTTTTCCTTGCAATTGGAGATGAATCCACAAAGATGTCTCCGAAACCTGTGTTGTGGAGTGTTTTGCCTATACTTTCTCCTGTGGGTTTTATGTTTCCAGGTCTTACATTAAAATATATAACTCGTTTTGAGTTAATTTTTGTGTATGATATAGAGTTCTAGTTTTACTGTTTTGCATGTGGTTGTGAGTTTTCCAAAATTTCCACCATTTATAGAAGAGGCTATACTTGCTCTTTTTTTTTTGTAAGAATTTAGTTGGTTTTCAGGATATTTTGTGGTCCCATATAAGTTTTAATAATATTTGTTCTAATTCTTTCAAGAATGAAACTTTGATAGCTATTGCATTAAGTCTGGCTGTTTTGACACTATTGATTTTTGCAATCAATGAGCATGGAATATCTTTCTATTTCTTTGTATATTTTTCTTTATATAAGTCCATCATCTCCTTTGTTGAATTTACTCCTACTTAATTCATTCTTTTTGTTGTTAGTGTAAGTGGGATTGTTTTCAATTTTTTTTCTGCTTTCCTGCTCATTGTTTGCATATAAAAAGACAACTAAATTTTGTGAATTGATTATGTAGCTGCTACTTCGCTGAACTAGATTGTTTCAATTAGTTTTTTAGTGAGTGTTTAGAGTTCTATTTCTATATTATCATGTTATCTGCAAATAATGATACCTTTAGTTTTTCTTTACCAGTTGGATTCCATTTATAGCTTTTTCTTGCCCAAATGTTCCAGCAAGGACTTCTAATACTATGTTGAATAGTGGTGGTGAAATTGAACATCCTTGTATTGTAGCAGGAAAAGGTTTCAGTTTTTCACCATTGAGAATGATGCTAGTTGTTGATTTGTCACATATGACCTTGATTATGTTGAGGTATGTTCCAGTTATCCCCAGTTTTTTGAGGGCTTTATTTATAAATAGATATTGAACCTTATCAAATGCTTTCTTGGAATCTATTCATATAGTCACATGGTTTTAATCTTTTCTTCTATTCATGTGGTAAATTATGTTGATTGATTTTCAAGATTTTAAACCACCCTCATGTCCCTGGCATAAATCCCACTTGTTCATGGTGTATAATCTTTTTATTGCATTGCTGAATTCATTTTACTAAGATTTTGTTGAGGATTTCTGCATCTGTATTTATTAGAAAAATTGGTTTGTAGTTTTCTTTTTGTGTTGTCTTTGGTTTTGGCATTAGGGTAATACTGTTTGAAGTATTCCCTCTTTATCAATCTTTTGAAGAAATATGAGCAGTATATGTATTAGCTCCTATTTGAAGTTTTGGTAGAAATCACTTATAAGGACATCTGGTACTGCAATTCACTGTTGTGGGAGACTTTTTATTCCAGTTTCAATTTTCTTGCTTGTGACTGGTAGGTTCGGGGTTTTTAAAAACTTTCTTCCTTATTTAGTTACAGGTGATTATACATTTCTAAGAATTTTCCCATTTCTTCTAGGTTATTGAACTTACCACTATACAGACGTTCACAGTAATCTCTTACAACACCCTGAATTTCCAAGATTTCTGTTATTAAATTCTCCTCTTCTCAGGCCCTCCCTGGTGGCGCAGCGGGTTAAAGCACTGCACTAAGAAACTAAAGCCACCTCCGCATGAGTTCGATTCCCGCCTGCCTGGGAGGCGACCACATGGCCAGGCAGACCTCTCCTGACCCGCCCACTGCTCCTCTCAGCAGTGTACTTCTTCGATCTGCCTGTTCTGCTCCCCACTCTGTCTCTGGTGAATCCTCTCACCCTCCGCATCTCTGGCCTGTACCCCAGTTCTGTACGAATAAATAAATAAATCTTTAAAAAAAAAATTCTCCTCTTCTGTTTGACTCCTTTTATTTAAGTTTTCTCCCTTCTTTTCTTTGTCAAAATATCTAGAGGTTTTCCTATTTTGTTTCTTTTTCAAAGAATCAGCTTTTGGTTTTACTAATCTTCTGAATTGTCCTTTTGATTTCTATTTCATTTATTTCCATTTTAATTTTTATTATTCATTTCTTCTACTGGTTTTTGGTTCTGCTTGTTCTATACTTTCCCACCCCCACCCCACATTACTTCAAGTAGGTGAAAGGATTTTTTCCTTGAGCTCTTTCTTATTTCTTGATGTGGGCCTGTATTCCCTTTTATCACTATTTTGTTGTGTCCCATAATTTCTGGAAGATGTTACTTATTGTCATTTGTCTTGAAATATTTTAAAATTTTCTTTATTAACCTAGTTACATTCAGTTACTTTATAGGTTTAGCCTGCCTTCTTTTGTGGTTGTTTTTAGTTTGATACATTTATGGTCAGAGAAGATGCATGGTATGATTTTAGTCTTCATGCATTTGTTCATACTTGTTTTGTGACCCAATAGATAGTCAGTGCTGTCCATATGCTGTTGAAAAAATTGTACATTTTGGGGATACAGCACCCTGTAAACATCTACTAATCCCATGTGGAACAATTCTTTAATGTGACTGTGCCCTTAGTAACTTTCTGTTTGGTTGATCTCAAAGTGTGGAGTTGAAGTTTTTTTGTTTTTATAATGAATGGTCTCATGGATTTTCACCATTTTTTTTTGTTAAAGATTTATTTATTTAAGCATACAGAACTGAAGGACAAGCCAGAGATGCAGGGGTGGTGAGAGCCTTCATGAGAGACAGAGTGGGGAGCAGAACAGGCAGACTGATGAAGGACACTGCTGAGGGGAAAGACAATGCTGGAGGGGGGGAGCATGTGGGTCAGGAGAGGTCTGCTGTGCCATGTGGGTCACCTCCACGCAGGGGATCGAACTTGCAGCTGCAGCCAGCTTGCAGTGCTGCGTCCTAACCCGGTGTGCCACTGGGGAAGGCCCAGTTTTGTTTTGTTTTTGTTTTTTAAATGTTGAAGTGTTTTTTTCACATTTACTTAGTATTTACCTTATTTTTTCTTTTTGATGCTTATATAGCCTTACCTCATAGAATCAGATAATTCTCCAATTGTTTCTTTGTATCTCTCTTCTTCTACCTGAATTCTTTGTGCATTGTCATCTTCAAGGTCATTGATTCCATCTTCTATAAGATCATTCTATTTCTCTAGCTTTGCCCAGATTTTCTTACCTCTGTTGTTGATCTTTTTTCACCCTGCAACTTCTTTATTTTTGTTTGTAAAGTTTCAATTTTAATTCTCTGTTAATTTGTATTTTGGAACACTCATTTGTTCTTTTGAGTTTTCTTCCATCTCTTTGTTATGGAAATTCTGAATTCTGTATCTGATAGTAAGAAATGATTTTCCATGCCCTTGTGGTTGGGGTCTGGAGATTTGTCCTGGGGAGATATTTCTCTTGTCCTTTCTCTTAGTTCTATAGACATGGCGGCTTTAGTTGTTGAACATGTTTTTAAAAGGTGATGTAAAATCTTCATTCAGAAAGTGCAACATCTGGACTTTCTCAAGATAGTTTCTATCAACTTTTTCTTTTTGTGAATGAATCATGCTTTTTTTCCATGTCACTTTAAAAGGCCAGGCATTTAAAATAATATAATGTGGCAACTGTAGAAATCAAAGTTCTGCTCCCCTACAATTTGTTATTCCTTTTTGTGATTGTAGCCATTTGTGCTTGGTGACTTTCCTGAACTAATTCTATAAAGCCTGTGTTCTTTGCCATGTGTTGCCATCAAAGCCTCTGCTTAGTTAGCTTAATGATCGGCTAATGTTCAGACTATTTCCTTAAATTCTTTGCCAATAATTTCCCAAACCTTTGCTGAGGGACTGTAAGTGTTGGACGTACCCTTCTTATTCATCCAGGCTGTTTACACTGCTGTTTTAGCCTTCACCCCTTGCTTGTACAGAACCTCCAAGAAAAATTGGGACCTTCTTAAGTCTTTTCTGGACACATGCATTTCTCCATTAAGTGCATGAGAATTTTGGATTTGAGGAACATGTTCGAGTTTTATAAAACTCCTGTGATATCTCATTCTCCAGATTTTCCTTTTATGTTTTTAAGGTTAACTTCTTATTAGCCCCAACTCTTCTCAACACTCAGGGCAGCCACAATATTAAATGGTGCTCACTAATGGTTTTTGACAAATGCCTCAAGGAAGGGCTATTCTTTCTGAGTAAGCTCCAATTCAGGTGGTATAAAGATAAGCATTGCAAATGGGGCTAATAGAGAAATTACCAAACATGTCCAATAGCAACAATTCTCTGGAATTGCAATATTTAGGCACCTCCAAATATGTCAGCCTTTTCTAGTGGTGGCAAGGCTGCTGGCAGTTACCAGGTTGAGATTGGGAATGGGAGGGGGAATACGGCAAGGTAAAATTCACTGTTTGTATTATAGGTAAGCTATTTTTCTTGTTCCTCAGATTGTTGCAAGTATTTTGTTATTTCCCAAAGTTCTAAAAACTTGATTTTGACATTTTTGTTGGTTTTCTTGCATTTCATGGAAGAGCAGATTTTCAAAGGTTCTTATTTCATCATTCCAAAAGTCACTCTTCCAAACACTTTAGATAAATCCACTGAAATACTCAGATGATGTTCAGTTCTTACATCCTAGGGGAAAAAATCCATATGAACATGATGTATAAATTTATATTTTGAATTTAGCTAGATCATTTCACTTAGATTTTTTATATCTGTACTGTAGAGCTACTGGAATAATAGCTTATTTTTTTGATCTGTAGTTATTCAGTTTTGAAAATTAGACTATACTGGTCATAGGAAATGAGTTAGATTCTTTTATCACCGTTTCTATATCTTTGGGGAGGAGGGAACTTGTTTAAGATAGGTATTGTCTGTTCCTTCAGAGTTTGGCAAAATGTACCTGTTAAGTTAACTGAAGTGGTTATATTTGAAAGGACATATCAGTTTATTTTTGTCATGCTTTACTTTGCCCTCTCTCTCTCTTTTTTTTTTTTAAGTTGTTCTCTCTGATCCTCTGGCATGGAATCCTAGTTTTTGCAACTACATACACTAACACATAAAACTTTCTAACAGTACCTGCTGCTTCTTGCTGAAGAACATTTTCAGAAAAATATTTTTTTTTAGAAAACATTGTTTTTATAGCCCCAAGGTTGTGTGTGTGTGTGTGATTTATTCTAATTTTCAAATGTGAGTATTATCCATACAGAGGTTTTTACCTGAGAGTGACTGTCTCACTTTTCTAAATGTCTTTTATGCCAAACTCCTTTTAAACTTACATTTGGTTGCATGCAATTCTTAGCTCAGTCCTTGTAGCATCCATGGAGTATGATTTGCTTACCAGAGAGGCTATCATCTGTCCTCTCTGTTTTTCTAAACCATGAGATAAAGGACAAACTGATACTCTAAACCATGGGATAAATAACAAACTTATAGTGCCCATATGAATGGCACAGGACTCTTTCTTCCACACCCCACCTACAATTTTTTTTTGAGAATTTCCATTTCAGCATATAGTATATTCCTTTTAGTTTTGCCTTTTTTAGTGAATGTCATTCCCCCCTTAACAATACTGGAAGTACCTTCTTTGAATGAATGTAGAAAGAAGAAAGGATTAAAAGAAGTCATTTAAAAGCAATCTGGTTGGCCCTGACTCTAGTTTTCTGAACCAGGGAAAAGACTGTCAATGAGAGACAAGTGTCTTCATATCTTATTTCATATTATTTAGACTTTTAATTTATTATTAGTGCTCTTGTGAAGCCACCAGTTGTTTTTCTCAATCCAGCTCCATAGGTCTTGTAGATAGTGAAAATTCTTTTCCGGATTCTGGCAAACAGCTTGTCTACATGCTTCAGTTTTCAGGCTTGTTTTTCAATTTTGGATTTTCCTCTTTCTTGGTGATTTTACAGAGCTTCTGGAAGTAACTGCACTAGGGATTGCTAATTTGATTCAATTTAAAAAAGGAATTCCATTGCAAATGAGTTTAAAAATAAAATTTCAAGTTATATTAGGAGTATTTGAGGTTCACTTTCAAGTGGTTTAATTTATAGATTAACCTGTGGAGGTTTTTCATTTTTATAATATATATTCTTTCCTTTCCAGAAATTTTACACAGTTTAACATACATTTTGCATTTCTCCTTTCAAAATCTCTATTTTATAGTTTTGTTATCAGGATGAATAAATTTTTTTTAATTTTATTTTTGAACAACTTCTAATGATACAGCAATGGTATAGAGGAGTGGAAATCATTTAAAGTTAACTGATAATTATATCACTGGTCAAAATTTTTTTATAAAATGATATTGCCTGAAAATAACATTTCCTTTCCTTCTGTAACAGTTAAAATTATTTAATTGTCTTTATTTTTGCAAGAGCCTGATATGTAGTGTTAACTAGTAAACAGTGATAATGGGCATATAAATTTTGTTTCTGTACTTAATGAGAACATCTCTAATATTTTATATTTTCCTGTTACATGGAATGCTGATTCATGGGTTAGTGGATACTGTTTTGATTTGAATGTCTCTCACATAGTAAGGATTTAATAACATTTTTGTGAAGTTAAAGTGAAATTTCTTTTTGTATTTTCTGATTAAATATATAAATAACTTCTTATATTTTGAAAACCATTAAATATGTTTTTTATTTTTTATGTTATTAATGTGGTATATTATTTTGGTAATTTTTAAATGATAAATATTACTTAAGCTCTTGTGACTAATCCTACTTGTTCATAGTATGTTGTTTGTTAGTGAATAGTTGAATTCTGCCTGCTAGTATCTTGTTTATCATTTTTGCAAATATATTAATAAATGAAATTGGTCAATAGTGCTTTTGTTGGTATTTATGAGGTTTTTGGTAAACCATCATAGTTTATGTATGGCTTTACCATTTTAGCTAATGTTCATAATGTGAATAATACATTCCTTGATCGTTTTAGATAATTGATCTAGAAACTCAGAACAATTTTCTGCTTTGTTATTATTTCCAATTTATTTTTTAGTTTTTATCAAATTTTATAAAAACAAATTTTAGATTACATGAGATTCATTTCCTACAAGTGGGTATCCATTCATTATATTTTATGTTTTAAAGATTTATTACTTCTATTTAATTTATTTACATTTTACTTTCTTTTTTTAAAAAATTTTTAAAGATTTATTTATTTATGCATATGGAACTGCAGTACAGGCCAGAGGTGCAGGGGCGGCGAGAGGCTTCACCAGAGACAGAGTGGGGAGCAGAACAGACAGATCGACGAAGTACACTGCTAAGGAGAGCAGGGGGCGGGTCAGGAGAGGTCTGCCACGCCATATGGTCTCCTCCAGGGCAGGCGGGAATTGAACTCATGAGGAAGTGGCTTTAGCTTCTTAGTGCTGTGCTTTAACCCGCTGCGCCACCAGGGAGGGCCTACATTTTACTTTCAATTAAATTTTTATTATTGGTCTATCTTCTTTCAACAAGTCAGATCACAATTTTATTTTCTCAATTACACTTCTACTCAATTTTCCAGTATAGTTTAATTTTGTTTTTCCCTTGTTTTTTTTTTAACCTTTAAAATATTCAGCTGATTTTCTTTAATTTTTAAAAGATGAGATGAATAACATTATGCCTTTTTCTCTCAGTTACTTTTGCTGCTTTCAGTAGGAACACTGAGTTTTCAAGGACATTGTTTTTTATGTTGTCTACCATTGTACTATTGTTCTATAAATACATTGTGTTTATGGACTTTTTAAATAATCAAAGGTTTTGTTCATTTTCTTTCTTTCTTTCTTTCTTTCTTTCTTTTTTTTTAAAGATTTATTTATTTGTACATACAGAACTGGGGTACAGGCCAGAGGCTCAGGGGTGGTGAGAGGCATCACCAGAGACAGATTGGGGAGCAGAACAGGCAGATCGACGAAGTACACTGCTGAGGGGAGCAGCGGGTAGGTCAGGAGAGGTCTGCCACGTCATGTGGTCACCTCTGGGGCAGGCAGGGATCATACTCATGTGGAAGTGGCTTTAGCTTCTCATGCAGTGCTTTAACCCGCTGTGCCACCAGGGAGGGCCAACTTTCTTTTTTTTTATAACAATTTTGTCAGAGTACCTAAAGTTAGTATTACCAGGGGGATGGTGAGCTCTCTTCAAAAACTGGTGAGGAATGAAGAGCATATTTAGCGCTGCTTTAGTGGGTGTATTAAGGCCAAGATTATTATAACCTTATTATTAAGGTTAATGTTTGAATAACAGAAATTACCAATGCATCTCTATGGGTTACACATTAAAAAAAAATTCTGGTAACTATATTATGCTCTAAGAACTTACATTTACAACTCAGTGTCCTAATACTTTATTTCTCTACACCATTTCATAGCTTGCAGGAACTGTTTTCATAGCTATTCCTTTGATCCCATAAGAACTTTCTGAGACAGATAACTAGCATATGGTATTGATCTATCTATTTTATACACCAGAAAATCAAGGCTCATGGGAGTCAGTGATTTTCTCAAGTCACCAGGTCAAGCAGAGCAATATCTGTCATTAGAACCAAGTCTCTTGTTTCCTAGGCTCATGCTTGTTGCAAAATATCACAGTATTCTAAGTCAATACTAAGTTTAAACACTCCACGGTGGATTCTTTCCTAGTAGTTGGCTATAAACGATATATAATTTTAATAACATATGCTTATTTCCAGAGAAAGGATTTTACTCTCATTCTACGCCAATGTTATTTTAATGTGTGACATTACATACATAGCAGGCCGCATACTTTTACGTGAAAAAAAAAATCAGGAAACAATGTTTGCATATATCTATTTTTGAAAATCTATTCTAATTTAAGGAAGCGTGATGATTGAAAACCCATGTTTCAGAACAAATTAGAATAAAAATTTCTGTAATATTCTGACTTTACCCTCCTTTGAAGTCAATGTAATTCTAATGAGAATTCTAACCTAGGGGAATACTTAAAAAATTTTTACCCTGAATTTTATGAATGAACTCTCAGGACAGGTATGTGTTGGAATTTTATACTTTCCTTCTTGTCTCCCTTTTCCAAAGAATACACCACTGGAGATTCTTCTTGGAAACGAGGCTAACAATTTTAGTGACAATAATACCTACTCATCCCCCTATTTTGTACTTTGAAGTTTACAAAGCCCATCCCCTGATAATCATTCTAAATTCCCATGACAGAGACAAGTTAAGGATTGTTAGACCTGTTTTACAGAGCTGCGAAGGGTCCTTCCTAAATTCACGACGCGTGGAATTCTGGTTTAAACCCACATCCTTTGACTCAAGACTTAGGACTCTTTCTACTATACTGTATTACCTTCAGTAGGGAGATCTCTTTGATAATCAGAATGCTAATGTTAACTCATTCTACAATGACAAAATCATGGCCACTTTGCGATACTGAAGAATAGAAGTAAACAGTTTTCTCTAAGGTATGAAATGTTTCAGAATGAAAATATAAAAGGTAATGCAGTTCAGTATAGGGACTTAAAAAACAAACAAAATACATGTCTGTTTGAACTCATTGGTATTGTTATTTTGATCATCAATAGTCATTTGACTTTTTTTTGGTACCACATTCTTTGGTATCACCTGCATGACATAGCTAGGATACCCACAGGAACAAATACATGTACACAAAGAGTTAAATGCCTATGTACTTACAGTCAGAGATGCGTATATTCATATGTGCGAAAATATTTCCTGTTAAGATTCCCCCAGCTTCCCAAGAAAATTAGAAATACCTAAAATAGAACCAGAATTCCTGTCTCCCAGGCCTTGTCCATAGGCAACATGAGCACAAAGACAGGCCTCCAGAGAAAAAAGTCTGACCAGTTCCCTGAACAGGCAAATAAATCAGGGTATACTGTTCTTTGTTTGCGCAAGGGGAGGTTCTGTGTGCCGGCATCTTTCTCACTTCTGAATGCAGCCCTAGTGCTGCAAAGTTATTTCTTTTCTTTTCACCCTTATTGTCATTTCTGACTGTCTAGGTTATATTTCAGCTGTACACTTGGTAGCACTCTACTTCAAAATAATAAATGACAGGGACGAGGCCATTCTAGAAATCTTTACTTACACTAGCAGATGAAGACTGGATCAGGGCATCCAAGTGCTTTTGTTAGTATTGTTTAGCCCCTGAATCAGGTGCCATGTGTTCTCCTGGTCTTCATGCCCATGAGATTATTAGCACGGCAATCCCAACCGCCATTCAGTTGTCCGTTCAAAGAACGGATATTGTCATTTTCTTGAAAATTAGTAATGAACCTCTAATCACCAAATCCAGTGCTCTATTCTTGACCCCGATCATCCCAGAAATCTTTGCATTTCAAGAGGAAAATAACAGCTATCATCAGGAGCAAACTTGGGTTTAGGGATGATGGCAAATGAGAGGGAAGGCAGATTGCTCAGCCAGTAAATATTCTATGGCAGAAATCAAGAAAAGCAGGCTATGTCCTAAGGTAGAGAAAGAAGAGTGTGATAAAGATTAAGAAAGGATTTTAAATATCAGCTCAGATATCCAGTAAGAGATAGCAATAATTCTTAGATTCAGTGAAAAATATACTGGTTACCAGAGCAGATATGGAGAAGGGGGGGAGGGGAAGGAAGGCAGGGAGGGGAAGGAAGATGAAGAGATATCATATTGGCACTATTGGCGGGTGAGTGAAGTCTGTGCATGCATGGAGGAGTGAAGTTGTACCACCCAAGTTATATAGTGATATAAATAGTTAGCAAATCAATAATATTTGAGAGGGGAAGGGATATTTTGTTATTTATTAAGATGCTATCTACAACCGTCCACATTACCAGCAGAGCTATGGAAGGATCCATTCTGCTATATTAAAATAGAATTTTCTAAGAATAAAATGGATATTCATTCACTTACCTTCCATCTCTTCATTTTGAGGTTTTCTGCAGATTCATTAAACTGTGCTCTCATCACTTTTTTTGATGTTGAGCGATAGCAATGAAAATTATCAAAATCTCCCGTTAGTCATTTTTCTTTTTGGCAACGTGTTCTCAGTTCCCCTTTCCCATATTTCTGTTTGGTCATATAGTATAAATAGGTTAGCATTTGGGTTACTTACATTTTGTTCCATCTGGTCATAATTCTTTCTTTTTTAAAAAATTGAAAGCAAATTATATATGATGTATATTTTATGGTAAGGCATAGTCTATGAGAACTTTTGTCTTTGGGGCAACTCATTGATGGATTGTTGTGATTGTAATTCAGATTTAGGCAATGGAATATTTATAGCATCTTGAATCTAGACATAAGATAGATAAACTTTTTTATCACAGAAATACTTATCATTGAAAAACAAGTTATATTTTAGAAAATAGATAAGCAAAATGCTTTTTCCAGATTAGAAAGTTACTTTTGTCTACAAATAGAAACTATTTTATGAATAACCTCATTTGTACTATTATTTGATATAGTCTGAATAAAGTATTTATTAATAATTTAAAATGGAGTGATCAAATTTACTTTTGTGTGTTTTCAATTTTTCACTATATGGAATTTCCAACTGTTCAGTTTATAAGGAAGAGGCATTTCTTTGCTTCAGCTTGTTTATAGGAAGCCTTAAAAAACTGAGGACAGAGAAAAATCATGAACAATAGAGTACCTCCTGGTAAATTCCTAAGTTTCCTGTAAGTATTGTAGTAATCTCAACTGTGTCAAGCAGCAATAGAAAATCTGCATATTTATGATTAGAGCTGTGAGGTGGAGAAGAATGTATTTGAAACCAACTGAACTCTGTCCAGTTAGTGAGTGATAACATCTACTTTGATTTTTCCCTTGATCATCTTCACAGACTTCTATATACACTGTACTCTCATCCCCCATTCCCATGACTGTGTTGATTTCCGTTGAATTCAATGAATTTTACTGACATTTGGATTTAGTTTCCTGTATAGATGAAATTGTTGATATTTGATAGTTTTCTTTCACTTATGAAAGTGGTTTAAACTAATATTACAGAGTATCTCAAAAAGTGGGAAGGAATATATATATATATATATATATATATATATATATATATATTTATCAGAGATGAACTTTCAAAAGAGGGCTTTTAACTGAATGGATATTAGAGAGGAAAATAAAAAAATAAATGTAAGAACAAATGGATTCCAGTGACTAGGACCACAAAACCAGTGGGTGACAGTGCCCAGAAATTCCCAGGGGGAAATAACAGGGCCAATATCCTCAATATTTCCATACCAAATGCACAGAATGTAAAACTAATATGGAACCCTTGACAAAACAATACATTGGGATTTGGTAAACACAGGTTCCTGTCCCTCCAGATGAGCCACACTTGTAGGGTCTAAGAGAGTTGTTAGTAGTTGAAACTAGCTAGTTAAACTAGCTTTTGCACCATTGGAGTTATTGTTCCTGGTTGACCTTGGTACCTTAATCGATGGTCATTGGGCAACTGACTATAAGATTATCCACTCTGCATTTCTTCTTCTGATTTTGTAGTTCTTATTATTAGATGCTCAGTCATACATACTACTGAGTGTGTAATAATATTTGCATCAGTGGGCTTCACATGTATTGTAAAGTATATCAGATTTGTTCTGTCTTGTTCTTGGTGGACTTATGTTTGTGATTCATAGAAGGCACTATGTTCAAAATATAATTTCCATCTTCTTTCTCCTTCTTGACCGCTAAAGGATTAAGTCTCAGTGCTAGTATTTGACTAATTTATCCTTCCCAGACCACTAAGGCAGACTTTTGTTCTTTTGGTATTTGCAAGATTGAAAATATTTCCATAATAATTATATAAGCCAAAGATGATGTAATACTTTAAAAAGAACACTTGCTACAGATTTAAGGAGTGCTAAGGTAAAGATAAGGTCTTAGCAATGTTTCAGTAGATTCTCAGAGCCTCTTGAGAATGCCCCCTCTCTTTCCCCCTTGTATCACAAGAGCAGATTGGGCATCCAATGGGCTGTTGGGAGAAAGACACTAGGGTGGCACCATGCTTTGCTGATGGTGTGTGAATGCTCATTCACAGAGAATCCTGGGAATTTCTTTATGTGAATCAATTTTACAACTCCTTCAAAAACAGAAGGTGGTGATTTCAAGTGACTTAAAATAAGACCCTTACAATCACTCAGAATGAGAAGAGGGGCACTAAGGGAGCTGTAGGTTGGCCTCAGAGAACAGAGAAACTAACCACTGTGTACCATAAATGCAGTATTCAGTCTGGAGTCATAATTAGGCAGCAGGTAAGAGGTACTTAAAATTATCTATGATTAAAAGGTTAAGGAATTTGCACAACGATTTTCTTTACTTTTTTTCTGAAACCCTTCCTCACTCAATTTTTGGATTGAGAGCTGTGGTTTTGTGGTTGATATAGTCCATTTACTAAGGGTAAGAAGAGGGTGAAGAAGGTGTCCTAATCATCTAAGTACCAAATTTCTATGTGTATACATGCATGCGTACACACACCTGTGTGTATGCTGCACATGCCTTCTGAACTCTTAGGGTGTTATGTACTGGTTACCGGTGATCACACTTTTCTTTACTAGTACATTCAAACAAAAATACATGTGACCTTTTGTGGAGCTAGTTACCTTTATTTCATTTTTCTTCCCTTTTTCAGTTTAACCAGTTCATATGATGAAAAGTCTTCATGTATTTTTTTTATCGCCATTTCCTTACTGTAAAGCAGATGCCAATGTAATGTTTATAGACTGTATGATCTTATACAGCCTTGCTCAATGCCTTCATCCACACAAGATGCCTCCCATCTTGACAAACTTCTGTCATTAGAGAAGTTGAATTCGCAGGAAACAAGGCAGAGAAAAGTCCTGTAGGCTCAACCTACCTTGCTGCCCCTGGGGAAGACTTGTTTGGGACACCCCCATTTAGCTGTTCGATTTTGATGGGGATCGTTAATATTTTCCACATAGGATTGTTTTGTCAGAGATAGTCTGTTTACTAAATGAAAATTTAACTATTTAATAGTCATCATCTTACTTTTCGGATGGTGATTTGCTTTTACAAGAGCTGTGATTCATGCTTCTTAGTAAGCTGGATTTTTAAAATATTGACCATCAAATTTACTGGTTTATGATTTTAGTGTTTTAAAGGAGCAAAGAATATTCCATGAAACAAGGACAGTTTTATTAATAAGTGGTGCTGGGAAAACTGGACTAACATAAATAAAAAATGAAACTACACCATTACTTCATACCATGCATGAAAATCAACTCAAAATGGATAAAAGATTTGGACATAAAACCGTAAAATATGTAAAGGAAAATATAGGTAAAACACCACAAGACACACATCTCAACATTTAAAAAAAAAAATTAAATAATGTTCAACACCATCTTTAAAGACTCTTTACCCAAAGCAAAGAAAATGAAGGAAAAGATAAACTACATCAAATTGAAAAGCTTCTGCACAGTAAAAGAGACATTAACCAAGACAAAGAGACACCCTACTGACTGGGAGAAAATCTTTACACCCACACAACAGACAAGGGACTGATCACAAAGATATACAAAAAGTTCACTCAAATCAACAAAAACAAAACAAACAACCCAGTCAGGAAATGGGCAGAATTTAGAAGACACTTCTCCAAAGAGGAATTGCAAATGGCCAACAGGCATATGAAAAAATGTTCAACATCCCTCATAATCAGGGAAATGTAGATCAAAACCACAATGAGATAGTACCTCATGCCAGTGAGAATGGCACATATTAAAAAGCTAACAACAACAAATATTGGTGAGGATGCGCTGAAAAAGGAACTCTCCTACATGGCTGGTGGGAATGCAAACTGGTGCAACCACTATGGAAAGGTATATGGAGATTTCTCAGACTACTACCATATGTTCAGCAATTCCACTCCTAGGGATCTACCCAAAGGACACAAAAACAATTGTTCAAAAAGGTACATTACCCCTATGTTTATCACAGCACATTTATAATAGGTAAATCCTGGAAACAACCCAAATGTCCAAACTAGATGATTGGATCAAGAAGATGTGGTATATATACAAAGGAATACTATTCAGCAATCAACACAATGGAATACTATTCAGTAATCAAAAAAATAAACTCATGTCATTTGCAGCAACATGGATGGAGCGGTTTATGCTCAGTGAAACAAGTTAAAAGGAAAAAGAAAAATATCAAATGGTTTCACTTATAGGTGGAATTTAAGAGAACCAAATAAGATGGAGGAAAAAATGTATTGTTATTACAATACAAAACACAGCAAAAAAAACCCCAAAACAGGTAGACAAGAGATACTACACGGGAGGATTTGTATGTACTCTACGTTTGTTCAATACAATACTGTTTGCAATAGGAAATATGTGCAAATAAGATAAATGTCCATTAATAAGTGATATATTAAATAAATGCAACCAGTTAAAAACAAAACAAACAAAAATTATTTTACATATATATATAAATAAAACTTTAGTGCTTTATTCTTAATTCTTCCCCTAACTATTTTTCTCTTTTGAACCTACAGAGTTGTATGAAGTAGAGAAGGGATTGAATAACTTGACAAAAAGAAGCCCTTTCTACAAATAAAAGACATACCAAAAAAGTATTAACTAAACCAACTAAAAATGCCATCATGTAATTGCACTTCTCCCAGGGAAACCTGTATTTGTTGGGTGTACTCTCTGGAAAATGACACCAAAGCGGTTCACACATCTCCAGTTATTCAAATGGAGCTTAGGTCTTGACATGATTAGCAAAATGGGTTTTCCAACACATTTATTTTGGGGACTTTTACTCTCTGTGAGTCTTTAATCTGATTACCAAACCTGTCCCTAATTTCATTGTTCTGTGCTTTTTCTCTCATTGAGGATGCTATTGGGGAAAATTCACAGACACATTACTCAGCCTGGTGAGAATAAGGGAAAAATGACCATTTTCTGACATTTGCTTTTTAAGGAGATTTGCTTGCTTCCCTGTTTGATTGACTGCACTGACATTCTAGTCAAACATGGAAGAAAGACATCATTCTCAAAGATGCTATTTCATGTAAACGCCCTCTTAGTGTGGCTCTATACCCAAATCCCTAGGGTCCCTGTCACGCACCTCTCTTGTTATGTAGGCAAACCTCCTCTCCAGATCCTCCTTTACCACGTCAAGCCTTTTTTTTTTTTTTCTTTTTTCATTTTTCATAGCAACTTCCTCTTCTGAGTCTAAAATGAAAACCCTTACATATTTTCCTTCTGGATCCAGGTTCACTTGACTGCAGACCAAAAAAGATTTGTGGGTTAGCACAGGACCAATGCTGCATATGACTAAAACTATTTTCTCTTTCCAAGGACAGATCCCATTAATAGACCACCTTTCAGTGTCCCCAAACTCCTTAACCAGGTTAGTCCATTGTCTTGTCCTTTGGCTCAAGGGCTTGACCATTTTTGTTTTTCTCCCAGTTTATACATCCACAACCATATCCTCCCATGCCGCTCATGCATCCATAAAGCCTCTTGTGAGCTTCCTGTTCCCCCAAATAAAAGTAACCACTTCTTTTTCAAATCCCACAGCATTTGTCTTATGCCTCTAAGCATTTTCTCTCTCTACCTGTAGTTATTTTACTGCATGGTTTCCATATTAGAAGCTAAGACACTTAAACAGTAGACATGTCTCAGTCTCTCTGTATCTTTTGTAGTCTCTGCTACAGATCCCAGCACAGGGAACACTCAGAAATGCTGAACACTGATGAAGAAATAAATAAAAGTGAAAGGAATATAAAATTAGGTTTGATTAATCATTAAGAAATGAATGGGAGTCTTCTGTCTTCTTTGAAATCTTGAGGTGAGGGAACAAGCTAAAACCATGGGGATGGGAGTCTGACTCAACAAAATTCAAGCTATGGGAGTTTATTGGTCAAGATCCACGATCCCTTACTAGAGAGATTTTGAATTTCCTTTTTTAGTTTGTAAGGGAGATGTTGGAACTCTAGGTATGGGTAGATAGAGCAGAATAGGGCAACTAGAACTCTTTGCTAGATTTATTATTGTTTCTAAGAACCTAGCAGTCTAATTCAGAGCAGGGATTGTCAAAACAAACAAACAAACAAACAAACAAACAAACAAACAAACAAACAAACAAAAAACTTTGATTCTAAAGGTCCCAGCAGCTCCTAGGAATGAATGGGAAGTCCAGTTCTAATTTGCAAAGATAGCTGCATGTTTAACCCCTTAAACATTGAATAAAATAAATGATACACATTATAACATCAAAATAGCAACCAAGTTATGATAGGACACTTAATGGCCTTTGCCCCTAGAATTCTCAGAACATGCCGTGAAAAGTCACCTATCCGAGAGAATGTACTTTCCTGGCAGGACACTTGGCTTTGGACTAGGAATATAAAAATCTCAATCACGGCTCTGTATTTCCAGGAGTCTGCACCAAAGCCCATATTTTACTATACCCATTGTCCCCTTCCTCCATTATGTTGGTGGAAATTCTGTTTTCCCCAATAACAAGCCCAAATCCTGGTCTTCTTTGAGCTTTGTCTCACTTGCCTCCCAAACAAACATTTACAGACCCAGATTGTATCACTTCTGAAGTGACACCTTGCATGCCAGGACTGGGAAGCTGAACACTATTTTACCCGCTTCCTAATGTTTCCATCTCTTATAGCTCTTGTTTTTATTTTCCAAAATAAAAGACTTTCTTGTCCCATGCTCAGCATGGTCAACACCTGTCAGTGGTGCTCCGTTACTTACACCATAAATTCTATGTCGAACGGTCTACAGAACCCTTGATAGTCCCTCCCTTTACTCTTGTTCTTTCCTGTCAAAGCTTGCTCATTCTTTAAGATTCCCACATCTCTATGTAAATTGCCTTCCTTGAGGTATAGCTCCTTGAGTGCAGGAACTGAGTTGGCCTTAACACTTAAGACAGTGTCTGGCATAGAGAAAGTCTTGAACTCTGGCTTCATGAAGGTAAAGACTATGTCTCATCCGCCTTTCTAATGCCAACATGCACATGGTGTCTAGCTCCAGAAAACACATTTTCAATGATGAATAATGAAAACAAACTTGTTTTCATGAAGGATTCAAGTCCAACCTGCTTCTGATGTCTCTGTAAAGAAGAGTCAAACTATGGGTAAAATGTTGATTCTTCTATTGTCTTTGCTAGTCAGACTTTGAGCTTATCACTGTTCTCTTGGTTTTTCTGCTTTCTTATGAAGAAGAAGTTAACGCTTAGATCTAATTGTGTGTGTGTGTGTGTGTGTGTGTGAGAGAGAGAGAGAGAGAGAGAGAGAAAGAGAGAGAGAGAGGTAGGAGAGAGAGAGGTGGGGGAGGGTAGATGGAGGAAGAGAGGGGAGAAGGGGAGAGAGGGAGAGAGAGAGAGAATTCCATTGGTATTTCCTTGGGGACAGGGAAATAATCTTCCTCACAATTAGGCTTCATTTATATAAATTACCACAGGGTGATACCAAGGCCAAAAGAAGTTGAAGTTTAGAGTTCAAAGAGGTCCTTTTATCTCCTGAAGCTGGAAGAAGCAGTGATTTATGTTTGCAGCCTTGACTTGGCTCCACATCTTGGGCCCTAATAATGATAAATCACATCAACAACTAACTCATCCTCTGTAGTTTACAAAGTACCTTTGTTTCTTTCTGTTTTCTTTCTTTTTTTGCTATAGATACTTTGCAAGCACTTTTAAATATCTAATTATTTCACTGGAGTTTGTTAACACATTAAAAAATAGCCTGAGTAGAAATGGTTATAGTTGTTTTATTGCATTTTGGTTTTAGAGTTAAACAGTCTTAAGTTAAAACATTTTTATGAAAACACTCTTATTAACTGTATGGCCTTAATCTCTCTGAACTATATAAAATGAGGTTAATAGTGGTACTGACATCACAGGTTTATTGTGAGGGATTAAAGAAAATAATGCTTATAGGCGGTTATTGTGTCTAGATCACAGTACATGATAAAATAGAATATCTATTATTTCTTGAGAGGGACCCCGGTATTATTTCTTACGTCTTTTAGGCTACAGGGCAATCTTAGCATCATTGTTTAATTTTAACAGTGTCAGTAAAAGATTTCATTTCTATAACTTGGGTTGGATGTTGGTGTTGAGCCTAGAAATTTAACTCAGGCTCCCTAATTACCATTACTCCTGGAAATTCTTGTTCTTGTTTTACTTTTTTTGAAGTTGCTGTAAAGAAGAGACTCAGAGCCAAGTCACTTCAAAGAGCTGACTCTCTTGGGCCATTTGGAGGATTCAAACAAGCTTTATCTTTGGCCATTTTCATATAACTACCTGCATCCTATGCCACTCCTTAACCAAGAAAGAGCTTAAAGGAGTTCTACTTTTTCTATAGATCATGATTTCCTTGAGGACATCAACTATTTCTTGCCTAGCATAAATGCTGGCACTTGTGCAAGTTGTCTTGTGCTTTTCTTTGCATGTATGATCCCTATGTGTATATGATTCCTAAGGAGCATCAATTAGAAAATTTTAAAAACAATACTAGGGTTTTTTTTCTTGAAACCATCTGATACTTATCTAAGTGATATCATTTAGCATAATTGCTTTCTGCTCCATCTGTGTTGCCTCAACATTGCCTTTTTGATGCCTGAGTAGTATTCTATCATGTGCATGTACCAATCTTCTTTATCTACTTATTTGTTTGGGGTCATTTGGGTTGTTTTCATGTCTTATATAATGTAACTAGTGTTGCAATACTCATAGGAGTTCAGGTTTCCTTTTGAATTAGTGTTTTTGTATCCCTTGGGTAGATTCCTAGTGGCAAAATTGCTGACTCATATGATAGGTTCATTTTTTAGTGTTTTAAAGAACATTCATTCAGGGCCCTCCCTGATGGTGCAGCGGGTTAAAGCACAGCACTGAGAATCTAAAGCCACTTCCGCATGAGTTCGATTCCCGCCTACCCTAGAGGTGACCACATGGTGTGGCAGACCTCTGCTGACCCACCTGATGCTCCCCTCAGCAGTGTACTTTGTCGATCTGCCTGTTCTGTTCCCCACTCTGTCTCTGGTGAAGCCTCTCACAGCCCCTGAGCTTCTGGCCTATACCCCAGTTCTGTATGCCAAATAAATAAATCTTAAAAAAAAAAAAAAAGAACATCCATACAACTTTCCATAGTGGCTGGACCAGTTTGCATTCCCACCAATAGTAAAAAAAGAAGACAAAACCTGCAAGCTGACCATGGACCTAAAACATAGGGAATGGAGTGGGGGTGGGGGAGTAGGGGAAGAGGAAGAGGCATCAGTATAGGAGAGGAAAGAGCACAAGGGACTATGGCGGTGGATCATGAGTGTTGTGGTGGTGGAAGAACTACAGGGACCACATGGAGGGGATAAATCAATATTATTCCAAAATTAACGAAGATGGAAGAAAAAATACTAAATCTAAAGGAAAAAGATAATAAGGTTATGTAAGAACAAACACAGAAGCAGCAAAAGGTGTTACTGTTACAGTCATGATTACCTTAGATTCTGCTTTCTAAGTCCTTGCTGCTCAAAATGTGGCCTTACACCAGCAGCATCAATATTACCGGGCGCTGGTTAGAAATGCAAAATCTCTGCCTGTCCCCAGACCAGCTGAAACAGAATCATGAGATTCTGATTTTAACAAGATTCCCAGAGAAAACTCTGCACAGTTTGGAGAACACCCTGTTCTAAAAGACATGCTCTCAGTCCAATCCAGTGGGCCATGCCTGAAGGACACAGTGGAAACTCGACTCTGCTCATCTGTGTAGTGACACTGCTGTTAATAATTATAATAATCCTAGTGATTGTTAACTCAACTGCTTCACAGTCCTGTTTGATACCTTTTCATTCTGTTTGATACCTGCTCATTTTTCTCTACTTGCACCATTTTGGCAGACCACTGAAATTTAACTTTTAGATTTCTTGGTTTATCAACTCAGCAGTAAGCATTCTCCCTCTTGACATGGTTTTCCTGCAGACTACTAGTTCTAAAGTAGCCCCCACCATCTTGTGGACTACTCTCATTAAGCAATCAGTATTTCACTACTTTGTTGTTCAGGCCTTAGTCAACAGGACTTTTCTTCCTTTTTTTTTAAATTTATTTTTATTTTTATAAAGATTTATTTATTTATGCATACAGAACTGGGGTGCAGGCCAGAGGTGCAGGGGGTGGTGAGAGGCTTCACTGGAGACAGTAGGGAGCAGAATAGGCAGATTAAGAAGTATACTGCAGAGGGGAGCAGCGGTCGAGACAGGAGAGGTCTGCTGCACCATGTGGGTCACCACCAGGACCAGGGACCGAATTCACTGAAGAGGCTATGGCTAGCTTGCTGTGCTGCATCTTAACCCATTGCGCCACACAGGGAGGGCCCCAGTGGACTTTTCAAAGGTGTCTATTAAGAAAGTGTGTGTGTGTGTGTGTAGTGAAAAAGCAGCCAAATATACTGAGCTCCAAATGCAATGTGCAGATATTAGTGGGAGAATTTTAAGGGATGGTGGCAATCCTGTACTAGACTTTCCTCTTAAATGCAGGTGCTACATTTGTTGCACAACATTTCTATTAAAAGAACTTACATGATGGGTGCTCCAACATTGAATTTAAAGCAAATCAAGCCACTGGGGCAAAGATATGATTTTTAAATGTTTTATCTTTGGGAACAAGAGCTGTTTCTGAATTTCTTCTCTGTTGAATTGTTTTGTGTGTCTAGCAAAAGGCCACAAGGAAACAAATTCAGTGCAAAGAAATGAGGTACATAATGACCTTGGCTGTTTTTATCATATTTTTGGTAATGTTCTTTCACTCTTCATAAGGTTTCATGGTGAAATAACACCCTTGTCAAAATGTCTCAGCGCTACAATAATAGGTGATGGAGAAATGATGACAGAAAGAAAACAGGTGTTTTTAGCTCACTAAAACAGCATCCAAACAAAGATTTATACTCTTATCTGCTCCACTAACGTATTTTAGAACTGAAGTTCTTGTTCAGAGTAAAAAATGACTGTGGGTAAGGTTCACTTTCTCTAAAGGAAAAAATTTAGCTTTCATATTATTAAAAATAGGTTCACTATTTTAAACCTCTATGATTGCCAATGCTGCTGTTTCAACACTGGTAGACAAAAAAATCTGTGAATGACTGTTCTCTGTTAACATGTACTGAGGAGCTAAGAAATATTTTCTTCCTCCCAATATGGAAACACCTTTCTATCTCTCTCATATATTTATAAAAAGCTATTCATATTAATAATGTTTCATGTCTCTGTCATTTAATTAGAGCTAGGTAATTTCAGGTGATATACTGTCATCAATATTTATTAACTTTTTGTCCCTTTCTCCAATGCAATGATATGTGATTATATTAGGATTACATAAGATTATGACACAAACATACCTGCAAACTCTATATTGCTGTACACTGTTGTTCTTTGCATAAAATTGAAAGCAAAATGTGATGAGAAATTTGAATAAATGCCTTATTCGATGATGATGGTTTCATATATAAGCTGTTCTGGTAAAAGTTGCATTGTGACTACTACTTGGGGCCTGTTATCTTATCGAAGAGAATACTATGGAATTTTCTTTGCAACCAGGTACTCTACATAGAAGTTACTTTCTACTGAAGGAAGCCAGCTTTGCACCCCACAAGTGAGGTTTGCCACAGTTGTCTGATCCTCCCCACCGGAGGAGTCTCCTGGTTCTGTTGCCTGAAACCACACCTTCTAGTAGGGGACTTCTCTGCGTTGGTGAGAAGAGCCACATTTTTCTATGAACAGAACTTCAGGACACTGCTTTGGAGAAGCCATTTCATTTTCGTGTTTAAAAATCTTGCTATGTTTGACTTGTAGAGTACAGAAGTAAATTATGACATGGAATTTTGTGGTTCAATATGGTAATCTCTAGTCACACGTGGCTGTTAAGGATGGTTGATTAATTACAAATGCACACAAAATCTCAGACTTAGTTAAAAATAAAAGACAGTGCAATATATTTCATTAAGAGGTTTTTAAATATGGATTAATAACGTTGAAATGATATTTCAGAACTATAGAGCGACCGAGTCCATTCAAACTGTTAAAACAAAATGCCATAGACAATCAGGGTAAAACTTATTATTACTACAGTCAGCTAGATATGGTAAGGTTAATAAAGTTTAAACATGCAAAAGAACCCAAGTATTATAATTTGGGTAAGTAACAAGCAACAGATAACTATTTCTCACAGTTGTGGAGACTGGGAAGTTCAAGGTCAAGGCAGTAGCAGTTCTGGTGTCTGGGGAGGGCCTCAGTTCTTGGTTCACAGACCCTGGTTTTTCACTGTAACCTCACTGACAGAGGGGGCACGTGAGCTCTCAGGGATATCTTTCATAAGACCGTAGTCCCAGAGTCCTCATGACTTAATTATATCCCAAAGATTCAACAAACAACACATTGGAGTTTAGGTTTCAAGATATGAATACTGAGGGGGCACACACATTCAATCAACAGCATTAAGGTAAATGAAAACTTATTAAAAGTAATTTTTATTATTGATGATGTCCTTTTTAAAAAAAACAAATTCAATTATTTGTTGAAAACAAAATATCAGTTAACAAATATGCAGATTTTTATGGGGAGATAGTTTAATGCCAGACAGACACATTTATTTATTTATTTATTTATTTATTTATTTATTTTATTGTGGTAGAGTTAGCTTACTCTATTGCTATTTTGGAATTATAGGATCGTCCCCTCAGGTTTCCGGTGCAGTCATTTTGGAAAATGGTCTGGACCTCCCTTTAAAAACTAAAAATAGAAACACCAAATGATCCAGCAGTCCCATCTCTGGGCATCTATCAGAACAACATGCAAAGTTACACCTGCACAATGTTTACTAGACCATTATTTATTAGAGTTAAGTTCTGGAAACAACCTAAGTACCCAAGATAGAAACCTGGATAAAGAAGCTGTAGTATAGAGACACGATGGTATACTCTTCGACTACAAGGAAAGATGAAATCCTGCCTTTTGCACCAAAATAGAAGGACCTAGAGAGAATTATCCTAAATGAAGTTAGCCAGAAAGATAACATTGGATGATTTCTCATATAAACAAATATATATGAGAAATATAAACAAAGTGGATGAACTGACAAAGCATAATAAAAATAAAGCAGCACACATTGATAACCAAACTGAGGTCACCAGAGGTGAAGAGCATTTGTAACGTGAGCTCACCTGGCTGCAACCTCCATGAAGATGTCACTGGGCTTTTTTCTTGTTTTTTTTTTTTTTCTTTTTCTGGTACTAAATAAATACTGGTTGAATGAGTGGAGAGATTGCACCTAACTAGGAGTTCTCTTAATGCTACTTTACTCACCACGACATGGTTTCCCTCCTGGCAATCTTTTCATGGAAAAAGGAAGATACAGCTTGGGCTGAGCAATTCTGCTGACACCCATCCCTGCTTAGATGGCAGCTCAAGAGCCAGGCTTATTGTCTAGCATTATTCACCCCATTTCTTCCTTCTCTTCCCTACCCTCATCCCCCAAGAAGTCTCATCTCACTCAGGAGTTTCGTCTTTCTGATAATTGTTTACTGATTTAGTTTTCTTGGTTTTTATTAGGCATTTATATGCTCTGCCTGCTATTCTTTATCCTTTATTTCTTATGTGGAGATTATTCTGAGTTGATCAATAAAAATTTAAATGCCTTGATCTCTCTCCTGAATGTTCAGAGAGTTTAGAGTATATATTCTGTTTGGACTTCTCTGCCATGACAGTTTATTGTTTCTCTTTTGGGAATGTTTTGTAGTTTGGCTTTTTTTTTTTAATGTCAGAGGCCAAAGTCTAATGATAAAATATTGCTCCTGATGTGTTTTTTGAAGCAAAGATTATAAACAATATCATTTTCTATTCTTACATGTCTGGAGGTCAGAAGTCTGAAAATCATTTCTACAGGTCTGAACTCTAGGTGTTAGCCAGACCACGCTCCTTCTGAAAGCCCCAGGAAATGACTCCCTTGCCTTTTGCACCTTTCTGTGGGTAGCCTCACTCCTCAGTGGGTTGCCTCCCCAGAGCCAGGAGTGCTTCTTCTTGCTTCGGATGTCACATTGCTGCCTTCTGTGTCTTCGCTGCTTCCTCTCAGAAGAACACTTGTGATTACATTTAGAGCCCATCTGGATAAACCAGATTAAATCTCCCTATTTTAAGATCCTTAACTTAATCACACCTGCAAAGTCCCTTTTGCCATATAAGGCAACATTTAGTTTCCAGAGATGAGGATCTAGATATTGTTGAGGACCATGATTCAACTTACTGCAGTAAGAAAACCAGCAAAAATGGGGAGGGTGTATAATGGACATTGGTGGAAAACTGTGCTGCTGGGTAGGTGTGGGGGTGGCATGCCTCTGAGGAGGTGTAGACCTATACCCCTGAATCACGTACGTATTGTGAACCAATGTCACTTCAGTTAAAAAAAAAATATATATATATATGTATGTAAGTTTGCATATATATTTACTTATATATTTACTTCTATTCTATTAAGAGTTCATTAAGAAAAGCCTAAAAAAAGCATAAATCAGAGTTTTTTGCTTTATATGATAAAGAATTTTATATAGGCAAAAGATTAATTATATGACATAATAAATAAATCAAAGTACATAGAGTATATATATTCCAGAGAACTAGTGGTGCATTTCTGTGGTTTGTGGGTGATTTTTATTTGCTTCTTAGTTTTTCTCATCAGTATTTCCTAAAATTGCTATAGTATGTAGTTTATTGATGTTGAGAAAAACAAATAAAATTTACTTTTCAAAGCTTAGTTAAAAGTTAATCTTTTTAGGACCCTCCCTGGTAGTGCAGTGTATTAAAGCACAGCACTGCAAGCTAGCTGCAGTGCTTCAGTGCAAGTTTGATGCCTGCCTGGGAGCTGACCCACATGGCATAGCAGACCTCTTCTGACCAGCCCTGTGCTCTCCTCAGCAGTGTACTTGGTCAACCTGCCTGTTCTGCACCCTGTTCTGTCTCTGGCGAATCCTCTCACTCCCCACACGACTGGCCTGTACCCCAGTTCTGTGTGAATAAATAAATAAATCTTAAAAAAATCTCTTTAAAATATGATCTGAAGAACAGAATGAACTTTATGTTGGGAGAACATAAGTATTTATGGAATACCATTTTAAATATTAAATGTAATTATAATACTTATCAAAAGCAGGTTTTTTTTCTTTTACCTATTTAACTAGAAGAACACTTTAGAAGAGAGAGGTATCTGGGATCATTTTTTTATTTTCCAGGTTTTTTATTTTTTTGAGAAAAATAATTTTAACATCAGAAAATAATTATTTTTTTTCTTTCCGGTATTCAGAACTCTTTTCTCTTTTTTTTTCCTGAACTTATTGGATTAGCAAGAAATACCAGAATAATTTTGAGTGATAGTAGTAATACTAGGAAGATTTATCATATTCTTCTATTTAATGAGGTTTCTTATATTTCATCGTAATTTCTGAAGTTGTATTATTAATATTACAAATATTACCATATTAAAAAATTTAAGTTTATGAAGAATCTTCTTTAAAACTCAGAAATAGATAACAATTGTTTTTTTTTTAGATTTATGTATTTGTGCATACAGAACTGGGGTACAGGCCAGAAGCTCAGGGGCTGTGAGAGACTTCACCAAAGACAGAGTGGGGACAGAACAGGCAGATCGACGAAGTACACTGCTGAGGGGAGCAGTGGGCGGGTCAGGAGAGGTCTGCCACGCCATGTGGTCACCTCCGGGGCAGGCGGGAATCGAACTCATGCGGAAGCAGCTTTAGATTCTCAGTGCTGTGCTTTAACCTGCTGCGCCACCAGGGAGGGCCAATTTTATGCAGATTTTTCACCATGTATCATCTATAGCCATATATCAGCTGATATTATGGTTGTTATTTTTTCCTCTCCTGACCTATTGATAGAATAAATTACCTTAGTAGATTTCCTAGGTTAAATCTTACTTGAATGAGAATCATTATTCTTTTTATATAATACTATATTTGTCTTGTATGGAAGCTTAGAATTTTTACATCTATTCCATAATTCCCCCCACCCCCCACAGGCCCCGTTTTGGTGAGTTTATTTTATTTATGTCCCCATATTTACCTTATCTTCAAACATTATTAGAGACTTAAATTATTTTGGAAGAATTTGTACTTCACCCCATATGTGACTGTGATTTTCAGAAGAGTAAATTTTGGACAATTCTATGATTCTATTATTTTTTCATCCATTGACATTTTTTATATTTTCTTGGATCAATCGAAAGAATTTGCCTTTTCTTAAAATTGTCCCATTTCTGGGGATAAAAATAATAATGAACAACTATATACCAGAGACATTTTATGGGGGTGAGGTGGGGAATGGGATCAAAAATGGGGGAAGGAGGAAGTGCATGGGACAGTGGTGATGGCACATGGGTGAATTGGTGATGGGAAGTCTACAGAGATTACAACTGAGATGGAAAAAGGCACAAAATAATGTGAAAACAAACGATTATGATATAAAAATATGTATAAAATATTTTTTAAAATTTACACACAAAAAATAAAAAAAAATGGGTCTGTGCATCATCAAATTAATTATGGAAGCTGTGCAGTGATATAAGGATATACTAATGAATTAATTGAAAAAGGAATGCACAATTATACTGGGCCTTTCACTGAAAAAACAAAAATTGTCCCATTTCTTTCACCTTTTCAATCTTTTAACAGAGAGAAAATTTTTATTTATTGCAAATGTCTCTCCATCATTCCTCCCATTTCATAGGGGCAGGTCTGCTCCAGTGTGGTGGTTATCTGCTACGGAAGGACAACTGCCAGTTTGGGCCACTGCTCTTAAGTTGGCCACTGCATGTCCCCATGAAAACCTGCTGGGCCCCTTCCTGTTGCTTCTGTCTTCAGCCCCATCCTGTCAACCTCTGCTTTCCTTACACAGATCTTACTCTTATTGATTTGTCCCACCTCTATAGTTAGGGGCTCTTGGAAAGACCTGCTGCTTAGTTTTCTTGTAGATGTTGTCAACAGGTGTTGACTTGATGTTTAGTTACCTGTTTTCAAGTGCACATTTGGAAATACACAGAGAAACTCCTGCCGTGGTCCTATCTGTCTTCCCAGAAGTCTCTTTTTCTTTCTTAATTAGGTTAGAAGGTTGTTTATGTTGTTGCTGTATTCAGAGATCAGTTCTTGGGTTTATTTATGAATTCTGAGGAAATGACTAATCTTTTTTAACTCTTTTACTTTTCTTATGTTTTCTTGTGTTTGTTCCTCTCTTATATTTTCAAAGTTATCCTGTGTGAAAAGTTTTCATCTTTTAAATACTTGTTAAATACGAAAATTTTTTTCCTGAGAATTATTTCAATATTTCATAAAATTTTTACATATAGTTTTCTCATCTTTATTTTAAAAAAATATGCTATTAACAGTTGCTTTGAATGGTTTTTAAATTTCAAAGGGATGGCTTTTCTTTAAACTTACTCATTTATTATTTTTGTGAATTTATAGTTTCAGTCATTTATATTTGACAATAGAGCTTGTTAAACTTTGAACTGCTCCACAGACTTGGCCTGACTTGCATGACAGGGGAGGTCTTTCTGGTGAAAAAGCTTTTAATTCCTTTGCCATGGATTTTGCAGTGAAATGATCACTGGTTCAGTCCTAAGGAGTAAGCTGCCCAGGATGGTCAGGCCCTGGCACTGGGGTAGATTTCCATTGACACCCGGGGTCTGGAACCTGAGGGCTGTTTCTCAGAGGCTACACAGTCGGTCTAGTGAGGGGAGCCCTCAGGTGCTTACCAAGTGCAATAAAATGTCCTGGGTGCCCCAATGGAAGACTTTGCAGGGTGAGTGGGTCACAGAAAGAAGGCCTGTTCCTCCTGAGGTGGCCAAGAAAGGAAAAACTCCCAAGTCCATAATCAGTGACTCCTCTCTGCTGCAGCTCTGTCACGTGCTTCTACAGAGGGGAGCAGACAGCTTGTCTTTGTGCCTTAGTTTATGGCGTATAAGCATCTTTCAAATCCATTTTCTCATTTGAATGATAGAATGGCCCCTTCATAGACAGAGACTCAGAATTACAAGGTAAGGAATGTGCTGAGAGGCAGCAGCAAAAACATTGGCAGAGATGATACTGAAGGGTGAGACTTCTGAATGACTGCCTTATCTTCTGGGTCACTTTAAGGATCAATTCTGCCCCCCAATCATTCGTTCATTTATTCATTCATTCATTCTTCCTCCCATATTCCAGGGACTACTTTGACTTTGAGGATACCAACCTTCTTGTGTCCCAAGGACCCCAATTTTGTGGTCAAAGCCCTCATCATTCTAAGGGTTCCACAGCATGAGGAAGCATGGGGTCTAATGCAGGTGGGGCAGCGGAGCAGAGAGTATTCAGGTCAGAGACAGAGCTGGGCTGACAACACTCAGGCTTAGTCTGTTGCCTTGGCTCCTGTAATCACTGGGAGGAAGCGCCTTTCCTCCTGGAAGCCTGGTAGAGTTCTGAGCTCCCTCAGATTCACCCCACCCCAAAAAGGGACAGATCCTGCCCACCACGTCCTGGGCTCGCCTGTAGGTGTTGCCCTCTTCCCAGTGCCCTCTTGCTGCCCCTCATAGCTATCCTGCTGAATACACCGTGCCTTCAGGCTGCTAGGTCTGTAAGTAAGTGGGTAAGTACCTAGGGCAAGGTACTTACCCACTCTAGACCTTCACTTCCTCACCTGTGAGATGGGGGGCTATTAGTTTTTGGAACTAGTGAGATATAGCACATAAAAGACTTAGCTTAGAAGTTGGCACAGAGGTATCCACAAACTGAAGATTAAAATAATGATTAGTCCTAAGAGCTGCCTGAAACACTTTAAAATGCATGTCCCTGGCCTACTCATACATTCTGACTTAGTTACATGAATGATTACAATTAGCAGGATCTTACTCTGCATTCTCTGCATCCTAAGGACTTTTTTTTTCTTTTTTAAATATTTATTTATTTATTCATACAGAACTGGGGTATAGGCCAGAGGTGCAGGGGCGGTGAGAGGATTTACCAGAGACAGAGTGGGGAGCAGAACAGGCAGATCGACGAAGTACACTGCTGAGGGGAACAGTGGACGACACAGGAGAGGTCTGCTGTGCCATGTGGGTCAGCTCTGGGCTGGAGATTGAACTTTCACTGAAGCAGCTGCAGATAGCTTGCTATGCTGCACTTTAACCTGTTGGGCCACCAGGGAGGGCCCCTAGGACTTTTTATGAGATATCATTCTGGCTTCACAACAGTGATCAGTTACCGATGTGATGTTCCGCTTACCTGGCAGGAAATCGAGTCTACACTGTAGGAGGCAGTTCTCTGAGTGCACATAGCTGCTATATTCAAGTCAGGATTTGAAAGCAGTTAGTCAAACTTCTGGGCCTATGTGCTGGCAGCTGCTCCGCCTCCACCCCCTAAACCACCCAACCTTCCCAATACCATTACTACTTATGAGGCGTTTGATTGGGGAACATGGTCACTCTTTAAGAAAGACTGTGAAGGCTGTTAGTGTTAGTCCATTTTCCCCAGCCTCAGCCTCTAACTTCTCCCATAGTGCATGGGGAGCTGGATTTCTGGGACCCACCTTCTGCTGTTGCCTCATGTGGGATAAGCATTTGCTCTCATGCCTACTTGTCCACAGTTCATGCAGAGGCTTATGGGAGTAGGACAATGGGAGAACTCTACTCCCAGAGCCTGTACATGGCTTTTCTTTCTACCTGCTTTCCTGTGTTTCCACTTCATTTTGGGAATCCCTTCTTATCACCTCTTGCCCTGCTATTTCCCTCTGAAGTCAGTTCCTTTCTGTTTACCTGTTATTTACCTGGTCCACCTGAGGGAGGAAGACAGGATGGGGGGGCTGACTATTCAAGTTCTTGCCAGGACTCCTTCCTACAGGGGCGATTGCTATGAAAATGTTATTTGTGGATTCATTTCCTTAGAACATTCGGTATCCTGGCCCTGGGAGGGAATAGAAGCAGGCTCCTGGGTTTCTTTTGAAACTTGAATTTACACACAACAATTGAGAGAGGTTGTGACATAATCTCTGATTGGTCACCTCTCTTCCTCATGTGACCCTATCAGTGACCTCTGATTGCCTAGGACCAGAGTCCAAAAGTCCTAATGGGTTCCCAGAGACTTATTGGATATGGCCCTACTTCTCTCTCCAGACTCTGTTCATTTTCTGCTTTTCACAGTCCTGTGGCCACACCATCCCTCTTTCTGGTCCTTGGATGTGCTGGGCTCCTTCCTAGCCCAGGGTCTGTGTGTGCTGTCCCCTGTGGCCAACCAGCTCACTTCTACTTTGGATATTAGCGTAAATACCACGCAGGATGGCCTTTCTTGACCCCCCAGAATACGTGACGTTCCCCTATTACACCGCCCATGTTTTTGTTCACTTTGTTGTTTCAATAATTATTTGACACCCGACATCCCTCATCAAATAGTTCCAGGCTCTTGTGGCCAACATTTGTCTTGCAGAGCTCTGTGTTGTAACGTTTAACATGGTGCCTCCTACGCAGTGCGTGAGTCATGGGAAGGTCAGGGGGCCTGAAACCTCTTCAGTGGTCACAGAGAGGGACTGAGGGGTGTCTGGGAACCATGTGATGTTGTGGTGCTGCTGGAAGGCTTGCTTCTAGGGATCTTTGGTGAGTTCCTCAAAAAGAGCTGGGCAGACTGTGGCAAGCAGGGCAGGGGAAAACCTGGGCGCTAGGAAGCCAGGCCCCTTCCAGGAATGTATTTCTGGTAAGTTGGTATCAGAACAGCATTGGTTATCTGAAAAAAGAGAGACTTATTTCCCAGTAGAAGCACTAGGTACACTCGTAAGACCATGATGGGCAGAGCTGGAAGGATCCTTCATGATGTTTGATTTCCACAGATACAGAGCCTAAAACTCAAGAGCGGGAAAGCAGCTTGTTCCAGAGCACACAGCTCGCTGTGTAGCTCGACTAGGTCGCCTGGCTTCCAGACCAATTGTTATTTCATTATAACGTACTGCACCTTGATTTGGGGCCACTGTTGGAGGTGAAAAGACATCATTAGAAAATGAATGTTTCCTGAAATATCACCTGCAATTTATTGCACTCAGAATTTCACACTGATAAATAACCTCTTTCTCATTAACATGCAGGCTCTCTACAATTAGCACTCTCATTTGCACTATGTAAACAGCTTCTAACTGTGCCTTTTACCTCTTTGTTCAAACAAAGATTTCTGTTAGCAAAGAAACAAGAAGGAAATTAGTAGCAGGTGAGAGCTTATTTTTAATTATATTGAGATTGACTGTTGTTCTCCAAATCTTCTCTAATTCCCCCAAGATATTTATTTGCAGACCAGAGTTTTCAATCTATTAAAGCAGCAGCCATTTCTGATCTTTATTTACTAAATGAGAACACAAATGGCAGCAGTAGATTTCTGGCTTGCTGCCAAGGGAGGCAGCATGGGGGGATGCTACATCAAGCTTTTATTTTTTAATTGTATTTTTTTTTTAAGGCAATGCCGGTTTACAGCACTGTTTATGATTTAGGGGCATAGGTTCATACCTCTTCAGAAGTATGTTACCAAACCACACCCACCACCAAAGCACCCATGATTGTCCTCCATGAGAGTATTGGGTCTTCACCCCTAGTTCCTCCCACTCTCATCTCCCCCCTCTGGTAAACTCAGTTCTGCAGTCAGACTTTTAGGGTTTTTTTTGGTGTAGTTTTGTCTGTTCCTTTGTTTTGCTTCTTTATATCCCACACATGAAATCATCTGGCGTTTGCCTTTCTCCTTGGTCTTATTTTGCCTTAGCACAATCCTCTCCAGTCCCTAAATTCCATGTCATCACAAATGACAGGAATCAAGCATTGATCCGGGAAGCCTAGCAGTCAAAGAGAAGTCTTAAGTACAAAAGTGTTGAAGAGTACCTTTTGGCCTGGAAGGGGCCTAGAGTCCCCAAATCAAAGTTTTCTTCGTGCTAACTGCTGGTTCTGTTACCTGAAGTCAAATTTAAGTTTATCAGCCAAAGGATAGTATGTTTTCCAAAGTGATTGGCTTGGAGCATTTTATGATCAGACAAAGTGATTGGCTTAGAGCATTTTATGATCAGATGAAGTGATTGGCTTAGAGCATTTTATGATCAGATGAAGTGATTGGCTTAGAGCATTTTATGATCAGAACATTTCAAAGATTATCTATTGGAACTTCTCAACAAGGGCAAGAATCCCTTTTGAGACTTGGGGTGACTGAAGTTATAGGAACCACCATATCACTGGTCATGGCCTCCACTCTCATATTTGTCATACTTGAATTAACACCTTGAGCACATTTTACCCTTTGGAAAATCCACCCAGAAAGAAACTATTCACTCTTTTGCATGTTAATCCTATGTTGCTATATACATCCAAAGGTGGAGCATGATCCCTTGAGCCTTTCTCAGTCTATGTGCCAATATTTTTAATGGTTTTCTAGGCCCCTTATTACTCTTGTGGGTTTTCTTCAGATACTATAGGTGATGAGTACTTTATAGTGAGCGGTCAGGGGTTGAATGCAGTGATCTAAGAATGATCTGATCAGTTCAAAGTAAACACAGACACGCAGATGTTCCATAGCCATCCTCCCAATTGCAGACAGCAAACACCCTGTTCACTAGTCTCTTGGGAGTTTTCATCTGTGTAAGGAGCACATTAGAAGACTCTAGATTTCTTTTTGAAATCTACTGTCTTTTCCTAGGAACAAGAAAGTTCTCTTTGATGTAGAGTCTTATCACATTTGAGTATATTTTATTTAGCATTTCTAAGCTATTTCTATTGGTTGTTAAATAAATTGTATCTTATAAAACATTTTATTTTACTAAGACTGGACTATGGTGATGGCACAGGGGTGATTTGGTGATGGAAAGACCATGGGGATGACAACTGAGATGGAAAAATGCACAAAATGATGTAAAAATAAACGATTATACTATTAAAAAAAAACATTTTATCTTACTAAGAATGTTCACAATAGCCTCAGAGACAGGCAAGGTCAAGATTGTTACTCCATTTCACAAAAGAGGGAACTAACTAAGAGTTGTAATGACAGTGCTATCTAAAGTTGGAGTTGGAGTTCCAGTACTTGTCTGAAGGTCCAGACTTGTTTTTATTACATCATAGCTGACTCTTCTTAGCTGACAATTAATTGTCTTGAGAGGGAACAACTAAGCTGCTGGTGAAACTGGACAAGGTCCTGGTTTTGCTACTCTGTCAAGGTCAGAGTTCTTTATCTTGTCATGTCTTGTCAGCAGGTTGAAGGGGACCCATCATCAACTTGGAACTATAAAGATGCAAGACTGATCCATACTCATGGACTGACTAGAGAAGGAAAAATTAAGCTAATGCTTACATTGGACTTATTTATATTGCACTAATTTGTAATTTATACTCTGATTACTTCCAGGTGACCTAATTTGTAGTTACATTTTGATCAAGTAATTAAAGTTTGTATTGTTTTTATGAGAGAAACTTGATAATGTCAGAAGGGATTCTAAATCCCGCCAGGGATTTAGAGATATAGGTTCATACCTCTTCAGATGTATATTGTGGCACCCACCAAGGCACCCCTACATTTACATGAGAACATGTAAAGCATTACCTAGTAACAGAAAGAGAAATAACTGTACCTAGAAATCTAAGCTAGCAAGATTTACTAGCAGTTTTCAATTTCCTGGTGTCCAAGGCCAGAATGGAAACAAAAGGCTAGCTCCCCTTTTCTTATAAAAGGAAGTAAACAGTTAGTAAGAAGTGACACCCACACCAACTGAAATTCCTCACTTTCATCATTATGTAAACAACTCTGAACAGTGTCAGGATCCACGAATTCACAGTTGAGGAACAGTTGGAGAGCCATGCAGGAGGACTGGGGTGTGTTTTGAGAATCACACTTTGCTCCAAATTGTTTCTGGTGATCAGTCAATGTAGGGAGTTTCCCTAATTACAACAAATTAGGAAAATACTACCTTGCAATGATTATTAAAAATGTAAATTTCAGGCTCTGCCCCAGAGATCCATGTGCTAGAGATTCTTACCTCTTTCCTGGGCTTTTGCTTACCTAATAATTGATAGGTAATAACTGGGTCTCTCTCATGAGGTGTGGATGGAGGGTGTTCTTTATAGGGCCACGAAGACAGAAGCAATGATGTCATCTGGAAGTTGGGGTTCTAGATTTGTGATCTCACCAAGACATTCCCTTTCAAGGGCCAAGCAGGACTTCCTAGCAGCATGGGCCCAGATAGGCGGGGGTTTTGGGTTCTGATCAGTTGCTCAAGTCATTATTTTTTTTTATAAAGATGTATGCATTTATTTATTTATGCATACAGAACTGGGGTACAGGCCAGAGGTTCAGGGGCGGTGAGAGGATTCACCAGAGACAGAGCGTGGAGCGGAACAGGCAGACTGACCAAATACACTGCTGAGGGGAGCAGCGGGGTGGGGGTGGGGGTCAGGAAGGTTCTCCTGTACCATGTGGGTCACCTCCAGGCGGGGGATCAAATTCCCACTGAAGCGGCTGTGGTGAGTTTGTAGTGCTGCGTCCTAACCTTGCTGCAGTGTTGTGCTACCAGGGAGGGCCCATTGCTGAAGTCATTATTTGTAACCCACAAGGCAAAAGAGAAACTTCTATACAGGAAGATTTTGGAGGAGGGTCTTGTTAGTCATTTGCTTGTTGACAAATGAAGCCTGACTTGCCACCTATGCAATGTTTATTCTGCACAATGCTGCAGTCATGTGGTTCTCTGTAAAATTCAGTGCCCCTCCGCATAACTTGATAAATTTGCCTGTTAGGGTTATTTAACTTTGTGCATATGAATTCTTCAGAGTTTCCACACTTTAGAATTAATGTCATTCTTAGACATGATAGATGTGAATCTAGTGACTCCTCTGAAGCTTCACTAGGGTACCATTTTATTGTTTGCTGTCTCAAAAGCTTAAATCTCTTCTGTCTTCAATTCATAGGATAAAAACATGTGAAATCCCGGGGATTTATATAGGCAGATTTGGCAGCTCTTTCAATTTCTACTTGGACTGTCAGATATAAATCAACGTTATGGCACTCTTTCCAAGAATGTGTTAGAATGTACATGTGTTTGGGGGAGCAGACATGGTATTTCTATTATAATTTTGTTTGTTAGGTGTGATCTGAATTGTTTGGTTTTGTTTTGTAACATTTACAATTTGTGGTTATTTAATTAGTTCTCCTTCATTATCCCTACTGAGCGACTGGTGGTTTTTTCTTTGCTCTATACATTTATTCTGCCCCAAATACCAACCCTTCCTGCTCATCCATTAAGACCTAACTCTGGAACAACTCTCTTGGTAAAATCTTTTTGAATATCTCTGCTCTGTATGGATTTTTCCTTAGAGTTCTTAAAACTTGTCACTAAGACTATATCCTTAACATTTTACTTACATTTCCTGGTTATTAACCATTTCTACCATCCAAGCCAACACTATTTTTTTAATTAAAATTTTATTGATTCACCTATTATTTACAATATAGTATAAATTTCAGGGGGTACATTTTCTCCACTATGTGTAAAAGAACCTCATCTCACCCATCACCGAAGTTCTAGTTCTCACTAATCAGTCTTCATATGCTGTGTTCATTCCCTCCTTTCCTGTCCCTCTGATACCACCGATAACCACCTTTTTTTTTTTTCAAGAATCTAATAGTTATTTTTGTTGTGATTTGTTAGTTAGTTTGTTTTGTTTATATGGCACATATGCAAGAAACCATCTGGCAATTGTCTTTCACTTTCTCACTTAATTTGCTTAGTGCAGTTACCTTACACCCCATTCATATTGTCAGAAAGGACAATATTTCATTTTTTTAAGTGGCTGAGTAGTATTCCATTGAGCATCTGTACCACCACTTCTTATCCAACCCTCTCTTGATGGGCATTTAAGTTGTTCACAATGTCATGGCTGTGAAAAATGGAATGTAAGAATCCCAGTATCTCTTTGAATTACTGTTTCCATGTTCTTCAGATAAATACCCAGGAGTGGTATTGCTGGGTCATATGGGATTTTTCACTTTTAGTTTTTTACAGAACTTCCATATCATTTCTCATCGAGGTTGCACCAATTTCCATGCCACCAAAAGTCAATGAGAATTCCCTTCTCTCCACATCGTCACCAACTCATGTTTTTTCTAATCTTTTTGATAGGAGCCATTCTCACAGGTATAAAGTCATATCTCATTGTGGTTTTTATCTTCAACTGCTCGCTTAGCCAACCCTTTCATAGATCTCATTATTTTCTCAGTTAGGTTTTAGCTCATTGAGGACAGAGTAGTCCACATTCTATATGTATATTTTTACACCACTTTCTCCCCAACTGTGTATGTGATCAGAGCTAAGATCATACAGATATGTTTTGTTCAGTCTGCTATAGACAAAAGGTGCCATGCACTGGATGATTTAAATAGCAGACATTGACTTCTCACATTTCCACAGGCTGGGAAGTCTAAGGTCAAGGTGCTGATTCCTCGTGAGATCTTGCTTCATGCTTTACAATGGCCATCTTTTTTAGGTCTCCTCACAAGGAAGAAACCAGAGAAAAGAAGCCAAGTTCCCCCATTTCTGCTCTTAGAAGGGCCTGAATCCATCACTGGGAGTCTACCCTCACTGCTTAATTACCTCCCAAATGCCCTGTCTCTAAACACCACCCTACTGAGAGCTAAATTTTCTTTATATGACTGTGGGATGATTGTTGACCCCCTTCTATTTGCAAAATCAACTTGAGCAACAAGGACTGTTTGATGATAAACTGAATGAAGGCAAGGACCATGTAGACTCTTATTTATTGCTACATCTTCAGCATATGTCTTCGGCAACTTGCAACAGTTGCTGAATTAATGTGTTGAGTGACTTCTTTTAGCTAAATCCAACCTCATCTGAATACATCTCACATGAATCTTATGTGTAGAAATGGAAAAGAAGTATTTATTTCTGGTGGGATATTTATTTCTGGCAAGGTAGGAGCTTCTGAAGTTTAAGATGAGCTTGGACTTGTTCTTTTCTTGCCACTTTCTAAGCTCATCATTCCCTGTTGCATTCCAAAAGTGAACAAAATAAAAGATGCAAAGGGGAAGCTCTGATTCTGTGACATTATAGGGATAGTACTTCTTCCTTGAAGAAACCCCCAATGAAGTCATGATTTTTTTTAGCTATTTAACCATTTGGACTTTCCTGCACCAGAAAGAAATGTAAATTCTTTTATATTCTCCATTATCAAGGGTCTACCATGAAAAAATTCCATCTATCTAGATTTAATTTACCAGACAAGGTATGATCAAATCTCTGATAAGATGTCCTAAATGTGGAGAAAAGATTTTAAAGCAATGGGAACAAAGAAAAGTCATTATGTAAACATCTCGCCTTTCAACTCTGGGGGAGAAAAAAGCAGGAACAGACTTTAAAATCTTCCACTCGTAAGTTTTCATATTAGACATGCAAGTTTAGTAAAAGGATATATGGGAATGTCCCTTCGTCCACCACTCAGTTACCCACCCAAACTTCCATTTCTTCAGTACACATTTCCCATGTAGTCACAAGCAGTTCGAGAGAACTGCACAGTTCTGGTGGCCCTTCTCTGTTTGGCTCATTTTACTTCCCCTAAAAATAGGTTTGCTTGTGTCAGCTTGTCAAGACTCCCCAGTCAGGAGTTCATCCTTATGGGTCCTGCTCATGTAAGATGCTCAGCCCAGGCATCAACTTTAATACCAATTCACAGTTGTAAGAGTTGCCCTATTTACTTTTCTAAGCAGTTTTGCTTCTCTAACAAGTGTACTGCCAGAGAATAGCAAGAGAAATTAGGAAAGTTAGTTGGGGTTTCTTCCCCCAGAACAAATTTGGGAGCTACTGGAGGTGTTCAGGCTTGTGCTTCCATCCACCCAGTTCAGGACCCACCCAAGACGTTTAGGGGCCAAAGTGACCGGTCAGACTGAGGATGACAGGGGACAGGTCAGGAGGAATGGTGACTGGTGTGCAAGAAGGACACAGAGTAGACTTCAGGCAGGACTTTTGGACGAACGCCTAGGAAGGAATGGGTTTCAGAAGAGACGACCAGAAACTAGGAGAGGCTGTTTTCTTCTTTTTACTCATGAGCAATCCCATTTCTCTGTTCCCACCCTTTTAGGGGTGATTCATAGATAATTTTACTCCAGGTTAAGAGACTGGGCTCATTTATTAGATGTTCTTTTTATGTCTACTGATGTGCCACTGACTAGTCTTTATGAGGATTTAAGCTAGTTGAATTAGTGACCAGACTGAGTGAACTTCATACTCTGTGAAATCCCGTTAAAAGCCCTCTTTGCTGTGGAGTCTCAGAAAGCCATCATGGGACGGCGGTGTTCGAGGGACTCCATGATACTTCCGAGGCGTTCTGAGAACCACTAGGTAGAGGATGCAGGGGGAAGATTTGGACTCCATGTGGGGATTACTTCTATTTGAATTTGTTCTCAGATGCCTTCCCTTCCTCAAGGAACAGTGAGTTTCCCATTCCTAGAAGTGTTTGCGCAAGTCTAGTGGCCATTCATTAGGGGTATAGGAGAAGAAATTCTCTTTAAAAAGTCACAATGGGCCCTCCCTGGTGGTGCAGCGGGTTAGGACGCAGCACTGCAAGCTGGCTGCAGCTGCTTCAGACTGAGTTCAATCCCCGGTCCCAGAGCTGACCCGATGGCATGGCAGACCTCTCCTGACCTGCCCATTGCACCCCTCATCAGTGTACTTCGTCAGTCGGCCTGTTCTGCTCCCAGCTCTGTCTCTGGTGAAGTCTCTCACCACCCATGCAACTTTGACTTGTACCCCAGTTCTGTATGCACAAATAAATAAATAAATCTTTAAAAAAATAGAAAGCATTTATTAAAAAAAAAGTAACAATGTAAAAGATGGAAGTTTGGTCACTACAGTAAAGGCCTAAGAAACAGTAATGGGATAAGTAATGGGACAAGAGCAGGGATAGGCCTTTCTTTTTTGAAGCTTCAGTTCCCTTCCTTTCCAAGTGAGAAGGCTGGGCCAGCTGCCCTCAGATTCAGGAGGATTCCGCCATCCTGTGCTAAAACTTACAGTGTAGGTAACTTGCCATTCAGTTTTGAGGTGACATGGCACAGCCAGGTGGTGTCAGGTCCTGTGACTACCTCAACTCTTGTCCTTAGACATAGCAGTAGGAGAAAGTTCAGCTTTGGTTTTCATGACCTCCTGGAGCCTGCATCAAAGACTCTGGAGATTGTTCTTGGCCACTTCACATCCTATCTTGTCTGTGAACACCAGAGACCTCAGCCAAGCCCCAAGAGACATTGCTTGGCACAAGGGAAATGAAGGCTTTTGAAGAGAAGTTGGGGACCAGCTCTGTCCTAAGAGTGCTGGGACTTCAACTCTGATCATTTGACATATTCTTAAATTGAAATTTATGGGAACTGCCTTATTCCGTTTCAGACTTAAGAGGGAGGAATGAATGAAAGAGAAAGCCCGTGTTCCCATCACCACACCTAGAGAACAACTGTGTTATCGCTGTGTTATCAGTGCTCAGCTAGCACTTGCTCAAGGAAGGGTCTCTGTTAACATGTTGGTGCATTTCCTTCCAGTGTTTTTTCTTTATGAAATATAGATGGGGGGAGGGGAAATATATTTTGTTCCCTGATGACATCCTAAACATTTTCCCGTCATTAAAAAAAAACTTTGTGTTTTGGAATGATGCTGGGATGTGGAGAAAGATACCAAGCTTCACCTGAGTCCTTAATGAGAAGGCCCCATGATCTTGGGTGTGGCTAAGGGAAGGCTGTAGTGCTGGCCTCCCTCACATGTGTTGCTGCGAAAAGAAACCGTAACAGCTGCTTTGTGACTACAACAGCTTACAAAGAGCAGATGGTTTACAAAATCCTGAAGTCTACTTAGGAAGATCCCTGCCAGAGACCAGGAGACTAAATAATTCTCACTTTCTGAAATGATTCTCTCCTGGTTAGCTTCACAGAGGGGTTTATAGGCACCAGAAACTCAGTGTAGCCAAAACTTCCTTCTCTCCCTGCCTTATGCAGATCATTTAAAATCATCACCGTTCCCTTAGTGATTCAAGCTCCAAATTTTGGGTTCCTCTTAGACTGCCTCTCTCCCTCCACATTGGAGAAATCCTGCCAGTGCTGTCTTTGGAAACTCTGAAGCCTCTTGGGGCCATTGTCCTTCACCATGACCCTGTCCTCTGACCCTCAGTGTCCCTCTGGAACCCTACTGCAGCACGTCCTGAAAGGGTGAGAACTTCTTACTGGTTCACCTCTTACTGAGCACTCTCTTCTTCCACTCATTTTCCTCGGACTCTTCCTGGTGGTGCAACAGGTTAAAGTAAGTACTACGAAGCTAGCTGCCGCTGCTTCAGCACAAGTTCGATCGCAGGGAGGTGACTCACATGGCACAGCAGACCTTTCCTGTCTCACCTGCTGCTCCCCTCAGCAGTGTACTTCATCAATCTGCCTGTTCTGCTTCTCACTCTGTGTCTGGTGAATCCTCTCACTGCCTCTGCACCTCTGCCCTGTACCCCAGTCCTGGTCTGAATAAAGTAAATAAATTAAAAAAAACACCTCATTTTCCTCACCTTTGAGTGGGGCTTGCCTCTGTTTCATTGAATTGCTATGAGGATTAAATGAATGAAAATAGTTAAAATTCTTAGAACAACACCCAATGCATCAAAAGTGCTAGATAGGTGTTTGTTACGTATGAGACTTGGTTTCCACACTTGTAAGTTGGGAATAATATTACCCACTTTTTACCTAGGGGCATTTTGTAAATAAAATTATTTAAGATTGCCTGTGTGAAAGCACCTACAACCTCCAGTACAGCGTCGGTGTTTGATTCTCTCCATTATTGGACTTCAACTGATTGGTAGAATTCACTTCTAGCACTCAGGAGCTTCTGTTATTCCTTTGTTTATAGTGTCATTACAGTACCAATTGCTAATTTCAATTTTATAATAAGGTTAAAATGGCGTGTATATTTGTGTGTGTTCTCTCTCTTCTAGTATACCACATATATGAATGTATATGAATATACACACGTATATATATTTATATGTGGAAATATGTGTGTGTGTGTGTGTGTGTGCATTCTCCCTACATTGTTAGCTTCTTCTTGAAGGATGGAGCTGTATATTGTTGATTTCTATATCACTAACTCATGATTCACCCCCAGGCACAGATGGATGAAGCAGTATAGGTAACGATTATGAGTGCAGCGTCTTGAGTCATATAGTCAAATTCAAATCCAGCCCTGCTTCATGCTGGCTGGAGGTGTTTGAGCTATCACTTACCCTCTGTCCAAGACTGGCCTGCATGTGGTGAAGGCTGGAGAGTGGCTGAAGTAATTGAGCATAAATATTTATTATAGTAAGAGCTCAAGGAATGTTGTCTGGTAATAAAATTTACTAACAATAAAATTGTTAATTTTAATTATTATCTTAGGGATGTATAGCTTTCAACTATTTAAAACCATTTTTTGGGTTCCTTTCTTTAGATTATGAAATGGACGGGTGTGAGCTTCGAATTTACCATTTAAGTTTCAGTTACAACTAAAACTTCTTCCAGAAAGCAGGGACATGATGTAAGGGCTGAAATGGGAAACTTTCTCCTGAAGGGCAGGTTGAAGAGAACCTTCCGTATTTTCATCAACACATAACAAAGGGAGGCTATCCACGTGAGAAAGGAACAACCTTTTCTATCATGTCTGCTAAAATTGAAGAAATGAAATGATCACTGACGGAGATGGGTGATGTCATGTTGTCATCTGCCATCCCTGAAATACCACTTCCTCTTCGCAGAGATCTGAGGACTCAAGACACAAACACAGGGCAGTCACTCACCGAGGGGGTGTCAGCTTTTCAGGTGCTCACTTTTAATGGGACCCCTGAAATACCACTTCCTCTTCACAGAGATCTGAGGACTCAAGACACAAACATAGGGTAGTCACTCACAGAGGGGATATCAGTGACTCAGATGCTCATTTTAATGGGACCCCTGAAGTACCACTTCCTCTTTGCAGAGATCTGAGGACCCAAGACACAAATACAGAGCAGTCACTCACAGAGGGGATGTCAGCTTGTAAGATGCTCACTTTTAATGGGAAGGTGTTGTTGCCAAACATTTGGCTCCCTATTCTTTGGGGCAAAATAGATATATGATGAAGTACATAAGACACCAATATACAGACTATGACTTCTCAGATAAAGTCTTTGAAAGAGGCCCTCCCTGGTGGCGCAGAGGGTTAAAGCACTGCACTAAGAAGCTAAAGCCATTTCTGCATGAATTCGATCTCCGCCTGGCCCAGAGGTGACCACATGGCGAAGCAGACCTCTTCTGACCCACCCGCTGCTCCCCTCAGCAGTGTACTTCGTCGATCTGCCTGTTCTGCTCCCTGCTCTCTCTCTCTGGTGAACCCTCTCACTGCCCCTGCACCTCTGGCCTGTATCCCAGTTCTGTACGCATAAATAAATAAATCTTTTTTAAAAAAAGTGCTTGAAAGAGCTGATCTGTTATGCACTTCCCCATCACCATCACACACTCAATTCAATTCTACGAAAATCTCTGTGCCACACATGTGCTAGGCATTGTTCTAGATGCTATGGGCAGGCACCTTGTGGTACCTGCAGAGATCTCTGTGATATTGGAATGCCCTCAAGAAAGCTTGTGATCTAGTGGGAAGACAGAAGTATATTAAAGTCATTTATAATCTAAAAAGCAAGCAAGGAACCATGGACCCTGAGGAGGGGGGAACTCTTAAGAGGAGGAATTAACACTTGCGAAGCAGCTACTGCATGGCATGTGTTATGCTAGCAATTTTATATTTATCCTATTATTTCTTTCTCTCTCACACACACAGATCAGATGTGGTCAGTGTTATTAACTCCTTTATAGTTGGTTATTTGAATCTTAGAGGGGTGAAGTAATTAGCCCATGTCCATACTGTCCATGCCATTGACATCCAGTTCTGAGAACATTTGGTTCCAGAGTCTTGGCAGTTTCCTTTCCTGACAGAAAGTGGCTTTTGACCTGGTCTTGAAAATCTTTCACATGGCGGGAAAAAGAGGTAGAGAAGGATTTTTACCCTGAGGAGATGGTGTGTGAGGAGAGAATTTAATAACCATGTTGAGCCCTAACTGTCGTACCTGTTCCTTCCATAGCCTTCATTCTAACTTCAGACACACTGTACTTTCTATGAGACAGGTCCTGTACTAGTTGCAGAGAGGTCTGGATGCATGATAAAAAATCCACCATGTGTCACGAGGGAAAATATACGAGTAAGTGTGTGAACCACATGTAGGATATAGCACCCAATACAGCACTGGGGAGCTGTGGGTCATGGTTTTTCTACTAAAAAGAACCCATCCAGAGGCACTGGGCTGTCACTTGGAGAACCTGAATGCTAGTCTTGATGCCTGTTATTTCTAGACTTTGTAACTTTGGACAAATCACCTCTATTCTCTGGGTCTGGAGTTTCTTTATGGAGGGACTAAAGATTACACCGTTTTTAATTTCTTCCTTGCAACTCAGAACATACACAGAGGAGCTTTGCTAAATTTACCATGTTTTCCTGGCAGGCTTTTTCTTTTCCTTCAGGGTTCCTGCTCTGTATCTCCCCTGTGATGTCCAATAAACCAGCTTAGGATCATTTACTACAAGCCCCCAAACTTCCTCAGAGCAAGGGAGCAGAAGGTGAGGAGGAGGAGGAGGAAGGCTGAGCAGAGTATCATCTCAGAGGAGGAAGGGAGGTTTGGACAACAGCTCAAGGCAGTGTGGCTTCCTTCCTGGAGGTGAGCAGCCACAGCTGGGATGCCCAGCCCTGGAAACCTCTTGGGTCTCCAGCTCTGACCACCTGTAGCACCAAGAATGGAAGTGACACAAAGAGCCCGCATTATGCACTCTGCCACCAAATGTGTTAACAAATCATGACTTGTAATTCTAGATAATTGACCATATATGGGTAAGACAGGAAGTCACTATGTTGTACTTCAGCTCAGTGGGGAAGACAAAAGGTTTTTTGATGCTAAATTTTACTAGTTGGGTCATTTATTACCACCGAATCCCTAATTTCCACCCTCCTGTGGTTATAATAAATACAGATGTATTGTCAGATTGGTAAATACACAGACCAAATTGTCTCTTCCCAAGCACTCTATTGGAAGGTCAGTCGCCTGGGAACTGTAGTGTTTTACAAAACATTTGAAAGCTTGCATACATTCAATTTTACTTTGACACTTACTCTGTTGCATATTAGACAAGTTACTAGCACAAATGTGCACCTTTGTGCTATAGTAACTTGAGTTTTCTCATTGGTGAGATGAAGAATTTGGGCAAGATCAGTGGTTTCATTCATAAGCTTTGATTACTTTTTTCTGATCGTTTACCTCATATTTCAGCTTGTCCCTCTCCAGAACTTACATTTATTAAGTGATAATCTGTTTTTCCTAGGGCTTTCATTTATCATATATGTATACCATGGATAGTCACAACTTCTGTTTACAATGAAGTGCCTAGTGTAACCACACTGACAGGATAGCATTATAGAAAAGAATTCTAGAGAAAAATTCAGAGAAGAAATGGCCTTTGACCTCACCTGGGGAGTTTCACCACCAGAAAACTCCTGATGTCTGGAAAGATATTGAAAGGTTGAAAAGAGCTGGAGGAAACAGATTGACAAAAACATGAACAGACCGGGGCTTAGAGCCTCATTTTACCATTAGGTAGTGATGTGACTTTGGGAAAATTACTTAACCTCTCTGAAACTCATTATTCTCATTTATGAAACAGAGATCATCATGGAATTGTATCTTCTCTTTTTCTCTCCAAAGAGTTAAATGAAGTAATATACTTGTAAATTTGTTCAAAAATGCAAAGCCTGGTACAAATGTAAGTTGTTATTACTAGTGCAAAAAAATTCCAGCTCCATATATTATCAGATATCCTGTTATAATGAACAAGTTTTTGGTTATAATTTATAGCCAAAGATTTATATTTCACCATCCATCCTATTAAATGTATAAGATGATTTGCCTAATTTTTGTCAGTTTATTTCCCTTATGTACAAAGTAGTTCTTTAAAAAAAATTTGTACAATGTAACTGAACAGTTAAACAACTTTAAAGTATACATTTCACTGGGATTTAATAAATTCACAAGTTTGTGCAGCCACTATTACTGCCTAACTTCAGGGTGTTTTTACCCCACCAAAAGAAAACCCCATAATTATTAAGCAGCTGTTCCTCTTTCTGCTCTCCCTTTCCCATACAGTCTCTGGCAACCACTTTTTGTCCATGTTTGTCTATACTGGATGTTTTGCATAATTGAAATCATACAATGTGACCTTGTATGTGTGGCTTCCTTCACTTAGCATAATGTTTCCAACCTTCATTCATGTTGTAGCCTGTATCAGTACTTCATTTTTTATGACTGAGTAATATTCCAGCGAAGTGCTTTTTGCCATAGAGGCTTCTTTGAGGCTCTGACTACACACATACACAAATACACTGTTTTCTACACAGTTACAAGTTCTTTTAATGCATTAGCACACATTTTTTAAATTATTTTTTTAGCACACATTTATTAATGTACCCCAGATGAAGAACTCTTATTCAAGGAAAAGACCATTTATTTCATTCATTCAAGCCACTTATTAATAATTTCTAGTTGAGTTAATTTCTGGGGGAAATGAAGGTGATTTTTGAAAGTAGACAAGAATTTTCTGCACTCTTTCTAGTGGTGGGTGATAATGAACAAATAAAGCACATGTGTGGTTTATAAGGAAGCTCGGGTACCACTGGAGAAACAAAACTAGAGGAGAGGGAAGTAGGAAATTCTGAGGACAATTCATTGCAATTTTAAATAGTGCAGTGAAAGGAATATACACCAAGAAGCTAGAGGAATATTTGAAGGTCTGAGGAAGTAGCCTGAATTCAGTTGTACCTGCAGTAAGACCTGATGAACAAAGAGACCTAGATAATGTTTCTTCTTCCTGTCACAGGAGACATTCCATTTTTAAGTTATTAAATAAGAGTTTGTGTGGACATTAATGTCAACAAGTCTTCCTTCCAAAAAGTCTAAACTTTGTATATTTCATGGTAATTTTGAGCACAAGCTTGGGATTCTGACTATCTTTGGCACTAAAAATCTACATACCTTTCTAGAAAATCAGTTGTAGAGTTGTAGCCATTTTATTTGTAAAATGGTAATAGTAATCCTACATAGTTTATTCTTGTTATCATAATCATATTCAAAATACATAGGACACTCCTTAGAGTATAGATTTGTTCAATAAATGGATAATTTTATTTGCTTACAGAACATGTGCTGATTGTTATTCTCCACTGAAGTGAAATGCTTCTGCATGTTGCTGACCCAGAAGGAAAAAGGAAGTGTTCTGTTGCATGTGTCTCAGTGAGATAAAGAAGGAAGTTGGTAGAATATATGTTGTAGGGCTTGAAAAGGAGCCCACCTCGTTCAGCTCTGCAGATACATGTGGGTTGATGTCTGTACTTTCTGGATTTTCCTGGGATTTGAGGGGTTTTTGGTGAAGAATTTTAATGACATATGAAAGTGTTCACCAGATATTGACAAAAAAATATACAAATTCTCTACCTGTAAGATGATTCTAGTTTTATTTTCACATGACTGGAAGATGGGATAGTATGTTGATTACATGTGAAGGGATTTGAGTTTTTTTCTCTTGTTTTGGCCTCAAAGGTGAAATCTCTTACCCTGCTCCCTCCCTCCATTCATCTGGGTCTCATATTGAGAGAATCCTTCCATGGACTCAATATTCACCTCTCCCTCCCTAACTCCATTTCTCACCCCCACTCACTATGCTGTATTTTTCTTCAGAGAACTCAACATAATTTTTTGAAATCCTTAGTGCACAGAACTGTGCTTAGCACTAGTGATGACTCAAGAATGATTTATTGAATAGGCAAATTTATTGAAAATCTCAGAAGTTATGAATTTTGTGCATTTTGTCCACTCAGTGTTAGGTTTGACTCAGTTATTTACTTTGAGCAAGAATTTGCATGAGTGGAAGTGACAAAAGGTCACTCTTGGGTAGAAGCTTCAAGGGCTGGTGCATGATATGTTGCCTTCTCTTTCTGTCGTGATATGTTGCCTTCTCTTTCTGTCTGTCAACCAACTAACAGTGTTTAAACAATATCTACATAGTTGTCCCCAATTCTAGAGTATTATAATGAATGGAACCTCTCTGGATGGACATGTATTATGAGCAAGAAGCAAACCCTTGTTATTTAAAGCCACAGAACCATGTGGCTTAAACTATTTTGTTACTGCAGCATAATCTAAGCTGTTTTGATACAAGTACCAATCTTATAATTTAGTCTTTTAATTCTCTCCTCAAGAAAGATCTGGGAATTGCTTATCTTTAATAAAAGACCTATGATCAGAAAAAATGGGAGTTGATATTATAGTATCACATTAGGTCCCATTTGAATTAGTAAAAAAATACACAGGATAACCACTGGAAAAACTCCTATTTCACATGCACTTTAGGCTTTGGAGAATAAGATTTCATTTCAGAAATCATTTTTTTGAAGGAGCAGATGTCTCTCCTCATGAAACAGACTTCCTGTAGACCTAACTCTAGGCTCTTTGTTCTTCTTAGTTTCTGCTTCCCAAACCAAGTCTTTCTGCCTCTGATCAGTTTACCTCTTTAATGTTAATTAGATAGCAATTATAAATACTCAATTTCAGGTTAGATGTCTGAAGTTTTAGTGTAGGGGGTGGGAAGTCCCGAAGATTTAGCATTATGGGATTTAATGTAAATAGCTACTTACTAACTCTATAATCTTAGGCAACTTGCTTAATTTTCATGAAGCAAAGAATCCTGTTTATAAAATTGGGAGGACATGGTGAGTCCATGATCTTTCCCACCAAAATGCTTTAGAATTTTTCATATTTAAGAAAGGTAATACTTTTATATGCTGTAGGACATGAATAGCCTTCTAAAATATTTGAGCAGATAGATACAGACTCTTCAAGAGTCTAATTTTCAATTTTTAGAGTTTTAAAAAATGATGGATACTGTCTTGTGGACCTCTACCTTCTTTAGAAATATATGAAACAAGTGTATAAAAGGATAAAATGTACAATGCCATCATAAAAATGAGAATTGTTGTATTTTTATATACAGAATTGCTGGCTTATTCAATAACATTCAGTAATAATATGCAATGAGCATCTCTGTGTGCTTGTCATTGCTCTAGGTCATCAGTGGATCAAAGATCTATTTCTTCCATTCTATCTCTTTTTGAGAGGATCAATCCTTCCCAAATGTGTGCACAGATAGAACTAGTCTTTTGATAGTTTTTAAGGCTTATTAAGATAATTAATTATTTGGGGCTTCATAAAGATGTCAGATCAATTAAATTTTCTACTTTTCAGAACAAGTTAGCCCTAGAAGGTCTTCTGGTGAGTCACATTCTGAGGAGGGAAATCTGGCATTGAGGCATAATTAACATTCTGGGTTGCCCCCAGTTTCTATGGAGATGAGTCTAGCCCCTCAGGGGAGGTGTGATGGATGTGTAATCTCCAAGAAAGTAACTGACAGGTAAGAAATTTTCCTTTCTCAAATGCATTAATTATTCACATTCATTATTCATCAAACACTGTGAGTTTCCATTTAGAAATTGGACCAAAGAATTAGAGAAATTCTCCCCTGTCCATCCTCTTAATCAAAATTTTTTGGAAACATCTGAGCATCTGAGCAGATCTGCTGTTTAGTCTCGTTTAATGGCAAGTTTTTATCTAATGTCACTAGGAAATGGAATAAAGTCTGCAGTAAACACCTTGTTGGATAATGTAGCAAGACTTTCAACTCTCCCAACCAAGCAATATTTGACACAATGTTTACATCGTCATCCTGGATCCCAGAGTAATGATAACAAATGGAGCCCTTCCTAATATCTCCTGATGAGCAAGTCATATAAACCATATGATACATCTTCCTGTTGTTTCCTCCCTCTAGAATGTAAACTTAGTAAGAACCCAGACCTTGCCTATTTTGTTCTGTCATATTCCCTGCCCCTAGAACACAAAATATAGACACTTGATAAGTAGCTACTAAATAAGAGAATGACTGGACAAGGTTTAGGTCAGGGGATGGTAGAAACCACTGGCGTACACTCAGTGTGATTCTTTGTGGTGATAGAATCCTAATTCTTTGAGAGGGATTACTCCCACGCTCTTTAGCCCCAGCTCAAAGTGGTTACATAAAATGAGGTACAGGGAGAAGCAGTGGGGCGCGATTCTTAGCCCACTTTGGGATAGGTACCTCTTAGCATCTTTCAAATCCTTTTTTCTAGTGAACACTGCCTTTAAAAAAATTGGTTTGTCTGAAACCCAGTCTGTTCTTAGCCTGAAATGTCCCCCAGAACCATAATTACTCAGAGACTGTGGATTGTCTCAACTGACCAAGCTGTTAGGGCCACACCATGCCTCATCCCACTTGTCAGTCTTGGGTCAAGGTCAATTTTCCAAGAATCATTTTGCAATTAAATTCATTAAAGGCTGATTTGCTCAATGGCTGGTTTTCCAAATACAAGTTTTCTGTAGCTGGATGGCCGCGGTGTCCACAGGATAGCTTCAAAAACCCTTGCATTTTGGGATGGTGTCTTTTTGTTCCCTGATACTGTTAATTTCATGAAAATCATATCTCTATGGTGGGTCAAGGTTTCTTGGTGTGTGGATTTTGGATCCGTGGCTTTGGATCTGCGACTCTTTTGGTGTGTATTTCAAATCAGACAATATGCAGGTCTTAACTGTTAAAAATAGTGTAAATACAGAGTTGATGTCTCTTGTCTGACACTTTCTGAATCCACTTTACTACTTGTTAACCTGTTCAAACAAATGAACATATTGTTTGGGTTTTGAGCATTAGAGGATCTAAATTATTAAACATATAAGAAGTTGGCATTCAGGCCCCCTGAACTGAAAGGGCTAAGTGGCTGAGGAGAAACAGCTGTAGGAAAACGAAAAACTAATTGTGCTTAATAGCACAATCTTCCTTTAATTAACGAATTAGTTCAACATATATTGAGTCCTTTTTTAGCGCTAGGCCTTGTAGGTATGTGGAATAAAAGAACCATGAGAAATGATTCCTACTTTGGAGATTAGTTTGTTATTTTGAAATCTGGTAAAATGTCAGATTCTGTCTGTTGAATTCCTCTGACTTTCGAGAGAAAATGTGTGGTCATTCTTTTAGCTCCTTTTACCTCCTGCTTTATTTATTTCATTTAATTAACTTACTTTATTGAGGTATCATTGGTTTACCGTCTTGTATGTGATGTAGGGTAATAGGCTCACACCTCACCTCTTCATATCTGTGCTCCCACACCATACTCCCCACCAAGGCACGCACACCCACAGCCCCCTGTCTGCAGACTACTGGCCCACCCACTTTGCTGCTCCCAGTGTCAATTCAGCAGCTTTAATTCTAGGCTTTATTTTAGTTTAGTTTTGTCTGACCCTTTGTTTTGTTTCTCTTTATTCTGCATACAAGTTAAACTATTCATTTGTCTTTCATTCTGATTTATTTAATTTAGCATAATCTCCTCCAGTTCCATCCATGTTGTCATAAATGACAATTTCACAATTTTCCCTACACTACCCAGTGTGTTTCATAACATATCTTCTTTAGCCATTCATCAGTTCTTGAATGAATAACTTTGTTAAGGAATAGTACATGTCTTCCTTTGAATTAGGATTTTTGCATTTTTGGTAAAAACCAGGGAGTGGAATGGCTAGGTCATATAGTATGTTTCGCTTTTTTTTATTTTATGAGGAGCCTCTGTATTGTTTTCCATAGGGGCTAGACCTGTCTGCCTTCTCATTTTTAACAGGTATAAGTTAAATGTCTTAATCATATGGTTTTGATCCATGGTCTATCTTAATTCTCATGAAAATGTCTTTTCTCATTAGCCCACTTAACAGATGCAGAGTCCAGGTTTCCAAAGGCCAAGTGATTTGCTGTGTTCACTGTTGATAAGTAAAAGAACAGGACCTGCACGGCTCCTCAGATCAGGGCTCTCTATATAGAGACAGACCTGCCAGAGCAGAGGATCAAAAACCACATCTCTAACAAGACAGCATTCATAAGATGAGAAAGGGCACTATCATGAGCATTAACATAGGCCATGAAAATCAAATCCAGTTGGTTTAGACAATTATTAAAAAGTTTGAGCTCTATTTATGGAACCACTGGAATGACTGTGTGTGAGCCAGTATGTGCCAAGCACTATTGTAAACACTTGTGTTACATAAGAACAAAAAGAACACCCAAGCACATATACCCAACTTAAGAAATAATGAAAAATCACCAATTTTCGGTGATGGGAAACCCACGGGGATTACAATTGAGATGAAAAAAAATGTATTAAATGATGTAAAAATAAACTATTATATTATAAAAAAAAAAAGAAATCACCAATTTTGGGGCCCTCCCTGGTGGTGCAACTGGTTAAAGTGCAGCACTATTAAGCTATCTGCAGCTACTGCAGCAGTTTGATCCCAGGCCAAGGAGGTGACCCACATATGGCGCAGCAGAATTCTTCTGACCCACCCACTGCTCCCCTCAGAGTGTACTTCAGTCAATCTGCCTATTCTGCTCCCCACTCTGTCTCTGGTGAATCCTCTTACTCCTGTAGTGCTGGTCTGTACCCCAGCTCTTGTATGCATGAATAAATAAATCTTAAAAAAAAATCACCAATCCTTATAAAGCTCTCTGTCTTCCCTTCCTCAATGGAATTTTTCTAATTCTCCAAGAATAACTCAAACTCTAACTTTTGTGTTTGCTGTTATCTTAGTTTTCATTACAGTCTTATTCATATTAGAGGAAAAAGAGTCAATAAATATTTATTGGGTGAATAAAAATATATGTCCTTGTTGCTTGGTCTCTATATCCTTTTCTTATAGAAGTTTCTTCCCTTTTCATTGCCAGCATCCCAATGCTTTTCCCAGTTCTGTATTCTCAGCTTGATTTGCATGCTGATGTGTGTCTTTATTAAATAGTTGTACTTATTATTGAAACAAATTTATACAAATTGCTCTCAGGACCCCTTTTCTTTATCATAGCAACTATTTATAATGTCTGTCTCTTCTTCCCATCTTTATCCACATGTAAGTGGAATCATTATAACAGTAAATCTTTTGTGATAGTGCTTGAACTTTTTACATCATGTTATTTTATAGCTTCTGTATTTCCAGATAGTCTTTGTATCAATTATTTTTGTGACTTGCCACTATCCTATCAAGGAAATATAATTTGCTTTATCACAATTAAATTTCTGGGGATTCAGGTCCATTCTAATTTTAAACTTTTATAAATAACATTGTTATAAATGCCTTTATACTTCAAGATTTTTTTCCTGCTTTGAATTATTTCCTTAAGATATATTTTCAAGAATCAGATTAGTCAATCAAAGATGTGAATAATTTTGTGGTCCTTGTTCCCCCAGGGGCTTGTTTATATTATAGAATTATTTACTTTTCTGATTATAAAAGTAATTTGTGTTCATTATAGAACATCTGGAAAATAAAGAAACGTATAAAGAGAAAATAAAAAGATCTATCTTAATTGTATCTCACAAAGATAACACCATGAACATTAATATCTCTTAAATTTATTAAACATTTTGATATATTTCTACAAAATTGGGAACATGTAAAGTCTCATATTCTGCTTTTTAAACTTGATCATCAGCTTTTCCCATGTCACTAAATATTTTCCAAAGAAGTGATTTTTTTTAATGGCTACATTAATACTCTACTGGTTATTTATCATTTCTTATTGGACCTGTAACTGGAATAAAGTAATGCTGTAAATGTGCAACCTGTAAATGTTATAAACTTGGTGAGAATTCTGACTGTTTTCTTAGGACAAATGTTTGTAGGTAAAGTGTTGGATTAAGGATACAAATAGTGTCAGGTTTTGATTCATGCAGGAATCACGAATCTTGACTTATAATAGTCCTTTGTTGCTCTGTGTAAGTTTCCTATTACTGCAGTAACAGTTTGCCACAAATTTATTTATGTTTTACAGTCTTCCTGATGTCTTTGAATATATATCATTCTTGGTATTGCCGATTTTTAAAATTTGGTGTTTTTTCTACCTAGAAAATCATTCCTGTAACCTATAGGGCAATTATAAAGGCAATTATAAATACACCAATGATGGTAGCTAAGTGTAACTACTAAGCATAGCTCTCTGGGGACATGGGCGTGTAGCTTACTGTTATTGCCTAGAAGCAGTGTACATTGTCACAAATGTAATGGCTCAAACAAATGCAATTGTTTGATCTTACAGTTCAGGAAGTCAGAAGTCCAAAACAGGCTTCACTGGATAAAATCGCTGGAGCCTCTAAAATCTTTCTTTTTTTTTTTTTTTTTTCTGCCTTTCTACCCTCTACAGGTTTCTCACAGCCCCTCCCTCAACATCCCTTCCCTCTGTTTTCAAAGCCACCAGTATTGGCCCAAGTCCCTATCCCGCCATTTCCTGCTCTTTCTGCCTCTGCCCATGATTACATTGGGCCCACCTGGGTAATCCGGCCTGCTCTCCCAGTTTAAAGTCAGCTGATTAGGAACCTTCATTCCATCTGCAACCCTAGTTCCCCCTCTTTCACGTAACCTAGTATGTTCGTAAGTTCTGGGGATGTGGACATGACCAGCACCACGAGATGGAACATTATTCTGCCTCATCTTCAGTCCTTCCATTGTGACTCGCCTTCTAGCTCTCAATGCTTTGAGATAGTCAGCTTCATCAGAAACAAATGGAAATCAAAAAGTCTTGGCCCTTGACTCTGTGTAAGGCATTTTACTAGATACAAAGTCTTAAAGAACTTGTTTTCTCCTGGAGGAACAGCTTCTTATATTACTGCCTACGTTCAAGGCAAAGTATGAAGTGACAAAAAACAGTAGTTCCAAGTAGCTCAAGGAACACAAAAGACAGTTGATTCATTTTCTCTTCACTTCATGGAGGAAGTGGCACTGGAACTGAAAGTTAATGATGGTAAAATTTATATAGGTAAATATAGGGGATGACTTTTTAGACAGAAGGGCTGGTGTGACTAAAAGAACACAAATGAAGAGACAAAGAGTGTGTTCAGAGATTAGCCATTGATAGAATTTTTTGTGGTGATGGCTATATTCTTTGTGCTGTTTGATTTGGTAACCCCTCATCACATGTGGCCCTTTAAATGTAGTTAATACAACTTACATTCAATTTAAATCCATCTAAGATTAAATAGTCACATGTGGCTAAAGGTTAACAGACTGGACTACACAGATCAACAGTGACTGTAGCAGGGATGTTTGGGGGACAGTTTTTGGAAGATTGCACTGGAAGTCCCACTGAGATTATATAATACAAGGTCATGGTTATGCACTAGATAATGGGGGATGCCTAAAATGTTCTGAGCATGACAGTAGCATGATCATAATTGTCAGAAAGGTTTCTGGTTACAGTTGGAGGATGGAAAAGATGGGAGGAAGTTTTAAGTCAGTTGATATCAGGAATAATACACAAGTCCTATTAAGTTCTACATACCTCTGTGTCAGTGTTAACATTTTAGTGTGAATTTATGTTCATACTGGGAATCAGAGATATCCAAAAGCAGCCTTTCCTGTTGGATTCTCAGCACTACTGGATATTTCTTTTGTACAAAACCCAGTTATTATTTAGAATTTTCCTGGCATTGTTCTTTTTTCTTTAAAATTTAACTTAATGCAATGATGGGAAGGCTGTGAGGAGCTCATACCATGTTATTCACTCTGTATTTCCAGCTCCTTGAAGAGTACTTGGCAAAGCTTGATTGTGTAAGAAGATTCTGTGAATTAATGTCTTATCAGGTTGTTGAAGCAGTTTGTGCTTTTGAAATGATGCCCTTTTACCTTTCCACCCACCCATTGTCAGCCACAGTCCTGAGCCACAAATTCTCTCACCCTTCTTATGTCACCAAATGTTCACTTCTTGTGGTTTCCTGACTTTCAAGGTGATAGACTTCAACTACAGAATGTGGGTTCCTCTGGTCTTTCTGTTTTAGCCAGTACTTCAAAGAGATGAGTGATATCCATGGTCTTTTGGATGCTTTATGTCTCTATGAACATGGAGTCTGGTGAGTTTAGGAAGAGTTTGGTGATCTGTGTAACACCTTGTGACTGTGTATTCTGTCTGTCCAGGCACTGACCACACCTTAAGAGAGAGATGTCATCCTTAGTAATGGAATGTCCCTTCCAGCAGCATATCTGATTTGTCGTCATGCCAAGCTCTCAGAATTCTTATATTTTCACTTCATCACTTATTTTGGCTCTATTTTCTATTACTATTTTGTGCCCTGTGTTTATATCTTGTTCTTTCTGCCCTCTTTCCCCTAGGGTATGTTTCTTAAATACAGATGTAAACATAAACAAAGACCATCCAGGTGAAAATAAGTAAAGGCTATTTATTCATTGCTTTATATGACTGCTATGTGGCAAAGGATTCAGCTACCATCACTTGGGTTTGGCAGAGATTCAGAAGTAGACAGGAAAGTAGAAACGCTTTAGAGTGGAACAAAGGGAAGGATTCAAAGATGTCCTGATTAGAGGCTGTGGTTAAGGAAGCTGGAGGCAGGTTAACTAGAAGTGGGACCCCCTATGTGATTGATTAGGAGTTCATATTTGACTTATTCTGGTTGGATTAACTTTGAGGCCAGAACAACAACAAAATCATGAAAAACTGTTTGGGGCTGAGTGCAATAGGATTTGCTGTTGCAGATAATGGATTGACTTCCTGGACTGATGATTGCAGACTTTAGGTCAGAATTCTGTTTTCATGCGTGGTCTGTACTGTACTTGGAAATATGATTTCCAAGAGACCACTCAGTCTCTTATGGAGCTACACCTCATGTTTCTGTTACATCCAGTCTTCCCCCATGGTCTTCTGAGCTTCCATTTATCACATGCTCAAACACAGAACAGGTGTATGGTAAAGAAATGGCAGCATGTCAGGTAGAAATAAACACAATCATTTTGCTGTTACTTTTTGACTTGAGTGACTCATTTCTATTCCAATACATTCCACTGCATTTGCATTCATAGTATCCCTGTGATACGTCAGATCCTAGGATGGCACAGAGAAGAATGATATAAAAATCCCTGTTCCCAAATAATCCTCAAAATATACTTCTCTAAACTGTAGGTTTTAAATTTATAAAATAGCAACAATAATTGCATCCATCCTACTGGGTTAGGTTAAGATCAGATGAAACACTTGAAAGCACACAGTAAATCATAAAGAGCTAAAAGACGTGAGCAAGGTTTACTATTTTAAATATTTAGCAATGTTTTCCTGAAAAAGACAGGAGACAATGTACCTTGATAAACTGATCCTCTGTGTCCTATAAGTATCATTTAGTACATGATAACCACACCAATTATAGAGAACCTCTGCATTTCCTTTCCTAGATATTTCCTGAGGGATCTGGGGTGTAATTATACCTCTGTCTTTTTAGGGGGTGATACAGTTACAAAAGCCTGTTTAAAGGATTTCTAGTTGCCAAGCTGTCCTGTGTGAACTGGCCAATATGATTTCTTGAATTGCCGCCCAGTACGGACCCAATTTATATTTGGAATTTCATGCCATCTTGAAGGAACATCATCCAGTGCCAGGGTCTTCTCTGAGCTAATTGGGCTTTGGCAGTGATGTCATTCCGTGGTGGGCGTTTGTCGAGACTGTGGCAGGGATAGCTCAAGTCTCGTTTTTGGCAGTGTGCGCCCGTGTGTGCAAAGAGGCTGCTCCCTTCCCTCGCATGCAATTCCTCCTCCCACTAAAGTTTCACTTCTGGTCCCTTTCTGAAGATGGGGGATCAGTAGGCTATTTATACCCCATGGCTAGAAGCATGCCTCTTTTTCTATGCTGCATTCAACTATTTCTCCTCTTCCTAATATGTCTTAAAATCAAGGGGAGCGCCTCTCACCCTCCGCATCTCTGGCCTGTACCCCAGCTCTATATGAATAAATAAATAAATCTTAAAAAAAAAAATCAAGGGGAGCAACAGTCGAAGTTATTTAATTTTATAAACAGGAAACAGCCCTAGAATCCCAGTAAGAAGCCCTGGAATTATAGACACTGGAGTCAAGCAGATGTATTCTCAGTGGCTGCCCGGCCACTTTTAGCTTTCTTTGTGGGACAAATTTACTAACCTGATTAACTTCAGTTTCCTCATCTGTGAAGTGAGGGTGAGGTAGTTTTGCCTCATAAGGTTTTTGGTTAGGTGTAATCCAGATTCATAATTATTCCCTTATCTGCTGAGTTGAGATTCAGATTCAGTCCTAGCAAACAATCCTCATGTGCTAAGAGCATTAAGGAATTAGGAAGAATTCTCTATTGATTTCCCAGGGAAGGTGGACAAAGAAACTTCATCACATGTTCCACAGTGGGATTTTCACAGTCCCCAAGGTCTCTCCCGACCCTCTCCTCCATTATTTCTGAACAGTTTAATTCTGCCCCAGACTTGTACACCATTGTCCAGTACTCCATCATTTCACTCTTCAGCAGGACAAAAGCCCTGCCGTTAAGTGAACACCCGACTAGCAGAATGAATTTTAAATCCTCAGATGTTGTAACTTTGGTATGTCTTTGGGGCCTTGTCTCTCATTCAAATGATCTATCAAAATATGACTTACAAGCATATTATTATTTTCTCCCAGAGAGCTGCTCTAAAGGGAAATATAAAAACAACTGCTTCCAATTTTATGCATTAGTTTTATTGTACATTAAACATAAAACACAGACAAATTCTACACAGAGTGATGCTCAACTAACAGAAGTTCATTTTAATAAGTTAGACAAAGTAAAGGCAATGTAGTAAGATACACAGCTTTGAAATATCTGGAACAATGGCTCTCCCTAAGAATCTATGTGTTACATTTGTTCTTTAATTGTTAACATTCTATTTAAAAATGTATTAGCACCTCTAAGCCAGAGGTGTCCACGGCATGAGGCCAGCAAAGGTGTGTCACTTTGGGCTCAATTCCCATTGAGAGACATGGATACACCTCACATAGACAGCACAGTAACTGAGGAGTGACTTTCCTGGCTCCCTACTTGTTAGGCAAAAATGAAGCCCTCCTACCCTGTGCCTTCCACCCTGCCCCTAGTTGCAAAGATAGGGGCTCAAATAAGTACTTGGATGCCATCTTTCTTCTCCAACAGACAAGCTGCATTGACCCAAATCTCATGCAGTGTCCCATGGTCTCTCAACATCCCCAGTGAATAGTTACTGCTATGCTTAGCTGGTTTAGTTGAGAAGTCACCTTTTGTGGGTCACAGTGATTCCATTTAGACTTCCTCCTATGACTGGCAGGACTGCCAGTTCTTCTGGTCATCTGGTGACTTCCATACCATTTAGCTACAGAGAATGTAGTCAACAAAGGATGCAAGAAACAAGGAGAGAAAATGCAATTCTCAACTACGAGTCTCATCGAGTGGTCTGCTCTCTAACACTTAAGGGCTGAGCATTCAGAGTGGCACAGGATGGGGGGGATTCATTTTGCCTAAGAAGTGGGGTTGATGTGGGCCCTGCGGAACCAGTAGAGACTTGTTAAGCCACAAATCAGATGATGGCAAGCATACCAAACTTTGTGGGTATGTCAGCCAGGGTCAAGGAGAAAATCACAAGAGGGAAAGGAAACTCATCATTTCTTCTCTTTTGGAAACCCAGCTCAGGAACTGGAGGATTTGTATTTTCCTTAAACAGGTAAGACCATTCCCTTACAAGTGAAGGTTTTTTTCCCTCATTTGTGTAGAGTGGTTAAATTACCTGTTCGTTTGCATACTTAGTAAGTAATAAGTAGTATTTTAGCTTGATAGCTATCACAGGGCCTACCTCCTTGTTTATGGTCAATAGCCAATATTTATTGCATAAATAATAAATGAATGAATAGTGAATGAATAAGTGAATGAGTCCTGTTCTTACTCCCATAGAGTTTGCCTTCTGCTACTTGTACTTGTTGTTTAATCACCCCACAAGCACTCACTCATTAGTATCACCACCCTTAGAAGCATCCCAGTGGATGGAAATACCTGAGATCTGTGTGAATCACCAATATTATTAAAGCATCTCTAACATAAGGAATTTTCTTACTGTAAAACCTTTATATAGGGCAGGAGCTCCGCTAAACACTTCAAATATTGCTTCCTATTCTTCCTGCCTCCAATCCCCAAACCTTTCACTCTCTCCTACTCATGGTCATCAGGGGTTTGACCTAATTGTACCTTGAACCACACCCCTCATGGGCTTCCCCTGTGTACCATCTATGGTTTACAGTACAAAATTGCTTCCCGAGCCTGGGGTTAGAGTCTGCCTCTGCCTTCTCATTCTTAGCTTTCATTTCATTTATTCTTGTATTCATTCAGCAGCCACTTACCAAGCATTTCTTAAGAATCAGACCCCAAGCTAGGTACTGAAGATAAAGGGGTAAAAGAAAAGGTACATGTCAGTCACTGTCTAGTAGAAGAAACAGTAGAGAGTTGAGTGTTATATTGTGAAATGTTGGATATTATGTGACGATAGTTTGTTAAGTGCCACAGCATAGGAATATATGGTGATTAGATGGTTCAGCAGGATAATCTAATGTATTTGGAACGGTCAGGACTAGCTTCTTTGAGGGACTACATTTAGGAGACTAAGCAGTGGCTCAGCAAAGATGAGGAGGGGCATGTTCCTGCAAAAGGCACAGTGTGGATCAAAGCCCTGAAGTGGGACAGAACTTGGCTTTCCTAAGAAAATTTGAGAAGTCCCATGTGCCTTCATGAGCTGGCCAATAACAACCTTCCAGTAGCTTCCTTTGATTGAAAACGAAATCCAAAGTCTTTTTTTTTCCCTAGTAAATAAGACCTCACAAGGTGAAGAACCCTCTTTTAGCTCAGATCTCATTTCCTCACCTTCCTCTCTTTCCCTAAGGACACATGTTGCTTGCCCTCAAAAACAACAGAATTAATTTTCTAGGCGCCTGCATTTTATCTCCCTCCCCTTTTGGCATTCACATACTAGATAACTCCATAACTCACTCTCATTCCATTTGGATTTGTGCTAGAACATTACGTTATCCAAGGGGTTTTCTCTGCTCACTCTTGCTACACTCATGATCTTCTCTGCTCCCTGCCCCATTGTTCTGTGTCTTGCTGCTCCTCACACTTAGCACCACCTGGCATTACCATTCTGACTTGTCAGTAACCTGAATCTCCCCATCCCCATGTAAGGGTAATGAATAAAGGAACCTGCTTGACTGCTGTATCTCAGCATCTAGAACAATGCCCGACTCCTCATTGGTACTCAACAAATGCGTACTAGTAAAAGTTGAATAGGAAAAGTGATACGAGATCAAACTGGACAGAAAGTCACGGGCCAGAAATGGTGACATGTGTCACAAATTTTCCTGCCTCTATGTTTTCCCTCTCCCTGTAATGGCACTATTTGTCATTTGAGGTTCCATTAACATTGGAACTCCATAGCTTGGACTCCATGTAGCATTTATTTCATTTCTCTTTGGATTCTGGTGAATGGGGTAGATGTTAGATTTCTGTCCTCATATAGACAGCCAGGTAAGACCATATCCCATCCTTGCTGGGCCCAGCTTCAGAGGAGGCATGTAGGAAAGTTTGTTCTTTCACTTTGTGGCAAGAGAACAATAATCAAAGAGTGCTAATAATCCAGGTCAGAGAGCTGAGAGCAAGTTATGGCTGGGTTTGAAGAGAATGAACTCAGCCTAGTCTGGCTTGGTCAGTGACTAGTGATTGAACTCCTAAGCACTCTCAGCTTTCTTAAGGGTATAAGAAGAGTAGCTTTTCATTAAATTGTTAGTGAAATATACATTAACCACTATAAGGGAGTGTTCAGAACAGAGCAAGGAAAATGATGTACGTGTGTTTTAAAATAAATTAAAAGCCTTAGATTTTTGTCTACCTGACACGAGATCTCAGAGTGCAGGAGAGGCCTGAATGAACTTGGTGGAAGGAAGCATCTGGAGAAGCACTTGGGGACCTGGGCAGGACACTCAGAGACATGGAGATTCTGGAAGGCCAAACCCAATTACAGCCAGTGCCTCAGCCTGAGACCAGGAAGCACGCTCCCTGCAGCTCTCCCTGTGGCAGAGGAAAGCTGGCAACTCTAGTGAGCCCTCAGCCCCCAGTCTCATGATCCCCCCCTGCTGTTTCTTCACAGCTTCTCAGTGGGTGCCAACAACTGGCTTTTCAGATGGTAGCTTGTTATTTATTTCCTTCCTGTTTTCTCCACCAGTTGTGTTAATTCATAGGATACAACAGAAGGTAAACTATGGATTAAAAGCCAAATTAGGACTAGGAAAGACAGAAGACAATGATATTGAGGTAGGATAGGAAACAGCGCAGATGACCAACACTGTAAGGATCTGCAGAGTTGTTATTTTCATGTGCAAATTAAGTTCTGAGCTTCCTAATGGCCCAAGTGAAAAGAGGCATATGGTGAGTTATATAAATAGAAAATGAAAGTGTTTTCCTAATTTTTAGCTCTAAAAGAAGGTTTTCAGTTATATCAGGCTCTCAGGATGACATTTTCTTCCAGTGATCTCCATTCCATGTACAAGGGCTGTCTTGCCTGATGGACTGCCCAGATTTCTTCCTTAAAGAGGGTTGTAACTTCTGGATTTGCTGGAAAAATCTTAGATCCTCATTCTAACTCTGTTGTGATTATGGGGTTCTTCCAATCAGTTAAGAACTACATTTATGACTCAACCTCTTAGAATTTCATGGTCCTTAAAGATCATAAAGGTCAATAAGTCTAACATCCTCATTCTACTCATCTTCTGATATTGAATCATCTCTACAACAACTCCATCAAGTGGCCATTCATTTTTTTTATTGAATGCCTCCATTGACAGGGAGCTCACTACCTTTAAAAATCTCTCATTTCATTTGTCCATGAAGTTTTTTATTCTATTGAGATGACATCTGGATCCTAGCTATACTTATTGAAAGAAGACATTTCATCACTAAGGAAAGAAATCAAGTCAAATTTGCCAGCAGGAAGAAACTCTGGGAATCCTGAGCTTCATTAGAAGTAGACTTTTGTTCAAATAAAGTGTTAAAATTAAAGCAGTATATATCTGAGTGGGGCCAATTGGCATTAACTCCTCACAGCATATGGTGTGCTTCCTTTTATATGCATGTTTAGCAGCTAGTGGGTACCAAACCTCACACAGCTCTCAATTGCTAGCACTAATGAAGGATCTGTTTGCTTTGGGGGATAAAGATGGTATCACTGATTCACAGTTGTTTTTCCAGGAGTGATGAACAGATTTTACTTCCTTATCCACACTCTCTCGCTTTCTTGTCCCCATGACCACTGCCCTACTTCAGGTCTCTTTGTGTCTTGTCAGGACTGTTCCCTCGCCTCTGATTGACCTCTGCTTTACTTTTGCCACTCCCTGGTTCAAGGTCACACCACCAGAAAGATCTTTGTCAAGCCCAGGTTTGCCGTGGCACTTCTAGCTTAAAATCCTTTAGCAGCTCCTGTTAGGTCCAGTACAGAATCTAAGCTTCTCAGGATGGAAGGTAGGCAGGGCAGGGTGGAGGGCCAGGAAATAGGACAAAGCCAACTGTTTCTCATTCTGGGGTAGTTGAGACCTCAAAGTAGCATCAGGTCTTCTGGAACAGTAGTTCACATCTGTATGACTTTATAATGTTCAGTCTACTCACTGAAGAAAAATAATTCATTTCCAGTTAACAGAAGGCTTTCTGTCAGAGACCCTCTGACTACTACTAGTAGGACTGCACTGCTGAAACAACATTTGAATAGTCTTCTAGCACTTCCTATGCACCAGGCTCTGTTTCTAAGCACTTTCTTCATATAATCTCCTTTACTCCTCACAGTGAGGCAGTGGCACACCCTGAGAGCAAGTAGCTCCTGAAATGTCATGCCTGGTGCCTCCTCATCCCAGCCCAACCCTGGCAGAACGCATGCATTGGTGACATGTGGAGTAGTTTTTGGGGAAAGCGCTCGGTCTGGTCTGAGCAGAGGGCAGCCTCACTGCTGGCCAGAGCTTCAGCAGGACAAGCCCAGAGCTTTGCACTCAGCGTGAGAGCCAGGAAGCCTTTGGACAGAACGCAGCATGGCGGCGAGGAAGGCCGCAGGGCTGGGATCCAGGTTCCATCTGTGATGTCCTTCTCCAAGGCGCCTCCTAGATCCAGTGTGACCTTGGCAGTGAAAGTGTCTGGTGGGTTGCACAGAGAAGTAGCAACGCAGCACGAGGTGGCAAGAGGGTGTGCAGGTGACTGTGAGCAGCCTGGGGTCAAGCCAGTCCCAACACTGACTCACTCAGTGAGCATGGCACACAACTCGCTCCTTTTTTTTTTTCTTGTTTCTATTTTTTTTTTTAAAAAACAAAGAAAATTTTTTTTCCGAAAGAAAATTTAATTAAAACCGCCTTAAAAAATTTTTTTATATCTGTTTACATTATTGTTCATTTAAAACAAGGTTTACTTCCCCCACTCCCCCTCTGGTCATCACCAGAGTCCCCCACACTCCTCCCGCCTTCCAACCCCGCTCTGTCCCCCTTCCCTATAGGATATAGGATCTCTCTGGTTTATAATGGTCTGTTTTTTTTTTTTTTTTGTATGTGTGTTATGTTTTGTATGTAATTGCAATACACTTCCCCCTCTCATGTCTTACTTGATTCTCTTATATACTTCCTCTAAGTGAAACCATTCGATATTTTTCTTTTTCCTTCTGACTTACTTCACTGACAAGTTGCTCCTTCTTGGGGAAAACTTTATATCACATTAAGGTGAATGAAACAACTCAGATTGACAAAAGCAGCTAAGCTTCATGTCCACAATTAGGGCAACAGTTCCAGGTCTACCATCCCAGCCTGCAGGCAGCCACAGCCGGAAGCAGCAGGGCCTTCGAATCAGAGCCCCAGCCTTGACAAACGTCCCCTTCCATAGCATCCTGGGGCTGGGCCCCAGCAGCCCGACCCATCATCCACACTTGCCATGGGTCTTAAAACACGCCACTCACAAGTTGAGGCCACCGTAGGATGTGTGAGATCCATGTTGATAACTGGCTAGGAGGCTAACTGAAAATACTTTGGGGTTGGCATGTTAGCTCTGTCAAATCAAGTCAAAAATCATTCTTATCTATAGTAACCAGCAGTTATGCAAATCTGCCAATGGCATTCATTAGAGGACTTCCTACTTCTCAGACATTTATCATAAATGAGGAACAGGAACATTCAAGGGGCCTATTTCATTTTCTCCAGCAGCCACAGCCCCCACTAAATTAATGCCATGTGAGGAGAGTCCACCCTGCAGGGTGGGTAACTCGATTCCTCTGGGTGGATACCCGGCTGCCTATCAGCATTGTACTGTGTGCTAACCAAACGCCAGCACAGGGGGACCAGGCCACCCCCCCGGGCAGACCGTCACACTTCTCACGTTATCACTTGAGATCCAGACTTCACCTTGCCCCTGTGTCGTGGGCAGACTGCATCACTGTCCACAACCACTTTACATTCAATGTCTTTTTTGATTTTTGGCACACCTCTGTGCATTGAGGATGAAAAAAAAAAAAACTTAACCTTCCTTGCTATAAAACAGGATTGACAAAAATTTTGGGGGAGGGGCAGGTCCTAATTGGCATTGCAGGCTCTAGGTCCATGTCAAGTCTCTCAGTTCTGCCAATGTGGCATGGAAGCCGAGCTAGCCACCCCATTAAACAAAGAGACAGGGCTGCGTTCCAGTCTTAAGCTACTGAGGGCTTAGGATGATACCCAAGCTTACGTTACAGAAAGAACAGGTCCAAAGTAGGCCAAGCAGGAGCCAGTTGGAATGAGACAGGTGGTTTTAAGTGGCAGAGAAAGAGAAGTTGAGGTGACAGTTGTCCCGTGGCACTGAGTCACAGGAAGGGGCTGTCTCAGGGCTGCATGAAACCTGAGGTTGCAAATCTTAGTGCTGCGGCTGTACCTCTAAGCTCTTGGCCCTGTGCCAGGGGGAGTTCCCCACACCCATCAACAACAAGGATGACCTCACTTTGGGCTAGGACTGGCGGGGCTTTGAGATCACAAGGCATATTCCCAACCAGTATCTGTTCATCTCCCTAACAAACCTTATGAGGCTAGCATCCCTTTTTCACAGGTGATGAAATTGGGGTTCAGAATAATATGGTCATGCATCCCTATTTCACAGGTGATGAAATATGGTCATGCCCCCAGCATGGGGAGCTCAAATCTGGCGTTTTCTGTTGATTCTATCCTATACCATAGTACGTGTGCCTGGTGTTAGATGACAAGTAACAGACTAGGAAAGTCCAGCAGGATTCTGAGCAGGAAACCCACAAATGTGGACTTGGGGCTCAAAAAAGAGCTGTGGAAGGAGAAAAATTCCCACCAGTTGGAAGTGCTAGGTTCCTGTGGGGTGTGCTTTTATTCTTGCTGAGCTGGCTGGAAGGACCAAGCCTGATGGGGTCCAGGCAACCTCCTGTGACTCCCAGAGAGCATCCTCTTGCTACCCCCTGCCCGCCTTCCAGAATGTGAATGCTGGGGGCATGAATGATGTGCTTGGGGCACTTTTGGGCTCTGCCTGCTTGGTGAGGAGATTTTACTCTCATTCTAGTGGCTCTGGATTCTGGTTCTTTCTAACTGGCTTCATTGGATCAGTAATTTCCTAGGATAATTCTTCAAGGCTCACCTCTGAGAGGATCCCGCACCAGTGTCTGTCTGCATGGCCCACATGCCAGGGCTCGCATTCCCGAGGCGCCTCTCATGCCAGTTTGCGGCCTCATCCCCAGTGCAGGTCCCACCCACAGCCCCAGCGAGGCCTGCCAAACCTGGCACAAGGCACACCGCACCACGGAAAGCCACCTCTCTCTGTAAGACTAGAGCCCACTTGCATAGTGTATAAATCAACAATTTATACAACCGACTTTGAAGAATGAACACACATTGCATTGTGCGTGTGGTTTAAAAGTCATCAATTTTTTTAAAAAAACTGATATTTCAGATACCTTGGTTCCTTGGCCCTGTGTTTGCCTTTCTTTCTTTTTATAAAAAATACCGCAAGTCTGAAATATGGAAGGCTGAGGGTTTCTCTTGCCTCCCGAGGAGACCTGGTGCTCCAACACCCCAGTTTTCTGGGAACAGAAATTGGATGGAGAATTCTAGCCCTTGCCTTCTGTCCAGAACCTGGTGAACAGCACAGCTCTCTGCTCAGTCTCCTAAGTTAGAACCCTCCAGTGCCAGTGCCAGCCCACACGGCCACTGCCTTCAGCTGGTCTTCTTCATTCTTCCTTGGACTGTTATTTAAACATTCTGGGACGTATCCTTCTGTTACCAGTTTCTTCCCATGCAGTCCATTCTCCACACCCTCTTCGGGTGATCTCTATAAAAAGCAAATCTAATCATGTCCTCCCAGGCTGAAAACTTCAGTCCTCGCTTTTACTCCCTGCGGCGTTGGGGCGGGGTTCTTTGCTGCTGTCACTGCCCATGGTAAATTCTCACACACTGGAATTCTTTCACCCTGGAGGACAGCACGCCTTCCAAGCCCAGAGAAGAGAGGCAGCTAAAGCCAAGTTCTTCCTGGCTCTCCTTCCCCTGCCTGGCCAGCCTTCATCACACCCATCAGCCTGACGATGGTTCTGCTCTATTGAGCTTCTCTCCCAGATCTGGATGGGACATGCTGTGTCAAGATATAAAGTCTGGATACGCACGTCTTGTTCTTTTTCAGCATGTGAGAAAAGGTCTTAGATCCTTTTAGAAATGTCTGCTCTTCTGCTCCTGGGTTCTTCTTTCTGTGAAGTCTCCCCATGCTCCCCTTTTTAGTGTTCCAGTGTGGCACCCTCATTGTACACCTTTGCCCAAGAGGCAGGTCTACAGCTCTCTGAAATTGCCAATTTGAGTGACACCTCAGGTTTTGGTGGGTTCCAGAGTGAGAGGTGAGAGTGGCCCCTAGCCCCTGGGTGACTCTGGAGAAAGGTGGCTGACTTCTTTGCATGCCTTTTTTTTTTTTGGTCTGTTTTAGAAATGGGTCAACTCCTTTTCAAGTTCCATGGCAGAAGGGTTTTCTTCCCATTAGTATGCCTTGACCTGGACCTTTTTAGAAACCTGCATACCCTTACTCTTGGGTCTGGTTTTAACTAGCAATCCTGGCATTCCATGTAAAGAAGCTAAAATAGCTGTAAGTGAGTGCTGTCTCTGCTACTCAGGAAGGATACCTGGCCTGGACCCACATCTGATAGAAAGGGGAAACCGAGGGGCCGATGGCATAGCAGCCAAGCAGCCTGAACTCCTGCCATGAAGAACTTCCAGCCATCTGCATTCATTTCCTAGGCTGCTGTGACAAATGACTGCAAACTTTGGGGCGTAAAACAAAAAGAATGTATCAGACAGTTTTGAAAGCCAGAAGTCTGAAATCAGGGTAGCAGGACAGTGCCTCTTCTGCAGACTCCAGTGGAGAACCTCCCCTTGGCTCCTCCAGCTTCTGGTGCCCAGGCTCCCTGGACTGCGGCAGCCTCCCCCCCACACCCACCCTCCCCATCTCATTGGCTCGGGCTTCTCTGTTCTTTGTTTCCCCTCTCTTGGGTCTCAAAGCTCCCTGTTTCTTATACAAGGATACCAGGGCTAATGAGCTGGGATAATCCAGGATGAACTCATCTCAGTCCTTAGTTCAATTACACCAGCAAAGACCCCCTTTCCTAAAACAGACACATTCATAGGCACCAGTATTAGGGTGTGGATGTATCATTGAAGCCATTCAGCCCTACACTTCCTGAGACAATGTTGTCCTTCCACAGCTGTGCCTCTGCATAGCTTCTCTTTGCATTACTTTTGCTATCTTCCCATCTATTTCCCTCACTTTATGAACTTGCTTTAGTCTTAGAATATGAATACAGCTTCACTTGTTGAGGAAAACTTTTCTCCTGCCTGGAGATGCCATGTTCCCTCCTATGGACATCAGGGCCTGGGAGATCATTTCCATCCCGAGTCTGAGAAACAGAGCACAGATAAGCACAGGTAAGTGAGCACAACATCAGGCAAGAGAAAGCCTGAAGGGTCACAACAGGGAGGAAACAGCACAAGGGGTGATGGGTCATGGGTGCTATCGTCATGGGAAAATTAAAGGGACTACACCACAGAGAAGAAATCAAATACTTCCCCCAAATTAACAAAGATATAAAAATAATTAAAAACAATAATTAAAAAAATCTCTCCTCTTTTTTTGTACAAACTCAGAAATGCTTGATAACCCAAGGGCCTCTGGTTAATAGTAAAGAAAATGTGTCATACATGCATTGGAATATTACTCAACCATGAAAAGAAGGAAATTCTGCCAATTAGGTTAACAGGAATAAACCTGGAGGCCATAATGCTAAATGAAATAAGCCAGACGTAGAAAGACATATGTGATCTTACTTATATGTGGAATCCAGAGAAGTAGAACACATGGAAGCAGAGAGTAGAACAGTGATTGCCAAGGGCAGGCAGCTGGGGGCAGGATTTGGGGAGATGTTGGTCAAAGAGCACAATTGTCAGCTATTGGATAGGGTCTGGGGATCTATGTGCAGTGTTGTGGTTGTATTTCTTAATACTATATTGCAACTGGAATGTGTTAAGAGTGTAGATTTTAAGTGTTCTCACCACACACAAAATGCAGTGACTTTGTGAGAATATAGATGTGTTGGCTTGAATGTGTATACGTATGAATCATGACATTGCAACCTTTAATATATATAATTTTTATTTGTCAACTATACCTAAAGAAGGGCAAAAGGAGCAACCCTTAAGAAGTATAAGGACTTTCCCTTACTATCAAAGGTGAAATGGGAGAAATAATTGTCCCCTCTGTATACAGTTTCCATCAGTGTCTTCTTAGTTGCTGTGAAGGAGGCAGAGGGCAGGGGAACTCCTGAAAGATGGCAGGGGGAGGGGCGTAGAGAGGAAAAGGAGATCACAAACACCAAAGATATACAGGATGTTGCAGGATGTTTGTCAATACTGCTCACCCTCAACTCTCAGGGCTGAAGGGAAGAGACACTTGCTCTGTAGAATGAACACTGCATCAGGAAGCGGCAGTGTTAAGACTGAGTTCTGTCCTAACCTCTCCTGACCTTTCTGTCTCTGGGCTTTGCTTTCCTTCTTAGTAAGATGAGAGGGTGGATCAGGTGAGCTATAAGAACTCCCTGGTTCTGGTAGTGCTGTCATTAGGAACATTTTGTTCTTTGGGATTGATTATAATGTTTATACAACATGAACTTATAAGACCACAGCAGAGGACTCCCCGTTCAAAATTTTAGGGAATCATTGGAGAGGTAACAAGTACTTGATGGATAAAAGGAGGCCAGACTACAAAAGGCAGTCAGGACAGAGAGAACGTCTTGACTCTTGAAGGACTTTATGATCTAAGTAGGGAGCACATATCTTGTAATTATGTATATTATTATAATACAGGTCAGATAGTTATGCATACTGTGATGCAGCATGTTAGGGTCAATCCAGGAAGACTTTAAGGAGGAGGTGACATTGCAGCTGGGTCTCAAGTGTGAGTAAGAAGTGGGCAGACAGCAAAGGAGGAAAGGAAGGAAGGGCATTTAAGCAGACTGACCAGTCTTAACAGAATTCTTGGAGATTTAAGATGAATGGGCTGACTGTGAGAAATGCTAAAAAATGAGTCCAGAGTTGTAGGTTGGGGTCTAACTTGATTAGAGTTCATCTCATTGTTGTTAAGCCAAATCAGTTTAAACTTGCTTTAAGCATTAAAGGAGGATTAGTGGCTTAGGAACTGCAAAGTACAGGAATAGAGCAGATTTCAGATTGAGCATTTCAGTGATCTAGTTGTATTCTTCAAGTTTGCCTTCTTTCTTTTTGGACATCTGCAGGGTCAACTTCATTGAAAAATGGCGCCCCTCCAGCCAAAAGATGGTTGCCAACTCACTCCTCCCTGGGCTCTGTTCTTCCTGGGGGATGAGTCTTCAGTGCAGGAATAGAGAGATTGCCTCTGGTAGCTCTGTTGGAAGATTACGGTGTTAGTTCCATTCACAGAATCCTCAGATGTCTACTTTCATTTCACTAACCAGAACTAGGTGGTTTGCTCAGCTCTGAACCTGGAACTCTGGGCAGAGGTGGCGTGTCTGCTCATCTGCAGAGACCAACTCATAAGCACTCTCCATAGGTGGAGATAAGAGTTCATTTCGTCCCAGCTGGAGGATGCGGGTGCAAAGGGAGATGACTGTGAGCAGATTGGCGTTTCTGACGGACGCTGTGTTGGAGGCATCCGAGGTGACTGACATAGTGCTTCTATGCACAGTTAGGCAGACCTAGCCCGTGGAATGGTTGGGACTTCTCCTGGAGTTTTTCCTCCTATATGTGTTGTTTCTGGCTGTAATAGCCCCCAAGTCTCATTCTGAGGCCCTTCTGGAGATGCTGAGAGGTACCTAGTACCCTTTCATAAGTCCCTTTCTGTTTATATAATTTAAAGTGGAGTCTGTTGTTTGCAGCTAAAAATGCTGGCAATTACTTCATAGAGTTAGATAAGGAAAAGTTACTTTTATGGTATAAAGAATGTGACCTTTATCTTTTTATGTAAAAGACAAGAAATACTGACAGGTTTTAAATGGGAACGTGGTAATGAGGGGACAAGATCTTATTCTCCTTTCAACACAGCATTCCACTAAAACCACTTTTCTCAAGGCCAACAATGAACTCCATTTTGCCAAATCCATTGGTCATTTGCATTGCTTTGGTTTTTGTGTTTGTTTCTCCCCTAGACTGATTAGCAGCACTGACACAGGCCACTGCGCCCTCTTTCTGATAGTTGTCTTCTCCTGGATTAACATGATACGCTTCTTGTTTTCCTTCCACCTCACTGGGCTCTCTTTCTTACTCTTCTTTGATGGTCTGTCCTCAGTGCTAACCCTCATGATAGTGGAGTGCCCTGGGGTTCTTCCCTCCTTTACCTCTCCCGTTTCCCTAGAAATCCCATGACTTCAAGTAGCGAGCATATGTGCCAGTGACACATAGGTGTTTAGTCCAAACTTTCTGTTTACACCTGGATTTGTACACCTAGCTATTGACTTTTCTGTGAATGTCCACTGGATACTCTACATGTAACACATTCAAAATGGAACCTCCATTCACTGAGTTGTTCAAGTTCAAAACTCAGTTGTCCTTAACTGACATGATCTCCAAAACATGTCATGGGCCTAACTTTTGCTTTTCTTTTCTTTTCTAGCACTTGCATCCCAGCTTCTACCTCTCTTGCCTCAATTTCCACCACTCTCCACTTATTCCAGGGTCTCCTTTGTGTCCTTCACACAGCTATACTCATTTCTATCTTCTAGATCTCCTCTTTATTTTATCTGGAAATTGTGCTCTTGGCACAATTTCCTTCTTGTCCCTCTAAGACCTTGGTTTAAATGAAACTTGACCTACCACCTAAAGTATCTCCCAACCCTGGTCTTCTATCCCAGGGTCGCTTTCATTTCTTTCCATTACTAACCAGTTATCTGAATTAATCTTGTCGATTTTGTTTATTTGATTAAAATTGTCTCCTCTCTCTAGACAAAAGCAGATACTTGCCTGTCTAGATCACTTATCTTACCCAGAAAAGGCCTGCTAACTAATAGCAACTGAACATATAGTTGTAAAATAAATGAACTCATGTTTGAGAGAAAATCGCTCTGCTGACAACTTGGAAAATGGACTAGAAGGGAAGAAATCCTGGCTTTAGAAAGTTCCTTCGGCTTAGAGTATGTAGTAGTGCAGATTGAGTTTAGAAACAGTAGTCTTTTGGAAAATCACACCTTATAGTTTTCTAGGGAAGTGAATTCAATAGGATTATAGCCCAGAAATGACTGAGGACATTTCCTCATTGATTCTAACAGTTGGTCATGTTTTTTTCTCTGTGCTGTTGCCTTTAAGTGATTAGTTAAATTGTGGCCAGAATAGATTTCTGTATTTGGGTTGCTGACACCACAAGTGTGTGAAAGTGGAATGAGATACTTTTCCTGTGGCAGCTCCTGACCCCAAAATCACAGACAATTGCTGTGAGGACAGTCACTCTCTGAGAGTGGTCTGGCAGCAAGGCAAGGGGGATGAGCTGCATCTCTTCCCTCCTCTACTCAGAGATGCTTTTGGCTGGCCTGGTGCTGGATAATGTGGGGACAATTCCTTTCTGTCCATCTCTTCATTACTGCACAAAAGAGCACACAGATCCTCACAGAAAAGGGGTTAGCCAGGCTCCGTAACACTAGGATCCTTCTTTCTCTCTTTATCCCAGAGCCCGAGTTCTCTTGCTCTTTTCAAAGCACAGTAGAAATAGAAAGGATACTTAGAAAAGTAGATAAAAAGAAAACAGAATAGAAATCTCCCAAAGCTGCCAATTTTTTTCCTCCTGCATCCCAAGTTATGCAGGATTTATATTCAGCAAATTTTTTTCCCCCAGGACAAATGAAAAATTCAGTAACCTATCCCTTCTTCTTCTTCTTCTTTTGGTAGGCCCTATGAAGTGATTTGAATTCTTAGGGCTTTTCTTGCTTTCATTGTAAAGACTGATAATTGTAAACCTCATAATCAGGAAAGCTGGGTGATCTGAAAGTGTGGGTAAAGTGGACTTGAGGAACTGGCAGAGTCCTCATGCAGCCACGGGGAAGCAGAGCCCTGCCAGCTTGCAAAGACAGTCCCCTTTCTAAGGCATACAGTGCTTGGTTTACAGCAGACCTCGGAGAAAAGCACAGATTCAGAAGGCACTGCATTGGGACCGTGGTCCGCATGGATGACCTTCGGCCAACTAGTTAGGTCTTCTTAGTCTAGGCTTTCCTGTCAAACAGTGGGAGTAATAATGCATCCTTCTCCCCATGGGCAATGCTATTCTGAGACTTAAATGTATGTGTGCAAGTGCTGAGGAAACTGGAAGATCTCTGTGTATCTTAGTCATTATTTTCCAGTTTGTCAAATCAAAGTCTTAATCTAGAATGGGTAAATCTATTCACAGTGAATGTTCATTCATTAGACACACTGATTGATGATGAGTTGGGAATCTGGATTCAAACCAGAAGACGGAAATAAATCTACTCGATGATATTTTAGAGCCTCTCTAATTTAATATGACTTAATTTGCATGTTTAGTATAGAACTTGAGTATCAGATTGGGCTAAAAACGTGACTATTGAGATTTAGTGAAAAAAGATGGTTTTATTCATTCAATATTTACTCAATAAATATTTGGGGGGTGCAGGTAAAGTGTTTATAACAGCACTTGGCACATGTCAAATACTCAAAATATCCTCACTGTTATCATTGGGGGTGTTTTTGCCTGGTTCTGTGCTGGATTGGGGTTGCAGATATACAAAGCCATGTTCTGCCTCCAGAAATCCTGAGTCCAGTGAGGGAGGCATCTCTGTGAGTTGACAGTTACAGGAAAATGAAACAAGTGAGGGTTAGTCGGAGGCTTACTGGAGTCAGCCTGTCTATATTTCAGTTACGCTCCATTATTTATTAACTGGATGAACCTGGACAAGTGACTTCCCTTTTCAGGGTTTATTTCCCTCATGTATAAACATCAGAGAATAACATCTTTGATTGTAAGGGATTACTGAGTGAGTAAAATTAGATAATTATTTATTCACTTATTTATCAATCACTTCTTGAGTGTCCAGAAACTGTGACTATGATAAGTTACACCTGAAAGAGGAATGAAAGTTGTAGACGGGATTTAGTTGCTACCAAGCTGACCTTAAATCAGAAAGGTTAGTCTGGATTCATAGGATGGGGCCGATGTCATTGCAAGGGGTCTTGCAAGTGGAGAAGGCAGGCGAGAGAGATCAAAGTCAGAAAGGTTTGAAGGGGCTTCCGTGCTGCCATTGAAAATGGGGAATAGGTTACCATTCAAGGAATTCTATAGGATTCCATGTTCCTCTAGAAAGTGAAAAAAGGAGAGAAAATTTTCCCCATAGGGACTCCAGAGTGCCTACCTTGTTTTTAATTCTATGAGACCCAAGTCAAACTTCTGACTTCTAGAGTTGCACAGTAGTAAAATTGTGTTGCTTAAGCCACTAAGCTTGTGATCACGCACTACAGCAGCCTTAGAAAACTGATACATGAGATGCCATGTGCCACCCAGCTCTGTTCTAAGTGCTAAGGAGCTAAGCAGCCTCTTTCTTTTCTCACACACACACACGCGCGCACACACATCGTGCTCTTTTGAAGCTTAATTTTAGGACAAATTTAATAAACAGATACTAAATTAATAAATAACAGAGGATAATAACTGCTATGAAGAAATATTAATGCAGGGTAAAGGTACTGGGGGTACAGGGACATTATTTTGCACTGAAGCAATCAGAAAGGGCCTTTGAATTGAGATGGCGTTTGAACAGCAACCTTGGCTAAATAAGAACTGGACCATGTGGATATCTGGGTGTGAGGCAGCTGCTCCTCTCTCTGAGGTCATTCCAGAAGAGGAATGCAGCTCCCACCTTCAGCAGCCCTAAACCTCAGCCGCTGAAGAAATAGTCCTAACGGGGTTTGAATTCCCGGGCCACTCTGGGGCTGTTCAGGAGGGGCCAACAGGACAAGGTAATTTGTAATCAGATATTTGCATGAGAGAAGGGGAGAAATAGCCAGAATCAGGCTCTGTTTTAAAATAGCATTCCTGAGATCTGCAAATGCATCATCTAGAATTGAAAGGGAGATGTGAAAGCTGACAACAGGGAAGTGGATCTCTACTGCCTGAAATGGACATGGGCAAACTTCAGGGAGATCAATCAGGAGTTTCATTTAGATATATTAAGTCTGAGCTATTTGGTATCTCCAATAGGGAGATGTTGAGTTCAGAGGAGAGGTTGGGACTGAGGACAGGTTAAAGTGTACTGCTATGTGATGCAGAATTTATCAGAATTCTGGAGATACAACTTTGGAAAAAAGCCATGGGAATGACCTCAGTCACTTCAGGGAGTCGATGTAAGCAGAGATCCAAGATTGAGTCCAGGCTCCACATCAATGAAGATAAAAAAAAAATGAGAGAAGACTCTATAAATGCCCAGGGTCAGCCATGCAGTAAGTGCCCAGGACAGGGTAGCTCCATGGATTGAATCATGTCTCCCTCTAAGTCATATGTTGAAGCTTAACACTCCAGGGTGACTGCATGAAGATAGGGCTTTTAGGAAGCAGTTTAAGTTAAATGAGGTCATAAGGGTGGGGTCCTGATCAGATAGGATTGGTGGCCTTATAAGAAGAGGAAGCGAGAGGCCACCCTGTCTCTCCTGCCATGTGAGGGCACAGTGAGAAGAAGGCTGTCACCAGAGGCTGAATTGACTGACACCTTGAGCTTGCACTTTTGCTTCCAGAACTTGGAGAAAATAAAATTTCTGTTTGAGGAAATAAATGTCTACTACTGAGTCTGCGGTGTTGTGGTGTGGCCGTTCAAGCTACCAAGATACCAGTTGTGAAGGCCTGACAAAAGGCAGGTGTGGCAGGCTGCACAGCATAGGAGTACCCCAAGGATGCTCGCTCTGTCTCCAACTTTCTAATGCATATGATTTAGGAATGGAATTGTTGGAGAATGTATGGCATCCAGTGGATTTAAAAAATGTCTTTAAGATGTAATTGTTTATTCTGATAAATTCTGCATCACATAGCAGTACACTTTAACCACTATCCATTGCCATAACTTCTTCATCTTCTCAACTAAAACCCTGTATCTACTCAAAAATAACCACCCCTTCTTCCCAGTCCCTGCCAGCCACCATGTCACTTTCTGTCTCTAGGGATTTGACGACTCTCGGTCACTGGTGTCAGTGGAGTGGCACAGATTTGGCCCTTGTGTGTCTGGTTTACTTCACTTGGCCTCCCAGTTCATTCATGTCACAGCCTGTGCCATAATTTCATTCCTTTTTAAGGCTAAATATACTACTGGTCATGTAGATTTGAAGTCACAAAACCTATGCCCACATTTCAGCTTTCTTACTTATGATCTCATGTGCCCTTAGCTGTGCCCTCTGCTTCTCATTTCCTCATCCTTAAACAGTGAAAATAGTACCCACTTCACAGACAGGTTGGGTGGAGAATTTGAAATAATAGATGTGAAACCTCTTTCGAAATACTATGATGCATAGCACTATTTTTAACTAGAAGAGATCAGTGGGTTAGTTGCCAAGGGTTAATTCTTTTCCATGGTCATCCTAATGATATCTTTCCAAACATTTCCTTGGCCCAGCTGCATCATTGATCTAATTCACTTATCATGGCAGTCAAATAAATGGACTGGTTATTTCCCTGTCTGCTTCTCCATGTGTCACATCAGCACAGCTGGAGATAAGGAGCCTCTGTCTCTGACTCAGACTCTCTGGACCTGGGTGCTTCTGTTGTGTGCCAGGGAATGTACAACCCTATGGGCTGGAGGAAACTCTCTACCTATTGGCTTTTCCCTACATTCTAATGCAATGTCAGGCTCTCTGTTTCGGGCCTGACCCCGTGAGGCCATTCCACTCTGGAGAGAGTAGGAGGATGGATTCTTGGGAAGTGACATGAAATGGTGCAACTTGGGAGTCTGAGGACTCAGGGCCAGGTATTGTTACCTGTGGACTCGCTATGTGACCACTAGCTAGACGTTGCCCTGCTCTGGGCTGATCATCCTCTGTGTATGGGATTTGATGACCTCCAGGCCATTTCTAGTGCTGGACTCCTGTGAATTACAAGTGATTTATAAATTACTATCCCTCTTTCTGTCAACAACTTTGGGTCTTTCCTTCATACCCTCTACTCATGTGCTTAATTGGCCTTCAAGAGCTCCCTAATCAAACTTAAAGTTTATCCTTAGTCCTAGAACTGATCCTATTACTTCTCTCCCTGCTCTTCACTTTGATTCCGTTAAGGTCCAATTTTCTGCCATCCAGAGGAACTGACTTTAGGATCACTCACTTGAAAGACTACAGATCATGGCTTTAGTTTTCATTTGACTTGCATTTTGGGAGAGGGACAATACTTCAGTCTCTGAAGAGTGGTTTTCTCACTATCGAATCTAGGTTCAGACTGGGGAGAGCAGGTTATGTAGGCTTCTGAAGCAAAGCCAATTGGCTGGACTCTATCCAATGGCAGCAGGAAGCTGCTGAAGGTTTGTGGTATGTCTGAGCTGTTTCTTCAAGAGATCATTCAGGCAGCTCTTCAGAGGCTGGATTAAAGTGGGAAGAAAGCAGGAGAGTGAATCTAGTATCTAACTGGGAGACAGACCAAGGACAGTGGTGGTGGGTATGGAAAGGAAAGGAAGAAACTGATCTGTGAGGTTTGAGACAACCCACTGGACTTGTACCCTAGGAAACCTAGGGTGAGGGAGAAGGAGGGGTTGAGAATGGCACTTGTAGCTTAAAGGGTTGAGGTAGTTTTGTCCACAGCTCATGAAGTAAAGTGCATGCCTTGCAAGTCTGCCGGGCTCACTTTGCTCCTGCCATGCCCACATCTGCTCCTGCTTCAGGACTTGGGGGTCCCTGTTCCCAATTTTAGCTCACTGTTAAAGAAGCTCAAAAAGCTTCTTTGATTACCCAGTCTAAACCTGTTTCTCTGGTCTTTCTTTTTCCACCTCTTTCTTAATCTCTAGCTGAAGAGAGCTCATTTATCTATTTGTTTACTTCCCCTGGAATTTAGCTTCCACATGGGCAAGGGACTGTGTGATTTCATTCATGATGTATTCCTGGCACCTATTGATGAAATAAGGCTTGGCATAGAGCAGGTGGTTCAAAATTATAAGGTTGATGAACTGGAAGGAAGGAGGGGAGGAAAGAAGGAAGCTAGTAAGCAAGGAAGGAAGACGAGAGATTAGAATTTGATGTGGCAGATTATTTTCAAAGATGGCTGGCACAGTATCTCTCACTTGCTCGCCTTTTGCAGTCAGACTTCTGCTTCCCTTACAGGTGGAGTCTGCTTGCCTCCCTTGAACTTGGGCTGACCCTGTGATTTGCTTTCACCTGTAGAATGCAGCTGAAGGGATGTGTATGACTTCAGAATCTAGACTTTAAGACTTGGGGCTTCCATTTTAATATGCTTGTATGCTTTTTCTTGGCATGGTATCTTGAGACCACCATGCCATGTGAAAACCCAAGGCCCTATAGAGGGAAACAGGACAGTCCAGCCAAAGCACCAGCCGAGTCCAGCGCCCAGCAGTTCTGCTAGCTGAATATGGCCACAGGAGTAACCCCACGCAAGAAGAGACACCCAGCCAAGTCACAGAGTTGTGATATTTGGGCTTTGAATTTAAAGAGCTGGTGGGTATCCAGATGGAGCTTTATAGCAGGCATTGAATATAACTCATTACAGACACACATGCACACATACAACCTTATCATATGTATGTGTGCATAGATATGTAGATATGTATGCATTTCTGGCTGAAATATTTGATGACCTGTGCATGCATGCATATCATATCAATCACATGAAATCATATATACATGTATTATGATATATATGATACATGATACATGATATATGATATGATATATATGACATATATGATTTAATGTGATTATTATATTTCACATGCCTATTATATATCACACATACATATATAGATATGATTCAATAGAATTAATAAAACATCTTCTTTAGCTTCTTGATTTGAATGTAAAGAAAATTTCAACAACAGTATATTTCCTTGCTCCTACTCTGACCTTTTTTCCAAATGGAGGAAAGGGGGCAGTTAGAGTCAGCTGAAAGAAAAACTCCCCACCTTTGTGATCTGAGGTGCATTTAGGCTCCTGCCTCCCTGAACTTTCTGCCTCACTGCATTCTGCTTTCTGACACCATGCTGCTGCCCTCTCTGGGACTCTCTCAGCTGAGAGTGTGACAGTGGATGCGGCAGCATTTAGCCCAGGACACTTTAGAATCAAGCAACACGCCGCTGGTGCTTTTTACCTCACAGAGCAATTTTCCCATCATCATCTCATTTGGTCCTCATGGCAACTGTGTATAGGTTGTGATTTCTTTTAATGGGAGAAACAGGAGCAAACTGAGAGTTACACAGTGCATAGGGAGCAGAGCGAGGATGGATCCTTCTAAGCTCCTGGGCCAGTGTACTTTTACAGCCATTCCAACAGAACAGTTGATTTGCTTCTTGGAAACTAAATAACAAAGAGAATGACCTTGATCTTGAAAGCCTTTCATTGTCACAGGAGACACTGAGATATCATCTTTGGGCAAGGTCCTCACCCATCTCGTAATTTAAGTAAAACTTTCATGCTAATTTCCTCTCTCTCCCAATGTTAGCCGTGACTCCTGGGAAAGGAAAGGAAGTGCTTTCACACTTTATAGACAACCTTGGCTGCAATCACATCATTTGCTCCATTTTTTTCCTCCTATGAAATATGAAAAAGCAGATGTAAAGGCTTCTCTGTTTCTCTTTAAAGGAAGAAGATAATAGTTATTTTGCACATTTTAATTTAGCATATTTAAAAAGATTGAGAGTTGATTTTTTTTAATTGCAAGATTTATTTTGGAGAAAAAATTGGTGTGGGATGCGCTAAGAATACTTATTTTTTAAGTATTGAGAGACAAGGAAATGACTCTGGAGATCTGTTTGCAAACCTCCAGCAGCCTTCATGATCTTCTTGAGACCAGACAGACACACCAAGGCACTTGATGGGGGGAGAAGGAACGGCCTTCCTCAGCAATTCGCTATATGGCATGAAAGGCCATTCCTGACTCTCCTTTTCTCCCACTCATTTCTTGAGTCATCCAACTTCTTGTCACTGTGGAATTCCCCCTTCCTCTCTACTGTGCCCCTGAGTCCTGCTTACGGCGCCCCACTCTCATTTGCCTCTCCCATTTGCTGAGATCTAGATTGTTCTATGTGGACTTCCTCACTAAAACCAACTCATGGAACTGGGGAAGGAGTGGGCTTTCTCTTGGATCTTCTCATATATTTAGACATTGTCTATTCATCCTAGCTAAACATTGCAATTACTTGGATGTCATTCTCCTTGATTCTACAACCCACGGTCTCTTCTATATCACCGTCATCTCATCAGTCACCCCTCCCTGTCCAATCTACCTGCTTCAGCAACCATAGCCAGCACAGTCCATAGCTGACACCCCCTCAACCAGCCAGGTCTTGCTGCCTGTGGCCATATTCTCCCCTTGCCTGGCATATCCATTGCCTCACTGGGCCCCATTCATTCTTTAAGTCTCAGTTTCCTCAAGCCCCTGTCTGACGTTCAGGCTTTTCCTCAGCTTCCATAATACCATGTGCATACTTGTGTGCTTTATGCTATAAGCTTCTTGAAGTCTCATGTAATTGTCCTGTCTCTCTTGCCCAGACTAGTGCCATGTGCCTAGAAGGTGCTAGGAAAAGCTTTGGATTTTAAATTAAGGACCAGGGTTCAAATGCTGCATTATCACAGTGACACAGAAGAGTTGCCTTCCCTGCCCGAGCCATGCTTCCATATCTATAATTATTCTATTTACCTTTCTAGGAAAACATTGAAGATCAAGTGAGAACATAGAAACACTCCTTGTAAAATGTCTATCTTCTGTCAAAGTACTGTGAAATATTTTATTAATTAAGAATATGTAGGAACATAAAGAGTCAAGATTATGGATTCTGTACAAATTCTGCCAACTTTTCTTTATTCAAAAATCAACACAAGGAATTTTCTATCAGTGTGGTAGTCTGAGCATATTTTTTCTCTGTTTTAAAAACCTAGTCAGTGTGCCTGGCAGCGCTAGAATCGGACCTGTGAAAATAATCAGCTAATATTACTTAATAGCTGTGACAAGAACACTAATTTAGCTGCAACATTAGCAGAACGCAAGTCTCCAGAGAATCTTAAAGAATTTATGGCATCACGTTATCTTTCCTCCGTGCCTTTAGGTGGCTCCTCGACTCAACTCTTCCAAATGGCAGGTTTCACACACCTCACAATTCTGTGTGAAATTAGGCTGTGGAGAAGGGACAATTCAGAGGAGATTTCACAAACCAATCTGATTTACCTTAAGTGAATGCGTGTCATTTATCCAATTCCTTCTCTATTACTTGGCAAGAGCAAAGGAAAAACGGTCTTGCTTGGCAAGGGAACCTCCCAGTTCAGGTAAAAGAGAATTAGAGATAAATGACCACGCAGTCACTGGGAGTCATCTTCATTAGCTAGTCAAATCTTTATAGAAATGGGAGCTGGAAAACTCCTAGTTCCAGGTCATGGAATAAAAATTGTGATAAACTAAAAGCATCAAGCAAGAGGAATGTAAATATTTCCCTTTTTGGAACAGGGGTCAGTGCGAGTACCTCCAGGCAGGAGAAGTAATATGGGGGTAGTCAGAGGCCCAATCCTGGGCTTGGAGCCAGAGCTGGCTCTGCCACCTCCTGACTGGATGCCTTTGGCCAGTGATTGTGACTCTTTGACCTCAGTTTCCCTCTGTGTCATCTGGATCTATCACAAGACTGGTCTCATGGAGTGCCTGAGAGTGAGTGAGCAAGTGCACCTGTCTGCCTTCAAGGAACAGTAGATATTGTTTAAATTAAAGTTACATTTGTTTGAAGAAATGCAAAAGTTCAGAGGAGTAAGTCAATTTTGGAAAGCTATGTTGGGTCCAGATTATGCAGCTCTTGAATTTCAGGGTAGAAAGCTTAGATTTTGTTTAGATGAGGGGGCGCCTTGGAAGGGTACAAGCAGGAGTGTGTGACACACAGACAGGCGTGCTCTTTTGAAGACTGATCTAGAAGCAGCACATGGAGGAAGCTTGAGAGAAAAATATCAAGAGGCAGAAAAACCAGGAAGAAAGCTATGGTTTTACTTAAGTGAGAATGGAGAAGGGCTAACCTCAGGCATTGGTAATGGGGACAAAGAAGAGAGCTGTGGCTGGACAGAACTAGCAAGAGGGAGTTGTTACAGGCCCCTGTGTTTCACACCTATGTGACTGGAAAACAGGAAACACAGGCATGGAAAACATTTCAAAAACAGGAAGCACAGTCAGAGAAGGGGCTCCAGGGTCTATAATTTAGGGTTGGACTCAAGTGTTCTGGAGGCTGGTGAGCTGTCAAGGTAGAAAAAGCCAACAGACATTCAGGTCCTACCACCGACTAATGTTAGCACTTTGCTGCTAACAGTTTTTGGCTGACTCTGTTGAGCTGTTGGTACCTTTGGGAACCAGTGTCTGAGGAGCACATAGGCCTCTGAGGAGAAAAATCTGAGGAGAAATGACTCTATTTAAAAAAAAAACTGTGCCTGATTATGTAAAAACACAAATCAGTAGGAATATAGGATTCGCTGGTAGAAACACCCTCTAAGAAACCCTGGCCTCCCTGAACGTGCCCTATCTCGAAAGCTAAGCAGGGTCGGGCCTGGTTAGTACTTGGATGGGAGAAACCCTGACCGCCTCTTAAGGGAGTGCTTTGTAATTCCCAGCCCATTGCTGTGCTCCCCAGGTTAATCACATTTGTCTGCTGCTGGGAAGATGTTTGACTCTAGGCAAGATCCCATGCAAACTCATCTCTCTTTTCTTCCTAGGGTGTCTGGCTCTATTCCCCACCCAAATTGGCTGAAAACATGAGCAAATGTGATCCTAGTACAACTACGTTGAACAGTCTGTTCCTTCATTCTCCTTATCAAAGAACTCAGTCTGGCTGCGAAGGCTTAGCCTCCCCAGGGAAAGCCACGCTGAGACCTAGTGTCACGTCCACCTTATCAGTGTTGTACTATTCTGTCCTTCTCTAAACTCTCCATCTGTTGTCTTGATACCCAAGTGAGGCTTAATGGTCTGTAATCCCCACGTTCCCAGTGGTGCCTCTGAGAAAGACTGGACCCACATTGGCAACTTACCAGTTATTGGCAACATTGCCTTTGTAACCCCATTTCTCTGTTAACTATGTCACACTTCATGTCCATCCCAACTCCGGGCAAGAAAGTATGGGTCTCACTGTCTTTGCTGGTTGTAATCAACTCTTAGGATTTGTTGTTGATTTTTTGAAAGAGGCTTCAGTATATTAATCAGTTTATCTTAATGTGTATTTGGATTTATTGTGTGCAGAGTATTGGAATAGATCATGCTGGAGGCCTCCAAGGAGAAAGGAGACATGAACTTTTTATTTTCAAATGGGACTGAGATCCAGTGGGGCGGTTGAGATGTGCACACTGAGAAAAGTGAAGCAAGGTAGGGTGGTCAAGTGGTCATGTGGAGGAGGAGGTGGAAAACTCATTATGAATAAAATCTTCAACTTATCAGCTACAAGACTTCAATGTTTTCTTAAAGAAAAGCTACTTTTAAACCTTTTCTCTGCAAAATGGCTGATGGTATGGTTCAAGAAGACTCTGGAATCCATTTCATTGTCATCTCTCAGGCCTTTTAAGTGGAGTGTCCTATTCACTGGAAGAATGACCCAGAGGTCTGGTTAAAAGGACCATTTTGCTTAAGTGAAAACAGGGAAAACACACACACACAAAGTAGTCAAAGTACCATTTTTAGTGAAATACAAAGGACATCATCTTTTTTTTTTTTTTGGATTTAATCTAGAACCCAAGTAAGGTTAATTAATTAGCTGTTAATTGGCTAATTAATTTTTTGGAATTTGACAGTTTTCAGACTGAGGATCTCATTGATACAACCTCTAATGGAATACACATATTTTGGTAACATTCTTTATATTGTGTGCAGAGTATATGTGAATGTATTGCATATGCAATTTACATTTTCCATTTGATCTTCATCCCAGCCCTATAGACAGGGCAGGTCTTTGCTCAAAATAAATAAATAAGTAAGTCTTGCTCCAGTTTCTCCTGAACCAGATGGTAATTTTCTAGAGGTTAAGGATCATCTTGTGTCTACTGGGGCTAGAAAAAGAACTAAACTGAGGAATCTGAGACCGAGCTGCCACAAAACCTCACAAGTTTTTATGTCTGTGCTCTTGTTAAAGAACAGAGTAAGCAACCACTGCTTGGGTATAGGGGGCCAGTTGGACTACAGCTAAAGAACATCTCTGATGCTGGCAACATTACTAGAAGACTAAGGTGCTTCAGTATGATCAGAAATTCAGAAGGCGCCAAGCTTGTGCTAGAGAATGAAGACTCAAGTCTACAGGTCTGGGCTTAGCAAACAATGAAGCCAGAGTAGGGCCAATGGAGCATGACGGTGAGGCCATGGTGTGTGCCCTTCCTATGACAGACATGTTTAGTCTCAACTGGTTTGTCTGTAAGTTTCTATGGCCCGTTCCATCCTCCCATCCAGTAGGGCAGGATTTGGGAAGCCTATGTGAATGTCAAGCACTTAAAACATCTCTGAGTCCTGTAAGTAGAGACACATGTTTATCAATGTCTGTGTGCTTAGTTTAGCCAAGTCTGGGTCCTTCAGTGGAACGTGAGATTCAGTAGTTTGGAACATGTCCACAGTAGTTCTGGTAAATTGCACTCAAAGGTTGCAGTGCAGATTAGGGCAGGGACATTCTCTGGGGAAGAATTTTCCTACTTCAGGACAGGGTCAGGAAAAGTGGCATCCATTGAATTAGGTTTAAGGATTGTAGTTTAACACTTAGAGGGCATTGGTTTTTAGAACCAGGTCATGAGACAAAGCATGACAACGTGAAGCCTGTACTAATCATGGAACATTGATGGCATTAGATATTATTTTGGCCTTAGACCCAGGAAAACATATAAATTTTATCTCGACTCATATTCTTCTCTTCCTTAGGTATTTATAAAAGTCTATATTTTCAGAGAACAAAAGAAAAGAAAGGTCAATTCACATGTTATTGCTAGCTGAACTTGAGGCCCAGTCCACTACGGAGAGCTTTGGTAGGCTGGGATAGAGTACTTTTCCTCAAACTATGTAGAACTTAAGAATAGCCAAGGATCACTTCCATAGATCTATTACATAAGGGCAAAAATAAGTAGGGAGAAAGAGACTCATGTAGGAGCCAAGCTGCCTGGCAGTAGCCCCAGGGCCATCACTGTTAAATTGGTTAGTTCTTTAATTTTATGTTTTATGTATTTTGTGTCTGGAGTAAAAAACCTTTGCCTACTTCAAGGTCTCAGAGATGTCTTCTTATATATCCCTATGGGAGTGTTACAGTTTTATGTTTTCTTCTATGATTGATCTTAAGTTAATTTTTATGTTTGATGTGAGGTGAGGGTTGAGTTTCATTTTCTCCCATATAATTATCACAGTGATTCTTGCAAAAGATAAGCGATAATATATGTAAACAACACAAAAGAGTTATTCAGTAAGTGGTACCTGTCATCATTATTATTAGTAACTATTGTCACATGAGGACACATGGTGGCCTCAGTGACAATTCAGATAAAATTGTACAGTGGTTACTACTTACCCAGAAGCATAAAATTGGGGGGAGGGGAGAGAAGCTCAGGAAATGAAATGAAAGGTGGTGATTAGGCAAATGATTGGAAAGATTTACCAGGACCTATAAGGTAGAATGATTTGGTGTTTTTTAAAAGATTTATTTATTTATGCTTATAGAACTGGGGTACAGGCTAGAAGAGTGGGTGAGAGGATTCACCAGAGAAAGAGTGGGGAGCAGAACAGGCAGATTGACCGGGTGCACTGATTGTTGAGAGGAACAGCAGGCAGGTCAGGAGAGGTCTGCCACACCATGTGGGTCAGTTCTCTGCCTGGGGATTGAACTTGTGCTGCAGTGGCTTCGGAGGGCTTCATAATGCGGTGCTTTAACCCGTTGCACCACCAGAGAAAGCCCTGATTTGGTATTTTAACACAAGAAGAGAAATGGAACTTTAGAGATCTTGGTGACTTGATGGAAGAGCCTCACCCCCAAATATGGAGGTGTTCACATTCTTAGAAAGGTGAAGGCTTTCAGGTGGTGAGGTGGAGGATGCCACCTCATCTAGGAGACTCTTCTAGGAGCCAAGCTACCTGGCAGTATATATGATATAGAGTGGATATCATAGGCCACATTCTGGAGTGGCGAAGCATTGAACTGTGAGTCAAATCGTGAGAGAGGCAAAATAGAAAAGAATTCATTATTGACAGGAGGGCATTCTGCAGATCAGCCAGCCAGATGGGAAAAAATGGATTCCTGACCCAGGTGACCAGCCTGGAAAGGAAGGAAGCTTGCTTTTACACCATCACCTGACATCCACTGCTGTTCTGGCTCACCTTTCTCTCTTCCATGTCTTGCTCTCCTAGCAGCCACTTTCATAGAAAGAGCAGAGTATTAAATTTGCTTTAGATAAAATCTAGTTTGCTTTGCAGTTTCTTGTCCTGCATGCTGATAATTCCTTTTGGCTTTGTGCACAACATATCCCACCTCTGAGGTCACCAGGTGGGCCCTTGTGATGGGAAAGGATTCTGAGATCTGGATCCAGATAGCTGTTCAGAAGATCAAGAGTCGCTGTAACCAAAGTCAAGTTCAAAACACGAGGGTTCAGGAGAAGAGTTAAAGGGTCAAGGTCCAGGAGTCATGTCTATCATACTGTGATGGACTGTGGCATAGCAGGAGTTCAGGGATGACTGAATGTGGAAGCAAGACTTGAAGTGAGCGCAACATGAGAACAAGCTATGTGAGGTGGACGGGGTAAAGGTCTCAGAGCGCACACTTCCTGATGTCTACTACAAAGGGTAATGAGGTTTAGCTGAGTCCCTGAGAGTGGGCTCCCCACAGTGGGATTACTAGCTCTATAAGAGGGGAAAGAGCAGAGGTCGCTCTCTCTGCCTTGTGAGGATCAGCAAGAAGGTGGTTATCTACAAGCCAGGCACAGGGCCGTTAGCTGGTCTTCCCAGACTCCAGAACTGTGAGAGATAAATGGCAGAACCACGGGGGGGACAATAGTGTCCCCCAATGCCACCGAAAGGGGGCAGCTTATGGTACTGTGTCACAGCAGCCTGTGCTGAGATGGTTGTCAATTTTGCCTTTTTAAAAAAGTGACAAAAGACATACAACAAAATTTAACATATCAATCATTTTAAGTGCACACTTCAGTGGTATTAAGTTGTTCACATTGCTGTGAACAGAACTCCAGATCTTTTTTCTTCTCTCAAAACTGAAAGTCTGTATTCAGAAAACAGCTCCCAATTCCTTTCAATTTTACTTTTTTAAATAAAATTATCAAGCCATCTAAAGAGAAACTCTACCAAGTAGTAAAGAAACTGCTTTAAGAGCAAAATAATGAAGTTGATATAATTTGGTGTACTTTGCATTGTTTTAATGCATCAATAGATTAATTGGTATATTCTTTTCCATTTATTCTTTCGAAGAGAAATAACTTCTTTCTCCCATTTCCCTACTATAATCAGAGAGCTGGTTTTAGCTCATGGTAGAAGGACTTTCACCGCTAGACTGGCATGTGGAAGAACACGAGAAGAAGAATGTCTAGTTTTCATTTTTAAAGAATCCCCAATTTTTATTGTTGTCTTCCTTCTTGCTACTGAAGACATTTCCTAGAGTTTTAGAATCCTTCTCCCTAGAGTCCTCTTTTTCATATTTCTTGTACATGGCTTGACCAAAGTCCATAGAGATCACTGCTACATGCTTTCCACATCCTCTAGCATGAAAAATGGTCATTTTCTTTGCCCAGATGAGAAAGAATCTTCCAAAGTCTATTTACTAAGCATTTTCTCTATCTAGATGACTCTTTTGTAAAATTTACTGTGGTTGTTGATGTTTTTAAATATAGATTGTTATATAAATAAGGCATTATCTGTATACAATGCAACTTTTGGTGGAAATATCTTTTCTGAAAACACAAGATTGCTGTAAAAGTCAAACATTAGAGTAAAAATGAAAGCACATTGTCATTTTCATGTAGAAAAAAAAACATTCAGTTAAATTGAATGTAACCAGAGCTCCCGTGTATCAATTCAACAGAATGTGCCTGTACCATCTCCATGAACTACTATAGAAGGTGCTGTTGATACTGAAGCTATTAGAGTCATGAATCCCTAGTCAGGAACACTGTGGTTTCTCTAAGCCTCAGTTTCCTCATCTCCAGCATAGGGATAATTAATTATTCACCGACTTGTGGGATGAATTACACAGGACATCAGACGCAGCGAGCATCCATGCCAGGGATATATAGTAGGTACTCAATAATTATATCTAAATTATTTTTTTAAGATTGTGGGGAAACATATATAACCTAAAATCTACCACCTTAACCATTTCTACACAGCTATTACATTGCTATGTAACCCTTCCCACCACCACTAGCTATCACAATAGTCATTGTTCATATTGCTTTAATACATTATTCTGGAGGAAAAACAACATGAATTTACCTTCCTCTGGTGTAAGGCTTTTTCAGAATAGACTTCTTCCTACTCTTTCAAAATCTTTCATATCTATCTGTGGCTAAATTTTGAAAACCCCTTCATGTGAAGTGTTCAAGGTATTGGACTGAGGCCAGTTTATCTAGCTCAGAAGTGGGACTACACGGACCTGCACAGCTACTCCAGGGTAAAATTAATTCCTGAACGCCCTCCCTGACACTTTGCAGTGTCTTCCTCAGTAGACGCTTTTCTGACTGCTGCAGGCCTGGGCTGTGCTAATGGAGGTTTATAAAGGCCTTCACAATTCCTATGGTAACCCAGGAAAAAGGCTGTTGCCATGGGGACTAGTGAAAACTATATAAACCTTCCAGCTCCATCAGACAGATGAGAACGATGTGAGAATGAATCCTTTACTAGTTCACCTTCTGAAATTGCTAACAATTATCTCCGTTTTTGGAAAAGGATTCAACATTTCTTTCAGGTGGAAACTCATTCACGTTTTCAGCTTTAAATAAATATTACTTAAAAGCTTGCTTGATGATCTTGGTGTCAACTAAAGTCACCCAGAGAAGGAAAGGGCTGGTGATGGAACTGTTTCCAAATTTCTATAGTGTTGCCAGCCACTGAATAACATTTGTCAAAAGCATATGAACCTCATATTGTTTATAAAGATACTCTTTTTCTTTGAAGTGTATTGAGCCTGAGTATATATACATTTCCACCTTGTTTTTCAGCTGACTCTAGATGAATCTTAGCTCTTTGAAGGCAAAGTCTACTTCCATTTGCCTCATCTCCATAGTCTAGTTGGTTATATTGCAACATTAGGGGTTCAGTATGTACACCTTCATATAGTGTGGTGGTCCATGTATGTGATGTATAGAAGCTTATTTAAAAAAAAATTATGACCCTTCCTGGTGGCACAGCAGGTTAAAGTGCATCACAAAGAAGCTTAAGCCACTTCTGCATGAGTTCGATCCCCGCCTGCCCCGGACGTGACCACATGGTGTGGCAGACCTCTCCTGACCCGCCCACTGCTCCCCTCAGTAGTGTCCTTCGTCGATCTGCCTGTTCTGCTCCCCACTCTGTCCCTGGTGAATCCTCTCACCCTCTGCATCTCTGCCTGTACCCCAGTCCTGTACAAATAAATAAATAAATCTTTTTTAAAAAATTAGTGTTAAAAAACTATTTTTGCATACAGAACTGGGGTACAGGCCAGAGGTGTTGGGGTGTGTGTGATATGATTCACCAGAGACAGAGTGGGGAGCAGAACAGGCACATCAACTGCAATACACTGTTGAAGGGAGCATCAGGCAGGTCAAGGAGAGGTCTGCTGCACCATGTGGGTCAGTCAGCTCCCTGGCTGGGGATCGACTCGTAGTACAGTGTCTCTGATAGCTTCATAGTGCTCCGCTTTAACCTGTTGCGCCACCAGGGAAGGCCCTGAAGCTTTTGAAAATATTTATTCACTTGTTAAAAGACAGTCTATTGGTGCCTACCAATTGTATTCATTCAGTGAAGGCATGGTTTCTGCTTTTAATTCACAGAGCTAGCCTTTAGGTACGTAGTCCTGAACAGCCAGAGCATCCCCATGTGTGCTTCCTCATTACCTGACCTCCTGAGGGCTGTAGGGTAGGTGGGGTTCCAAAGGCATTAGGTTCAAAACCCACCTACACCCTGTGTGGCTTTGGGTCAACATACAACCTCTCTGAGTTCGCGGAAAATGGGAGTAAGTGCTTGCTTCCCTCGCAGGATTCTGGTAAATAAGCGAGACATGGAAATGTTTTGTGAAGTGAAAAGTATAACTCAGTTGGGAGTTGCCAGCATTATTTAGGAAAGTCTTTTCCTTACTTGCTTTTACTCTACTGAATTAGCTGTGAGTAATGTGTGAAACAGACACCTCAAGTCTTTTCCTTGTCCTCAGCTGGCAGGCCAAGTGGAAGGTTGGGAGGGGTGGTGTCAGGTAGCTTGGGGTGGGAGTAAGAATGTCTGTCTCTTATCGTCCACTGCTCAAACTCCTTCCAAGGGACAAAAAGCTTGTTGTTGTTGTTGTTTTAATGACATTAAAATGTGCTTAATTTACACTGGCTCATCTAGTGGGATAAGTGTATGTAGGGAATGAACAGGATTGACAGGAGGAAGCTACTCAAAGTATGTTTTATCCAATATTAATAATAAAAAGTCCCAACAACTAAGTTCCTGGTATTTTGTAACATTCTCAATAAATTAACTACCACATATCTTATGGTGATTTCCTTGACTTTCAGAGGAAGCGGGGATCAGTTATACTGCCCTCATCAAAATGATTAAGAAAGTACAATATTTTTCTGTGCTCTGGGAGGGAGTGTATGGAGATGGTGTCATCTTTTCTCAAGTGTTTGATGTAGCTCACTGTAAAGCTGTCTGCTTCTGAAGTTTTTTTCTTTGGGATAATTTTTGATAGCATATTCAATTTGCTTAATCAAAATAATACTCACTTTTAAAATCTGTATTCTTCAAATTTTATAGTTTCATCTACGTTATTCAATTTACTGATACAAAATTTTCCATACTCTATCTTTTAAATTTCTGTAGATTCTTTAGTGAGACCCTCCTATATTTTATTCGGGTGACATACATTTGCCTGGCTCTTTTTGCTCTTGATGAATCTTATCTGATTATCTTGATGAATTAGATCTTTTGAAGGAGCCAATCTTTGGTTAACTTGTTGGCTTTTGTGTGTTTGTTTTCTATTTCATTAATTTCTCTATTGTTTTCTTCCTTTCACACTTAAAGATCTTATTTTGTTGTTCTTTTTTCTAAGTTTTTGAAATAGATACTTAGACCTTTGGTTTTTTAATCATTATTTTATAATATAAACCTTCATCCTATTTTCTTCTCTGCTCAAGTGTTAACACCCCCAAGTTTTCATGTGCTGCATAATTATCATCTTTCAATCAAAATATACTCGAATTTCCATGATCACTACTTCCCTGTTACATGGGTTATTTAGAATTATAATGATTAATTTATAAACATGTGGGAATTTTACAGTTCTCTCTTCATAACTGATAGCTGACTTAATTTCACTTGGCCTTGTCAGAAAACATATTTTAAATGATTTCAATTCTTTGAAATTTGTTAAGGCTTGTTTTATGCTTTAGCAGATGTCAGTTTTATGACTGCTCCTTGTGCACTAGAACATATATCCCATCTATATCTGGGATGTTCTATATATGTCAATTCCACTAGGTTTGTTAACTGCATTATTTAGGCCTTTGTTCTTACTCCCTCCCCCCCCCACACACTTGAATAATATTTGTTATTATGAGAAGTATATTAAAGTTTTCCACAATGATGAACATTTACCTATTTCTTATGGGCTTGTAAAATGTCATCTTATATATTTGGAAACTATGTCTGGCATACATATAAATTTAGAAAATGTCCTATCTTCCTGGTGAAGTGAACCTTTCGTTATTATCAAAAGTATCTGTATTTTGGCATGGATTTTTTTTATTAATCTCTTTTATTTTCTTACATTGTTGTTTATTTATTGTACAATATTTGGTTTATCTGCTTATGTTTAATCCCCATACATCTCCTACCACCCACCATCTTACCTGTGAAACTTGTGCTCTTACCCTCCCCTGTGGTAACCCCTCCCAATCCCCTCCTTTTGCTGTGTGCCCCAGATCTATAGTTAGTTTGGCAGTGATTTTTAACTTAAAACTTACTTGGATATTTGTATAACCACATTAATGTTATTTTGGTTAGTGTTTGTGCAGTGTATCTTTTTTATCCTTTTTTTTTTTAGTCTTTCTATATCCCTGTATTTAAAATGTGACTCTTAAAAGCACCTATATTTTGGCCCTCCCTGGTGGCACAGTGGGTTAAAGCACAGCACTGAGAAACTAAAGCCACTTCTGCATGAGTTCGATCCCCGCCTGCCCCGGAGGTGACCACATGACGCGTAGACCTCTCCTGACCAGACCGCAGCTCCCCTCAGCAGTGTACTTTGTAGATCTGCCTGTTCTGCTCCCCACTCTGTCTCTGGTGAATCCTCTCACCACCCCTGAGCCTCTGGCCTGTACCCCAGTTCTGTATGCACAAATAAATAAATCTTTAAAAAAAAAGCACCTATATTTAGGTGCTTATATTTAACTTTTATTCAGTCTAATAATCTTGGTTTTTAATAACTTGTTCCCTATCAAACTTTTACACATTAACTTTAGCATTCATTGATGACTTTGCCTGAACCAACTACTATTGTAAAGGTTGTCAAATAATAATTTTTAAGTTTTATCATTAATTCTACATTTATTAGTTAGTATTCAGTTTTGAAGTATAGCTTCCCCTTCACTCCCATTTTATTCATTTGTGTCTGTATGGATTTATAGATCCTAATTTTATGCAATAGGTTATGATATATGACAGTCATTACTTATTTTGATGCTCAAATTTTCCCTTATTTGGCCAAGCATGAAGCATGGATGTTTGGTAGACCAGAGATAGGTGAAAGGAAGAAGCCTCTTCAAGCTGGCCTTGTGTATTTTTGACATATTCCAAAGAATTTTCAGTATTTCTTACTTTTTGAAACCAAAATATGTGTTTATCTTGTACTTCCATTGTCCCAACCTCTAGAATCCTCCATTTTTCTAATGGGCTCTGGTTCATTCTAGCAGAGAAGAGTATCTTAGAAGCCAACATCTGGGCTAGTAGGTGTGAATATTGCTACTCACACATTATGGATTCTCTTCTCGTGGTAGATTGGGCAAGGCAATCTATTGACTCCGTACCTCCGCACTCCCACATAACTTACCTCTCTATGAAAAGCCATGATTTCACATTGATAGATTCAGTTCCATTCCAATACTTGAACTTCCTTTTAAAAGGAGAAATCTCAGTCTCTTGTCTGCCATTCATTTACTTAGTAAGTTCCCCCGCCCATAGATAACTAACATTCTCATGTGGTATCTGTGTAGAGAGTAGAAAAAGAGGCCCCTTCTGAGTAAATTCTGTCCTAACCAGGGATTCATGACTTTTGAGAGATGCTGGATTTCAGGTCCCGCTAACCACTCTGCTGGTTCCTGTGTGCAGTGAACCGCATTCGTAATCCACAGCAGTCCTCTTAATTTCAGAGTACTGCTCTTGACAATTATTCCATAATTCTTCTTTTAGTATAATTAAAATTTATGTGTGACACTGACAGAAACGGCATAAATAAAAAGCAATCTGAGTCCAATAAGCCATCTCATTTTATCTCTGCCTAACTAAAGTCGTGTGTGTGGTTTCTTCAAAGTTAATCATATTCTTGAGAATAGAGAGCTCAAGGAAAATTTGGATGTGTTACCCCGCTCTGCTAAGCCCTGGTGTTACTGCAGCTGGCACATGGCATGGCTTTGGGCTCAGAAAGTTTAGAAGAGATAAAGTTAGAGAAAAATCTCTAAAGCATAAAAACAAGGTTGGGAAGATATGACATATAAGGAGAGAAAGAGAGTGAGCTAAATATACCAGTCTGAGCATATATAAATGGAAGTTGAAGGGGCCCTAACTGATTTATAAAGAATTTAAAGGGGATTATGTCGTTCTTAATTTCCTCCTTTCCTAATTTTCTGATAAGCACTCAAAAAGGGGGGGAGACATTTTTCTAGTTCAACTTTAATGCCATCGTCTTCATGAAATCTCCCTTAATATCTCCTGGTGCATGCCCAAAGCCCAGACCATGGCAGAAATTTGAGTATGAGATGACAGGAACCTGAGGCAGAGTGGAGAGACAGGAAGGAGTAACCTAGAATTAGAGAGGGCACAGTGATGGCAATAAAAATGTATTGGGCACTTTTTCTGTGCTGTTCTGTGCTCAGGTATTGTCCCTCACAGCTGCACTATCAATGGTGATGATACTGTCACTGTTGTATAGATGTGATAATTAGAACCCACCAGTTTGGTGAGTTGGCCAGGACCAGATGTTACGGAGAAGTCACAGGGTCATTCTAGAGCCAGGAGACAGTTTGGGTCATTGGTGTCTGGGCATCATGGGGTAGCCAGCTGCCCTGACAGTGGGGAGAATGTGACACCCTCTCCCAACATCACCCCTCCTTCAGGACTTCCAACTGTCTAGAAGCCAAGCTGTCTCTCAACATAGGTCTGTGTATTTGGAGAACCATCGGCAGGTGGTCGGAAGGTGTTAAACCAAAATAGAACTCGGGAAAGACTGAGACATGTGGGCAGACACCTTTGAAAGGGGAATCTTTATTTATTAATCTCTTTATTCCTTACATCATTGCTTTTTGGACAGTATTTGATTTCTTCCCTCAGGTGTCCTTTCTGTAGTTCTCCCACCACCATGGTCCATCTCCCCCGTCCCTGTGCTCTTCCCTGCCCTGTCTTGACCCCTCTGCTTCCCCCTCCCCTGCTGAATGTCTTCTATCTATGGTTACCTGGCACGCTTTGCTTGGTTTCTCCATATTCCACATATAAGTGACACCATCTGATATTTATCTTTTTCCTTCTGACTTATTTTGCTTAGCTTAATCCAGAAAGGGGAAATCTTTAAATATTTGTTCAATAGTTTAGACGATTCAAAGAGAAACTGGCCTAGGAATAAAAATCATGTGCCTCTTTATACTAAAAAATCAAGAATTTAATGTTTAGTCCATGTACTATAACACTTACCTACATTAGCTAGGATTGTGCTTTTTCAGAATCAGAAAGGTTTTTGGAGAGACATATTAAAGAACTTAAAATTTAAATAATGGGATGAAGCATTTATTCCCTACGTGCAATATGCACCGTGCCATTGGGCTTTAGAATATTCATTTGCCGGTGACAGAGAAGGCATCATATCCAGGGTCCCATGGTGCTCTTTGTTTGCGCCAATAACAAAACTCACCTGGGATAGATTAATGCCAGGTAAGACTACTTTTAAAATTTCTTTATCAGTGTATTCTGTTGGTTCCAACAGGTCCACTTTATAGTTAGCCAATTATTTAGAGGATTTGTGTGAAAATCTGAGTGAACTGGCACCATAATCCCCTCTCTCCTAGAAACTGTGTTATCATCCATAATAGGATGGTATTCCCATCTAGTAGCAAAAGCCAGAACAGATCATCACAAACTGTGAGGAGTCTCAATGATAATCTTTTTTAACATACGTGTGAAATTTTGAATCATTTCCTTTAGGAGTGATCCATCAGCTGGCCCACCCCCGAGGCTATGGCAAGCCAGCAAGTCCAGCAAGGGGTGGCAATTTGAACCTGTAGATATATTATGTCTCTCCTAAGTGTTAGCATGTGCATAGATGCTCCGGGACTAGAAGAAAGTGCCTCAGGGAAAGACTTCAGTTCATGAAGTGAAAGGACCAGAATAGCTGAAATAGATATAAACAAGGTAGCTGCACCTTCATGGAGGCCCCAGCCCATTTGATAATTATAAAGGTGCCGCGTCCAAAAGTAGAGAAAGGAATGGCTGCCTGAGCAGTTGATCTGGAAAGACCATGCCTTGTACTTGCATTACAGCCGGCCTGTGATTCTTGGGACTTTTCTTCACCATCATCTTCATCCTCTCCATCAGTATCACCATATCACCTCCATTATGAGCATTTTTTGAGACATCGGATGTCTGACGAATGAAGCCTGGGGGTTCATGGAATGGCAATGCTTCTCACCTTCAGCCTCAGGAGAAGCCCCTGAAAGTCTGAGAAAATGATGATTCCTGGATTGCACCCTCAGGGCCTGGCATCTTGCTCTCACAGGCCCCTCGAGTGGTCTGCGTAACTCGCACCATGCTGGGCTCAGCAGGTCCCTGGGAGCCACAGACCCTGCAGGTTGCTGGCAGGCCACTGAGGTCATGACAGTTTGGGAGCTTGGAAGCCTCATTTTATACAAAACCCTTGAAGATCAGCAAGGAGTGATTTCCTCTCCCAGGAAACCCCATGAATTGCCTTCTGTATACACACAGAGTGACTCCGACCTCTGTAGTATCAAGGCCATTGTCTAGATTTGCTGTTCCACAGCAAAATGTGACATTCTGAAGAATGACATTCCGCCACCTGACATTGCTGAGGGAGGCAACTGCGGGCTCATCTGAGCACATCTCAATTCCTGTTATAAGTGACAGTTTTAACAACAGCCCTGATTTCTGGAAGCGTTTGGAGGAGGCCTTACACTAACACACGCAGACACCAGGAGTTAGGAAGGTGGAAGGCCATGTTTATTAGCACGGACCCTGGGTAAGGAACCTTTAACTGGCTCTCAGAGTTTTCACCTGCTTAATGGGAAGGTTAGGATAAGACATCTTTGAAGGTCTTCCCAAAATATTTGTAGTTTATTACATGCTAGCTGTGTACCAAGAACTATTTTAGGACTTTTCCTTTATTGCTTCTAGGAGCTAATTCTTGGGATAATGTGACAGCCTATCTATATACCCCCACAGAGCTGTGTTATTTGTTTGTTTAGCAAAATCTCTGCTGACAGTGTGCCAGGTGTCAGGGTGGACAGACCACTTGGTCAGGCACTGAGAAGTAGTAGCAGGGAATCAACTTTAGATAATCCAGTCCAAAGCCCAAAGTCCTTCTCCCCGCATACATTTCTTTTAAGTTTCTGTGTCTATGAAATATATGTGAGATGAGTAGCTTACCCACCTCCAACAGTTCCCACACCAGTGCTCCCCCTGATTACACATTAGAATCATCCAAGACCTACATTCAAACCAGTTAGATAAATGCTTCTAGAGGAGGGACGAAGGGAAGGAGGAACCAGTTTGTTTTAATAATTCCCCAGGTGATTCAAATGTGTCACTAGAATTGAGTACCAAACTCTGTAGATTCTAGCTATAATGTTCATAAGTGTTGCTCACAGAACATGAAAATTACCATCTTAACTATTTTGAAGTGTACAGGATAGTAAGGACCCTCACATTGTGGTGCAGCCAATTTTTACCTTCTCACACTAATGCTTTGGACCCATTAAGTATCTCACCTCATATACCCACCTCCCAGCCGCTAGCAAGCATCATTTTACTTTCACTCCATGAATTTGCTTACTCTAGGCACCCGATAGGAGTGGAAGTCTTTCTGTGATGGGCTTAGTTCATTTAGCATAATGTCTTCAAGGCCCATCCTTGTTGTACACTGTGCCAACATGTCTGTCCTTTTTTAAGGCTGAATAATATTCCACTGTATGAAGACACCACAGTTTATTCATCAGTAAGCACTTCCAGCTCATGACTGTTGTGAATAATACTGCTATGAACATGGGTGTACATGTATCTTTCAATCTTCAATTTCTTGCTTTCAACCCTATACACCCAGAAGTGGAATCGATGGATCATATGGTAGATCTATTTTTAATTTTCCAAGGAACTTTCACACACTGGCTGTGTCTCTTTACATTCCCAACAGAGCATAGGGTTCCCTTTTCTCCACATCCTCATTCACACTTGTTATTTATTTATTTTTAGAGTTACTGTCCTAGTGGGTGTGAGATTATAGATTTTAATATTTAAGTTCAATCATATTTATGTGTGGGAGTTTTTTTTTTAGCACATAGTTTTAGTTATTTATCTGAATTTAAAAAATGGCTTCTTTCTCATTTGGCATTATTTTTTCTTGCCACAGTTGGAAAATCTCTCCCAATTCAGCACTGATGATGTATCTCAGAATGAGGAGGAAACGGGTGTGAAGGAGGCATTAGCCAGGATCTCTGCTTCAAGTTGCTGGCTTAGAGCCTACTTATAGTCATTTGTTTTGTGTTGCCTTAAGTCATACCTGTTTACCAGACAGCTTACTGGTTTACTCAAGTCCTGGAAAGACAGAGGTGGTTAAATATATATAGTAGCCAAGTGGAGCCAAGTACCCAGATGAAGGGTGAGAGAATAATCCATATAGAATCAGTGGCATGAATTGTGGAGCTGAGAATGACCATGATATTTTGGCAAGAAGATGGGCCTGATTGGAACTAAATTCCATGTTGGCAAAAGGAGGTAATGTCAGATTGATTTTGGGAGAATCTTGAGAGTTAGGTGGGACACTGGGCATTTTGGGGGCACTTGTAAGGCTGTCACCCAGGGCAGGACATGGCACCCATCTCTGTGTTTGTACAAGTAGGAGGGAGAGGAGAGGCCCAGTACCACCAGGTGAGCAGTAGACACAATACTTACCCAAACAGGAACATTGGCAAGGACTCCAGATTGGAAAGGCAAATCTAAAACTTGTCTTTAAGAGAAGAACTGTGAACTTTGGAAACAAATTATATATGGGACTCTGAAAGAGAAGAAACTTATTTCAAAACTGTGGAATGGTCTAGCGGCAAAACAGCTATCTCTTCCAAAGGGAATACAGTTGTGTAGGAAATGAAAACCCCCAACATTGGTATTAGTTAAGTCTACAACTGATTGTAAGGGACAGAAAACCTAAAGTGTTAATGATTTAAACCAGGTGAATGTTTCTATTTACATCCTTGAAACAAAGACTAGAAGTGAGTATAAACCAGAAGCGCTTACTGACAAAAAAAGCATAAAGTAGTTAGTATCTGTGAGTGTTCTGATAGCTGGCACTCTCTGGATTATCATCATCATTATTATTATTTATTATTATTATTTTTTCCACAGCCTCCTCAAATGGCATCCTGTCCCAGCCTCTCATAGCAGCCAAGTGAATCTTTCTTCAGAGCTTGTACTCTGATGATCTCTTCTACAGTTTTCAGGGTGGCTAGAACTCTTTCACTTGACAGTCAAGGCTCTAGCTCAAGAAAGTAAAACCTTGCCACCTGAAACAATTGCTTAATTTCATTTTAACAGCCTCATTTTAATCTCATCTAATTTTCAAAGCACTCAAAGGGAGATGACTTTGAGATAAATCCCCCTGTACAAGAGTCAGTGACTAGGAGAAACCACTTTCGCTGAAGTATTTTCACGTTCAAGACCAGATGACACGCTGACTGCACTCCACCTTTTCAAATGTAGCCCAATTTTGTATTATTAGATCAAGACTATTTTTCTAGTTTACCAAAGATTATTGAGATTTTTGGAGTCTATTTGGGTCCCCAGGAGTCAGGAAGTGAGGTCTGAGAAAGTTCAGCCTGACCTCCACAAACTGACCCCCAGGACTGGCCAAGGTGCTGCAAATGCCAAAGACCTGTCCAGCTCTATGGTGCTGGAAAACAGGTCTGACCTTCCTTCCCTGCCACAGGTGGGAGCGAGGGCGGACTCGGGACGGTGCTCATGTCCTCTGAGGTGGCCTCTCCTGGCCTGACTTTATGTGGATGTGGATTTGAATTTCAACACTAGTGTTCGCCCTCATTTGCCTTGTATCTCTGGCCTCAGTTGCCACTCCAGTAGACTAGAGACACAGCACAGGATTTCCTATGCTCTTGTGTTGTCGGAAGAAAGATCAAAGAGGCAGGACAAAACACATTCTAACTTAGCCTGTGTTGCGGGAACTCTGGGAATCCAAAGCCAGGGTGTCAAGACCACATTTACTCTCTCTAAGGGCTCGAGAAAGTGTCCTTCCTTGCCACTTTGTAGCTTCTGGTAGTTGCCAGGAATCCTTGGTGTTCCTTGACTTCATCATTGCAATCTCTGCTTCCATTACCCCTGGTGTTCCTCTCCCTGTCTGTGCCTCTGTCTACTCTACGCTAAGGCTACCAGTAGAGAAAGGAGGGCCCGTTCTTATTCAGCATGGACTCACCCTAACTTGTTACACTAACAAGGACTATTTCCCAACAGGTTCACATTCTGAGCTTCCAGGTAGGCATGACTTTTGCAGGGATACTACTCACCACACTACATACCCTTATTAAGAGTGCTGTGAGAACCAAGTACTCCAGGCTGAGGGCTTTCAGGACAGAACACAATGGAGAGAGCTCCTAGTGGGGGTTCTGGTGTCACTGCCGCTGCACCCCTGACCCGCCCTTCTCCGTGGGCCTCTCTCCCTGCCCACAGATTTGGGCTGACATCTGCCAGATGCTTCCTCTCCAGGCACATGATGATGATGACACTATGCATCTAAATCCTCTTCTATGGGGAAAAGTTTTATTTTTTGCAAGAACAACCGGAGATGCTGAGGACCAGGTACTCCGGAAAATGACCCATGAATGAAAAATTGGAGCAGTACAATTTTGAGGGTCAGAACGGCACTCACAAAAAAATTTCCAGCTTTCTAGCAACTCTGTGTGTAGGACATTTATATTTCACAAGCATGAGAGCTGCCACCTTATTCTACCAGGAGACAGTTAGGGTAGGGAGTGGCTTCTAGAGGGGCAGAAGAAGCCATCTCGGGGAGAGGAGACTGACCAGGGAAACACGGGAGGGAGATGAGGACCAGGGATTCAGGCCCCTGTCCTGGCTCTGCCCTACTCCATGTGAAATCTGGGGATAGGTCCTGTCCCTTGTCTGGGCCCCAATTTTCCTATTTAGAAAATGAGGAGTTAGGCCCTGGAAACTCTAGGACCACTGGCCCATGAGTGACTTAAGGTAAGAAGGGCTAAGGAGAGTGACAGAGAACTCTGCGTAGGGCTTTGAAAAGTCACCTGCCTCCCAGATCACTTAGTAAAATGCTGCATGATATGTAAACTTCTCTCATCTATTTTTCACATGTATTATTTCAAAACAACTCTGGGGGTTAGTATTCCCAATATACAGATGCGAAAACCAAGCTTCAAAGCAGGGTGTCCCGTGGCAAAGTCTCCTGACTGCAAGATGCCACGTGGCAGCCACCCATTGGCCAGTATCACCTCCCTCTTGGGGTGGAGATGACTTCCTGGACTCCATGTCACCCAACACAATACCAACACTGCAAGTGCTTTGTGAATAGCTCTTTGTGGTGGGTGATTTGGGGAGGAAAGAGAAACTAGTGAGCTGGCTGTGATTCAGCCAACACAGATTTATCCAGCTCCTCCTGCTGCGATCCAGGAGTACCTAGACTCAGAGTGGGCTCAGAGTGGGCTCAGAGTGATCACCACAGACAGGATCACTCTCCTTGTGGAGCTCAGAGATGTGGGGAGACAGGCCCTTAGCCAGTGAGCACCATAGTTTCGGGCAGCCAGCGGGAGCATGCTGTAAAGGAGTGATGCTGTTGCTTTTGGTACCCAGAAACGTAGAGTGGTGCCCTGGCCCTGGGGCATCCAGGAAGGCTTCCCTGAGGAGGTGAGGCCACAGCTAAGCCATGTCAAGGATTTGCAGCAAGGCTGGGCTGACTTTGGGGTTTGGCCTCAAGGGTTACGGGAAAGCTGGAGGAAAGACCAAAACAAAAGTTCTGTTTTACTTCTTTTATTATAACTCTAACTTCCTCAAAGGGCACCTTAAAAAAGAGAAAACGGTTTCAGGGCCTGTTATTTTTTGCTTCCTTGCACTTGAAACTGAGCTGGGTGGAGGAAGTTTAATGTAAATGTTTTAATGTGCTTTGGGGTATATTTATTTTTCTTACATTGCTGTTAATTTTAGAGCAGTATCGGATTTCTTCCCACCAGCACAGCGCTGGTGATCCATCACTACAGTTCCTGGTTCTCTTACCTCCCTGTTTTGACTCCCCCTCTTCCCTTTGCCCTACTGGGTGCCTCAGATCTATGGTCAACTTGCAGGTTTGATCCTTTCCCTCACCCTTTGTTTGGTTTTCCTAGATTCTGCGTGTAAATGAAACCATCCAATAGCTGTCTTTCTCCTTCTGACTTCACTTAGTGTAACCCTTTCCAGCTCCGGCCTTGTTGCTGCAAATGGCATGAATTTATCTTTTTTGGTTGCTGAGTAGTATTCCATGAGTATATACCACATCTTCCTAATCCACTGTCTGTACTGGGTGGGGGGCATTTACTTGTTTTCCTATCTTGGCTATTAAAAGCAGTGCACTTTTAATGTAAAAAGCAGTTATTGTCAAAGTGAAGATCCCAGACTTGTTTCATCCCTTGGTGGATGTGAGGCCCTTGGTTCTACTTGTGAGGCACACCCACTTGCGGGGGCCCCCAGAGATTCGGGGGCTGGCCTTTCCCTTGCCTTAGGAGCCACCGGGGCTTCTACAAGCATTCTTGTGTGTTGGGTTGGACAGCAGTCACTCCACGCCATACCCTTCCTCTCCGCTTTCACTTGAAGCTGGGCTTCTCACAGCTGGAAAGTCTACACCTGATCACTCCTTTCCCTCAGGGTCAAGGCTATCTCTGGCAAGCAGATGCAGACAGACACTAGAAGTGTCACCTGAGACATCTTACTCTGTCTCCAGTCTTTCCCCACTACTGCCATACGCCTTACCTGTAGGGGTGATAATGCTGCTCCATAAGAGTGGTTTGAATTCTCCAGATCTTGGGTTATTTAGGTGCGTCAATAGGACTCAGAAAGTGAAGGGATTTGTACAAAATTACACAGCTCACAGCATGAACCAGCAATGGAGCCCTGTTCTTCTGTCTGTAGTTCCTGTGCACTTTTCACTAACAAAATTCACCCTGTGACACTGGCTTTGCGGTGCCATCAAAAGGTCCTTAAATCTTCCAGTGTCTATCCCCTGGCATGACCTGATGAGACTGGACTGCAAGAACAAGAGACTAAGAAACCCTGCAAGTTGAACACAATAGTGAAAAATAAACTCTGCTCATGTTGCTCTTCTGTCGCAACATTAGTCATTGGTGGTTTTTGTTGTTTCTGTGACCAGCCACAGGCTGGAAGCAGAATTCTCTACTGAACACTGGCCTAGGCTAGCACATGCTTTCAGACTTAATAACACAGGCTAGGTCAGGCCTCCGCTTCCCTCTCTGCCGGGCAGCTAAAGATCATGCGTTCTGATCTGAACCCTTGACTCCTGAAGTCACTGTGCTGTCTTGCCAGTCACCCTAGTTTTGGGGTCAGATTACGACATGGCCTCAGGAGTCATGGCCTTGTCTCCTGTTTGCGTGGCCCAGTTCCAGATTCATCAGGAATAGCTGCTTGGCTGTCACTGCCATGGGGCACCCTCCATCACACGTCCTGGGATTTAGACCACACTCCCTTTAGTGAAAAATCATGGATGATTGAGTCTGTATCTCCTTTTTTTCCTTCTCTTTTAATTCCCTTTTAAAAAAAGTGAAAAAGCATGGGAGAACTTTAAATATTTTGAAAGAGACAGTTAATCAATACACATTATTCTCCAAACATTCTAGGATATTCAAGGAAATTATAAAGTACCTCCTAAAGACCTCTTCAGATATCTGTGTGCCTGCCCTTCAGATAGAAAGTTTCCTCTTGGCACATAAAGAAGTCAAATTAGACCCAGAAGAGACTATCCTTGTTGGAGCGTGAATGTCAAAGAAACAATCTTCAGGAAAATAGCTTTCTATCTCAGCACGCTCTGGAGAGAAGAATAGCATTTATTATTGGTAACGCCTGTGTAAAGCACAGTGAGAGTTACAGGGAACCACAAGACTTGATATTGTGTGAGATCTGAATGTCTTGCTAAGGATTTTCACTTATTCCATCATTAGTAAGTATAATTCACCTCAGAGAGATATGGAAGCTGCAGAAAAAACAGTTTCCAATACCTCACAAGACAGGAGGGGAATTCTTTCATCCGGGTCAAAGCTTCCTTACATGTTTGGTACAAAATTGACCTATCTCGTCTGCCAATTTCAGAGCAAGAACATGAAATGCTTCTGGGGTCAGGACATTTATTTGTCTCTAGCCCAGAGGAGAGACCCCTTAAAGGATATTTGCAAACATACTCCTGGTGACTAGCTTCCATCACTGGAAAATTTCGAGCAAATTAGAGAAAGCAGTAGTTCCTAGGAACTGAAACCTAGAGTTTCACAATCGTTAACCAGGCTAAAGTTCACCTTTCCTGTGGGTGAATCCCATGATGCCTGGCTGGGCCAATAGGCTGGAGTCTCCTTTGGAGAGGCCCTCCTAGGGGCTTCTGGTATAACATGTAAAAGGATGTTACACCAGCAGGAATGACAAGTCCCCATTTCTTGAAGCAGGAGGGTAATGTTTGGGTTCGAGCACCAAGGTGGCTGGAGTAAAATGAGGTGGAAGAAAATGAAATTGAAAGGTGAAGGAAAGACAGATCAGCTCAACTGGATCTTATAGAGTGTGGTTAACTTTGGCATTTGTTCTGAATGGCACAAACTATTGGCAGTCTTGTGATTGATCTTTTTTATATCTTTTCTCTTTAAAGGGTGGGTAGCTCAGGTTGCTGCAGGGAGAATAGGTTGCAAAGGAGAAGACACTGAAGACTCCTCAATAGTATTCCAGACAGTGTGTGCTGTGGGTTGGAGTAGGTGACACTGGTGGAGGAGGGAATGTGCTCGTGGTCATGATGTGTTTTGAAGGTAGAAGTGACAGTCTGAGGAATGGATTAGATATTAGTGGGACTGGATGGAATAGAATATCCAATATGACTCCCATTCTTGCTCTGAGCCAATCAAATGAGTGAATAGAGTTGCTGTTTACTGACACAAGAGAGCAACTGGTGCAGGAAAAGGCTAGAGAGCTTAGAAATTGAGTCAAGTTCAAGATAGCTGTCAGATATCAGAATTAATCACTATGTTACCACTTGTGTATGTGTGTGTGAGTGCTTGGAAGACTAACCAAAGGACTTGCTTTTCTGATTAGGGACATGGAAAACGTTGTCAGTCTTTATCACATGCTGAAGCCATGGGGAGCACCTACAGAATCGACTTTCTGAATTCTTAGGAAAGATTCAGAGCTAGTGGGAGGAAGGCTAGGGTCGCAACAAGGTAGATGGCATTAGCGGTGAATGTGAACATAGAGATGTTTGGAATTGCATATTTTATGTCAATAGAGAAGGAAAAAGAAAACTTGGATTCACATACTGTTTTACAATATAATAAAACACTTTCAAATCCATCATATTGATGCTTCACAGTAGGTATTATTATCTTCATTTTAAGATGAGGAAATGGAAGTTCTGGGAAGTCCAAGAACACACAACTAAGAGGTGAAGGTATCCTCAGACCTAGGTTTTCTTACCCCAAAATTATTTCCATTTTATTGGATTATATTCATTCCATCATGGGTGTTTTCCAATGGCCACATATTACTTCCATCAGTATATATAAAAAAAAAGTCACTAATACCTAAGATAGATGCAAAATGAACTCTTTGTCCTTTATTCTCCCACGTGGCCAGGTGCTTAGCTCCACCCCAGCCTTCCTGTCCAATCCAGGATGCTCTTGTAGCTCTGCTTCCTTGGCAACCAAATGGCTAATGAGCTTCACCGCCCCCCACCCCAACTCCTGTCTCTCTTAACAAATTCCTTTTTATCAATGGTTCATTTGCATTGAAAGAGGTTTTCATGCCAAGCAGTATTTTTGGGAACATTTTACAACTCCTTCGCTAAAGTTCTGAAAAAAGCTGTTTCAAAAAGGCTCAAACCCCTTTCCCCCATTGGATCATTTCAGAACACTTTTTGAAGAGAATAATTTTTCAATGAGTACCTCAGTCATTCCTGTAAAGTACCACTTAGTCCTGATGGAGACCACAGCTGTGTATACAGAGTGCTAAACATCTGGAAGAAAAATGATGGAATGCACCAGGATGATAATATTGGGTCAAAGTCACTTTGATATCCTGAGACACGTAGACCCGTGGGTCAGACAAACCCCGTCAGCTCTGGTCTCAATCATGGCAGCATGTAAGGAAGTGGACAGAAGAAACACTAATGAGTTGTTTGACATTTCCCGGTGGGTGACCACACCCTGCCTCAGTGTCCTCATCTGTGAAATGGACATGCTTGTGTCCTCACAGCTTCCTCGGACATTTGTGAAGCATAAATGAAGCAAATTTTAACGAGGCAAAGGTCATATTGTATTTACGTTTGCATGTGGTATAGGCATGTAGGAGGGACTAGAAGCAGCTTTGTTGAATAATTTATGAATGAATAGAGCATAGACAATTCTATAGCTTTAGCACCTATTATTTATATAACCCTATTTACATTTGCCAAGTCCCTTCAGCAAATTTGCCATCCTTAGAATATAAGGACACGTCACCCAGAAAAAATATTTACTAAAAGCATAAAATGTACTGTGCTAGGTGTAAATAATTTTTTTCCCATTCAGTCCGAGTGGTGAATAACCCCAGCTTTTGTTCTATTTGGAGCACCTGTTTGTAATCCATGTCATAAATATTTTCATGACTATTGCTTAGTAGTCAATGAGTTTCTTTGTTGGCACAGAATTTAAGATATTTCCCTAATAAGGACACCCAGTGTTAAAGCAATGAATTTCTATAGCTATGCAGTTCAGAGAGTTACCTAGGAGATGAAAAGCTAATCTGTCTGGAATTTCTGCCCTTGAGACCAAAGATACTATAAATTTGCTCAGGAGGAAAATAATCATGGTAAGCATCTTAATTTCTTCCATCTCGTTTCCAAGCAGATGTCGCCGTGTTTTAGCCTGGAATTCATCATCTCTCTGATACATCAACATTGACATATTACATCTTCATCTCTTATTATAGAAAATGGAAATGAAACCAGAATGTGAGCATGTTGAATGAATTGGACTCCCCAGAGACTTGGGGGAGAATAAAACCTCCCACTCGCCTTTGACTTTTGCATTTCTTGTTTCCCTCATGTTTGGATGGCACTTTGAGAAGTCCATCTGCAAGTTCACTTTTTGTATTTTGCGAATGCTAGTCAAGCTTATTATCAAAAGACCAACCCCTACCTAACAGAAGAAAGATAGTGTGTGTGTGTGGAGGGGTGTGCTGGAGAATCACCTCAAAAATCCAATAAGAGTATTTAAGGTTAAACTCAGAGATTAAACTCCATTTATTTCTGGACTTACCTTTGCCAGTCTGCTAGTTTGAGTGAATGCACGGATATGTTTAGCTGCTTGCTTCTATTAAGCTCCCCGTTTAGAGGATGAATTTGGGTGGGTGTCAACGCCTGCAAATGTCATCAGTCCCATAATACCTTTGTAGCCCCGAGTTATCAATGTGTCATGGCATAGTCTGCCTGAGACTTCAGCCATCCCACAGCGGGCACTCGTATATATCTTTCCTTTTTCTGGCCTTTGGAAAATATGCTTAGGATTTTAGGATCCTATTATATGTTGACTGCATTGCGTTCTTCTTGAATTCCTTACGAAGTCACTCTGGTCCTTAGAGATTAGAAGTTTAAACTTTGAAGGCCATACCTCAATGAGTTCTCTTCACCTTGGCTCCCCAGCCATTTCTGCCGCAGACTGACTTAATCCTCTTCAGAAATATCTGGTTAGCCATCAGTCAAGGTGGTCTTTATTTCCTTCCACATGCTACAGAGATTAAGGCTGCCTGATTTTCTCATATATTCCCTGGCACCCTGACCACAGATTCAGCTGCTCTCTGTGCTTGATGTAAATAATGTTTACAACTTGGCCTAAACTTGATGGCCATTTATGGAAAGAATCAATCTTATCCTAGAGTCACAAAGGCTAAGGACATTTTGGCCATAACTGGAAAAGGGGGTAGAGCATTAGCACCCTAGAATCTCATCTGTGCCTGAACCAGGGAAGATAATGAATGGTTTGCTTCAGTAAGTCTGGGCAAAGCTGTTAGCATTAGGCAGAGAGGCCTACCAAAACAGCACTGGATTTAGAATTAAGATCCAGTGCAGAGGTAGCTGTACTGTCCCCTCTGCTATGTGGTCTTGGACAATAAGCTTCATCTCCCTGGGCCTACATTCTCGCCTGGAAGATGGGAATAGTATCACCTGTTCTCAGGTATTATTGGTTGGTGTAAGGGATGTGAGAGCATCTTGAAAATAGTGCCATGTTGAGAGCTCCCACCATTAACTCCTACCTCACATGGTAGGCTGTCTGATGACCATTGATTGAAAGTTTTAGGACAGAATTAAGTATATTGAGTTTATCCTTATCTGTCTCTTTGAGCCTCAGTTTTCTTATGGTAAGATGAGGTGGAAATGATAGTCCATAGCTCTTAGATTCCGTGAGCTAGGGATGGGTGGACCTGCCATGCTCAGGACCTCGGTCTTTCTCTATCTTCTGGCACTACTCTGAGCACTGATAGAGTAGATAGTCATTACTTTTTTTTTTAATCTCTTTTTATTTATTTATTTTTTTATATTACTCTTCATTTTATATATTTTTCCATCTAGTTGTAGCCCCCGTGGGCTTCCCACCACCAATTCACCCATGTGCCATCACCATAGTCCTGTGCTCTCTTCCCACCCCGGTTTTTATCCCATTCCCTTTCCACCCCATACCATACACAATGGAGTATTACTCAGCAATTAAAAACGATAAACTCATGCCTTTTGCAGCAACATGGTTGGAGTTGGGAGGGATCAGGCTTAGTGAAATAAGCCAGAAAGGAAAAGAAAAATGCTGGATGGCTTCACTCATAGCAGGAACATAAGGGATCAGGGGGGAAAGAAACAATAGAAAGAGAGAGAGAAGCAAATGTAATGAAGTAAAAATGAGAACAGTGAACAACTACAAAGACATTTGCTTATTTTTTTAATCCTAGTGTTTGTGTTTCAAAAACAACTTCTAGTGATAAGGTCAATGGCCTCTGTTCACCACTGCTGAAGGCTTCTGAGATCTTAGCAAACAATGAAGCAGAGAATCTGTCTGTCTCCCTGCCCTTTATCTCCAGTGCTGCAGGTTCTGTGTATTTTGTTGTAAGAGGAACATTCAAGAGAGAGCACAGTCAGGGGAAAGAGACCAAAATATAGGGAAAGAAATAAAGACAGGTGAGAGATATTTAAGGGGATGCTGATCCAGAAGGTGGATGATACAGTTTTGTGACATAGTTGCTATCTGAAGGAATTCATTTTGCAAACTTTTCAACCCATAATAATAAATTCATTTTGTATAACAAACCAGTACACATTGCCATAAGTCTATAAATGGCTAAAAGAAAACTTAGAAAACCAAAACCTGTTTCTCTCAAACAGGTTTGTATGGACTCTGGTATTTTTTATTCTTTTGCATTCTACCCTCCCCTCCCCTCTCCTAACCTAATTTTATTAAATATAATGCTGGTATATAATTTCAAAATTGAGTTTATGATCCATTAATAAAAAAATATTTGTGTAGAAGACATGCATGACCCAAGAGGATAGAATTAAGACTTTGAAATGAAAATTAGAGTAGATTTCAGTTCAAGACAATGAAGAAATGACTAATCATTAGACTGATTGAAATACAAAGTAGGCCTTTCAATGTAGTGAGAACTTGTCCTTAGATATTTTGAAGCTTGGACTAATTGACATGCTGTGCCTATGAACATACCCAATTCAAAAAATTTTAGAAGACCACAACTCCCACTGAGCTAAAGAATATAAAGTGAAGAGTTTGATTCAAAAAATCGAGAAGGAAAGAAGCAGAAATGTTGGGTAGAAGAGTTTATAGACTATCATTCCTTAGCTTCTGTCCAGTTAAAGAGAAAATGCACCATTACATTTCTGTTCTCTATTAGGTAAACTTCCTTCCTTGGAACACTTATTGCTGTTGACAGTATCAATTTTTTTTAATGTTGTTTATTTTTAATTGAGCTAATATTAGAACACTCCCATCAGATCAGGTATTACCACCCTCTACCGTCAAAGAACACCATTCCTTCTACATTGCTGGGATGCCCCTTTTCATACTTTACAACCACTTTAAATCCTTGTCACACCTTAAGTGGTCTCTTTTGAATGATCTCACAGTCTGTCTCTGTCACTGGTCCTAGTCATGACAGAAAGAGAGTAGGCACAAATAATTGCCTATTGCATTAATGAATGCAGACGCCACCAGCTTCCTCTAAAATGAACATCTTTAGGGCCCTCCCTGGTGAAACAAGGGGTTAAAGAGAAGCACTATAAAGCTTTCACAGCCACTGCAGCACAAGTTCGATCCCTAGCCGATGAGGTGACCCACATGGCTCAGCTGACCTCTCCTGTCTCCCCTCAGCAGTGTATTTCAGTCAATCTGCCTGTTCTGCTCCACACTCTGTCTCTGGTGATGCCTCTGGCCTATACCCAAGTTCTTGTATGCATAAATAAATCTTTTTTAAACATGAACATCTTTGAGCCAGTAAGTGGGTATATTAATAGGAAAGTATTTGTTTAGGAACCAGTGGAAATGGAAATGATCGTTGAAATGCAGACCATCAGATTATTATGTCACATGCATATTGATACTATTATGTTATTATATTATTATATTGTTATTATGTTATTATATTATTATATTATTATGTTCCTAACTCATGTGATCATAGGTAAATAATCTCCAAATAATGTAATGTTACATGTTTACATACATTTTTGTGTGCTATATATTACCTGCATGCACACATGCAAAGAATGTCCCTTCCTTATTTGCACCATCTTGATCTACTTTCCCGTCCTTCTCTTTCTCTCATCCTTCAATAAATAGCTGCCATGATCTTTTTCCTTGCAGGCTCACAATTTAAAACACAAAAATTTGTCTAGTGCTTATCTTTGGAGCATTCCACTCTTACCCGGTGCCTTCTCTGCAACAAAAGTCTGTCTGATTTCTTTGAGGCAGGAATGTGGATGTTTTTGTTTCTTCCTGAGGAGGCTGCATAGTGAGGATCTAGAAATGCAGGGAGTGAGTATAAGTCTACTTTCCATCATATATTGTCTGAAAGACTAAATACCTATCTTAGTTAATATGTGTTAATAATATTAACATTTTGCCAGTGAACACACATGCTGTTACAACTGATAATGTCGGGGGAGAGGACTCTCTGAACAAACTCCACAAACAGCTTCCATAGAACCCAATCCTACCTCAGACAAGAGAGATCCAAGACACCAGGACTACAACTCCCATAATGTCATCATCACCAAAGGGAGGATGCTGGGACTTGAGGGTGGAGTTAAGCAGTCAGGCTTGGTATAAAATCAGACATCTGGGCCTTTGGGTGCTTGTTTTTTTGTCAGCCACCAGCATGCTGTTGGGGTCTCAGTCAAAGAACTAGTAGGACACACTCACCAATTTATCTGGCCCTTTCTCTCTTAGTCTTTTCTTCATTTCTCCCTTTTTGTACTTGCTGTTGACTCTCACTCTCAGTCCCTCTTAAGCATACATGTGGGGACCCAGAGTCAAGCCAACCCATTTCACATTGGGGTTGCCCTGTAACAATAACAAAGAAGAAGGACTTACCCAACATTATCATTAATAAAGTATGGGACAGGAGGGGAACTAGATCAAAACAGGGGTGGGAAGAGCACATGGGACTGTGGTGATGGCACCTGGGTGAAGTGGTGGTGGGAAGTCCAGGGGGATGACAACTGAGATGAAAAAAGGTGCAAAGTGAAGAATGATATAAAAAATATATTTATAAAATTTAAAAAACCCACAATACAATGTAATCAACAAGTATTAGTAAATGTCTGAGAAGTACCAGAGCCTATAAATTAGGGTGGAATGTATGGTGTTGCCATTTTTTGTGAGCTGTGAATTTCATGAAGTTTAATGCCTTCTCGATAAAACAGGACATATAAAAGTTACAATCTTGGGCCCTCCCTAGTAGGGCAGTGGGTTACAGCACAGCACTGAGCAGCTAAAGCCACTTCAGCATGAGTTTGATCCCCGCCCCAGAGGTGACCCACATGGCGTGGCAGACCTCTCCTGACCTGCCTGCTGCTCCCCTCAGCAGTGTACTTTGTCTATCTGCCTGTTCTGCTCCCCACTCTGTCTCTGGTGAATCCTCTCACCGCACCTGTGCATCTGGCCTGTACCCCAGTTCTGTATGCATAAGTAAAATAAAATAAAATAAAAGTTACGCTCTTGTGGGCATCAGCAAAGAGTTTGGAGTTACAAAGGGCTTGGAGGGAGGCCAGCCTCCAAATTGCCTTCCTGTCCTCACCTCACAGTGTCCACATCCTTATATTGGAGAAGCCCTGGAGTGTAGGCTGGATTAGGACATGTGTCTAATGTTATCACTGCAGAAGTGATGTAGAGTGGTATGTCACTCTAAATAAGATAAAATACCATAAATAAAAGTAACAATGAATTAAAAAATAACGCAAGACTTCCCTTTCCATTGTAGCTCTGTCTCAGTTAATCTGAGAGAAGTCAGCAGTCACATCAGCCTGCACAGAGGAATGGTGGCCTCCAGCCAACAGCTGTGAGGCCCTGGGGCCTGCCATCTCCTGGGAGAGAGCCTGGAAGTGGACTTCAGCTCCACCGAAGTCTCCAGATGCCTGCAGTCACATAAGACTCTTTACTGGCCTCCCAGGTAAGCAGCTCACGCTTCCTGACACTCTGAAAGTGGAGGAAAACCTAAATGTTCTCATAAGCTGCTGAGTGTTTAGTTCCTGCATATGCTCACATGTATCCTATAAACCTTACAAGACAAGTTTTAATTCTGCTTCATTACTGAGGGATTTGAGCAGTATACTTGCTAGAGAAAATACAATATTTGGAAACAGAAGGTGCCATTTATTAGCTGTGTAAACTTGTAAGTCATTTAGTTCCTCCAAGCATCACTTTGTTCTTAGACAAAAGGCAGATGATCGTAATGACCTTCCTGTCCTACTGCTAATTGTGAGCATCGCGTCGTGAATATACTAGGTTGACCTGAAGAGGCTTTATAATTTTAGTTTGCATTGAGAGCAGAATTAATCATCTTTCAATAAAGACAGTTTGATCAAGATCACCTGCCATAGGAACCTTCACCAAAGTCTCCAAATTTTAAGACCAGGGTGTCTATGACTTTGAACCAGTCACCTTTACTGTATGAGTCTCACTTTTGCCATGAGTAAAGTGAACAGGTTGGACCAGGTAAGGCAGGGTCTTTTTAAGCTCTGAGCAGGGACTGATCAAACCCAAGGAAAGAATTCTTGCCTGCCTGACTGTGTGGCCAGAAAGGCACATTGGGGTGTGCGTCTGACCGAGGCCCTGGGCTGGCCGAGGCCTGACACTGGGGAGGCCCAGGGATAAGCGCAGGTGGGTGGCAGCCTCCGTCCATTTAGTGGGTGCCAGTGCTGAGGAAGGTGGGGCCTACTCTTGTGTGCTGCCAGCCCCCTCAAACCCCAGCAATAGCAACCTATCATTTGTCACTTCAAACCACATACACTTTGGATTTGTGCTGGTGCCAGGGGAATTCATAATGAATTCAGTTTCCCATTCATGCAGGAAAGAAATGCAGACTTGGGGGGTGGGGGATCCAAAAACATTGCCTTAATAGAAGATGATGAGCTTCGCCTTTTGAATGGGGCTCAGAAAGTCATGATCCCAGTTCCAGAACTTGCACGAGCCTGATGACAGCTGCTAACCAGTGTGTGTGTAGCACTCTACCGTTTATACAGTACATGTAAATATATTTCTCATGCTGGAGCTGATGATGTTCTTTTCAGCTGAGAAACTGAACCTCAGGAAGGCCAGGTGATGTGTGGCAGGCAGAGTCAACTCTGGGACTTCCCTTATGATGTTTCTCTTTCCACCTGACCATTGAGGCTCCTGTGGTGGAAAGGGCTCCTGTTTCAGACAGTGGTGATTTGGTGATTGTTGCTGGTCTCTTGTCCTCTAAGAGTGAGAACTCCTCAAAAGCAAACTAAAAAGAGAGGTGTGACTGCAGTCCTACTTGATGAGCGAGAAAGTCCGTAACTGGAGAGGCTCAGAAGTTGAGTTTTTGCAGAATGTTTGTGGCAGAGTTCAACCCCTGTCTATGTACCGCTAAATGTCTCCATGAGTGTGGAAAATTGATCCTACAAATACACAGCTTTGTGGCTGGAGATAAAGGGTCTCTTTGTAGAAGCCAGAGAACTGGGTTTGCTATCTGTTAGTGCTGATGTGGCCTTGGCCCAGCCGTCCAGGGCCTGGGCAGCAGCAGTGCCCTGCAGGCCTGGTCACGTGGCTGGGGAGGACCCAGGTGCGCAGATACTGCTGGAGGATTTGGCGTCTGGCAGATCTGAGCCAGCTGGCTGCATGTCCTTGGGCAAGTCATTCCCTGCCTTTGTTCTTTGTTTTCACAACTAAAAATCATCTTCAGTGCTATTACCTGTCCAGTGGACCTATTTGTTTTGACTGTTCCATGAGGTTTTCTCCTAGATAGGGTCTTGGAACAGGGGCTGGCAAACTACAAGTCATGAGCCAAATCCAGCCTGCTGCCTGTTTGTATAGAGCCCATGAGCAATGGTTTCACATTTCACATTTTAAAATGGTTGAAAAAGAAGCCCAATATATTGTGATACAGTAAAATTATATAAAGTAAAATTATAGTTATTTTCTTTCATCACAAAATTATACATTTATGTGTCATATATGCTATTAGATAACCTATAAATGTGAGGATATTATATAATAGATTATGGCATAATGATGTCATGTACACTATTTTTATATATGGCTTACCTAAGTTATATGTAAATATAGTGTTTGTATACAAAAATGAAATTGAATTTTAATATCTATAAGGAAAACTGGGTGAGCCCACAGTCAGTCATTTACATCACTGGCTGTGCTTCTCTTATACTACAAGAGCAGAACTGAGCCACGTGACAGAGGCCGTGATCTATAAGCCGAAAGTGTTTACTATCTGGCCTTTTATAAAAAAAAGTCGGCTGATCCCTCCTTCACCAGGCCCGAGTGCTCAAATCACACTGTGCAGTATGTGGAGAGGTGGTGATATTCTTTTTGACAGAACAGAAAAGAGACACTATGAGAGGAAAAGTGAATTAATGTCACATGGCTTAAAAATGCACACAGGGGTATGTATTGGAACTCCAGCTTTCACCTGCAAGTGACAGCCTCTTAATTCATGGCTATAAATTCCTATGCACATGTTTAGATTTTGGTTAAATAACAGACAAATGGAGAGATTAAGTGTGTCAAGGACATTGTAGGAGAAAGAACAAAGGAGAAGGAGAGTTGGTTAAAAGTGCAGTAAACCGGTCCTCCCTGGTGGTGCAGCAGGTTAAAGCACAGCACTAAGAAGCTAAGGCCACTTCAGCATGAGTTCAATCCCCAACCCGGAGGTGACCCACATGGCAAGGCAGACCTCTTCTGAGCAGAGTATTTTGTCAGCAGTGTATTTTGTCAGTCAGCCTGTTCTGCTCCCCACTCTGTCTCTGGTGAATCCTCTCACCGCCCCTGCACCTCTGGCTTGTACCCCAGTTGTGTATGCATAAATAAATAAATCTTTTTTAAAAAGTGCAGGATACCTAAACAGGGTTTGGGCCACCAGAACAAATTCTGGGTTGTCAACACAAGAGATCGTGACCAGTAACACACATAAGGAAAGACTTCCAACCCCACCAGTGATTAAGGAAGGACAATTTTTTAAAAAAAAATAAGATACCACCCTACATTTCAAATTAGCAAAAATGTTAGCTATCACGATACCAAATATAGGTGACAATGTGCTGAAACGAAATACTTTTATATTGCTTAGAGCAATATAAATTAGCAAAAAATACCCAGCTGAATTTAATTTGGCACTATGCATTAAGGGCCTTTGAAATGCTGTTCTTTGATTCATGGATTCCATTTCTGAAAAGCTCTTCTTGAAAATAATTCAAATTGGGGCAGGGGGGAATCTCATTGCAGCATTTTAGTATCAATTTAGAATTAACTAGGTATCTAAAAATAGAGAGCTGGTTAAGTCAATCATGACATATCAGGTTGATGGAATATTATGCAGCCACCAGACCACTAGAAACTAGGCAACAGGATGGAGACACATTCTTATAGTGTTGAGTAAAAAAAAAAAAAAAAAAGGGCAGACCAACAGGCATATGAAAAAATGTTCAACATCACTCGTCATAAGGGAGATGCAAATTAAAACCACAATGAGATACCACCTCACCCCAGTGAGAATGGCACATCTTCAAACAACTAGCAACAACAATTGTTGGCGAGGATGTGGAGAAAAAGGAACTCTCCTGCACTGCTGGTGGGAATGCAAACTAGTACAACCACTATGGAAAACTGTCTGGAGGTTCCTCAAGCTGCTAAACATGGAGCTTCCCTACGACCCAGCAATCCCACTCCTAGGTATCTATCCAAAAGACACAAAAACACTGATTGAAAAAGATACCTGTACCCCCATGTTTATTGCTGCTTTATTTACAATTGGAAAAACATGGAAGCAGCCCAAATGCCCAAAAGTAGATGACTGGATAAAAAAGATGTGGTACATATATACAATGGAATATTACTCAGCAACCAAAAAAGAGAAACACATGTCTTTTGCAGCAACTTGGATGGAGCTGGAAAAGATCATGCCGGATGGTTTCACTCATAGCAGGAGTATAATGGACCAGGCGAGAAAATAACAAAAATAATGAACAACCATATACCAGAGTGGGGAATGGGATCAAAAACGGGATGGGGGGGTGGGGGGAGGGAGGGAAATGCATGGGACTAGGGTGGTGGCACAGGGGTGATCTGGTGGTGGGAAACCCGCGGGGATTACACTCGAGATGGAAAAAAAAATGTGCAAAATGATGTAAAAATAAACTTTGTAAAAAAAAAAAAAGGCAGACAAAACACACATGTTTTCTACAGTTTTCACCATGCAAAAGTTTGATTTGTATTGGAACAGGAGAAAAGAAAGCAGGTAATTTCTTTTGATAGAATGCCAAATCCACTGATGCTATAGCAGTGACCAGAGGGTAGAAAAACTGGGATCTTCTCTTCCGGGGATTAGGCCTGAATTGGCTGAGTTGCCATGTTGGCTACATTCACACTGAGGCCTCAGGCTCCCCTTTACTTTGGGCCAGGACAGGGTCCAGAGGAGGGGATCAGGCGGAGCCCAGAGATGGGGGTGAGAAGGCTTTCCTGCCAGGGCTAGACATATAAGGGCAGAGGACCAATGGGGGGGCATGTCCCTGTTAGTGAGACTCACGGAGGACTTCCAGCTCGAGCGGTACTTGTGTTGCCTTGGAAAGAGGCTAGATGTAGAACCTAAACTCTGTGACCCAAGGCCAGATTGCTGAATCCAAAGGGCTTGTTCAAGAGTGAGGAGATGTGGGTAGGAAGTAGGGCCCAGCACCCAGTTATGGAGAAGGACACTGTGGTTGACCCTCTGCCTGGCACCAAGGAGACAGGCAGGAAGTGGAATCAGCTTTGCCCAAGGAGCCCCAAAAGATGGCAATTACAGTAACAAGATACTATAGGGGGAGAGAATGTGAACATACCCTCTAGCCTTGAGTGAACATCTGTGTCATTCTGAGGCTCTTCAGTGCAGGTTCTGATTGTGGCTACTGTCTCTTCTGCAGTAACTTCTCCTTACTGATGGATTTTAAACATGGTCTTACTTTTACCTTGTGTAGTGAAAACCTTGTAAGGATACTTTGCATCTTTCCTGGGTAAAGACTCCCCAGAGCTCTCCTTTTGCTTGGCTTCTTCTCTAGACTGTATCTTCCCTCCCTGAAAATCCTATCTGAACATGGATAAACTTCTGATTCAGAACTTCCCTGGCTTTAGTAATTTAGCTTTTCCCTTCCTGTATAGTTCATGGTACCACCTGCCCCAAGTCTTCTCACCTCAGCCCCACTATGAATCCGCTGGCGATGGTGGCAGGGCCTCTGCCCCCTAGACACTCTTGGGAAGAAAGGGAGATATACCTGTCAGCCAAGAACTCAGGCCAGGAGAAGCAGAGAGGCTGTCTTAGAAGATTGGTAGGATTTGGGCAAGAATATGAGGAGCTTATTTGGGGGGAGCAGTGAGTGGCTCCCATTGGAAATAATCCAAGCATCATAGTTGTTTTAGTTCTGTTATATGGAGATAGGGAGCATGGAATGAGAAATGGGATTTATGTTGGAAGTTGTCCTAGAAGAAAAGTAGATACCAGGGGGTCCATGCTTGGACTTACAAATGGCACAGTGGCTCCAGGAAGCCTCGGGACTTCCTTAACATGTTGTTAAGGAACAGTCACAGTCTAAGAAGGGCAACAGTGAAACTAGCTGTTCTTTAAACAAGTTCTTATGCTTCTGTAATATAATCATCACCATTGTGATTATTATCTAATGAGTGCCTCAGTAAGATACTATTGTCTCCATTTGATGGATGAGAAAACGGAGGCCCAGAGTTGTTAAGAGACTTGCTTAGGATCACACAGCTGGAAGGGCTAATGGTAGGACTCAAACCTAGGCCCACAGTGCCTCAAGGCCTGTCCCCCTGTGACCAGTCCATTGCCTCCAGACAGGTGAATGGGTAGATGGTGTGGATTAACCACTAACCAGATACTTTTCTCCAGGGACGGGGGGAATTAAGACATGAACAGAGATATTTTAAGAAGCAATCTGTGGGATAGACACCTACCACGCTATGAGCTTTAGCTGTAGAGAATGAAGACCCATTAGCACCGTTTGTGAAGCTGAAGCTGGGGTCATTGAAGCATGCCTCCTGGGAGCAGGCTAGTAAGAGAAGGGATTAGGGTTTAGGCCCTGTCAATGGAAGAACACACAGCCACTAACGGCTGCCTCAGTGAAAGTAAGGATGTAAAATCAGCTTATTCCTGGATAGTTCTGTGTACTAGTTTATGGTACTCCTTTTCCTTCATCATTTCATGACCATTGAGGTGATAATTCTGCTTTTACAAACTGGGGTCTAGAGACTGGGGTGCCGTATTCTTAGGTCAAACAGCTGTGAGCAGTGCCATTTGCATGCAAGTTTTCTAAAGCCATCCTTCTTATTCTATCCCCCTTCCCATTATTTAAAGGGGTGGGGGCTTGTGACGAATGGAAGAAATCATGATGATGCTTATCAAGAGGGTTGGAGAAAAGAAGAATCAGATGGAAAAAGCAAACAAAATCATGAAGACTAAACACTAGACACAGCAAAGAAATAGCAGGGTCAAAGACACTCTTTCAACGGACAGGTTACAGGATGGGCTCAGGTGTGGCAGCTAAATCGAAGTGCACAGAAGACAGGAGGACATTGGTGGGAGAAACATGGGGAAATGTGGGAGCACACGTCAAGAAAACAGCGTAGCACATTTTCTTCCATGGGACCCACTCTGGTAGGACTAAGTAGCAGGGAGGAACAGGGGAGGCTCTATGAAGAGCAGGATTCATTTACTCATTTGTGGGAGGAACTTGGGAGTCTAGAACAAGTTCTGAATGACAGAAATTATTGTGAAGATACAGGTGAAGCCCAAAGATGTAATCGAGCTCATATACACAGAAAGTGGGGATCTATTCTTAATTAAGGCATGAGAGCATGAAAAGCTTCTGCACTCTTATTACAATAATTACGGCTGGTTTTGTTGTTAAGGGCACTATTGGGAATGAAAAAAAAAATGAATTCAAGGGTCACTGGAGCCAAATGACCGTCTTTGGGGTGCTGTGAGAAACATTCCATGCCATGCCCTCTTGAGTCCCATTTGACTCCTTGATTGGACCGTTAAAGCCACAGACCAGACTGCCAGGACTGACTATTTCTGGATATCAACCAAGCTCTGGTCCCTTGGCTGTGCTTTTGGTTGAATTCCATAAGCTGCGATGAGTAATATTCATGAATCCTATTCTAAAGATGCTAATTATTCTTTAAGAGTACTATTATTGGATATCGCAAACCTTTTTATAGAAGTAGCCAAGGAACAGTTGCTTCAGTCCCGCAAGCCCCATAACCTGGAAGAGGATGTTTTAAAAGTAATTTACTTTTTATATTCCATGAGAAGTTAAGCAGTTTCAATATCAGGGAACGTTCCTTGATTCATTTTCAAATTTGTTTTTTAAAGCATCCTATGATACGTTTGTTAAAATGAGTGATCATTTAAGAAACTCTAAGCCATGACAATATTTGGAAAGAGGATGGTACTTTGATAGATTTGCTTTTTAAATTCAGCTTAATGAATGGGTTGTGCTGGGGATCCCCTTTCACTCAGTGGGGTTCTATGGAAGGTGGATTTTGCCAGATAAGTGAACTATATTATTACGTATTTGGGAGTTGATGTCATTATCATGTGTTGACATTAAGAAATCAGGGAGGAGTAAGGTTAGCGTATAGGGAACATGTACAGTGCCCAGACCTGGCTGCAGAGGCCAAAGAGGAACCACTAGTGGGATTCCAGCCTGAGAGAGAGTGGAGCTGAGAACATAGGGGTCAGCATGAGAGTTGTAGAAAAGCCAACCCAAACTGGGAGAGTCGGGGCAGGAAAACATTCTGTATAGACAAGGATCTGGGCAGGGCTCTGTGGCCTCCTGACCTCCTTTGTGGGAGGCCCTGAGAGGCTAGTGGTTATAGTTACCTGGGGCCAGAAGTGGATAGCTATCTGCGTGTAGGAAGCCTTAGAATGCAATTCCATCCTCTTCAGAATTCCATGGAGAGGCAGGCAGTCAGCATCCACTCGGTATTAATCTCACCAGTGAACTTTCTTAGTTATATTTTATGAAAGTCGTAACAATCCTAAGAGTTGATTACTTCAAAGAAAGGAACCAAAGTTTATAACAAAATAGCTAGCAGGGGTATATGTCAGTGTATTGTTGCACACAGAATGGACAGTCTGGGTTATTACCCAAACATAGACAGCTGTGGCTTGGGACAAGGCAATCACATTCCTCACCCATGCCCCGAAGAATGAGGGCGCTCAAGTTAATGAAAGTCATCATTGATGAGCTGCAAAGGGCCTGCATGTGTGATAATGAAAGTCAGTGATGTACCTGGGTTCAAAATCCTCGCTATATAATATCCAGGGGTTATAAACTTGGATAAGTCAATCAGATTCTCTGCTCATTAGTGCTGATATCGTCATAGCGATGATCACATCTTTTCATGTACTTACTAGCCATTTATATTCTTCTTTGGAAAATGTCTAACCTTCTGTCCGAATTTTAACTGAACAAAAAATCGGGTTATCTGAGTTTTTTGTTATTGAATTGAGGGAGTTCCTTATAGTTTTTACAAATACATCATTTGTAAATATTTTCTCCCATTGCATAGATTGTCTTTTTATTTTATTATTTCCTATGTTGTGCAGAAAATTCTTCTTCTGATGCAATCATGATTTAGCTTAACTTTTGTTGTGTGTGCTTTGGTAGCCTGTCCAAGAAATTATTTTCAAGGTGATGTCATGAACTGTTTCTGTTTTGGTTTCTTCTAGGAGTTTAATAGGTTCAGGTTTACATTTAAATCTTCAGTCTGCTTTAAGTTGATTTTTGTGTATGGTGTCGAATAGGGTCTAATTTCATTCTTTTGCATGTAAATATCCATTTTTCCTAGGACATATATTTTTTTAATTATTTCATCTCAGTTGTAATCCCCATGGACTTCCCACCACCACTTCATCCATGTGCCATCACTATAGTCCTGTGCGCTTTTCCCACCCCAGTTTTGATCCTGATTTATTGAAGTCATGGTGCCTAGGGGGAGACAATGGTAGCACTAACTTAGCAGAAGCCTAGGGCTCAAAGCTGACACTACAGTGGGAGGAGCTGGTGGAAAAGCAATCTATGATTTTTTGGGCAACATGTTGTCCATTTGAAACTGATAAAAATTTGACTTTGAATAGAAAAACTATACATTTCTTCTTCACCCCCTTAACGTTTATGTTATTGAGGTCACAATTTACACCATCATATTATGTGTTAGTTAACAAGTCACGTAGCTATAGCTATTTCAATACTTTTGCCCGGAACTTCTATACTAGCATTAAAAGGAATTTATACACTGATACTGTTATTCTTAGTTTGACTAGATACTGACCTACTGCAAGTTTTATGTTTCCATGTTGCTAATTATTATCTTTTCACTTCAACTTGAAAAACATCTTTTTACATGATTGAGGTAGATCCCTCCACTTTTGTCTGTCTGGAAAGTCTTTACCACTCCATTTTTGAAGGACAGCTTATCAAGTTTTTACTTGAATTATCTGAGACTCCTGATCCAAAATAATTTCCACTGAGAAATCCACTCACGGTCTTGTAAGGGTTTTCTTGTATGGGATGATTTTTGTCCCTTACCCTGTTTTGAAATTTCTCTTTGTTACTGATTTTGGCTATTTTAGTTATAATGTATAGTGAAGATTGTCTTACGTTAAATCTATTTAAGTTTTTGGACCCCATGAATATGAATATTCATTTCCCTTCCCTGACTTGACAAGTTGTCTGTCAATATTTCTTTAAGAAACCTTTCTGTTTCTTTCTCTTTTTGTTCTATGATGTTTGGGACTCCCTTGAATATGTATCTTGATTTTATTGATGGTAACTCATAACTCCCATAATCTCCACACATTTAATTTTTTTCTTTTTGCTCCTCTGACTGGATAATTTCATATAGCTGTCCTCAACCTCACTAATTTTCTCTTGATTGAATTTGATATTGATGCTCTTTATTGATTTTTTTCAGTTTAATTATTGTGTTTATTAGTTCCAGAATTTCAATTTAACTCCTTTTGATGTTTTTTTTAACTCTTTGTTGAACTTTTTGTTTTATTCATGTGTTTTCTTGATTTCATAGTTGTATATCTGTACTCTCTTGTAGCTCTCTTAAGCTTCTTTAAGATAATTATTTTGAAGTTTTTGTCAGGCAGCTTATAGATGTCCATTTCTTTGGGGTCAACCACAGAAGCTTAATCTTCCTCTTTGGTGGGATCATATTTCTTTGACTCGTTGTCAAAGAATTGTTCTTATATTTGAAGAAGTAATCACCTCTTGTAGTCTCTTCTGATTGGTTTTTGGAAAGAAATATCTTTTATTTAACCTGACTCTACATTTTAGGATTTTTTCCAACCCTTTTCTAATCATAGAAGGCCCTCCACTTTTCTTCCCTGTTGTGTGGGAAATCATGACTGTATACGTTCTCCCAATTCTGTAGAGCCATGCCAATTGCTGAGAGCCTCTCATTTCCCCTTCAGGGCTGTGCCTTGAAAATTTCAAGGTTGTGTAACTTCTCCCAGTGCTGAACCAAGCAGTAGCTATCTGTGTGCTCTTTGTAGGAGCTCACATACCTGTCTGAGAGGATCTCACATATTTGTGAGCTCCCCCCGCCCCTTTTCTCTGATCCTAGTTCTTTCCAGATGATTCACTCACGCTGATTCCTTGTTTTCTGGGAGAGAGAGGAAAAAAGGGAGCCTCTTATGCAATGTCTCATGAAGTTGACAAAGTTCAGTACTCATTTTGCTCTCAACTGTTCCTCACAAACTAAGGGGATCTCTCTTGACCCTGAGCTGTGCCCCCATGGAGGAGTGGTAGCACAAGTGAAATAAAACTATTCTTCTAATCCTCCTCAGTGCATCTATTCTCAGATATTTTGTTCATCTGGGTGCTGGAAACTCTCAACTGCTCTCTTGTATGTAAAAGTATTCTCATAAAAGTATCACATCCATGAACAGTTGTTAAGACCCATGTTTCTATGGGAAGCATGAGTACTAAAACCTCATCGCCCACCATCTTGCTAATGTACTTTGATTATACTTTAGGAAAACTAAAAATAAAAGAGAGATTGCCAAGGCCAAGCTGAATTCTGAATGTTTCCAGGAGGCTCTAAAGCTAAGTGAACTACTTTGAGCTTGGTAAGGAAGGCCAAGGGGACTAGCGCAGTCCAGGGACATAAAGTGAAGAGATGTGGTAGCGTAAGCAGGCAAGCTTTCAAGCAGACTCATGGCATGATTCAAAATGGCTTCAAATGACAGTAGACTGTTACTGGCCAGGGATAAGGAAAGTGTACTCAGTGTTTCAAGTTTGAACCAGTGGAGGGGAGGTATAGAGGGTAGAGTCCAGCTCAGTGTGAGACGACTCTTTCCAGTAGGGTTTCCAAAGACTGGAGGGATCCTCAGAGAAGCCACGCCAGCTACAGGAGTGGTGATGTGAAGACACAACACAGGGCCTATTTCTGGGGGATAGTTCAGGACCCAGGGGCAGCCACTAGCCTAACCCCATGAAATGGCCCCTGTGCTTTGACTCCACTAATCCCCTCTTGCAAAATTTCAGTTTTTTTTCTTTTTTAGGTAGATTCATAAATTCATAAACTTTTATCTTTTCTGTGGCAGCAAATGATATCAGAAAGCTAATTAGCTACAGAGCTAATTTTCATGTCAGAGTAAAATTATAGGTTTCATGGTATAGAACAAAATTATCTTTCTGTCCCTCCTCATCCTCCACTCCCCCACCCACTCCATTTCCTTCTTCCAGCACATGTATACATACTCCCCTCTTCTGTCTGGTCACAAATGTCAGCAGAGAGGGGTGGCCACTCAGGAGTCTCTTTCTCTTCTGTGTCAGGCATATTTGCATTTGCAAGCAGCTTTAATTGACTAGAGTTTTTCAGTACTCTTTTTCTGCTCCTGTTTTTAAATGCAAATGTTAATGTTTGGTTAGCATGGGTTCAGAATTAAGCCCCTGCTACCTGTGGCTGCCTCCTTCCCTGGGTTCTAAATAAGCACCAGTGGAGTATCAGGACCTGCTGAGAGCTTGTGAGTACTGAAAGGCTGGACTCCAGCTAATTGCCAGTCCTGCTGAGAGGGCTGGGCAGAGCCTTGTCTCACTTACCAGCGCGCATGGAGTCCTGCTTCCTACCAGCACGAAGGAGAGAAAATTAGCGCACGAGGTAGAGAAAGGAAGGTGGGAAAATGACTGCTTTTTGGAATTAAGGTCTAGACTCTTGTCATCAGATTCTGTAGAGGTGATGCCATCAGGTTTGAGTTCCCAAAGTTGGAATCTCTTATTGGGTTTGTTGTCAGGTCACATGTGAAGGTGGCTGTTTCCTTCACTAGGAGGCCCTTTGCGTTGATAACTATTTGCTAGAAAAGGTATGCTTAACATTGAGCCATCTCCAGTCACTGGTTTCTGTTTTCTCACAGAAAGCAGCTGATCTCACTCCCAAAGGACAATCTTACAGCTATTTAGAGGCAGTTCTTACAGAGCCTCAGCTGCCTGTTCTTTTATAAGTTAAAGGTTTCCAGTTTCTTCAGAGCTGACTCTTCAGCCACCTTGCTTCTCTTCCCATTGTGGATCCAGGTTATCTGACTTCCATAAGTCAGACTCTCTGGGATTCTGCTAATCCAAATAAGGACTGACCACCACAGTAGAGAGTGGGGCTGCGCATCTCCTCCCCACACATTAAGCTCTACCCATCTTCCAAGGCCGCCCAAGATGCTGTAGACTTGCTAAAATGGCTGTGTAATATTATCCCCCCTGGCTACACATACAGGTAATGCCAGCCCCCAGGTCTTCCTCAAAAAGATGTCTTCTAGCCGAGTAAACAATGTGTCATTCAACCCTTAGCTACTGACCACCGTGCTCCTCATGTAGTGACAAAGAAAGCATATTCTTCTCAAGTGTCAGATTGAGCTCTAATCCAGTGAGAAAATCTCACAGGGAATATAAAAATATCGTAGAGCATATGTTTACAGTATGTCCAGTTTTCTCTTTTAGAAATCACAGGCCCGGATGCTCTGAAATCTCAGCAAGGGCAGTGTCCCAGAAACCTGTGTGTCCCACTTGCCTTGAGCCTGCAGCACATGATTTTGATAACGAAGAGGAGTTAAAACCAAAACCTGTAGCTAACCCTAAGAAGTTGTTAGTCTGAAAGGAGCCAATCAGAGAAGGCGCATTGGAAGTGAACTGCTGTTTGGGATAGTGGACAATGGCTTTACTGTAGAAAGTCCAGAACTGTTAAAGATTCTGTAGAAAGTCCAGGACTGTTAAAGACTCTGTGATCAGGAGAGGAGAGATTAAAGAGACAAGAGAGCAAGAAGCCAGAGCCTATAGGAAGTCCTATTTTTTCTCTAGGTTGAGTGCCACCTCCATCACCATAACAACCCTAATTTCTCTTAGATTTATATATGAGCTCCCTCGTTTCTAGAACCAGGAGATATGATGAGCACCCACATTGTAGCAATTCTACATATTAAACAGTGGAAAGATGTAGGATCCATGGTGTATATTTTTGACTGGACCCAACAACACACAGTATGCATAAATATTCTGAGGCTCTCGCAAGTGGTTTTAACCATAGAAAGGAAATGTAGGCTGCAGAAGTACTGGCAGCATTGTGAATAGAGGGAGTTAAACACTGGATTTTTACACAACTGCCTAGTACAATTTGAAACAATTCCATACAAATATAGACTTTAATGTTCATCATCTAAACACTCCTTCTGCTAAAATGAATACCTTCGGGGCATATTGACTTTGTGTAGTAATGGGTGGGAGGACATTTCATTTTTATCACTATTTCTGAACACTCATTGCAAATACCATTCATGGTTCTGGCCCTGATATTCTTGAATGATTCTATTTGAGACTGCTATCTGCTGCAGGGAAGTCTTCTTGTGCTAGGATGAAGTTTGTGAATAGAAATTCTGTGGATGAGGCCAACACAGATAGAAAAGAAACAGAAAACAGTGATGCTTACAAGTGGAGAAGAGAAAGGAACCATCAGAGGAGCACAAAGCTTCCTTTTGTGTTCTAATCTGCCTCCAAATTTTCTGGCTAAACTATTTTATTGAGTCCTTACAATACCCTGTGAAATACAATAAGCATTTTTTCAGTTAAAAAAAAAAATACTTGTGGGCCCTCCCTTGTGGCGCAGCAAGTTGAAGCACTGCACTAAGAAGCTTAAGCCACTTCCACATGAGTTCGATCCCCGCCTGCCCCAGAGGAGATCCACTTGGCATGGCAGACCTCTCCTGACCCGCCCGCTGCTCCCCTCAGCAGTGTACTTCGTCGATCTGCCTGTTCTGCTCCCCGCTCTGTCTCTGGTGAAGCCTCTCAGCGCCCCTAAGCCTCTGTCCTGTACCCCAGTTCTGTATGCACAAATAAATAAATCTTTAAAACAATAAAAAAGGAAAGAAAAGAAATTGGCCCTCCCTGGTGGCACAGCAGGTTAAAGCACAGCACTATGAAGCTGGCCGCAGCCCCTTCAGTGCAAGTTTTATCTCCAGCCCCGGAGGTGACCCACATGACACGGCAGACCTCTCCAGTCTCGCCTGCTGCTCCCCTCAGCAGTGTACTTTGTCAGTCTGCCTGTTCTGTTCCCCACTCTAACTATGGTGAATCCTTTCACTGCCCCTGAAACTCTGGCCTGTACCCCAGTTCTGTGCATAAAATAAAAAATCTGTGGGTAAGTGGTGGATACTCTGAGTTAGCTGGGAAAAGAATCTTGGCTAAACTCCCAGAGTAAAGCTGCTCTCAAGGGTTGGATCTTAACTGATCTTATTGGTTCAACCAGAATTTCTTGAGTGCTTAGTAAGTGCAAGCCACTGGAGAAATGGAAATGAATCAGACTTGGCCCTTGCCTTCAGGAAAGTCAGTCTGGGGAAACACAGCTGACTTACATAATCATTATATATAACCTAGGGTCACACATAGGAAATGCAAAGGAAGTATGTATATAAAACATCAGCTAGGAGTTCTGAGGTAAAAGAGACTAGGAAGAGACTAGTTTTCCTGAAGGAGGTAAACTGTTGAACATGGAGGTTGGGGGAAAGAATTTTGGGGACAGGAGAAGTTGTGAATAAGGATTCTGAACTAAGCATATTGATATGTATTTATGATGAAGGCAACTAATCAAGCCAGAGCATGGCATGCAAGAGAGAGATATAAAAACTACCCTCAGTTCCTCTTGCTTGATTTTAAAATATTTTATAATGACTTACCCTCTGTGCCCTCTACATGTTTTCATGCCCAATGGGTAAAGTTAACTAAATGGAAAGGTGGCTAAATTCATTTTAAAAATAACTGCAAAATGCCTCAACAATCATGTCATGAAAAAGAAATATTTTAAGGCTTCCTTGCCTTTAACTTGATGGACTCTACCAGAAGTGTCTTCCTAGAAAAGTTATAGACAAATGGCCTTGCCTCAGGTTGCTGTATTGTGGTGACATCTGCAGTGGGGCACTAGATCTGATTTCATCATTTATTTCCAATGTTCCCGCCAAGGCACCAAAATTAAGCCATGCACACAGTGGGATGTATTGTTTCTAGGCTGGTGGTTTATCATGATGGAATATGATAACAATGAAAATTTTAAAAACTAATCAAAAGCAATTCCTAAGGAATAAAGCAAATCTGAAAATGGATTCAGTAAAGTTGCAGTATATAAAACCAACATGCCAAAAATCAACATTTCTGTATATTAATACTGAATGATATAATAAGGAAATTAATAAAACAATTGCAGTTACAATAGCAACAAAGAGAATAAAATAGTTAGAAATAATCTTAACCAAAAATGTAAAAGATTTAGAGATACAAACTATAAAACACAGATGAAACAAACAAACGATAAATAGAAATCTGTGTTCATGGATTTGATGACTTAATATTGTCCAAAATATCTCTACAGCCTATGGCAACCTACAGATTCAATGCAGTCTTTATCAAAACCCTAACAATAATTTTTATAGTAATAGAAAAAGCGGGCCCTCCCTGGTGGCACAGCGTGAATCCCTGCCCTGGAGGTGATTCTCATGGCGCTGCAGACCTCTCCTGACCCGCCCACTACTCCCCTCAGCAGTGTATTTCGTCCATCTGCTATTCTGCTCCCCACTCTGTCTCTGGTGAATTCTCTCACCGCCCCTGCACCTCTGACCTGTACCCCAGCACAGTATGCATAAATAAATAAATTTTAAAAAAAGAAATAGAAAAAGCAACCACAAAACACTTTGAATAGCCAATATAATCTTGAGGCAGGAAAACAAAGCTGGAATTATCAATGCCTTCACTTCAAACTATATTATAAAGCTACAGTAATTACAATAGTATGGTAAAGGGAGAAAACCAGACTAATTGGCTGATGAAACATACTAGCAAGCCTAAAAATAAGCCCAGGTACAGTCAACTGAGCTTTCACAAGAGTGCCAAGGAAACACAATGGGAAAAAATAATTTCTTCAATAAATGATGCTAGGAAAAACCGAATATCCATATGCAAAAGACTGAAACTGGACTTTTGTCTTACACCATTCATACAAATCAACTCTAAATAGATGAAAGACACATAAGTCCTGAACCAATAAAACCCCTAGAAGACAGCATAATGGAAAAGCTTCATGACATTGTTCTAGACAATAATATCTTGGATATGACACAAAAACACAACCAATAAAAACAACGAAATGGAACTACATCAAACTAAAAAGCTTCTGAAAAACAAAAGAAGCAATCAAAAGAGTGACAATTCACCAATGACATCGCAGAAAATATTTGCAATTCACAAATCTGATAAGGGGCTAATATCCAAAATACATAAAGAATTCCCACAACTCATTAGTTAAAAAGCAGTCTGATTAAAAAGTGGGCAAAGAACTTGAAGAGACATTTCTGTAAAGATGTCATACAAATGACAAACATATTCAGAAAGGTGCTCAACATCTCTAATCAAGAGCGAATGTGAATCAAAGCCACAGTGAGATATAAACTCACACCAGTTAGAATAATTGTTATTTAAAAAAAAAGAGAGGTAACAAGTGCTGGTAAGGTTGTAGAGAAATTGGAACCCTATACACTTTTGATAGAAATATAAAATGATATATTCTCTATGGAAAACAGTCTAGATGTTCCTCAACATTTTAAAAATAGGATAACTAATCAGATGCACCAGCAGTTCCTCTTTTGGCTATATATTCCAAATGATTTGAAATCAGAATCTTGAAGAGATATTAGCACCCCCAAGTTCTGCAGCATTATACACTGTAACCAAGATATGGAAACAACCTATTTGTCCAAATGAATTGATAAAGAAGACGTAACACACACACATACATATACACTGGAATCTTACTCAACCTGGAAATAAAGAAGAAAATCCTGCCACTTGCCACAACATGGATGGATTTAAAGCACGTAGTGCTTAATGAAATGAACCAGTCATATGATTACTTCTTATGAGATACCTTAAAATAGTCAAACACAGACAAACAGAGAGTAGAATGGTAGTAGAAAGGAAGCTAGAAAGTTCTTCAATAAGTGTAAGTCTTCAGTTGTATAAGATCATAAGTTCTAGAGATATGCTTTACAACATTTTGCTTATATAATTGAACACTGTATTGTGTACTTAAAAATTGTGGCAAGGATATTTCATAAGTATACACATAATCATAATAATTTTAATAAAGATCATAGAGATACAAGCCCCTTCTCTCTGGACCTCATTTTTCTCATCTATAAAACAAACAAACTGGACTTAATGATGCTAGTTCCAACCATTAATTTAAAATGTTCTTTCCATTTTGGCTCCATGTGCTTAAAAGAAGAATAGCACTGAAACAGTATAATGGTCATCTCTTGGTGGAAACTTTTAAATATCTAATATGATTTAAAAGGAGCAAAATTTTATCCTTCTTTTTATTTTTTCCAAATTAAAATAATGCTGCTAGAAGCAGAAAAGCCACCACAATCTCAGTCCCTATAAGTTACCTCTGTTAATATTTAATACTTCATTGAGAACTCTTTGTGTTAGGTTTTGTTTGTTTCCAGTTAAATTCATACTGTGTGTATATAGTCTTAGTTATTTTTTTCCTTGACCCAATCAACAACCATTAGTTGGTAACCTTTTATGTATGAGGCATTATGCCATATATTAAGGAAGCAAAGATGAACAAGACAGAATCTTAGCTCTAAAGAATCTTACAGTCTAGATGAGAAAAAAAGATAAGTAATGCAGTAAGTACAATCTAATGCAATGAATTCTTCAGGAGGGAAGCATATAGTCCAGTGGGAGCAGAAAGACTTCTCGGAGATTGCAAAATCTTAAGCTGTAACAAATAGGACTTAGCACAGGTGTGCTCCGCAAAACATATTTCATAGTCGCCCTTGAAGTCAATTTGGGCGAGTAACTAAATTATGGCCAATGAGATGTGGTCGGATATAATATATTTATGTTTGCTGAACCCTTCCCTGTCCCTCTAGTCCTTCATTGTTGGCTCTGATGGAAAGTGCTTGTGCTATCAACCTTAGAACTTCTTAAATGTAAGTTGTTACATGGAGGATAGTAAAGCAAGGATAGAAGGAATCAGGGTTCCTATACCAGTCCTGGATTGCTCACACTTAGATCGCTCTATTAGGGGAAAAATAAAAAAATTGACTTTGTTTAGAAGTCACTATTACATTTGTATCTTTGTTATAGAAGTGCAAACTCAATACTAGTTAATACACATGGTGGAAGGTGGAGTTTAGTGAAGTAGGCAGAGAGAGGGGTGTCAGAGAAAGAGGAACTAGTAAGACTCTCAGATGTTTGCACTGTAGTCTGAAAGCTTGGGCGAGCCATTAAAGAGTTGTAGACATGATCTAGGACAGTGACATGCTCTAGTTTGTATTTTGGGAAAATTAATCTGGCTGCTGAATAAAGGATAGACAGAGGTGGGCAAAAAGAGGGGGAAAAGAGAAATATTAGAAGGGCATGGCCATCATGTAGATGAGTGAAATTAGTCGAGAACCAAGGTATGGAAAGTTACTGGAGGTATTGAAGAAGCATCAACACATATAGGATCTTCGGATGGGATAGTGAGAAAGAGGAAGTCAAATGTCCGTGGTTCTTTCTTGGGTCCACTAATACGAACATAAAAAGATCATGATATGGGGGTGGGTTGACCTTGGGTATACGAAGTTCAGTTTTGGATATGATGAGTTTGAATTCTTTAAGGCCAGTCAGGTGGAGGGATCATAGGAGGCTGGCTCTATAGACCGACCATTCTTTCAGGCTATCTGAGCTAGAATTAAGCTTTGGGAGTCATCCAATGGACATGGCAGCCAAAGCCATGGAAGCAAAGAATTCATCAGGGAGACAGCCAGACAGAAAACAAGGGGCCGGTGGGCACATCCAATATCTAAGGGAGGGAGAGGAAGAGGAACCTGCACACAGATCTGCACAAGGAACCTCTAGAAAGACAGAGAAGGATGCGTTCCCAAGACCAAGGGCACGTGGTGGTGCAGATGACAGAGGCCTGACACCAAATAATGCAGAGGCCAATTAAGCCAGGAGCACTGAGCATGGTGTTCTGTGAGCTCAGCGTTTACTCAATACATGTTGGAGTGAATTGCTAATTGGTAAACCACTAAATTGATGCTGTTGTTTTTAACTTAATTATTTGCTCTGTTTTGGTTTTCATTAGAAACAGCACATCTAAATTGTATTTGTTGAGACAAAGTGGTAAGTCCTGCTCATGTTAATTCTTGCCTCTTAGGTTAAATAATGGACTTAAACTTAAAAATAAGATCTTTGCTGTTTTGAGGGACTATAAAGGTACTCTTTTCACAAAAGAAACTTGACAAATATAGACAAGAAGAAAATAAAGACCATGCCAGGTACTGGCATATGGAAGCTGGCAGCTACCTCTTTGGGTCACAGTCATAGCTCCAGGAAGCCACACCAGGGAACAGAACTTGGAAGAGGAAGCTTCAGGCTTGACATTAAACGTGGCAACTAAGAACAACTGACTTTCCTTTCTATGGGTCAGGGATGCCTCTGAGAGCCTGATAAAGCTTTGCACCTTCTCCACAGAAGAATATCTATAGCATTTATGCATACAATTATCTTTTTGGTTTTGATGGTGCCCTGGAGATCCAAGAACTTCCCAGCTCATCAGTTGTTTCCCTAGAGAGCCATATTCCTCTGCTGTCTTGCTCATAAATGTCCCTTCCAAATGTGATCTTCAGACCTCTTATCTGGGACCTTCCCATCCACCTGCAGAGCAGGGAGGTGCTAGGTTCACTCTATGCCCCTGACTTTCAGCCACCACTAGACTTTAGGCAAAGAGTCAACCTAGCAAGGTAGCTCTGGTACTTGCTGTGACTCTCGGCAGCTTCGTCTTCTTTTTTAAGATTTATTTATTTATTTATGCATATAGAAATGGGGTACAGGTCACAGGTGCAGGTGGTGAGAGGATTCACCAGAGACAGAGTGGGGAGCAGAACAGGCAAACTGACAAAGTACACTGCTGAGGGGAGCAGCAGGAGGGTCAGTTTCCTGGCTGAGGATCAAACTCCCACTGAAGTGGCTGCAGTAGCCTCGCAGTCAACCTGTTGTGCCACCAGGGAGGGCCCTTGGCAGCTTCTTAGAGGGGAAGAAGCACTAGGCTTGGGAGAGGAAGATGTGGGTTTCAGTTTCATCTCCCCTTAATCATTACCTAATCTTGAATCAGCCACTCCCTACTCTGAGGCATCTTTGTCACAGAGGAATAGCACAGTAGCGCTGTCAGCCTCACCAAGTAGAAATTCAGTGAGTTACCAGATGTGCTTATAAGTGAAAGATATGACAAATACAAGGGTTCTACATAGTCATTAAAGGGACTAATATTCATTGAGAATTTACTATGTGCTCCCCTTACATGCTCCCCTTTATCTTTATCTCAATTCATTTCCACAAAACCTCTATGGGGTCATTACTCATTGTTTTACCTCACGGAAAAATAATAATAATAAAGGCGGCTCAGACTGGTTAAGAAACTTGCCCAGGCCTATGCTCAGTGAGTTGTGGAACTGGAATTCACAAAGTGGTTTTAAGAAAACCACTGCACTAGAGTACATGGACCTTTCAAGAAGTGAGGATCAAGAGCTCGGGGAGGAGGCCCGTTATTGTGGGTGCTTTTAGCTTATGAGGTACTTCACGGTTTGCCTCGGGAGATTCCTGAGTAGGTGGTGTGAGTTTCAGCCAAGGCAACACGCAACAGCGGTGTCCATGCTGTACCATGGTGCACCATCAATAGGCATTAGCCGTTAGAGTCATAGGGCTGTAACAGCCATGGTCCATCAAGAAATCCAAGGCTCAGAGAAAGCAAGTGAGCTGGCCAAGGATATTTACTTGCCAGTAAATAGCAGAGCTGGGCTTGGAGCTTGAGTGTTTGGTGACTTGAAATCCATGCACTTGCTACTGCCACACACTGCCTCTTGTGCAAGGAAAGCTAATATATTGTTTTCCTTAGATCTTTCACCCTTCAACCACATGCCATGGCCTAGAAGTTCCAGGATCTGTTGTCCTTAAGTGTTGCCTGCTACACCCTTTGGAGTCACTATGCCAAATCCCCAGATTCAAGAATTGGTACCATCCTGATTAGACATTTATTGGCCAGATTCCTTGTCTGTCAATGAGCCAACTGATAGCTGACAGGCACAAGCCTGGATCCAGCCCTGGGGACTGTCTGGTTTGAACAGTGAGCCGCCCTGTTAGCGCCTGGCTGGCCCCACAGCCAAGCCCGGAAGGCTGGAGGGAGGCTTGGAGGGACCGCCAGATGAGGGGTAGGAGACAGCGAGTCTGCACAGGGCGTAGAGAGTCTTTCTTTCCAGCTCTGGTTTTATTTATGCATCATTTAGTTCCCAACAACTTCCCAAAATAATTTGACGTGGCTAATGGCTAAGGTTTATCTAGTGTTTCAGTTTACAGAGCACAGCTATTTAGCGATCTGAGTCATGGAAACAGCTCTGGAAGTGGGTAATATAACTTCCATTATACAGATGAAGAACATTGAGGTTAGGTAGGCAAAATAATCATCCCAAGGTCACATAAATGTGTAACCATCAGGGCTGAAGCTCAAATCCAAGGCTGCTGACTCTACAGTTGCATTTCTACCATACAATGCTGCTTTCTAATGAAGTGCCCATTGGAGATGGGGTGGGGGCTGCTTAATGAGAGGTGGAGGGTCTGCATCAAAGCTCACATCAGTGTTGGGGGCTGGTAGCCAGGTAGAGAAAAGCCTGCCTTTGCTAGCACTTCTTCCTGGGGTGCTAGACCCAGTGGTTTGACTGTGCACTGCTCCATGGGCCTCTGCGGGCCTTGCCTGGGGCAAGTATTCTCCAAGCAGATAGTGTGTTAGCTGAGCTGGGAATCAGCCAGCCTAGAGAGCTTCACCCAAGGCCTATTGAAGCAAGGTGCCTCAGGACCCACCTAAGAGTCCTTGGGGGCTGCTTTTACCTGAGTCATTTTAGCTCAGCAGGAATTCTGAACAGCCTTGCTCTCTCCTCCTGCCTGCATTTTTTAAGACCAACTCCTTGTTCCTAAGCTGGAATCAGGAAGGGAAAATTAGAAGTCACTGGGTCTTACCTATGCTCTTACCTATGCTCTTGGACAGATGGGGACCCTGAGGGTTAGAGGAATGACAAGCATCTATTTGTTACACCAATCTTGTAAGATACTGTGTGCTCTTACAGTGTTGCCAAGGTCCCTGGATCATCACTGCAAGCCCTGGCCTTGGCCTTCCCATTGCTTCCCAGGGAATACCCAGCTCTAGTCAGATGTTTGATTGGCCTTGACTTGGAAAATTGTGACGTGTATGAAAGCCCCTGTTTGTAGACCCAAGCTGCTGTAGTCTCGTCAGAAGCAAGGGTTCACCCCAGCCAAGTGGCCAGAATCCCTGAGCAAAGTAGCCAGATATCTTTGACCTCTCCTGTCCAGTAGCCAGTGAATGAAATCAGCTTTGGTGAGCACAGACTACTGGGGTGGGAAATCTTTTCCTCCAAAGCCTTCGGATCCTTTAATATCGGAGCAAGACACAATGGTTTCCCTATAAACAATCATCTCAGGTCCTTGGAGCCATCTATCACAGTCCTTTCAAATTATCTGTGTGTTCTGCTCATATTTCTCCATTTGTTTTTGGATGGGTCAGGATAAATCCCAAATGAACTTAAATGCACTTTAGTTTGCTTCCGTATAAGTGACTGCAGGGAAGAATCAGTAATCACACCACACAAAGGTGTTGCAAGTTTATTTATACCCTTGCTTGAAAACTAGAAGATGGACTAAAAGGTAAAAATATGAATGTATCTTGCAAAATAGGCTATAAAAGGCAATGCTGATTTCATTCTCTTAACATATAAAAAAAGAAATCTTCCAAAGTGGTAACAAGGGCTAGAAAAGGGAAATTGATCATATTGTTAGAGAATTTTATTTTGGACAAATGCTCCTTTCTTCAAATGTATAATTCGTGATTCACTTTGCTAATCCAAAAAAAAAAAATTTTTTTGTTGTTGTTTGAATTCAACAAATAATTACTGAGTGCTGGGTTATGTACCCAATTTCTGCCGTGCAGAGGACTCATTACCCATCCTTCAGGAGCCAGTTTAATGGGGTGAAAGCCACACCCAGCATCACAGTAGTGACGATAGAAATAAATGTAATGTACAGAGAGGGCTTAGGGAAGGAGTCAAGGAAGCCTTCTCAGGGGAATGGAGGGGAACGGGGGTTTGAAGGCTGAAGGGTCTTCAGGGTTGGTGTAGGGATCCGTGGGGCCCAGGCATTACCAGTTAAGTGTGTGCAAAGATGCAGAAGCAGGATTCAACCTGGTATGCCTAGCATCAGGAACACAAGAAAAGCAGAAAGAACGGGGAGGGGACTGCAGATGAAACTGGATGTCTAGATGGCAATATGATGTGCTATATAGCCTCAGATATTTTAACTCCTACTCTGGGTCAGAAGTCTGGATAAGGGGCAAATAATGGCAAGGCCAATTCAACTGTAAGTGGTTGAACTTCTTATATTTATTATATTAAAAATAATTATTAGTGTCATTGTTATTACTGAGACTAGGGTCTTCAAATGACACATCCAGGTTTTGGAATTTATTTTAAGATTTACGGAGAGTAGAAGTCATACTTTTATGGTATCTACAGCTCTACAAGCTTGAAGTACATTGAGCGGTGTATCTATATGACAATCATTATAGAGTTGTTCCAGCTCCCAGAATATTCACTCGCACTGCCTACTTGTAGTTTGTCCTTATGCTCACCCCAACCCTTGTCCTCTGTCTCAGTCTTGTGACCTCTTCCTGCATGTCATAGAACTGGACGTATACAGTATATAGAAAGGCAAGTGCAGTGGTTAGAATGTTTTTTATAAAGTCAGAGGAAAGAGAAAACTAGTGGGACAGTGAAAAGTTGCTGAAGAGGAAAACACAGCTTCCCACTCTGCTTCCAGGTCATGGACAGATCAGATGAACAAGAAAAGTCCCAGCTGTGGAGTCTCGCAGACCTTCAGATCCACGCGGCTGTCATCAGTAACTTAGCCCTTTGGGACTTATTTATTCAACCTCCGGCTGTGACCCCTCAGCCTTCCAGTCTACTCTCTCTGAGCACAAAAAATTTGCAGAGATTTGGGAAAATGCCTTATGGCACATCACTGGTTTCCATTAAGGGGGTTTCCTAATTGGTACTTTGCTCAGAAAAGAGAGCAAAAGATGGTTTAGTTGGACTTATTGGGGCCCCTGTGCCTACTCCATGGCATCATGGCTTTATGGGCTAGAAGCAGAGAAGGAAGCTCCAAGTTCTAGTTCTAGAGGTCCACAAAGTTGAGGCTCAACAAGTAACCAGGTGGTTGATGTAGAATGAATTTAGGGTCTGTGAATCAAAGCCACTAAGAAAGTATGTGGGCAAAGATCTTAACATGGCACTGGCCATCAGAGGCACAGAGAATGTTGGCAAGGATGGAGAGGATGCTTTTTAGCCAGAGTAGACATCCTCAGGAAGGAAGGAGAGAGATTTGGTAGAGACCTCTTGAATAGTGTCCTTATGTCATTATTATTACCTATGTTGTGAATGATTGATTAATACATCAAAATGTATGAGAACAAAATCAACTCTGGGTGATTTTTTGTGGGTTTAAAAAAAAATATATATATATATATATATATATATATTAGAAGTAGTATATTCTCATGGCAAAGCCTTCATATGGGGAGGACAGAAATGATACATAAAACCTCTCACTCGCCTCCCTATTACATTTCTCAGAAATTAATTTCCTTGAATATTCTTCCTGAAACTTTCTGTAGTCTCTATTCAAATATATCCATTACCTGAGAGATCAAATGAGATCAGATTATGTAGCCCGATGACTTGCTTTTTGCCATCTATCATCTTCATGTGTGTTGCAGAACATGCTACATGAGACTATACAGCGTACTCTTCTGTTTTTAAACAGCTGCATGATATTCCAGGATATGGAAGTACCACAATTTATTCTAACGAGTCTCCTATGGAAAGAGATTTAAATCATTTCCTCTTTTTTCCTCTTACAACTAATGCTGCAATGAGCATCCTTGTACGTATGTCACCATCTACTCTTTCCAGGGTGCTGCCAAGTATCAGCATGAAGAGAAACAGTTTCTTGAATCCAATTTCTATCTATGCTTCAATGTTCTTGTCTTTTGTTTCTATGATGCTTTTGTCACCAAGTCCAGCCACCATTTGAAATGGATCTTTTAATAAGTCCAGCCTCCTTTTCTTTCTCTCTTTCTGAGCTTTTTTTCTCTCTTTCAAGGTTTCTCTTGAATTCTTCATATTTTTCTTTATCATTGGTCTGGATCTTTTGCAGTATATTCACATGGGCTTCTTATAGTTTTTAATTTGTACAGTCTAAAATAGAGAACTCTGTTTATCTGATGACCTAGCTGGTCCCTTCTTTCTGGGTAGAGCAATCCTGAGTGAGTTTTGAACATGGTTGGGTGGTGGGAGTTAGATATAAGAAGAATAAAAGAGAAATAATTTTCATATTTCTAGCAAGAATGTTGTGGAGCTTCAACTTCCCATCAGCTGGGGGAGGAGGAGAGTGAGGCTGGGAAGTCTGCCACAATATTTGGCATGGCTGGGCTTCCAGATTGTATCTATTTTTGTAGCTGCACAAGTTGGGAGGAGATTAGAAGGATAGTCAAATTTCCTGCTCCAGGTTGTAAATTGATCAAGGAGTGCAAGGAGCACTAGATTGGGAGTCAGAAGACCTGGTTCCTGTTCCCAGACTTCCCAGATATTAGCAAGAGAACCTCAGAAATGTCTCTCTACTTCTCCAAACGGCCCTCAGCTCTGAACAAAGGAGGTGGGATTAATTGACTCAAATGTCTTTTCATCTTTAATATGGTATTGTTCTAAAGTTCTAGGAATGTTTACCCCATTTAAAAATATATGTCAATTGTGACAATGCTTACCCTTTTTTCAAAAAGATTAAGTCGGTGTATCTTTATTAATTAGTAAAAAATCCGGAGATGAATTAGGGTGTCAAAGCTTCGCCCAGGGGACCCTCATTTTCAAAGCTTTGCTTCCAGCAGTAAAAACTGGGCTGATGAGATGTACAAATTAATAGAAGAAACTGGAGCCATGTAGGAAACTCCAGATGAAATTGGTCAGATGCCCCAGAAGCAGAGATGCCAGCATGGGCAATGAGAAGCTGGGAGGGAGGGAGGTCTGTGCAGGACTAGTGATGGGTGTTGCCCTTAGTGGGGCCCCTCTCAGAGGATGTGCTTGGAGAGAGCAGATGCGAGCACATGTACACCTCATGTTTCTGGCAGGCCTCCTCAGCCACCTTCAGACCTGGCCCTGCCTGAGCACGACCTTCAAGGCTCTCCAGAGTCTTTCAGAGACCCCAGCCACGGAGCTCCAGTCCTGGGGGGCCTGCGTCCCTAGGGTGCTTCTAGGACTCTTTCTCACTGAAGAAATTCCCTTTATTTTCAGTAATGCGGGCATTTTCATCAGATATTCTAAGCCCTAATACCTTCCAAGGAATCTTTGACCACTTGTGAAATTGCCAGGCTTGGTCTACCTCATCTTCTTGTTGTTGTTATATAAGGTCACAACAGCTTTTAACAAAACAAAAAATTGTCATTAGCTAAGCATGAACAAGGAAATGATTTCTGTTGATGCAACATATTCTTGCCTAAGGAAAATGTTATTAAAATTCCAAATTTGGGTAGCAAAGAAATCAATATGTAACAACATGTTATAACAACAAACAATTTATTCAGTGTCTACAATGTGAGCTCCCTGGGGTCAGTCACCAGGCTCCTCTGTCCTGTTAGATGCTGGGCCTTCAGTTTCCTAACAGTGTCTGGTGTCTAACCAGTGCATGGTTGATGTTTACTATGATCCACTATTGTTTCCATTTTACAGGTAAAGTAACTGAGGCCTACTGGTTAAACAGATTGTCTTGCCGAAAATTACAGGACTAGTAATGTTAAAGCAAAAGTGACTTCTGTCAGCATGATACTAAGTGAAGTAAGTCAGACAAAGAAAGATAAATACTGATATATAAATATATATAGAGAGAGAATCCAAAAGAAAAACCAAAAAATTCATGGAAACAGGGTAGGAATCTGGTTGCCAGGGATTGTGGGAGGTGGGGAAGGAAGAGAGGGGTTGTAAGTCAGAGGCACAAACTTCAGTTAGAAGATCTGAGGATCTTTGTACAGCATGGTCACCAGAGTTAGCAATACTGCATTATATACATGAAAGTTGCTAGTCCCTCTGCTAGACATAGATGGTCCTATCATGCAGATACACAAATTGCATTATGTGAAGCGAAGGATGTGTTCATTCCCCTTATCATGGCAATTATTTTGTAATATATTCTTTAAGTGTGCTTTAAGTGTACACGATGTTGCATATTAATTATAAATAAAGTTTTAAAAATTAACAGGCTATATTAAACACATAAAAATCATGTGTTACCCTAATTTCAACAGGAGATGAAAAACTGAACCAATAAAGGGGAAAGGTCCTCTATTGCTACTTGTTCTTCCAAGTTTCTAGATCATTCCAAGCTCCTCAAGGTGGAAGATCCTATTTGCTTTATCTTGTAGCTACTGGGGACCATGGCTTATTGATTTGACTAAGTAATCACTTTCCATGAGTTTCTACTCTTGGCAAAAATCCCACTGGATAAAAGTAGCATTTTCTTAAGAAATCAAGAACATCCCATATATGTCCACTGTGGGGTATGAGAAATTGGAAAATAAAGAAGCAGAATTTTCTGCTTTCTTCCGAATTATTATTGTTCCATTTTCTAAGCAGAGAAGCTGACTGCGTAGACAGCTTTAGGCTCCCTAACTTTCTTGTGAAAAGCCTATAATGTTGGATGGTAGAAATACCTAAAGTGAATTTCTGAAGGCTGTGTCTATTTGGGAGAGAGACTTATTAGAAATCTCATTCCCGACTCACTCCTCACACGCTAATTTGATGCGCGCACTTACCCAGAAGATGACTGATTTGCTCAGCGGCTGATTGATATTTGGCATCACCCCCACACTCTGCTCCTCACTGAAAATGCAGGAACAATAATCAAATGTTAAGTTTCTCAAGAACCTTTCTTCCAAAGAAAATCAAACCACTTGCCCTTTGTTATCTCAATTACCTCCAGAGCTTGTTTTTGCCCTTATTATCAGGGAGGAATGTGTGACGCGAAGAGAACCAGATTTAGCAGACCCGGTATGAATCCTGCCTTTTTACTATGAGGATTTAGAAAAAAATCACTTTTTCTGCCCCTTTGAGTGCAACGGAAGAACCTGTCTCAGAGGGCCTTTGCGATGGCTCTGTGGCATGAGTGGGGAGAATACAGAGGAATCGATGCACAAGGGGGTTGTGGAGAGCCAGGTCTGTGTGTTGGAAAGAGTGTGGTGGCTGGAGCCAGAAACCACAAGGGCATATTCCAACTCTGACTCTTATTTACTGTGTGACCTTGGGCAGGTTCGCTGACCTCTCTGTGCTCCAACTTCCTCACCTGAAATAAAAATTAACAAAAGTATATCTGCCTTGTTGAATGGTGATTGAGATAAGGTCATAAAGATAGTAACAGCAGTGCCTGGCCCAGAGTTTGTGCTCACTTATGGCAAATACCGATATTTGTGAGGAATAAATGAAATGGTTTATATAAAATATGCGTAGACTGTAAAATACTGCAGTCGCTCAGGAAAGATCCATCAAACTGACAGGAGAAGGAAGATGCTCAGACAAAAGTTCTTCCCTTCTGCTTGCTGCCCTCTGATACTGCTGATAGCAGTGGGAATGGGAGGTGGGAGGTGGGGATCGCTGGGGGGTACTGAATGGCAGGGGAGGGGATTCAGGCTCTTGGAAAGATGTTCTAATCTGGCAAGTAACCTTCCTGCTGGCTACAACGATCGTTGGCGAAGCTGCCTCACAGCTATCCCTTTCCTTGGTGCTATAATATGGCAGCGGGATGACCATTATTCTCAGCTGAGGGCACAAAGGTTGTAGTTTTCATCAGGGCTCTTTGCTTCTGAGTGGTGGAACCCAGACTCATCTTTCTTTTCCTTACTAAAACATGTGTGGTGCCACCCATCCCAGGCTAAATGTGTGCCCTATGGTATGGTTTTCTCTAGTTTTCTGCAGTACGATTGGGGTTATTAGACCCAGAAAGTCTATTCAGAGAAAGCAGTGTGGATGATGGGAGAGGAAGGGAACTGGCAGAAAGGAGGCAGGGATGGAAATCTCCTTGCACTGTGAGCTGCCCGGCTGGGAGTGATGCTTTCAGACAGATCAGGCATCTGTGCATCATGGAGATCACCTCCATAATCCTCTACGTCCTCATCAGTGAAATAGACAAAGAGTTCTTGACCCATTGGGTCTACCATAGAATAAAAGAGGTAAACAATAAAGAACCTTCAAACTTAGGGTCTCTGTGACTGAATCCTTCAGCCTTCCCCTGCTTCATGGCATCAGCACCTCATCAGAGGAACTTCCTTCTTACTCCTCAGTCACCACATGGTTCTGCTGAGGGTACAGGGTATAGAGGAGTGTCTGTCTTTCCCTGACCCTATGGAACACCCATTGAGGTTCATCTCAGGCTCTGGTGAAGGAAAAGGAACTGGCCTCTCTTACTGTTTCTTTACCCCCCTCTCTGGTTCAGCCTCACCCCACAGGGTGGGTGGAATGTCATTGAGTCATGCCCACTCCAGGGACCACTACCTAGGGGTCATCTGGACCATCATCCCTGCATCTACTTTCACACTTTCAGATGATCCTTCCACATATCTGAGTGTGCAGGAGATATGGGCCATGTCTCAGATACCTCTGGGATCAGACAGCAGGGTGAGAAATCCCTCTGTATCCTCTTGTCTTGCTGCTTGGATCACTTAAATGACAGCAGGTGCAATAAGTTTTGTGGTGGTTATTTTGCACAGATTTGTGTTTCATTTCTTTCTTTTTAAAAGAATAACACTTTCTTTTTAAAACTTGTACTTACTGAGGTGAGTCTTGGTGATGAGTTCCAGCTCCTTCCACAACCTCTTCAGGAGGAAGGAAGCAGCCGGCCTAACCCCCACTTGTCTCACCACGGTCCTGGGCATCTCCTCAGGCATTGGTGGCCAAACAACCCAAAAACGCTGGTCATGCTGACCAATTTCTAAATTGGTCAGTGGCAAAGGAGAGGGTGATGATGATAAACTGGACAAATCTGATTTTCTTCTCTTGGGGACTGAATGCAAGAGTTTAGCATAGAAGCCATTAGTATTCATAGCCAAGCTGAATGGCACATGGAAGGAAGCAGTGTAAGAGACAGAAATCAGCTGACTGCAGAGGTCTAAGCTCAGGGTCCTCTATGTCCATTATTGATGGTGTCAGGGCTGGCTGGGTTCCAAGCAACCTACCATTTCTGAGCAACTCTTCCTCATTTGTCTGGGAGTCTGTCTGGGAAGAGTTTTTTCCCCTCCAGTTTCTTGGGGCTGGGCTCAGAATACTGACCTCAGTTATTTTCTTTCCATGTATATCCTTTTGGTAAATTGCTGGTCCAAGTGATTCTTCATTTTTTGTAACATCAGTGTCAAAATGTCAACTGCTGGTGAGTCCCCTGTCCTTGCTGGAGGGGACAAGACAAGAGAGAAGGTGCATTGTGCTGTCTTGAGTACATTGCCAACTAATGGCCCTCAGATCAGCCTTCCTTATCACTCCCACTGCAGGTGGGGATACTCAGAACTATACTACCCAGGACGGTGACTGACCATCCAGTTGAAAGCAGCAACTTGTCTACAGTCGGCAGTGACACCATCAGGTCCCTTTATATTTTCTTCACAGAATTCATCATCATCTAATATGACCTTTGTATAGATTTTCCTTGACTACAACGAGGTTCCATCCTGATAAACCCATCATGAGCCAAAAATGTGCTCAATCCACTTAATCTACTGAACAGCAGAGCTCAGTCTCACTGACCTTAAATGGGCTCAGAACACTTACATCTTCTGACACAAAGCCTGTTTTATGATCAAATCTTGAATTTCTCATGTAATGTACTGAATACTGTACTGAAAGTGAAAAACAGAATGCTCTAATTCCAAATTCAAAGTATGGTTTTTACTGAATGCATATCGCTTTTCACACCATCGCGAAGTCAAAAAATCGTAAGTCGAAGCCTTGTAAATATTTGTGGCATTAATAAATGAATGAATGGAATGGCATCATTTCCGAGGCTCCTTCTGTCTGGAATAAGATTCTCTTTGGATCTTGTAGCCAGTGTTCTCTAAGTCAAACTGTTCTGCAGGGTGCTATTTCTGCAATGATTTATGAAAAAAAAAAAAAAAAGCAAAACCTGTGGTCAAATAAGCCTGGGAAATACATTCACTGTATTTTCTTAGAGATGGTCAGTGCACATTAGCATGTCAAAGTCCCCGAGGAGTCCCCCAATAAAGAATTTCATTAATTAATTGTACTGTCCCCATAATTTTATAGTTTATTTGACCAGAATTATTTTTTCCTTGGCTATATCCTTTATTAACATCCCCCATCCCACAAATGCTTTTCTTGTTGGATGGCATCTATTTTTCCCTCTGAACTTGTTGAATTCTTGCTTTTCTCTGCTTCCTCCTCCTCCTTTACTTCATCCTGGCCCAGCCTTAGCCTTTCTAACTGCTGTTGAGTCCTGTTTGGCTCCGTGGTCTTCCCTGTGGGTTCTTGTAGAAGGACATGCTCTTAAACATCCCCACTGCCTTTTGAATTCATCTTTGGTTATTTGACTCTAGTCTATCCTATGGATATTTTTCTAAGTCCAGATTTTTCAAAGAAACAAGAGAGGTATATTTCTTGATGGTCAGGTATTTCACAGATAAGGATTAAAAAAAAAGTTCATTGACACTTAAGCAACCAAATCTGCTTTCCTGAGCCTTGGAAGAATTGCTTTTTATGTTCTGGAATTTGCTTAATTTTCTGGAAGGGCTGATCTTGGAGACCCAATCACCAAGACCATTTTGGTCCTGGCAACACGGTCACCTGTGCTGGACTTCATGACCTGAATGGTGTCAGAAGAACTATTTAAAGATAGATACTCGGGCTGTCAGAACCCAGGTCTGGAGAAGTTTGTCTTTTCCAAATAAAACTCTAGACCTTGAAGAACTTTGCCATTCCTGGCATATCTCTGGCATATCTACTGGCAACCAGTTGAAACTAGGTCCCACAACAAGCATGTTTGGGGGTAATCATACCTATCTATTATTCTATTATTCTAAATCAAATGTGTGATTTCACACACATTTTCTTGTATAAATCTCTCAACAGCACAATACCCGTTGCATAGATGAACAGACAAAAGTGCAAGTTCATACAGCCTATAAATAAGGGACATTAAAGTCTCAACTTAAGTTCCTCAGACTTTGCCAGTGCTATATTTGGATAAATAGAAAAAAAATGAGCAAATGATCTGTAAAGTGCCTTTATGTTTGCAGTACATTTCCATATACACTCTTGTTTAATCCTTGCAAGTGGTCTGTAGAATAGGCAGTGCAAATATTTTAATCCATGTTTTATAAGTGGCAAAAAACAGAAAGCCTGAGGCTCAGGCCACATAACAAGTCAATGGCAGAGACTGGATTAAAAACAGAGTTTCTACTCCTGACTCCCTTGGACCCCAAGACTTTGGAGGCCTCATTACTGGGGAGACGGAGGGGGAAAGGGGAGGAATAAAATACCTGAAAAATAGAATCTAGGTTGAAAAAATTCAGACAAGCTGGGGGTAAGAACTAGCTGAGGTATTTGAGGTATTAGCCATAAATGCAGAGCCCTTCATTGTTTCCTAACCCCAGGGTGTCTAGCTTTCAGAGATGGGGTTGGGTGTGCAAGCCCCTTGCAGAGTATTTCAAGGGTAGAGTCAAAAAGTGAAGGGAATTTTACCGGTTATCTCTATCCCCTATTCACTGTCTACCCTCATTGTCAGGAAGTTCTTTTTTATTTGTAAATGAATTCCCTTTTGCTGCAATTTGAATCCCTGCTCTTGTTCTGCCTCAGGGAGGGGAGCCTGGTTTGCCATCAGACCTCTTCTGTTCAGCTGGGAGACACTTGGAAACCGTCTGGGTTTTAGTTACCTGTCCCCTGGCCTTGAATAATTCACTAGAGGAAGCCCTCTCTGTACAGCTTTTGAGAATCTCAGTAGTTAATATGAAAACTATTTTTTTAAGTTATTAAT
>NW_004567107.1:23902033-23970839 GCF_000260355.1 Condylura cristata
ACACACACACACAGGTTGGCAGAACTCCACTAGGGACAGGATAGAGGTTTCAGAGGACTCAAGGACAGAGAGAGGGGCTGGAGCTCTTTCTGCCAAGGACTCGCACAAGGCCGCATGGTCACATCTCTGCCAGTGCATTAGGTGAACTTGGACCTTGCTGAGAGTGGGAGTCTCATGCCCTTGGGAGACTAGTCTCCTCCCCTCCCTGAGGACTGTGTTCCTGGAGGGAAGTCACCCAGCAACTCCACATAGGGAATTTTCTCCCCTCCCCACATGGAATAATTTATGGCAAGCCCCAAAATAAGCTCCTTAAAATACCCAAACGTTGTTGGTTGTTGTTGGTTTTTTCTCTCCACGCCCCCCCCCCCAACCCCCAAGCATTTTACATCCAGGCCTCCATCAGGCAAATTTCGGATAAAAGGTGATTAGTGTTTTGGCAGGATTTTCATGAGGCTTTCTCTTGTATTCCTGCCAAAGAGCTTGCCAGGCCCAGATTTGATTAAAATGGCAGTGGGCTCTGCTACTTGAATGTAATTAGAACCATTCATTAAAGCTTTTGCTGACAGTTTGGCAACCTGTGCATTTTTCAGAGTATGGCCAGCAGCCCATGGAAACGGCTCAGAGGAGGAGCGAGGGCCCAGCAGGCCGAGCTTGAGCTCGAGGAATGGGACATCCTCAGCAGCCCCGGGCTTTCTGCTCGGCCAGACTGGCATTCACAGCCAGGGAGAGTGCCTTTAATTGGATTAGGGGGGGATGGGCGTGCTGCCTTCTCACTGAAACCAAAGCTAGCCCGGAGGTGTGGTGGTGCCTTGCAGAAAGAACACTGTGTGCTGAAGATGGGGTGGTACACCCCCCTGGACATGCCCATCACGCAGGCACAGACCTCCTAGGCCCAGTCTCCTGGTCTTGCTTAGCAAGGCCAATGTCCTGTTCTTTCTACCTGGGGTGCCTAACGCCAGCTCTGACACGTCATGATGTTTATGAGGAATAGTCAGATGAGGATACCAAGAGGAAACGTGTTTATTTTGACATTGGTGTTCAGAGCTGCGGCTCGCCTGCTTCCAGGCTTGCTTCCTTCAGTCCAGTTGCCACAATGAGCTGCCTGAAGTGTCAGTCCAGAAACCTTGCTGCTTAAAACATTTCGGTTGCTCTGCTCGTACTACCCCAACCCTAGGGTTCACAGCATGGTCCCCAAGGTCCAGTAGGGCTTTCAACAGTCCCTCTGCCAGTAGCTCTCCCCCTCCACCACCACCCCTCACCCCTACCTTCCTCCTTGCTGACTTTGCCCTGGACACACCAATTCTACTCTGCTCCTGACATTCTTGCTGCTCTCCCTTCACCTGATCACCTGTGCATGTTTGGATTTCTCGGCCTCCTGGATGTCACTCACTTCTTTCATGAAGTCTTCCACTGTGACTCAAGTCTCCTGGTCCCAGTGGAGTGGGACCAGCACACTCTATTAAAACACTCCCAAGTCCTGCTAAAATGTTATCTATCCTCTTAATAGTAAGGGCCTATGCCTGGTTCACTTCCAAATCCTCAGAGCCTAGCACAGGACTTGAATTTGGAAAATGCTCAATAAGTATTTTGAAATGAGTGAACAAATGTGGTTGAGCGTAATGAATGTGTGTGCGCTCAGTGATTTGATTTCACAATCTTAGCCATTGTGCAAAGTGACTCCGATGTCATGCTTGGCCTGATGATGATTGGTTCAACCTTGGCAGATGGTGCCTTTAAGACAGAACAATCAGGGAGGCGTGTGTTTGGCCCCGCAAACCAGGCTTCACGTCAGGGAATCACAACCCAGTGGGATGATTTGGTCGACCATACAAATTCTCCAGAGACCATATCCCGCCCCACCACTGCGTCGGTGTTGACTCTGCTTTGTGTTTTGCTCAACTCTTGGCATCGCCCAGTTTCCCTCCAGAAAACTGCCACTCTGGCTTCACTCTGTCACCGGGACCTGATCTCTTAGAATGCTTTTTGCCTATTGTTCTTCTAGAACTGAAACCCCAAATTTCAGCCATACCACACCTTGCAGTCCCCTTTTGCAGATGGTACACTCAAAAGGTTGGGTGACAGCAGCGAGAAAGTGAGCAGTAGGGACAAGTCTTTGGACATGATGTGCGTTGTGTGCACCATGGCAACAAGCAGAAAGTTGGAGGTTGTGCTGAGTCATTCTTAGCTGGGAAGATTAAGAAACCTGAAAGGTTGTAAAGAGTGATTCACAATGGAATTGCAGCAAACTACAAGGTGTTGGAAGTCACTTGCTTTGGCAATAATTTTAATTATCTTTTGTTCCATATTTTGCTGGCATCTTTTTTGCCTATTTTAATTATGGGTGGGATTTCTGGGATCATTCTATCTTCCTTTTCACCTTTCCCTTTATTTGATTTTTGTTTAGTTGTAAAAATGGTATTTGCCTAATTCATTGACGATAATGGGGGGAAAATATACATCGAATCAACTGACTTCAAGAAGTTGTAGTTACCTAGCTCCATCGGGAGCTGGGCTGGTTTTCATGAACATGCAGCCTTTGTCACTGTGTCCCCAGGGGAGACTCTGGTGTGAGGTTTCCCAGGATGAAGGTCACCAATGAGGCAAAAGTCTTTGTCACAACTTACTTGGTGACTCCTATTAGCATTTCTGCTGATTGTTAATGGGGGGGTGGGAGGGGGAGGTGGCTGTCTGGCGATGGGAGGCAAAGAACAAACTAAGAGGGGACTGTGACAGCCCTGCAATGGAGAGGGGCTTCTAGCCTTTAACATGCTACGACGATGTATCATCTATGGACAGAGCTGGAACTATCCTTTGCCTGTTTCTCAAGACCAGCAAGCATCATGAAATCAATGGAATTTGTCTTTCTCTATAGTGACCAGGACCCTGGAGAGTCACACAATGGAGGGGAGAATCCCAGGTACTGATAATAGAGATTGCCACAATGTTAGTTGCTCATAAGTTAATTACTTCAGTTGAACAGGGTTAAGAGAAAGTGCATGTAAACTTCAGCGTGAAGGCTTTGCTTCAAATCCTGGAATCACTTCCTGCTGCCTGGGTGACCCTGAGTTTCCTTAGAGTCTAAACTCAGTTTCTTGTGTGAAAAGTGGTACCCACCTCCTCTAGTGCACTTGCCCCTGACACTTGCAGTGGTTGGGTTGAAGACTTTTTGTCCACAGTGACCTTCCGCTTAGCCCCCCACTTGTGTTTCTCAAAGGGTCGAACACGTAACTTCAAGAGCACACACACACATCTTTTCTTTCTTCCTTTCCCCTGGGAAGCCCTGTGGCCAGGATCTGCATACCAACAAGCAGGAGGATCTTTACACTCCAGAGAAGCACGTGGAAGCAGAATTGGAGAGAGACTCACTGCAAAGATGAGTTGCACAGCACCTACGATCATGCATCTGAGTGTGCAGATCTTTCAAAGCAGTGGGGCTAAAATAAAAGAGAAAGAGGAAAGGGAAAGGATGAGGATGGAGAAGTGAGGAACACAACACATTATGGCAGAGGCAATGTATGCTTTGGTGGTAGGAGAGCCATCAGGACCACAGCTAAGGGGAGAGAGACTATACTGCCAAAATATTGACAAAGATGTAAAACTATGGTACTTCATTACTTCTTTTTATTTTTTTTAAAGATTTATTTATTTATTCATACAGAACTGGGGTACAGGCCAGAGATGCGGAGGGTGAGAGGCTTCACCAGAGACAGAGTGAGGAGCAGGACAGGCAGATCGACGAAGTACACTGCTGAGGGGAGCAGCGGGCGGGTCAGGAGAGGTCTGCCTCGCCATGTGGTATCCTCCCGGGCAGGCGGGGATCGAACTCATGCGGAAGTGGCTTTAGTTTCTTAGTGCAGTGCTTTAACCCGCTGCGCCACCAGGGAGGGCCCTCTCTGGTGCAACGGGTTAGGAGGCAGCACTGCAAGCTAGGAGTTCAATCCCTGGCCCTGAGGTGACCCACATGGCACAGCAGACCTCTCCTGACCCGCCTGCTGCTCCCCTCAGCAGTGTACTTTGCTGATCTGCCTGTTCTGCTCCCTGTTCTGTCTCTGGTGAATCCTCTCATCACCCCTGCACCTCTGGCTTGTACCCCAGTTCTGTATGCGTGAATAAATAAATCTTTCAAAAAAAATGTTCATAGTTGATAAGGTGATGAGAGAACTATGGGAACTACAATGATGTAAGGAAAACAAATGAATTAATTACTTTGAAAAAGTGTCTCACCATGAGAATGTAGGGCAGAGCATGCAGCTGGACTGTGAGCCACACAGCTCTGCTATGAGAAACTCAGAGAGGTGCCCAGGCCTGTCCTAACCTGCATCGTGGGAGCAACTCCTGGTCCAGCAGCTACACTGAGAGCCTGTTATTTCCTCTCTTTGAGCCTCTGTACCTCCATCTGCAAAGGGGGGTAAAGGTACCTACTGTACACACCAGGCTTTGGGAGATGATGAGAAAGTGGAACACAGTAGTGTCCTCTGACAGCACATAGGGTGTTTGCTGCTGTTGTTGCACCACTTTTTTAAGATTTATTTTTTATTTATTTAGAGTATAAGTCAGAGGTGCAGGGAGTGAAAGTCTTCACACAGAGTGGGGAGCAGGAGAGGCAATTCGGTGGAGTACACTGCTGAGGGGAGCAGCGGGCCGGTCAGGAGAGGTCTGCCACGCCATGTGGGTCACCTCCGGGGCCGGGATCGAACTCGTGCTGCAGTGGCTGGTGATAGCTGGGTAGTGCTGAGACTTAGCCCCTGTGCCACCAGGACGGCCCCACTCTTGAAGTCCCTGGGAATGATGTTCTTATCTCTAGAGGAAGCAACAAGAAGAGCACCTGTGCGACTCGCTGTGCTTTTCTGGGACATCAGGGTTGGAGAAGCTCTTGTAAGCTGGAAGCTTCTCTGCTTCTCCCTCCAAGTCTGCACTCCCTGCATACCCCAGGGTATGGCCGGCGGGGTTGGGCATCTTGCCTCCAGTCTAATGTCTGGTTCCTAAGGACTCTGCCACTCTTTCTGGAAGCGCTTACTGGTCTTCCAGGCAGAGATTTTCTCATATCCTCCGTGATCCTGTATAGGACTTGATTGTCTTTGCGCTCCAGTGCTACCCCCTGTTAGTCTTAGGCAGGTTGTTTGTGCGGCTTTGAAAGCATAAATCTATCAATTGTAGAAGGAAGATGGGCGTGTTGGTAGGACAGAGTGACAAGCACGACTTCAGAGGAGACACACATCTATTGTTCTTATGAAAGACAAGCCATCTAAATGGATACATATTTTTGCATATTTGTATGTACTATGCCTACCTATATTTATTGAATTATGTCAATAGATATATTTGTATATCTGGACATGTTTAAATAAATATGAAATAGATATTTTAAAATCTTGAGAAAATATAGATTGAAGGACTCACATGGGGGGTACTTTTGCATATTTATATACTTCATGGAAAAAGATTTGCAATGATGCTTTTGGCTTTATTTTTGGTGTTATTCTACCTTTGTTTAACCATTTTACTTCTGAGAGTCTATTCTAAGAGGATAACTGGACCTTGTATGTAAATCATGTATATGTAGAAAGATGTTCACCGTGGCATCATTCATATACAAAGCAGACACTGTAGATAATACAAATATTCAACCACGGGCACTGGTTGAAAAGACTCATGCTATTTATTTCCTTAGAATGAATTCACAGAGCTATGAAAAATAATGGTGTAGAACAGCATCTATCGACAGGAGAAGTCACTCACGATCTATGGCCGTGTGAATGGGAGTCTGAAACAATATCCTACAGATGACGATCGTTTCGTTTACCGAACATACACTCTCAGAGAGCGGCGAGGGCTGGAGAGGAGACAACAAAATGTCTACGATCCATCTTTGGGAGAAAGGTTGGGAAGTATTTTAATTTTCTTTTGTGATACGTATTTTCCAATTTTTCTACAATGGAAAGAAGAAGTCACATTTATAATAATTTCAAAAGTTATAAATCAGAACTGTGCCGCCTGGAGTTTAGCACAAACATGGGTCTCCAAATGGGACTCTGCCATTGCCAAGGAAAGCGGAGAAACCAACTGTTTGGTTTCACACATGGTGTTGGCGAGACGGCAGCCAAGGGCAGCATGTGTGTGTGAGTGTGACCACTGAGACCAATGCCCGGGACTTGATCATCACTCACGCCCACGTGCCCACGTCCTTTCCATATTGTCCCCAGTCTGGTGAAGATGCGGCCCGGAAGATGCACATTTCACTTAGGCGAGAAAAGTCAGAATCCAATTGGGCCCTCTGCTAGCTATACCACACACTTGCACCAATATTTATCCCATCTGTTCTGAGAGTCTGCTCCCCATTACTTACCAAACTGTCAATGGCTCCCCATTATTTACCAATTCTTTGGCCTGGCACACAGGGTCTTGTGAGGTCTGCCCCCAGCCTACTTTTCCAGCCATCTCTCCCTCGAGTTTAAGTGCCTTCTGCTCTAACCAACTGGGACTGCCATTTTTTTAATGACTCAGAATTATTTTAGCTGCTTTGATCAGAAACCCAAACTGACTTCTGTAGAAAGGAAATATATTCTGTAACCTAAAAGGGACCCTAAAGATTGGGTGGGCTCTAGGGATAACTGACTTAGAAACCAGGTGAGGTCATCCAGGGCTGCACTTCTTCGCCTCGCCATTCTTAGTTCGGATTCAACATCAGACCAGAAGCTACTAGTTGCAGGAAATCCAACAACCTTGTCCAGACTTGGTGACATCTTCAAAATGAAAGGGACACTGTCTCTCCTAGGGTTTTCTCTTGGGTTAAGAAAACCATTCCAGAAAGCCCTCCTCTTGGCTTTATAGGAGACTCCCCCTCTTGGCTCATCTGCTCATGACCGTCATCAGGAAACATTACCCTTGACCAGTCAGGGAGAAATGTTGTTCCCCAATGTATGTGGTTGCATGAGGGAGGAGCAAAAAGCTAAAAAAAAAAATTGGGGTTCAGTTAGGAAGCAGGGAATCTTGAGTAGCCTGCTCCATCAAAATGACTCATTCTTTCCCATCTTATGTATTTCCTCACACTGCTTCCCCTGCCTGCAATACCCTTCTATTTCTTCTTGTTCATATTTCAGTTTAGTTCATCATTCATAGCCTGACTTAAACTCATAGCCTGACTTAAACTCCACGAAGCTGAATCTGTTCTTTCCATCTCCCCCCCTAGTGGTAATATCTTTTCTTTTGAAATGAAACTGCACTATGGTTTTGGTTTTTTTCCCCCTAAATGTCTTTAACATAATCTACTGTATACAGTGCTTGTTTGTGAGTGTATCTGTATTTTTAAAGTGATTTGAGATTTCAAGATGAGTCAGTTAGTCAAATAGAATGATTAGAACTTAAGGTCATTGTGACCAATATGTAATAACCTATGTAGAGAATGGCTTATGTGCTCTATTCTCTTCTCTCATATAGATGACAAATGGAAATTATTCTAGCTCTATTTCTAAATAAGCCTGAGCAGAACCTCAGAATCATTCTCAACACAGTATTCCAGGAAGCCATACTAGATATTGTTCTTAATGCTGAAAATCAAACCTAATTGTCTTTTTTAGCCTAATATATATTAGGTGCAGGTCAGTCTTTAGGGGCAAAAGTCAGGACAGATGGATACAGAAATGAGCAGTAGTTCCAGGAAAGTAGCCAATGGAAGAAAGCTATATGTTCACAGATTGTTGAAAGGCAAGGCAAGAAGTGATTAACCCCACGGAGACATACTTACAACTAGCCATGTGAATGTGGGACCCTGGAGGGGACTTCTTGGAGAAGGGATCTCTTCAATTATTCTGTGTTCACTCAGAGTAAGTGTACACACACTTAACCAGTCCCCTGTTGCTAAGCAGTTAGATTATTTCTAATTGTTCAATATGATTAATAATATTATAATAAATATCCACATGGTAAAATTTTTAATGTGTTTTAAATTATGCATACACTGATAAACTCCTAGAAATAGAATGGCTAAGACAGAGTATATAGCTCTTTGGGGTATACATTTATGCAATTGAGACACAAAAGGAATATACATTTGTGTGATTGAGACACAGCTTAGGTCTCAGTTATGTCAGTATATCATAGTTTATGCAATTGATTACTAGGCAAAAGATATAATAAATTATACTGCAATGAGCAATCTTGTGCATAAATTTTTATATTTTTGCTAGTTGGTAAGACTGGGTCAAAAGATCACCACAGAAATAATTTTTATAGATATTGACAAATTCCCCTCTGTAAAGATGATGCCAAATATTAACACCAGCAAAGTATGACTGTGCCTATTTCTTAAGTCTTGGGAATAGTCAGATTTTCAGAATGTCCTTTGTCTTTATGTTTCCCTAATTTCTTGCTATCTGGGGTAACTTTCCTATAATTGACAACTATTTGTATTTCTTAACTCATGCCAGTCCTGCTCATTTTTCTGTAGTTCATTGAACTTATCATTTTCTATTTTCAGTTTTTTACACATAAAGAATATTAACCTGTAATCTGTGACATGTCAACATTTTTTCAGTTTGTTATTTGTCATTTACTATTTTTTGATGTTTTTGCTGTATAAAAGCTTTACAAAATTTCTTAGGCATCTCTAGAAATTTTTCCATATGACCTCTGGATTTTGAACCACAGTTTAAAACTTTTTCCCATTCCAGTGTTATAGAAGGATTTGCTTTCTTTTAGTACTTATACAATGGTTTCTCCTTTTTTCCTTTATTTCGTTTTCTCTCAACATTTAAGTCCCTGTTCCAATTAGAATTTATTTTAGTGTATGATGTGAGGAATGGATCAAATTTTATCTGTTTCCATCTGGCTATCCAGTTTATCTTGGATCATCTCTTCTCTGTTGATTTGTCTCGTCATACACTAAATTCTTTTATAAAATTGGGTCTATTTCTGAATTTTTATTCCATTCTATTGGTCTATAGAGATGCCAATACCACACATTTAATTACACAACTTTGAAATATGTCAAATACATGGTAGTGCTAACCCCTCCCTAATTGCTTTTATTTTCAAGAGGTTCCTAACTCCTTTTGCCTGCTTGTCCTTGAAATGAATTTTATAATCTAATTGGGGAGGAAGAAATAAAACACCAATGATATTTTTGCTAGGATCATACTAAATTTGGAGTTTAACTTAGGAAGTATGAACTTCTTTACGATTTTGAGTCTTTCTAACCAAGAACACCTTTCTGTTTACTGAAATAGATTTGTGTGTCTTTAGAGTGTGTTTTATTTTCTTTGAGTTTTCTCAAAGTTTTAAATATTCCTTGCTAGGTTTATGCAAGGTGCTTTGTGTTAATAAGCTCTACCTTCCATTTTATCTTCTAACTAGATAGTATTTGTAAATATGAAGTTCATTTTTTTAATAAAGATTTTTATTTTGATTTAATTTCAGACTTTTAGAAAAGTCATAGGACTTGTTCAAGGAACTTCCATCTACTCTTGACTTGGATTCCTTCATTGTTTTTGTTTTGTTCCATTTGCTTTATCATTCTCTTGTCTCTGTGTATTTTGTTTGTTTGTTTTGCTTTTTTTCTCTAAATAATTGTGAGAATAAGTTGGAGTTACCATGGTTTTTTGTTTTTTGGTTTTTGGTTTTTTTTGAAAAAAAAAAAAAGACATTATGTTTCAAAGAAAGAGCATTACTATATAATCTACAACTGATATTTAACTCTAATCAACTGAACCAATAATTATTCAGCATTTTTGCCTCTCCTCTTCTCCCCTCTCCTACCCTGATCTAGTCTAGTCCAGGATCACTTAACGCATTGAGTGTGTTTCCTTTTCATTCTGGAACTCTTCCTTGACCTTTGTTTTTTCTTTGCCTTTCTTGACCCTGACATTTTGGTAAAACACAGGTCAGTTATCTTGCAAAACATGCCTCAATTTCAATTGATATTCAGTCTGTTCATAATCAGATTTAGGGAAAGCTATTGAGGTTTCTATATTGATTTTTGTAACAGGTTACTACTCAACTGTGATCTACTAATATTTGGGATAGTTTAATTCTTCTTTTGGAATCTCTTGCATTTTCCAGATACAGACACGGACCCACTGCATAGAGTGGTAGTTTTAGTTCTCCCTTTCCAGGTCTCATGCCTTTGTAGTCAGAGAACCAAAGGGGAAGGGTGTTTATTCTTTGCCTTCTAGACAATGCTTCCATCTTTTCTGACTGTCTCTGACTACTGAAGCTTCACTATTTGGGAAAGACTGAACATTTCCAAGAGGAATTTGCTTTTCCCTAAATGTGGAGAGGCAATGGCAGTGGTTGGTGGGCTCGTGAATACTGTGCTCATCAATGAGCCAAGTAAAACAAGATTCAAGGGGAGAGGAACAGGATTATTTGCTGCAAGATAAAGAGGTGATGCATTCATTGATTATAAAAATATTTAGTGAGAACATGCTATGTGGCACAGCTGTTCTAGGCAACAGCACTATGAAAAAGTTTGATTAGCATGTGAAGGATTATTTAACCCATGCTCCATGCTCCTGATTCCTTCATCCTGCCTACTGCTGTTTCCAGGGCACTGACTTTGAAAATGTGATACAGTTTATTGATACTTTGATTTTCACTGCATTTGAAGGAAAGTTCTCTGAGTACTGGACCTTTGTTGATTTGTTCTCTGCTGGAACTCAAGTGTCTAGAACGTTGTTTGGCATGAGTAGTTTCTCAATAAGCATTTTCAAATTAATAATTAAAAGGCTTAATGTTTTGTGTGGCTATCATAATTCTTTTAAATCATTTTTTGACAACTTATCTCGGGTTTCTCAGGAATTGATTATTATTAATCTACTTGGCATTCTACTTTATTGTTTACCTTATTAAGGTTTGAGGTTGCTTCTCTCAGATTTTTAGGAAGTGAAATGTTTCCCTTTTCCTTTTCTATGAAAATTCCCTTTTGCAAATATCTCTAATTACACATCATCTCTATATTAAAATCTATAATTACCTGTTCTTTCAAAGTTCTTGCCTTCCTGCAGTTTCTGCACTGAGACTAATATAATTTGGTTTATATGTGTATTTTATCTGTGTGTGTGTGTGTGTGTGTGCATGCCAGCTTCTTGTCTTATGAAATGGCCAAATTCTTTTACCAAGTCCTGAGAAGCACTTGGTGAAATACCCAAGCTATGCAAACAAAGTCACCTCTATCTCACTGGATGTCTGAGCTTTTTCCCACCTCTGGCCTTGATTTCTCTCACTTATACAACATGAACTTGGCCCAGATAATCCAAAGAGAACTGTTTCCTACATTCTAATATAGCCACAAAACCTAATCTTTTACTGCTTTGTCTATTGATGTGATAAATTAGGCTAATAATTTTCCTTGTGTTGAGCCAATTTTGTCCGTTTGATGGACTCATTCCTTACTACAGTCCCTGGCACATTAACATTGTGGCACAAATATGTATTAAAGGAGGAAGGTAGGAAGAAATAGCCATGAAAAGATCATGAGATTTTAAATAGAAAAGAAAACTGGGTTGAAATCTAATTTCTCCCAGTTACAGGCTGTGAGATTTAGAGTCTCTGTGTCATCTTTTGTAAAGGGAGATACTTATCTAAAATATTTATTGTGACAATTAAATGTGATGGTAAATGTGAAAGAACTGATAACTATAAGATGTTGTGAAAATATATTTGTAGCAAAAATATTATGGTTTGCTAAATTCAGTATACTCTATCAGGATTACTAATTGAAAGGAAGCATTAGATTTTTTTCTAATTTTAGCTTGTGGTTATGATTTGAATATCTCTGGCTTCCAAGCACCACCCTCACCCCAAAAGCCACCACTAAATCTAGTTTACCAATATTATTGATACATTTCCCATGATGTCCCACATCTTCTCTGACTCTTTTGTGAGAACCAAGGGTGTCCACATTTCAGCAGCTGTTGTATCTGACATGTAGAAGCACTTAATACTAGTTAACCATTAATTGACTGTTTTGACATGGGTATTGGCATTTCTTGGGTGAGAAATTGACAAAATCACATTGACTGAGGTTACAGTCAATATTCACTGTTCACTGTCTTTTTCTTCTTTTACATAAAGTTGGGTTATGCATTTTCTTGGGGGGGGAGGTATCCCCTCTCAAAAGAAGTTATTAAGTACAGCTGGAAATGTCTTCCAAAGATATGCATCTGTAGTGGAAATACCTGTGATCCAGAAATTAGGAAGCATGATTTTCCTCACCCCAACTCCATTCCTGACTGTGAGAATTTGAGCATGTTTCTTAACACCTTTACCTCAGTTTCTTCACCTTTAAATGAAGAAATTTAAAAAGGATCTCAGGGGCCTCCCCTGAAAGCTATGATTTTAGGTAATGGGATGAAATCCCAACATTGAAAACACTCTTAAAATCACCCAAACAAAAGTTAGTAAAATTTAAAAAACAAGATGGTAATATCACTCTAAGGTAGATTAAAGCTAAAAAGAAGTCAATACACATTAAAAGTAATTAGTTGAAAAAAGACACTATACAAAAATAGTAAGAGTCAGCCACAACCTGAGAGCTATTAAAACAATGAAAAACTTCCCTGAGCAGAGAGTAGCTGACTTTCAATACCATAAAGGACTGAAGAGGAGAAGAAAAGTAATTAAATTCTTAGTTATCTAAATCCAGGTAAAACGAATCCAATATCACAGTAAACCACATTCAAATAGTGCACAGACAATAGAATTAATCTAGTGCAGCCCAAGTTGCTACCAGAGCTAACTCCACCCTTGGAATCCACGTGGCGTCTGGTATCACAGAAAACGGGACAGCTGGCAGGAAGGCACTGTGTGGAGGGTGTCCCCAGGCTGAGCGCCGGGGGCAGAAATCCCCCAGTTTAGCAGGAACTGGAGCTGACACAACCGCCTGCTCATCAGGCAGAGGCTAGCAGCCACTGCTGACCCCAGCACAAGCTCGCCGGGTTCTCCAGAACAGGACCTGCCGACAGCTCCGCATACCTGTTAGGGCTGGAACTCTGGCTGCTCATTCCCTGGCACTTGATAAAAGCCTGGAGCAAACAGGACTGAGAAGAGCTTAGGCAATGTGCGAGGACACTTGATCTAAGCCCTCTGACAGGCTGGAGAAATGCCGAGAATGCCTTACACAGCTAGTTAGCGGGATCCGCAAGCCTTCCATGTTGCAGCTAGGTTTACAGCGTGGTTACCTATGACAGGAAGGACGAAAACAGTGAGGCAAACTGACAAAACAACTTGAATCAATGCCCTGGTTTATCTTGAGGAATGGTTCACTCTTCACCCCAAACAGAGCCTGCTGTCTTAGAGGAATCCCTTTCCATTTGGATGTAGATGGACTATGTGTTGGGGAGGAATGTAAACTTCAAGGATACATCAATCTTTCATTTGCTCAACATACACTTATTGAGCATTTTCTGTGTGCTGAGCTCTGATCTCCGCTCTGGTGTTGTTTAGGATAGAGACTTCTAGGATACCCTTTTTATTTAACACCCTCATTTGATTATACTTCTAGTATTAATATCGGTAACAGACACAAGTACACAACAGTTCATAATCAATTCACAATGTGGTGGTTATATGCTGGTGTTAATATATGCAATTGAGATTAGAGAACATTCACTTGAAACCCTCAGTTTAAAATTTTAATTCACTGTCATTTAATTCAAACTACATTATTGTTAACAACATTAAGAGAAATCAAGATATCATTGTGTGAACTGTTAGCCAGATGTGAAGGGGGATTTGATACAGCAAGTGAGGGAACAGTGCAAGGATATAGGGACAGAGTGTTCAGAAATAACATTTTTTGATAAGGGACATTTCAACTGAGTCTGAGGTATAAGAGGAATGTTCCAGGCAGAGAAAACAAAAGGAACGGTAGGACAGACTCAGAGGGAGGACAAGTGGACAATGTTAAATGAAGCAGAAGTGTGAAGAAAGAAAAAAGAGTGAGGAATCCAGAGATGATGTGGTGGGGCAGTGGATGAAGGGGTAACGCCATAAGATTTTTTTATTTTAAGAAGACTACATTGAACTTCTAGTAGAAAGCCTGTTTGCTATGGTATCCAGATTGTAACCTATAAAAATAGTCCCAAAAATAAAACATAGAGAAGAAAACTGCATCTCCAAATCATTAGGGCAACGACTTCAAATTCAAAGGCTAAGAACCTATCTGCCAAATTAATGAACTTGGGAGCAATTCCAAGAAGGATGCTAAGAAATGGTAATGGCCTCCAGCCTTTAGCCTGGTCCCGACATCTCTAAAAGTAAAAGAGGTGACCCTTGTTTGTAAGTTAGAGATTTACTGTGAGCCAGACCTACTTGCTCTCTGACTGATTTGTTCATCTAAAATTCTTAAGATAATTAGAAAGAACATAACTGGACTGAAGTTGGCAGCTGCTCAGGATCACTTCTCTGCCCCAACCACACCTTTCTCAGGCAAATAGCAGGGTTGAATAAATGGTCCCTTCTCAAAGGAGAGGTAAAAAACAAGACCCACTGTGGATCTTATGTGTAAACACTCTGGAAAGGAAACAGAATAGGGGAAGTTAAGAAGTGATCACCAAATGATAAATTTACATATGAGATAGAATTGTTCCAAGCTATGACAGAAAATTAGTTCAGAATATAGAAAAAAATTCAGATCAGAAAAGTTAAAAAGCTTTTAAAAAGTTAAAAAAGAATATGCTTTTTTGAAAAGAAACACACAGTAGAGAGAAAAGGAGCTGAAAGAGAGATTCTTCAATGATCAAAGGAGAAAATTTGCATTGGCAATATTTAGAAACAATACAATCATAAAACTATAACAGAAAGACAGTCATCTTCAGAAGCTGCAAGAACCAAGTCTAGAGTATGAATAAATCTAGAAAAAAGGAAATTGTTAGAGAAACTATGGACAATAAAAATCAACCAGCATAAGTATTTCTGTTTCTGGAAAATAGAAATATAAGATATTAATGTGTTGCAAGATAACACAGAAGAAAGAAAGAATAAAAAGACCTTCAGAATAAGAAAAATTTGAATATCTTGAGTTATTGAACTTCATGAATAAAGAGTATTATAGTCATAATTTTTATTCTATGTAAATTATTCTATGTAAAAATAAATACAGCTGGCCTCTGATTTTTTAAATTTCAGCATTTAATGTCAGAAGACTAGAATACTGTATATGTAATTATGGAGGAAGTTTTAACATTTAACTTTTCTACCCATGAAATTATAATTTATGTAGGAAAGTAAGTGACAGACATCCATTAAAATATGAAATCAAGGTGTGAGTCTTTCTTGCAAAACAAACTGTTTATAAACAATATCCAGAGGAAGATCCCAGGATATAGATTGCTGTCAGCAGTAGTGATATTTTTCTTCATATGTGCCTGTGTTCATTTAAATAATAATAATAAAGTGATGTGGTAATGGTAGCAACAGTAGCAGAAATGTTAGTAATAATAATAGCAACAGTTTATTGGTGATTCCTAAATACTAGGCACTTTATAATCACTATTTCATTCAATCCTGATATTACCTCATGGAGCAGTAGTATCATCACCCCATTCAATATTGGAGAAATGCTGATTAAGACTCATGTCTCTTTATCACTTTCACTCTCTGGGACGTTGCTTCAAGAACATCCTCTATGTTACAGATCTGCTTTTCTGCAAACTTCCTTCTGCCCTTTGCTGCCTTTGTCAATTACCAAAGTACTCTGTGGTAATATCTTTACACATAATCTTTCATTATTACCTCATTACATATTAATATATTGTCTTACCATCTCATCTTTCTCACCTGTTACTTCCTTGAATCTTTGCTCTTATTTTCTCAAAGGTGTGATGCAGATGCTCTTTTAAAGTTAACTTCCATGGCCTGCATGAAATATGTTACGCGTGAAGGGGAGATCCTATACTTCCAAAATACGAACAATGATGTAAACCAGTGGTACTTCAAAAATAATTTTTGAAATAGTCTTTATCTCTGAGTGCAGCATTTATCTTCAATGTTGTGCAAGGTTTTTTATACCCCTCTGAGGAGTGTGTGTGTGTGTGTGTGTGTTTTTGATCCTGTATTTGCCTAAAATTAAGGATGACTTCTTGGGTATTCCTTGAATGGACTTAGAATCTTTAAGTTGACCAGGTCATCCTAGTTCAAGGATGAACTTGTCTATCAAAAGAAGTCTTTTACCCGGGAAACTTTAGGTTAACAAAACTTTCTATGCCCAAATGTCTGTCTGACTTAGCTTCCGCCCCAACAGATGGACTGTCTCACTATCATTGCATATGTCTTTCAGATCAGAAAAAGCCCAGCCAGGTCAGCTACAAGCAGAGCCACTTCAGAAAGGCTCCTGAACAGAGAGAAATATTCTCCTGGGTTTTTCTCCTGGCAGTGGCAGGTTCTACCTGGGCTGTCATGCAGGCTGACTCCAAGGGTTTTTCTAAGGTAGCAAGAGCACTTCCAGAGAAGTGGTTCCTGCTCTCTTATGACCCAGTCTGGCCTTCAGCCTAGAACACTCAGGAACTGATCTGTGTGTCTACGTGTTCACTGGAAGATCCAAAATGTCCCAAATTTGTAATGTGTGGTTGAGATCCTTCTCGAGTGATGTGATCTGTCCCTGTTCTAACAGCTTCACTTGACAATGTCAGTTGGCTTTTTAGGAGAGCTTAATCCCTATATGCAAAGCAACTTCTTTCCCATCCCCTGTTAATATTTTAGCTTTTGACAGCTGGCGCCACCTCTGTGGCTTATTGGATTCACATCCACACATGATTTCTGGCTCAGTCTATTGCCTCTATTTGCTGCGCTGGGGCCCAGGTGGGGGGAGAACCCTCTGCTAACCAGTGTTCAGTGGCACCCTATAACTGGTTATTTTTGCACTGCAAGTTTGGACATATCTCAAATATTATTGAGATAATAATTTTTATATAGCTTGAATAAATATTTGACATAGATCTTAATTCTTTGGCATAAGTGCCTCAATAACTTATTTCCCTTCTCTTTCTGGTTTTGTTGAGGAGTGTTAAATATTTATTAAATAAAAATTTTAAATTATATCCATCTATAAATAGAGCATACATGTGAGCCAATGTCTCTTAGAGTAGAACTAATGGGGAAACTAAGGATCCCTTGATACACTAGCCCCTCACCACTGCTTGGTCAATGCTATAGAGTCATGTTATAGTTAAGAGTTCATTGAGGAGCCCTCCTTGGTGGCACAGTAGGTTAGGACGCAGCACTGCAAGCTAGCCACAGCCACTTCAGTGAGAGTTCGATCCCCGGCCCCAGAGGTAATCCACATGGCATGGCAGACCTCTCCTCGCCCACCTGCTGCTCCCCTTATCAGTATACTTTGTCCATCCGCCTGATCTGCACCCCACTCTATGTCTGGTGAATCCTCTTGCCTCCCCTGCACCTGTGTTTTATACTCCAGTTCTGTGTGCATAAATAAATAAATCTTAAAAAAAAGTTCATTTAAAAAACCAGAGTTTAGTAACTCCATCACTAGGGTAGATTTCAAAGTAGCTATTTGTTCCACATTATACCAGGATGAAATTGTTCAGCTCAGTTTTAAGATGCTTTGTGACCCAAAAGGGACCAGGGACTGATAAGAATCAAACTTCACTTAGAAGCTAAAAACTTGTGTTTCCTTGGCAGAATTGAAAGTGACTAAAAGATTCTGTCAGTGTGAACCAACCCCAGCTATTTGATAAAGCCGGAGGCAGAGGTAATGATGGGAGAGGACACCCAGAAATAGAAACCTCATCAATCATGGGTGCAACTTATCAAGGCTACAGTCAATTGAACAACCTGTCCCACTTATTGCCACTTGGGCTAGGGTCAAGGCATGCGCATAGATAAGGAGCTAAAATGCTTAAGAAAAGATCCGGATGGAACAACCTCCATCAAGGGAAAAACTGAATCCCACGAAGGGGAAAAATGGGCTAATGTTTTACGTAAATGCAAAATTGAAAGTTATTGGACCCTATATATAGCCGCTTCTCTGTTAGCATTTGTCCAGAGTTATGCTTGGATTCCAAGAAAAAGTGGTTCACTATTCCATTAGCCTTGGGGCTCTGGACCAAATGTTGAGGTGGGAATACGATGAGTGACTAAACACTATAGCTGCTTCTTCTCTCCCAGGGCTTTGGCTAGGCTCCATAGAGGGATCTGAATAACCGACAGGGTGAGGGCTCTGCGCCGCTCAGCCGGCTGAGAGAAGCAGCTATTTGGAGAATAAGGAAGACAAGTAACGGGGCAGCTGATCTGAGCTGGGGCAGCTCATGTGACATCAGCCTTGGCAGGGGAGGTGCTGAGAGCAATGGTTGGAATATATACTTATGTTGACAGAAGTTGACACCAGAGCAGTGGACCCGAGTTTGCATGCACTGTCCCCCATGCAATGTTCCTCTCTGGATGATCTTCCAATATGCACATCAGCTCCCGACTTCTCAAGCCAGAAATGCATTGATGCTGCTCACAGCGATGGAGGAAACTGGCAGTTGGCTACCTTGTGTGGATACTTGCAAACAACCATTAATAGTGGGACTTCTGTAATCTGGTGCAAAAGCAAGTAACTGCAGATATTTTGTTATGGGAACTTATATGACATCGACCCTATTTCTTCAAATAGGAGATGGTAATGCTTGTACAGCATGTGATTATTTCACTTAACAAATTACACAAGGAAAGAAAAATGCTGCCTAATGAACTCGACATACTAATGACTGGAAGTTAACATTCCAGAAATGTAGAAATGAGAAAAAAAGCCCACACACTTTACATGCCATGTTGATGTGAAAAGAGCATAGAATATGTGCAGGGAGATCAGCTAAGAGCTTGTTGTAGCAATTTAGATAAGAAAGGATTATGATTTATAATAAAGCTGGCATTGGGCATTAGAAATGGAAAGAAATGAGGACTCCATCATATGTTAAAGGGGACAGCAAGGGAGATGTTTTGTTTGTTTAATTTTTGCGAGGGGGTAAGGGTAAAAGGGCTCAATTGGCATTACAGATAACCAGAATATGAACTAAAGAAAATTCCTGCAACAGATTGGAGTCTGCTTCTGATATTCCAGTGTCCATTGTAGTGCATAGAAAAATAATGATTCCACACATTTAGACTGTTCTTAAATCAAAACATACTACTCTCTTGGCACAAAAATGATTCCATTGTTTCCATAACAAGTCATCCTCTTCAAATCTAATTACTTTTCTTGATATTATTGCCATAACCATAGATGATTTCATGCTATGGGCATACATTGTGAAGTTCTATACACTGAATTATGTTAACTTTTTAAAGAAACATCCTAACAAGAAGCAGTCACTAAGGAAGATTTTAGCCATGAAGTACCTCTAATTTGTATGGAAGAACTATGTGCATGTTTATAAAAATGAAAGGTAATAGTATTGTCCTCAAAAGAAAGCCACTAAATTGAAAATAAGAAGGCCTGGTTGAATCTCCAACCTCTTAACTCATTGTGTGACATTCAGCAAGCCAGTCAAATAAATTTCTTCTGTGGAATGGAGAAAGATCTTTCCAACTGTCTTGCAGGGCTTGATGAACATCAACTGAATCTGTGACAAATACTTACCGAGCTCCTACTATGTTAGAGTCTAACAGGGCAGAAAGGATCAGTGGTACACAGCATAGCCAGCAGCTGTCCTCAGGAGAGGTCATTACTGGAAGGAAGTAGTGTACTCTACATTATTGTAGATGTGTCAGGTAGAATTGTGTTCAAATAGTAGTTGTCTAGAATTTCTTAATGTAGAAAGTTGGACTTTAATTTTATTATATTTATTGACTTTTTAAAGATTTTTTTTTTATTTATGTGTAGAAGAACTGGAGTATAGTCCAGAAGTGTGTGGGGTTATGGGTGGTAAGAGGATTCACCAGAGACAGATGGGAGCAGCACAGGTGAAATGCATTGAAATACACTGCTGAGGGGAGCAGTGGGTGAGAGAGGAGAGGTCTGCTGCACCATATATGTGGGTCACCTCCCTAGCCAGGGATGGAACTTATGTCACAGTGGACTTAGCTTGCTAGTGCTAAGACTTTAACTTTTGCATCACCAGAAAAGCCCTGAACTTTAATTTTAGAGGATAATTTACAAAAGGGTAAAATTTTGAGGTTTTTTTTTTTTCCCCAACTATATAACAAACACAAGGCAAAGATATTATTGAACTCATCCATTAATGAAAGACCCTTAAGATGCTCAGATTTTCCAAAGAGCTTTTGATGCTCTCAGCTTTAGGATAAGCTGCTGGGTTAGATTCCAATAGGACCACAATCCATCATCCATTGAGGTTATGTGATCCACCCATCAAAAATCATCTGCAGCTCTATCAGACAAAAATCTATAAACTGGTTTCTGCCTGTGGACAGTGTTGTAAAAGAGCCTAGCTGATACAAGCTAGCCCAATAGGCACTGAAAGAATACCAAGTATCAGTATTGCCAATTTTCAATTTTTTTCTGATAACCTCTAGTCCTCTTTATTTATTCCTCCTAAGGTCATAGGCAGGTTGAAATAATTTTGGAATAATGAGATTAAGATATACTTATGATGATTTTTTTCCCTAAGATTATAGCCAAGATTGGGGTTGACATTCCAGCAGATTAAAGCAATTAAATGGGGACAGAAGACTGTAGATGAAATGGGAAGTGAAAACCTGGGAGAAATAAAATAAACAATTTGAGTGACCCAGGAATATTAAGAATTTTTTGAGTTGCACTCCAGCCTATCTGTAGATGACTATTTTCTAACAAGACCTCCCCAGTGTTCCACTGCAGCCAGCTAGCAAAATTACCTGGCACATTTCCACCAACATTTCAACAAACAATAATAATACTCTCCAGATGTCAATTGAACTTACTCTCTTCTTTGAAGATTTAAAATAATGTTTGGCGGGAGACTTCACCCACTTTCTATGGGAAGTTCAATGTCCCCTCCTTCCCCCTCCAAAATCTGTGGCTTCTGCTCCGAGGCCACACCTAGCTCTAATTCCTTCTCCTGTTGATATCTTACTCTCACGAGGCTCACCTGTACCTCTGCGTATTGTAGTAGACTGTACCAAAGTTTCTATCCCAGCTGAAGGATGTTACAGCAGGAATATGTTTCATTTGCTGTCACAATGACTGATTAAAACAAAGCAATGGCCTCAACTATCACCACAGCCCAGAGCAAAGTGTTGAACAGACTGCATGTGTCTTGCCAAGAGGTGGTAGAAAATCCAGTTCCTAATTCTTAGCATATTATCCACCCTGAAAGGATCTAAGTATTGAAGTTAGAGAGGCAAAGAGGAAACTTTGTTGGTGAACGCTGATTGTGTGCCCAGGTATTTCTCCCTCCAAACCCCAAGAAGAGAAATTGGACTTCCGCATTCACTGAGAGAGGGAACCATTTTGAGGAGAACCAGTAAGGCAATTTGACTTGTGAATCCTGAATTGCAGGGCACAGAATTTGATGCCAAACTCAGGCCTGAAAAAGAAAAATCCATAGGCTGCTGAAAGGGTCTGTAGCAATAGAATGGAGAGTGAGCTAGGAGCAAACTGTGCTTTCATGAGCAATACAGCGCTGGCTGAGGGCATTTCAGGGGTCACAGGAGAAGGTGGGGATGAGTTAGCCTACGGTCACCTTGAGTTCTCTTGCAGCCCCAAAGACTCCCAGAAGGATGTTGGAAGGGTTTCCAAGGCATTAGGGGAGGCTTCACTCACTTCCAGGGGTCGTGGACTGAGGCTGCAGAGGGCACATTTTTGAGTCAGTCTTGAAGCTTCCCTGGGGAGAAGAAATGAACAGTGGGATTCCGCTCTGTCCCAGCCAGTTACAGAGCAGCATTCCTGTTTCTCCCTCTCTCCACTGTTCCGCATTTTATTTCTAATCCCACAGAAGCCAGTGATAGCCCAGTGAGGAGGCAAGAAGTAGAAGATCAAGACAGAGAGAGATGAGAAAAGAAACTTGAGGCTGACCAGGCCGGGAGAGAGGAGAGCTTCAATCGTAAATGGAACAGGGTTTTGACAACAGTTTTACTGCTCGAAGCAGAACATCTTGGTGATTGAAAATATCAAGACTTCTGATATTCAAGAGTGCCTCGAAAAGATCAGGGACTTGCTTACACTTTCATTCAGGGACAGGGAAGGAATGAGGCCACACTAGGCTTGGTCCTGAATACTTGGGACCTGTGAAGGGAGCCTGGTTATGGATTCAATCACCCTCTTCCCTTCCATCCTCTGGGTGCTTGTACAGGCCAGGGAGGAGGGAAGCGACAAGGGCAGGTGTCTCTTGGTCTCCCAGACTGGCTGTCGACTAGTTCATGTTCTGTGGTTCACATGAGGGCAGTAGTGGCCACAACAGATGAGCCTATCAGGGATGCAAGCCCAAGCAGCAACCTTGCATATTAAAAATCACTCCAAAATTCCAACAGAGCCCAGCTGGTTCTATGTTCCTCTGATGCAGATACCACTTTGCCCTCTCTCTGGGCATAGTCAGGATCTGTTGCACCTCCAAAAATAGGGAGTTTTAGGGCTGTTCTCTTTCTCTCACTCACTTAGGCTATCCTGCACCTCTTATTTTTGTGAATGATTGGAGAAGGAAAACACATTTCTTCAAGATAGTCTTTTAAAAAATAGATTTATTTATGCATACAGAACTGGGGTATAGGGCAGAGGTGCAGGAACGGTGAAAGGCTTCACCAGAGACAGAGTGGGGAACAGAACAGGCAGATGGACAAAGTACACTGCTGAGGGGGGCAGCGGGCAGGTCATGCGAGGTCTGCTATGCCATGTGGGTCACCTCCGGGGCAAGCAGGGATCGAACTCATGCTGAAGTGGCTTTAGCTTCTTAGTGCTGTGTTTTAACTCGCTCTGCCACCAGGGAGGGCCCTATCATTATTATTTTTTTAAAGATTTATTTATGCATACAGAACTGGGGTACAGGCCAGAGGTTTGGGGGTGAGAGGATTCATCAGAGATAAAGTGGGGGACAGAAAAGGCAGGTGTAGTGAAATATACAGCTGAGGGGAGCAGCAGGCAGGTTAGAAGAGGTCTGCTGCGCCACGTGGTCAGCTCCTGGGCCAAGGATCGAAGCCACACGGAAGTGGCTGCGGCTAGCTTGCAGTGCTGCATCCTAACCCGTTGCGCCACTAGGGAGGACCTCCTTCAAGCTATTCTAAGAGCAGGAACAGCCTTTCTCTGCAAAAGCAGGTCTGTCCAAACGGCTGACCCTTTCCCACCTCCCAGACTTTCTCCAATGGAATTGGAATATGGGTGATGGGTGGGGAAGGGTGGGAGGGCTGATTTTGGAATTGCCAGACTCAGTAGGTTGGGCGTGACCTCCCAACCCCGCCTTGAGAGATTAGTCTCAGAAGGGATACCAAGTGCCTTTTGCTCACCACTCAGGGCCTCAGTGGCAATTCTGGGGCTCTAGGAAAACTTTCCTTTGACAACCTTGTTCTAATTGCCATCACCTGCTTCCAGCAGCACCTGTCACTCTTCATCCCTAAAACTATCCACACACTTTAAAAGTCTATTCCTCCTGCTCGCCAGTAGCCCTTCTTGAGGTCTTATTCAGGACACATTTATCATCCACCTGGTGAAACAGAGCCACTGAGAAACCAACCAGGAGAAACCCACAAGGAGAAACAAGGGGCGTCTGAGCCTCCGGAGAGTTCATTGATGTAAAGGTTAGGTGACTGTTTTCCTTTGCAGGTCAGGCTGCTTGTTTTCAGAGGGCAACAATTTTAACGTTTGTATGTAAGCAACTCGAACAATAATGATTTCTTGGATTAGTTTAAATGGGCCTATTCCTCCTCGGTGACTAATTAAGCCGAATTCCTTGCATAAAGGAAGCTGCTTGGCATTTCCCTGGATCTGCGCTGACCTGCTGTGTTTGATTACCCACCATTAGTTCATAGCAGTTGGACTGCCCAGCCGACTTCCAGGATGGTCTCAATTATCAAGATACCTTGTCACCTTTCTGGCCAAGTTTTAACATCTTCACATAATCCCTATAGAGAGAGTGTGTTTGAAACTTGGCCTCATCTGGAGGATTTGTGAAAACATTGGGCCTTCCTCCTTAGGTGGCTAATGAAGGCCCAGCAATGACAAGAACACAGATTACTTTAAAATAGTTTCTATTTTTGTCAGTGCTAAAAATATTCTTTCATTTATATTTTTCTCCCAGACTTCCCATGTCTCTTTTCAAAGTGAGGCATGGAAAACAAAAGGTCCTGAGTACCACCTTATTAGACGAACAATGCAACATGTAAGAGGGTGAGCTTACCATGCATCTTGAATGATAAATAATGCATACTATGGACGTATAGTGCATTCTACAAAAATGCTTTTTTTTTCTCAGGAGGTAATTTTTTCCACTTGTGGATTTATATTAAAGTCCCAGGTCCTGCCGGGGAGATCGATGGGCAGAGCTTTAATTGGGACTCTCTGCTGATTATCCAGATGGGCAGCTGCTGTCAATCAGCTTCTAAGGGAATTTCAGAGCCAATGATTAGTAGGCTCCTGGAGATGTTAGTACTCTGGGGGCAAAGTTAAAGCCCCTATTCACAGGAGAACCCTGAAGAACAGTGGAGTTATAATTTTGCAAGTTGCTGGCTTAAACCTGGCAAAATACATGTCCAGGCTTTCTGGCTGAGTTGACTCAAGAGACTGATATCAGGGACTGTACAAGAGTTACTTGGTTTTACTTTTTTCAAGATTTATTTTTTTATTTATGTATGCATATGAGATTGGGGATATACACCATAGGTACAGAGGCAGGATGAGAGAGCTCACCAGAGACAGAGCGGGGAACAGGCAGATCCACTGAAATACACTGCTGAGAGGAGCAGCAGCAGAGACAGGAGAGGTCTTCTGCGCCATGTGGGTCAGCTCCTGGGTCTGGGATCAAACACATGCTGCAGTGCCTGCAATAGCTTGATAGTGCTGAGAATCAACCCCTTGCACCAACTGGGAGGCCCAATAGTTACTTGGTTTTATAAGCAAAACAATGAGGCTTTATGCCCTTGCAGAGGCAATGGCTTGCCCTCTTGCTAGAACTTGTGTTCCCTAGGTTTTACTTTTTCCTACTCTGGAATATTTCTTGCATCTTCACATTACTACCTTTCAAAAAAAAATAGTAAAAGAAGTTTGTTTATAGAACACAATTTCATGTCCTGCATTTAAACCCCATTGATAAAATTACAGTATCTTACTGTTCTTTCCTGGGGGAAGATATACAAAATCAGAAAATTGCTCCTTCCTTGGTGCACAAAATATTGTTTGAGAAACACTCCTCATATGAATTAAAAATCCAAACCAGTTTTTGATTAATTTAACATTTTGTGATGGCTTAATCTTGTTAATTCAGATTTTACCAATTTAAATTTCATGATAATTCAAGTAGGACTGGGCTAAATTTGTTTTCTCCTCATCATTGAATTATGATGAATAATGATAAGAAGTGTTCTGTTGGTTAAAATGAGCTGCTAGTTTCTTATAAGGTTAAATGTCTACCTATTTACCACATGGCCTAGAAATTCCCTTCTTAGGTGTCTTCCTCCCCAAATGGAAATATATATCCACTCAAACACTTGCATACAAATGTTCAGGTTAGCTTTATTTATAATAATTAAAAACTGGAACCAACCTAAACATTCAATAGGTGACTAGGCAAACAAATTTGGTGCTATCCCAACAATGGAATTCTATTTAGCAATTAAATAAAATGAACTTCTGAGACGTGGAGAGGAATCTTGAAAACATAACCCCAAATGAAAGAAGGAAAGATACCAAAGATTGTATGCTGTGTGGTTTTATGTACAGGAAATTAATTATAGTGGTAGAAAGTAGATCATTGGTTACCTAGCAATGGGGGTGGAGTGTCACCAGGGAGTATTTTTAGATGACATAAATGTTCTGTATCTTGACAGAAGTAGTTACAAGGGTATATACAGTTGTCAAAATTCAATAAACTGCACCCTTGTAATATGGACACTTTATTATATGTAACTTAAATGTTAATAAATTAGGTGTTTTAAAAGGTATGTGCCACATGGGTAACTTGGTGATGGGAAGCCCACAGGGATTACAATTGAGATGGAAAAAAAAATGTACAAAATGATGGAAAAATAAACTATTATATTTAAAAAAATATATCTGCACTAGTAGCATGATTCTCATCCTCCCCTTGTGTCTTTGTTTCCCCGTTTCCAGAGTGAGTGAGTGTGTGTGTGTGTGTGTGTGTGTGTGTCTTGCCTATATAATTTTCAACATGCAAGTGGTATAGGGAATGCTGGCTTCAGTTCAACAGATACAAATTTTGAAAAGAAGAATCCAATCCTTCCATCCCATATCTAATAAATCCCTCAATTTTACTTACAACTGCTCCTAACTAGGGCTCTTCTTGTGTGTGTTTTTGATTTAGACATGAGTCCAGCCTTCAGTTTAGAAGGTTCTGCTTCTCTCCTTCATCTCCTTTCTCTTCCCTTCCCCTTTTTCTACTCCTTCCTATGTTTTGGTTTGGACAATCTGACGAAATTTGGTATATTTAAGTTGATTTTGTTTTATGGGAGACTCAGTAGGCATTTGCAGCCTTTAACTTGGGATTTTTGCTTCTGGAGGGCTTTGTGTGTGTGTGTGTGTGTGTGTGTGTGTGTGTGTGTGTGTGTGTGTGCCTTTGCATGTTTTACAATTTCCTTTTTGTTTCAAGAGCAAGTGAGCCTCCTATTCTGACCAACCATCAGCTTGAACAAATTCTGCCTGACTGGGACAGAAGGAATTTCATCCTTTCATGTTCCTCCATAAACTGGATTTAGCAAAGGCAGAGACCCATATAATGGCACACTGAAGAGCAGCCTTCCTCGGCCCTCGTAACTATACAGGGGACATGCAGAAAGAGGAATCTTGTGTGATTTGTCATGAAAACCACTCCAGAAAACCTTTCTGTTTTCCCTGGGCTCATCCATGTCACAGTCAGTACATTAGACCTTGGCTGATACAGGAGGGGACATGCCCACCTTGCGGACTGCACAATTTGCTGTGAGGGTTTCCTGTTGTGATCTGATCCTTATGATGTGTGGTTTGAAACTTGCAGGCATAAAATCCTGCGTGCATGACTCCAGAATGAAGTAAGCCCCAGAAGTCAATGACTTGGAGGCCAAACCCTTTGGTTTAATGAAACTGTTGAAGACCTGAGACACACCTTTAAGAATATAGACAAAAACTGATTTTTTTCTCTCTTTCAGCTTCTCTTGCAGCATACCCAAGGATTAAAGTCCAGTGAACACTGGAAACCCTGAGAATGATGAATAAAGCTATGAGTCTTCCTTGGTAATTGCTCCAATGAAAGTTTTTTTTTCTCCTTCCAAAGCCAAAGTATGCATGATGGCATCTGAAGCAATGTGATATCTGCTGTCATCACTCCCCACTTTGGAAATTTGATTTGACTGCATGGGGAAATACTTAGTTCTGATTTTGGGCTTTACATTTTGATATTTTTAATTTTTGAGTTTGTTTTTAAATATATAGGCCTATATGTTTGATTTGTTGCATTTTTGCAGACTTTTTTTTTAAAGATTTATTTATGCATACAGAACTGGGGTACAGGCCAGAGGTGCAGGGGCCGTGAGAGGCTCCACCAGAGACAGAGTGGGGAGCAGAACAGGCAGATCAATGAAAAACACCGCTGAGGGGAGCAGCGGGCGGGCCAGGAGAGGTCTGCCACGCCACGTGGTCTCCTCTGGGGCTGGCGGGAATCGAATTCATGCAGAAGTGGCTTTAGCTTCTCAGTGCTGTGCTTTAACCTGCTGCGCCACCAGGGAGGGCCCTTTGCAGACTGTTTTAACAGACACTTGTGTGGTTCAGGTGAGCAAAAAGCATGACTACTTCAATGTGAGTAGAACTGCCTTTCTGTCAGTGGTGAAAAGAATATAGCCTCAAAAACTAAGGTTTGTCCTCTTAAGGAGGCCAGAGAAAGCTCTGTGTCTGCAGCAACAAGTAAAGCTGCAGTTACACAAGATATTCATGAGACTTTAGTGGAAGAAAATCCTCTCTGTATCCACATGTTGTATGCCTGTGTGTCTTCCCCTTTGTGTCTAATATTCTGGTCCTTGAAGGATACAGGAATCCATAGAGAAAGCACCTAAAGAAATGACGAACTAAAAATATATATATATATTGGGAACTGGCACAAGTACTTCCAGGAAGCATGGTTTGAGAGAATCTGTGGTTAATGAAAATTAATTTGGAATTTAATGGTTTGCTTTGAAACATGTATATCTTTGAAGCTGTGCTATGAAATAGAATGTTGCTATTTTCTTTTAGTTTGTGCTGGTACCTGCTTGCCCAGAGAAGCAACCTCAATGAATGGTTCAAGTCATGAAGTGGTGAATGAAATGAGAGTTGGGAAATTAAAGGGCTTTAAGAATTCCAGTCGTGGGAATGAAATAATAAAGTTTGGTGGGAGAAAAAAGATTTATTGTGGAATGAAATATAGGAAAGGAGAGTCTGTGTTCATATTGAGCTGGTGGGTATAGTTGGAGTTCTGGTATCTAAAATTTTGGGGTGGAATATTTTAAGTTACAATGTTAAACAAATTGCTTTATCACTGTGCTATCATCAGATCTTTAATTTTGGTTATTGCAGAGTTTTAACATTTGTAGAACTTTGTGTCTGGAGAAATTAGCAGAAGAATGACCTTAAGAACATTTACAAATTGATATAACTCAAGACTGAGTGTTTTCCACATAAACCAGAATGATTTTAATATTTTTTAAAAATCTTACTGATTTTTTTGAATCAGGATTTTTTTTCTTTTAACATCATTTCAAAGTAATGTTAAATTGCATTTTGTGAGCAGAACAAAATTGTGTTGGCATTTTTCTCTCTTGGGTACCATCATAATATGGAAGGATGCTAATAAGCATTCTTACTACTTGTGACAATGTATCTATCTTTGCATTATGTCAGTAAGTCATTTTATTTACTTCTTAAAATTGAGAATTGGAAATAGATGTTTACATTACTTGGACTTTGATTGGAAAGTCAGCATTGGAAGTTTCTGCTTGTTGAGATTGAGCAGAACCCAAATCCACAGGTACACTCTGTCCCAGTCCTTACCATCTACCTGCCCTTCACAATCTTCTCTCAAGTCACTGCTTTCCTGCCTGTGAGTAAGAGCATGCTGTCCTGTATGTATTAAGAGAATGATTTCTGTCTGTAGCCTCACATTCTTCTTGGATTGTCAGAGGTTGGTAATAGTGAATGACTACCCAGGAGGAAAAAAGGTGACGATTTTAGGTTGGCCTCGTCCATTGTAAAAGGTCTCTAAGAGCCTTTCTCAGCTCTGAAAGTGCCTTTTAGCGAGACTCGGGGTAGAATAGGACCCAGTGAGAGATTTCCCATTGATTACACATTTGTCAGGAGAAGCACAGGCCCAGCTTGGAGATTTCCACCTTAAACTTTCAAAGGAAACCACTTGCTAAAGGTTCTGGAGCTGGGAATGCCAGGGGAGCTGCTAAAAATCATACAAGTTAGCAGAAACTAGATTTGACTTTTGGCCCCAGGGGTAAGAGAGATGGAGATGAAAGCTGGCAGACTCCTATGTGATGAGGCCTCTGTGGAGTAGAAATGGGTGACTCACAAATCAGAGTGGCACTTGCTCTCGTGGGCCATCCTGGAAGCAAGGGCTGAACGCCCAACCCAGACCCTCCATGCTGATGCTCTTGGCCCACTAACTGACAGGTAGGCCTGCCATCCTAATGCAGGACACTCCTTTGGGGGGTCTGGTTTCAACCTCAAAGACAACCAAGGATTCAACACAGCAGACACTTCTCAAGGGTCAAAAAATCAGTGTATGTTTTGTCATAGGCAGCCTTTGGGCATGAATCTTGTTTTCAGAATATCTTCTAGTCCAGGTCACCATTGATACACCATGCAAACTTGAACTCAAGTAAGCACTTAGTCTTTAGGGTCCAGGGCTTCCTATTATAAAAGAATAAGCACTCATTTTTGTTTTGTGGAAGTGGTAGACATGTAGATAGCAATGACCTTAGAAGTTGGTAATAATGTGTGGGGAGACTAGATGAAGGCTAGAGTCATCCCATAGGGAAAAGATGACAAGTCTTGAGAAAGATGGCACAGTTTCTAGTTGGATAAGAGGGGAGAATATTCCTGGCAAGGTAACACATTCCTAAATAGTAAATGCAAAGTGGAGGAGGAGGAATGTGATCAGGCTACTGTGAGGAAGAAGAAGTCAATTTGAGGATATAAGATTGTAAAGTTAGGGGTGTTTTAGATGGAGAATCAGTAGATCAGTAGATGGAGAATCAGTAGATCTTGAAAGCCGTTGAATATGGCTTTCAAGAGAGGATGACCTACCGGTTTCTGCACTGCACAGCTAGAAGGTGATCATTTAAGTAAATAAAACGCCCAAAGCAGAAGAGGGTAGAGAAATGATGAATCTGACTTCTGACATGTTGAGATAAAACTGCCTGGAGTTCAACCAACTGACAAGTCCAGTAGACAACTGAGTAAACAGTTCTAAAGCTCAGGCAAGTAGTTGAAGACAGAACCTAAATCTGGGCTTAACATTGATCTAGATCATTTCAAAGTTTCTTTCTGAATCTAACATCATAGAATTTGTGGCCATCAATAGACAAGTCTGAACACAAGCCTTTCTCTTCTCCCAACACATTTTTCTAATGAGATACTTGATATGTTTTCCCTGTTTCTCTTCTTGTGGTGTTTATGTGTCATTATGTGATGTCCTTAGAGTTCTTGCTACTAAATTTTGTTTTCTTGAGTTGTTGTCATCTGTAGTTGCAGTGTCTTGAACAGTGGTCAAAGATCTCAGCCCAGATAATTAAACATGGATTGAATAGTGATGAGTCCCAAAAAGACTTCAGAAAAGACTTTAGCAATTTTCATTAATTATCAATTGTTTCCCATTTTACGATAAATAAGGTCCTGGCTCATCAGTTTGCACTTAAATCTCCCTCTCTCCCTCTCTCTGATTCTTAGCCATGTCTTGAACACACCATGGGAGGCCAGTTTGTGGGGGAAGCCCAGTCTTTCAGCAACCAGTCACACGGATCTAGGTTCTTCAGCCCAGTTAAACTTCAGGTCCGATATCTTCTCATGAAAGACCTCTGTGGTGGTGCAAGGGATTAAAGTGCAGCACTATGGGCTGTCCACAGCCACTGCAGCACAGAGTTCAGTAACTGGCCAGGGAGATGATCCACAAGGTGCAGCAGATCTTTCCTGACCCACCTGCTGCTCCCTTCAGCAGTGTATTTCAGTCTGTCTGCCTGTTCTGATCCCTGCTCTGTCACTGGTGAATCATCTCAACCCCCACACCTCTAGCCTCTGCCTCAGTTCTTATATGCACAAATAAATAAATCTTTAAATAATAAAAAAAAAAAGACCCTGAGACATCAGCCCCCCAGCTAAGTCAGCCCTGGATTCCTGATGCTCAGAAACCGAGAGATAAATGTTCGTTGCTTTCAACCTCCTAGCTGTAGGGTAATTTTTAAAAGAGAGAACTGGAGCAGGGTGCTCTTCTGATACGTGGAAAGGTTCACAATCATTTCAGCACGTAAGAAGTAGCTCAGTGAGGTGTGGAGAGCCTCTCGGTTCCCTCTTGGTTCACCTGCCTATTCACTGAGTGGCCTTGAAAATGTCTCATTTCCTGTTTGGACCTCAGTTTCCCTATTTGAAAGTGAAGGTGGAAGCCCCATACTAAAACCCTTGCAGACACACGTTTCATCATTTGCAAATTGTTTTTATGTATTGTGATTAGGATCTGGACATGTCAAAGAATAGTCTCCACAACTTTATAGTGAGGGAAATAAAACTTTAGGGATTTAACTTCCAAGCTAGCACATGTGGTTGATAGCAGATATACCGAGATTCCGCAAAGTCAAGCTTAAGAGTTCTTTCATTTGATGTAAGTTAAGTCCAAAATATAATTACTTTCTTCTTACCAATGAATAAAGGAAAGCACCACAAATACTGAGTTGTTTTTTTGTTTGTTTGTTTTTTGTTTTTTTAAGATTTATTTATTCGTACAAAACTGGGGTATAGGCCAGAAACACGGAGAGTGAGAGGATTCGCCAGAGACAGAGCGGGGTGCAGAACAGGCAGGTTGACTAAGTACACTGCTGAGGGGAGCAGCGGGCAGGTCAGGAGAGGTCTGCCTCGCCATGTGGAGCTCCTCTGGGGCAGGTGGGGATCGAACTCATGCGGAAGAGGCTTTAGCTTCTTAGTGCTGTGCTTTAACCCCCTGCACCACCAGAGAGGGCCAAATACTGAGGTTTTAGTGCATGAGAAGCTCATAGGACAGTTCCTGAAAACACTAAGTATCTACAAGTGCTGCCTACTATTTTTATTTATAACCAAGGGAAATTTAGGAAACAAATAAGAGGATGATTGAAAGATGTCAAGATTTGATAACCATAAATAAGGGATATATTACCAGACATTATTTTTTAATTAATTAATTTTAATTTTTGTGTAGAAGCACTGGGGGTAGGCCAGAGATGTAGGGGTATGTGTGCAAGGATTCACCAGAGACAGTGGGGAGCAGGACAGCTAGATTTTACTGAAGCACTGCTGAGGGGAGCAGCAGACAAGACAGAAGGGGTCTGCTGTGCCATGTGGGGTCAGCTCCCTGGCCAGTAATCGAATACAGGGCTCAGTGTGGTAGTGCTGAGACTTAACCACTAGACCACAAGGGAGGCCCAGGACTTTATTAAGAACCTGAACTTGGGGTGGAATTCTGGCTGCTACATAGACTGCTGGGTGGCATAGCAAACTTCCAGCCATGTATGAACAACAGAGTTGTTCTTGAGAGCACAGGCAGGCCACTTCATTATCAGCACATCATCAGAGCTGTCATGAGTTGTTCATGATTTTCAATTGCTGTATTCTTGAATTAATTAAAGCACTTTGTAAAATTATACCCAGTTCTTCTTATTATTGATACTTTTGAGGGTAATTGCTGCATTGTTATCATTCAAATTTTATTTTGTTCCTCTCTCATTTTTTATCATGATGTTCTTGATCTACCAGGGGAGGAAAGAGTCGGGTAGGTGGATTCTTGAGACTTGCTCTATTTAATGAGCCACAATTAGGAGTTTGAAAATCGTTTACATAATGGCCTTTCTGGTCCAGGATGCCCATGATGTAAGAACTTACAAACCCAGCTAAAGCAAAATATATGTCAGCAGTGGACTGGCTGGTGCAAGTAGAAAGATCCTGGAGATTTAACCCAGTCAGTGCCCATTCGGAGCTCTCAAGAGGCAAGAGAGCTTCGATCAACTGTCCCAAAGGAAAGAGTTTATCTAAAAAGGCTTTGTCCAAAGTCCTCTCCCCTCTAGAGGATCAAATAGCATCAAAAGCATGTATCCAAATAGCATCATCTCATTCAACATCATTTTGTGCTAACATTGATGAAAAACAAAATATCCATTCCCAGAACTGTGTGTGGATAGTGTTTGTCAGCCTGAAGTTCTTCCCACATCCCCAAAACATGTGTGTGAGGCTCAATGCTGTACCAGCAGCTCCTGGCCTGGGTGAGTGTGGTGTGTGTGATGTGCCAGCCACTGAAGGTGTCTGGTCCAGGGTTGGGTGGTACCTGATATGGTACCACCTGCACTCCTAAACTATAATGGCTGGGTTGAAAAATGAATAAATACACATTTTAATATTAAATGTGTTTTGGGTCTTTGTTTAAAAAGTTTGGTAATATTTTTAAAGATTTATTTATTTATGCATACAGAACTGGAATACAGGCCAGAGATGCAGGGGCAGTGAGAGGATTCGCAGGAGACAGACTGGGGACCAGAGCAGGAAGACTGACGAAGGTCACTGCTAAGGGGAGCCACGGACGAGACAGGAGAGGTCTGCTGTGCCATGTGGGTCACCTCCGAGGCCAGGGGTCGGACTAGCACTGAAGCAACTGTGGCCAGCTTGCAATGATGCGTCCCTCTGGTTGCGTCACCAGGGAGGGCCAGTGTGGTAATATTTTTGTAACCCCAAACAGGCACTTAACACTTGTTTGTATTACTTAGTTTATGGGAGAATTCTAAGTCATTTCTTTTAAAGTCAGAATTTCCAAGAACCTATCACTGTCTATGTTAAGTGAAGATTCGCAGTACCTATCATTAATTTTTCCCCCAGCTCTCTGTGCTGTGCAGATAGTCTTTCATTAGTCCCATTCTGTTCTCAGAAACAGCCCTTGTCAGCTGTCAGCCCTCCTGTTCCAGCTTGGACAGGTGACCTGCTAGACCTATTTATATCTAGGATCTCTCCTCCTTGAAAGCTTCAGGGTAGCAATGAAGAAGAGAGGAAAAGGACCAATGGCTTCTGAAGTCCCTGCTCCCCATTCTGGAACATTGGCACAGTGACGTGGTGTTATGAGAAGCCCCAGTGAGTGCCAAGGACTGGCTCTGCTCCATGCCCTTGGGCCACGGCTGTTCAGTTACCCCAGTTTGGACACTGATCCTGGGTCCTGCCACTTCCATCCAGTTTCAAATCACTATGACTTCTCCTAGCTACTGCCTTCTAGATCTTGATCATTTCTGTTGTCCTGGACTGAATATTAAAAGAAGAGAAAGGGTCAACGTTTTTCGTGGGGAATCCTGAAGTCCCCAACTCCAGCCTCGGAAATGCCTTTCTGTTCCTCCTTTGTCCTGTGAGACACAAAATGATTAGTCTTTGCTCCAAAAGGGGAGACTACAACCCATAGAGGAAAACTGTGAACGTTAATATCTGGCTATGCTCTTATCGAGGAACTGATTGAATCTCTGAAAACCCTTGAGGTGCCCCTGCTGGCAGCTGTGACAGTTGGAAGCAGAGAAACAGCTTGTGGGGAGACACTTTTACCTCGTGGTTTTCTTCTCACACCTGGCAATGGAATGGAATATGCCAGGGGGCGGTGGAATGGGAAAATAAACACTACAATAATGATACTAACGCTTTCCTCCTGGTGTGGGGTGGAGACTCGGTTCCGTCCCAAGGAGGATGAGGCAGGGGGAGCCATGAAAACGAGTGAGATGCTGAGGAAACTCAGCACCGTGTGGCTCTCTGTGGAGAGTGTGCTGAGAGGACCACACAATTGCCGCCCGCTTCGTCTAGCATCAAGGACATTATCTATCCTTTTTGTTCTCATTTAATATTATGTGGAGCACAACTGGAGATTGGGGCAGAAAAGGTGCTTCCGGGGCTTCTCTAAAGCAAGCCCCCCCCCACCCCTGCCCCATGACAGAAAAAGGATTGATGCGAGGAATTACCAACTCATAAATGGAAATTAATACTCTAATTAGCCAGATAGGAAAATCCATCTTATTGTAAATAGTGATACTTATAGAATGTGATATCCCCCCTGGGACCGCCAGGTTATTTAAAAGGAATAAATCAAGAACCACATTCAAGCCCATGAAGAATATCAGAAACATTCAGAGCAGACAGGCACTTAAATCTGACAATATTTTCACCAAGGTTGTAAAACAATAGATGAAGTCGATTTTTTAAAAAGATACATACTTGTAGTTTTTGACACTTCTTAGTTGGAAAGTGTTTTCAGATTGGTTTTTGAATATCAACATTGTCACCCAGACAGCTTTGTGGCAAACAGAGTGGAGACATTGGATAAAAAGATTAGTCACACAGAAAAACGAGATGAATACTGCATTTCAAATAAAAGCAAGGGGTCTCCAAGGATGAAATATAAACATTCAATAAACCTGCAGCTGGGATAAAAATCTATATAATGGCCTCACATTTGTCAAGCTACTTAAAATGTAGAGCCTGTTCTCACATCCATTAACTCATTTGATTCTCAAAACTGTCCTGCATGTGAGTGTGTGTGTGTCAGAGGGAGAGAGAGAGAGAGAAAGAGAGAGAAGTAAGTGAAAGCCTGCAGATATTAGCAGGTTGTGTGCTTCAGTGTGAACCACTCCTGCATCAAGTTACAATGCAGCAGTGTCCGCAGCCCAAATGTATGAATATGGTGGGGAGAGGGGGCACAGTAGGGTTGTAAATTCAAGTTTATGCGTTTGAGAACAAACTGGCACAGAAAGAACAGTGAGGAAAATTGCGCCTCTGTCCCCTTGGGAATAGGGGTTTAAGGAAAGCAGAGCTTGTTGGTTTTGCCCCCATGACCCACCCACATTTGACAGGTTGGCTGGGGCTCTGCCAGTTATAGAGCACTTTGTCATCCGCCCTGATCAGAGCTCATCGCGTGTGTCTTCCCTTCTGGACCACAGAAGCCCAGACACCAGCAAGCAGGTTTTTTATATGCTGTATCCCTCCAGTGCCCACCACGGTGAAGGTAGTTTATAAACCTGGGTGGCATCGAAATAGCGTTGGAATCAGACACTTTGCAATGCTACCAGTTGGGTCATGATGGAGGCATGCAGGCTGCCACACAGGTACAGCCTCCCGCAGGGTTAGACATGTCAGATGCTGCCCTTTTAAGCCATGTGACCCCATTGTTATCCATTTGGATAGTTTGATCCTCTTTCTTGGGACCTGCCCCCATTTTCATATAGATAGAAAATGTGTACAGAAGTCAAACGATCAACTCATACACTAAAAGGGGTGGTTTTCATTTTCCATTTTCCCAAACTTTAAGTTCCCTGTCAGGAATGCTAGCCCTGTGGTGGTATGGAAGCAAACACATACATGATTGCCTCGTGATGTGACAGCCTCAGCTCCACTCTAGCCACGCCCTCTGGCCCTACACTCATCCAGGCTCTCACGCAGGACAGGAAAGACTCCAAGGTCACTGGAAAGTCAGAGATTGGTTTGCCAGCTCCAGGAATAGCCCTTTTCAAACTTTAAAGGGAATAACAGCATGTGATAATTCTTGTTTTGGAAAAAAAAAAAATGGGGGTAGGGGGTAGAAGGTTAAAGTAAGCATGTTAGCATAGACAAAAGACAAAGGGCCCAAAATGTTGTTGGGCCCTCCCTGGTGGCTCAGCGGGTTAAAGCACAGCACTAAGAAGCTAAAACCACCTTTGCATGAGTTCGATTCCCGCCTGCCCCCGAGGTGACCACATGGCGGCAGACCTCTCCTGACCCGCCCGCTGCTCCCCTCAGCAGTGTACTTTGTCGATCTGCCTGTTCTGCTCCCCACTCTGTCTCTGGTGAAGCCTCTCGCCACCCCTGAGTCTCTGGCCTGTACCCCAGTTCTGTATGCACAAATAAATAAATCTTTTTAAAAAAAATGTTAAATGTTGTTTTGTTGAATATTTAATTGGACTTTTTCCATTGTCTTAATATGGTCACTTATCATCTTAAAATTAAAATTCTGTTTAATTAAATTTCTTATCTGCTGGTACAACATTAAAACTTTAATGCTAAAATCCTCTTTAATGATCATCCTCACTCCTCACTCATCTCCACCCCACTACCCAGAAAATAACCAGGCTTATCGAGAACTTTTTCAGTTGGTACATATTTGTATATATGCACATAAAAATGTACAGTATAGTTTTGTTTCTACATAAGTGGCATCACCAATACATATTCTGGAATTTCCTTTTTGTATCAGTTACATACAGACCTACCTCAGTAAAAAGAAGAAAGAAAAACCCAAAATATCCCATGAAATGGGGAAGCTGCAGCTTGTCGAGCCCAGCAATTCTGCACTGAGTTATGTAAGCAGCTTTAAAGTCAAACCGAGGCGCCACCCAAGAAATTATGATGCAATTTGTTTTGGTTTCCCCTCCCCTCTGGTGATTTTAATTTTTGCTGATATAACAGTACTGCGTTGTTCAGCCCTGCACATGTGTGTGGGTGTTACTCCAGGAAGATCCCCCCCAAATGCATATTGCAATGCCAACATACACTCCACCAGAAGTATGAAAATAACCCTCTCCTCATATACTTCTCTACCCTGAATATTATCTATTTTTGATTTTTTTTTTAGCTTCTTGCTGCTTTGATGGGTTGAAACAAATGGTACCTTTATTTATTTTCATTTTGCTGGTTAGTTGCCGGTTTCCATCTTTCCATGTATACAGCAGGGAATGACAAGCACACATTTCCCAGGTCAGTAGCTCAGTTCTGCCAATTACAAACTGTGTGACTTCAAGCCAGTTGCTTGACCTCTCTGTGCCTCAACTCTTTCATTTGTAAAATGGGGACAATAGTAATGCCTATTTCATAGGCTTGTTGTGAGGATTAAATGGTTTGATATTGAAAAGGTTTTTAGACCAGTGTTTTGGAGAGACTAAATATGTAATCAGTATTTTTCCTCTTTGGCTAATTGTAGTTTGTTAGTACTACTGCTTAATCAGAAAATACAATTAGTTTTAAAATATTGGCCCATCCAGAGAAAAATACCCAGATAAGTCTAATCTGTCGTGGTTAGAGGCCTCTCATAATGTGTTCCCCTTCTCAGTAGTGGAATAGGAATGGGATGGCAAATCTGTACCTGCTTGATGACCAGGTAGGTAAACATTTCTTTGGGGGCCCCTAATAAATCAAAGGTGATATCTGAGCCCAGCAGGAAGCAGAGTGCTTTTGTTTCTATCACCAGGTTAGTCTCCACGCATGGAAGGACTTTGGACATGTTCCTCCAGATACTGTATTTTGCATACTATGACACTGAGCCCCAGAGAAGGAAAGTCAAGAGGTAAACGACCCTAGTCACCTGGTGACAGAATCTGACCAGAGCCCATTGTTCTTGAGCTCCAGGACACTTTTTGTTGGTTTTCTCTATTGCTCATTTGAACTTGGGCGATAGTATCTTGAGGGGCGATTTCCAGTGTCAGTACGTATGCGAAAAACAAAGTAAAATGATTTTCAGTTGTATTGTTTTTACTGAGATAGCTTGCCTTACAACACTGGATGGTCTAGAGGTGCAGTGACACTGAAGCTCGCTCCCTACCCTAGCACCGTGGTCCCCTATGTCCCGCCCCTCCATGTGTTCCCCCAGTCAGATTCTTAGAGTTTGGTTTAGTTTTGTCTGTAACTTTGTTTTGTTTCTTTATACTCCACATATGTGTGTGTAAAACATGGTATTTGTCATTTACCTTTTGACTTATTTCACTTGATGGAATCCCCTCCAGTTCCATCCAAGTCACCACAAATAGGAAATTTTCACAGTTTTTTCTTTCAATAGCTCAGTAGTATTCCATTACATATGTACCACATACTAATTTTTGATGCAACAGAAAATGGGATTGTTTTCTTGATTTCTTTTCTCTTCTAGCTCATTGTTTGCCTCCAGGAATATAACAGATTTTTGTATATTGTCTTTTAACCTGCCACTTCACTGTTGATTTATTGTTTCTAATTGTCTGAATGCGTCTTCAGGGTTTTCCATATATAGTATCCTGTCAGCTATAAATAGTAATAGATTTACTTCTTCCTTTCCAATTTGTATTCCTTTTATTTATTTCCCTTGCCTAATTTTCTGGTGAGGAATTCCAATACTGTATTGAACAGTAATGGTAAGAATGGGCATCCTTGTTTTACACCTCATCAGAGAGTTTTTCACCAATGAATACAATGTTAGTAGTAGGTTTGTCATAACCCTTCATTATGTTGAGGTACTTAGTTTCTATCCCCATTTTATTGATAGTTTTTTAAAGATCATAGTGGGTGCCGGCCCTTGCCTTATGCTTTCTCTGCATCTATTGATATGGTCATATGATTTTCATCTTTCCTTTTGTTGGTGTGGTGAGTTGTGCTGAATAATTTGTGTATGTTGAACCATCCTCATATCCTTGGAATAAATCCCAGTCGTGATGTACAATCCTTTTAATGTACTGGTAATTCAGTTTGCTAAAATTTTTATTGAGGACTTTTGCATCTATGTGTATCAGGATTATTGATCTATAGTTTTGTCTTTTTTTATGGTGTCCTTACTTTGGTATTAGACTAATCTTGGCCTCATAAAAAGGATGGAAACATTCCATCTAAAAAAAAAACGGAAAGAATTGAAAAAGAAAAAGAATAAGGCCCCCTTGAAGATTTGGTAGAACTCACTAGTGAAACCATCTGGTCCTGGGTTTTGTTTTTTGAGAAACGTTTGATTACTGTTTTACTTTCCTGGCTTGTAATTTTTCTGTTCAGGTTTTCTATTTCTGATTTCTATTTCTTTCTTGGAAGGTTGTATGATTCTAAGAGATTATCTATTTCTTCTAGATTATCCAATTTATTGGCATAAAGATGTTCATAGTAGTCTTTCATATCCTCTGTATTTCTGAGATGTCTGTTGTAAATTATACTCTTTTACTTCTGATTCTACTTATTAATTTTCTTCCTGTTTTTCTCTAGTGAGCCTAGCTAGAGTTCTGCTCATTTTGTTAATCTTTTAGAAAAAAAATTAATTTCACAAAATTAAGGCAAAAGGTCAGAATAATTAGGACTTGCTATTTTATATACAGTAAAGATACAGAAGTTTTTTTTTTTTTAAAGATTTATTTATTTGTACATACAGAACCAGGGTACAGGCCAGAGGCTCACGGGCGGTGAGAGGCTTCACCAGAGACAGAGTGGGGAGCAGAACAGGCAGATCCACGAAGTACACTGCTGAGGGGAGCAGCGGGCGGGTCAGGAGAGGTCTGCCACGCCATGTGGTCACCTCCGGGAATCGAACTCATGCGAAAGTGGCTTTAGCTTCTCAGTGCAGTGCTTTAACCCGCTGCGCCACCAGGGAGGGCCACAGAAGTATTTTTAATTATAATTCTCCTGATTTTTTAAATTTAAGACACTTTCCTAATATAACACCTAGAAAGTATATTCTGTAATGTGGCAGTTATCCTAAGTAAAAGTTTCTATAAATCCATCCATCCAGTTCAACATTAGAATATTTGAATAAAAACATGCATACAGATATAGGGAAATATATTATTTAACTAACTAGCAAAAATTTGGAGTCCTAAGATGATTGTTTTAAAAAATCTCATCCTCATCCAAGGATGGGGGAGGGGGGATTAAAAAATTTTAACCCATAAAAAAATTCAAAATATTTCCCCAAATGATTGTGAAGCTGTTAATTTTACAAAATGTTAGTCTTTAACAAAGAATTATACGTACATCTCTGGTTTTGAAAAAGGCAAAACTAACAAGAAATATAGGCATATTATTTTGTCAGTAGAACTAATTATGTAAAATATTGGTGAACTTTATCCATAATTTTTATTTTGGTAATAACCTGAACCAGGTTATGCCTTTATCTTTTATTTTCTCTCTTAAAGTAGAATCTTCAATTAGCGTATTCAGCAGTCATCAAGGGGATTCAGTAGGCTTAGGGAGAAATGTTAACAAGAAGCTGATCAGTCTGGATGCTAATATAAGGCAATGAGGTCTCAGGGGTGTCATCTTGGAGCACATCACCCCGAATCCTAATTTCCATATAGCGGGGATATGGGAAACAGTGCTGGGATCAGCCCTCTGCATTTCATTTCCAGGGACTTGAGATTTCACATCCGTTAATAATGACTTACAATGCTGGATTAATTTTGCTATTCCCCACTTGGAGGAGAAACCAAGGGGAAAGGTCAAGTGCCTTATACAGAATAAAGTAAAAATGCAGGGACTTGAAATTTGTAATTTTAGATGACATCAAAATTATACCTTGAGTAAATTGAGTAAAAGGGGTCAGTTGTATGGTGAAGCTTGGACTGAGACTTTTAGTGGAGAGCATAATGTAATATATACAGATGCTGATATATAATGACATACATCTGAAATCTATGTAATCTTATAAGTCAATATTACTTCCTTAAAAAAATGTACCTAAAATAGGTAAAAATACAGCATTTTAAGTAATTACCTCTTTTATTTGCAGTTGAGTTCTCTAATGCTTTCTAACAAATTATCCCCAAACTTAGAGACTTAAATAATTAAACCTCCTATTCCCAAACTTAGAGGCTTAAATTTATTACTTCAGAGTGTCTATGGGTCAAGAACACAAAGGAAGTTTAGGGAAATGTTTTTGGTTTATTGTCTCTCATGGAATCTCTATTGTCAAGCTATTGTCCAGAGATATTGTTTTCCGAAGCCATGGCTTGGGCTGCTAATCTACTTCCAAGATGACTTGCTCAATTGAATGGCAAATCGGTGCTGGCTACTGACGAGAGACCTTAGTTCCTTGCCATATAGACCTCTCCATTAACAGTTTGAATGTCTAGCAGCAACAGATATCTTATATCACCCAGAGCAAGTGGTATAAGAGGAAGCAAAGCAAAGCCACAGTAGCTTTTATGAACTAGCCTCAAAAGGCACACATCACAATAATCACTCTAATCCATTGGTGACACAAGTCAAGACTTCCATGTGCAGAGAACCACACAAAGGCATTTTTACTAGTCTCTGAGGATCGTTGGGAGCCATCTTGGAAGTGGCTATCAAAACTTCTTTAAGAACCTATGAGCAAATGGATGCTTTTATACTTTGGTTTGAAGATGATGAAGCTCGTTTATCCCAAAGGATGAAATTTATATTCCCAGAGGCAATAAAAAGGATATGAAGCCAGACATTTGGTAGCAAGCCATCTGTCCGCACCTCACAAAATGGATTTCTGGAGGTCTCAGAGTTGAGCAAATTTACTCTCTCCTGTGTGCCCCCGGATTTCATAAGGAACTTTTTGATTGAGTAGGGGGTGTCCATCAGTTAAATGGAAGCTCGGGCATACTCTGGAGCCACTATATAGTAAGTGGGGGCTTCTATCCAGCTGCCCCTTCCCCTGGCCCCACTTCAACTCCTCTTTACCTGTAGCTAAACAAGTTTTCTCCTCTTCTACTCCACAAAGAGATCCCTTTTACTGCCAGTGTGCTTTAAATATTTTATTAATATTCCTATGCATTCAAAAAAGAGATATTTTCTCTGTGCTGATGCCACTGTCCAGACAAGAAGAGCAGAATTTGATTTAATTACGCTGGGTCCCCATTTTAAAAACACAAAAAAATTGCATCTACAAGTACAAGGGTGTCATGATATCAGATGAGATGTTTCACATAGGTTGTAAGCACGGTGCTAGGCACAGAATAAGCATTTCATAAGCATTTATATAGAGCAAAGCATTATAAGCAGAATACTGGGCACCATACTCTTCTTGAACCTCAGTCTCTTCTCCTGAAAAAAATAGACTAGAGCAGGGAGGGGAAATAGGCTTCCAGATCCCCACTCTTATGAGGAACATATGAGTAGTCTCAAGAATTTCAAGACTAAACTCAGGGAGGATGAATCACGGTAGAGCAGTGATATCTGCTAAGGCCTGGGAACAGAAAGTAGGTGACAGGCCTACTTTGCTTTGCTATCCCTGGACTAAATAACTAATTGGACCTACTCACACCCAGGGAAATGTTCTGAAACCCACCTCTGGCTTAGCCAGGGTTTTCTAGGACCAGCTCAGTCATAATCAGCATGGCTTGATGAGCTCTATTCTCTTTTGTAAATAACCAGCTGGTTACTTAATCAAATTCACCCAGTTGTTTTCAAAACAACCAGGAGTAGGACCAAATTCAGTCTTTTTTTCAAACTAGTTTTGCGTGTCTCTGTGAGTCGCTACATGACGATATATGTTATTTTAAACTCTCCTTATTTTTAATGATATAAACAATGAAAGCCCAAGTAAGAGAAAGGAGCTAACACATTTATTCCCATTCTGCCATCTGTTTAAAGCTGCTGATGTAATTCCAGTTTGAAATTTCATTAGTGCTTGCCTCCTGGACTTCTTCCTTATTTCCTTTTGTATTTCAGGCCTCTGTACTTCGAGAGCACCACCTCTAAGATGTTGGTCAGTTAATGAGAAGCCACAGATCGCTCTGGTCATTTTCAAACTGGTCTCCGATTTGAATTTCCTTCACGATTAGCTAGAATGACTGCAAATGGAGTGTTATTTGCTTAAATGTATTTGGTATTTAAGGTTTGATTAGTGATGTTTTCAGCAATATCATCAACAATCAGCAGATTTGTTTACACTGCAGAGGATGGCAGAGATTAAGAGCTGTGGTCCTGCATACTCAATCATCACATACTGACTTTCTTGTGACTCTTATCTCTTGGATTATGCTCCAGAATTCAATTTTCATTTTGTTTTTGAAAATGCAGCTCCTTTATACTGGTTGGAATAATATTGTGGGAGGAGGTTTTGTCAAATTGTGTGGTATTTTGTGGTGTGTTGTCTTTTAAAAAGCTAGCTCCCATTTAAAATTAACTTTTGAATGGGTAACCACAGTGTACTTTTTTTTTTTTTTTTTGGCTTGGGTTTAAACTGAGCAGACAGGTCAAATCCTCTTTCTTTCACTCTCAAATATCCACCCTGTGGGGACTGGTGTTGCATGAGGCAGCTTGAGGGAGGGCAGGAAAACCAGGAAAACCAGAAATTTGAGCAGCTTCCTGCATTTCATCCCACCTGGGATTACACTAACTGATTCTAAAATCTTTCCTGTCTAAACAAATTCTATTGATCTCTCAAACAAGCACTTTTCCCTTTTCCTGAAATCACAATAGTAGAGAAAACTGCTTGGGGGACTTGAAATTGGATCCCAATGTCAGAGATTATTATCAGAATAACATACTGTTGGACCCCTTAAGAAATCTTCCCAGAACTCTTTCAGACTTAGTTGTATCCGCCCTCAGAAGCTAAGGGTGTGGCCTACAGAGAACTGTATTCTCTGAGCAAAAGAATATAGTTGAGTTTCACTTACTTACAGTATCACTTGCCACTCGGGACCATGGCTCACACTACTGTGACTCAGAATCATCTGTGGATTTTTTTTTTTTCATCAATGTCTGGGTCCTATATCTGACTTGACAAATCTGAAATGTTGGGACCAGTATTTGTATATTACAAAGCACCCTGCTGATTCTGGGCCATAGTCAAGGTGTGGAACCTGTTTTCCAGACACGCATAACACTAATAAGCAGTGGAGTCTGCAGAAAGGGATCCGATGACGTAATCCAGGCACTTGGGTTTGAGCCATGACCCAGAACTGAGGAAGTACGGAGGATGGAGGGAAGAATAAAACAACCAGGGGTAATCAAGACAGACTTCATGGAGGAGGTGACTTTTTTTAAGTTCACATGAGTAAGAATTTTTCTTTTGGAGAAGAAAAGGATGGTGAGAAGAAGGCATTGAAATATGTGACAGCATATGTGACAAAGTGGGAGAAACAAAAGAAAATGTTGGTGATTATCTATTCATCCAGAGACCATGTGAGATGCAAGAAAGAGATAGACATGTTTTCTCCTCCATGGGACCTTTGATTGAGCATACATGAAACAGGGGACATCAGGAGCTATGTATGTCTCATTTTACTGAAAGTCATGACTTCTCGGTAATGAATGAATTTGGAATTGATTCTATACTCTGTTCACACGTGTCACAGCACACAAGTATGTTTCCCAGAGGGATGGAGCTACGGTAATGAATTCATGATGGCCATTAAAGATGCCGCTAAAGAGGAGAAATATCAAGAAGGCAAGCACTGGAGCCAGACTCTTGGGAATCCATCCCAGTCCTGCCACCTACCCTACAAGTTACTTACTGTCTCTGGGCAAATTATTTCCATGCTTAGTACCTCAGGTCCCTCATTGGTGTCATAAAAATAATAATGGCACCGATTTCAGAAGTTAGTTATGTGAATTAAGTGTTTGTTAACCATTTGGAGGAGATGCTATGTAAACATTATTGTTATTTCTATGATTATTGTTATGCTACAATGTGCTTTCCAGCTTATTATTCCCTACTTGCTGCTTTATGAGATGGCAGAGCCGAAGGCAGGGATAGCACATTATTCAGGAAGTCAGGCACAGCCCTGGTCCCTCACCGGGTCATAAGCAGGTTTCCACACGTGGTCTCCAACATGAAGCACCACCACAGAAATGCCAAGACTGTCCAGGCATTGCCGAGCAAGTTGCCAGATAAAATACAGCTAACCTGACTAACTCTGAATTTCAGATAAAGAACAGATAATTGTTTAATATAAATATGTGCCAACTATTCCATGGGGCCTAACTATTCTAACAAAATGGCAAGTGGGAGAGAAGGGTCCCTGTGACTCTTTGGTCAAACTTCAGGAGCCAGTATTCCTGTGAGATGCTGGCTCTCCAGGGCCTCTAGAAGGGGAGTTCCCATGGGCAGGAGAGGGACCTTCCTCCCTGAGAAATCTTTGAGGAAATTGGTGTGGGGTTCTGAAGGCTGGAAGACATTTTGATAGATTGGAAAACCACATGTGATGTTGCGACCAGCAGCGTGCATGTTCCAGGGCTCCGAGGTGTGGGAGAATTTGCCATGCGTGGGGAGCATTGAGAAGAGATTGGGGGTTGGATCACAAAGAGAGAGAGTCTGCACTGGGGCCGTCCTCAGATAACAGTCAGTCAGGGAAGTGTTTGGGGGCCAGGAGATCAGGGGTTCAAGAAATTAGATTGACTGAGTTACCACCCGGTTCCTGAATGAGTCATTTTGCTTCCTTTCTTAATGGATTTCATTACAGACAGTCAAGTTTCCCTAAGCACTGCCATGTCTTGTTCTTATTTTGATTAGTCTGTTTGTTTGTTTGCTTGCTTGCTTTACAATTCTTCTGTGTTCAGTTAGTGAAAGGTTGTCAATGGATAGGAACAGCAAGAATCAATGATTATTTAACAAGTAATAAACTGACTGCAGTCAAACAGGCTTATCATTGGGAGCCTTGCTCCGCTATCAGATGCAAACATGGCAGATCTCATTTATTTAATTAGAAGCTGTTTTTACTGGACCCCTTCCAAGAGGACAGTGTGTGTATTCTGTGGCGTTTCAGGACTCCACGCTTTCAGAGGTTTCCTGGGTAGAAATCAAATCAAAAAGAACAGGTGAAATAAAAGGCTGTAACTGCCTTTTCTCCAGGAGGGTCTGTTGAATTCTTCCTTCCCCTTCAGCTGTTTGGGGATAAAAACCTTTATCCTCAGAACTAGGCAGATATAAATTACATAAAAATGTACCCAGTTCTTTTGGTGTTTTTCCCAGATTTAGAAGACATACATCTTGCCACTTCTTGATTAATTACTACATGGAAGTTGCTGAGAGGCAAGCTTGGCTTCACGTAACGAAGGGCTCACATGTGGCTGAAGAACGCTGCCAGGCTGGGTGAGGAGGGCTTGGGTTCTGGTCTCCAGGGCACGTGTCATTCTTTGTGGGATGTTGGTTGAGTTGTTTCCCTTCTTGGGCTTCAATCTCCTCATCTCTAGAATTCAGTGGGGATCTGTACATTTGCTTTTAGCTGCCCCATTCTGGAATCCTGGGAGCGTGTGGCAAGAAGGCTGTCCAAAGAAGGGCATGTAGGCGAGCCAGGGCAACAGGAGGGAACAGCTGAACGCTGGAGACTCTAAGTGGGGCCAAAAGGAACGACAAGTACAAATGTAAGGGGAGAAGAGTATACATTTATTCTAAGCAAATAATCACAGATGTAAGCAAAGACATACTTAGAAGAAGACGACGCTATGAACTTATTTGGATATCAGTATTTTGAGACTATTAAGTGAGTTGTGAGTGTGAAGATGTGACGTTCCTGCCACAGAACTTCTTGTTTCTAGGAACGGCAGATTAGTTATTTAGACCAATCCCCCTGCTGAAAGCAACTAAAAATATAGATTTTTTAAAAAATCTTCTTAGAAGCATCAACGAGATGAAAGAAAATAAGGATTACTGAATGAAAAATAAAGGGAAAAATGAAAATCTAGAGAGATAAGCAAGCGCAAAACCTAATTCTAATCTGAACGCATATTCCAGTTGCTCACAATGAAAGCATTGTCCTGGTCATGTCAAGAGGAGAGAAGGCAGAGGTCAAAGCCCTGGCCACACACAGTGAGGCATCTCCCAGGAAGCTCTTTGCACAACAATGGTGCCTCAGGGGCTTCAGCCTGAGGATGAGAGGGAAACAAGAACCACACACCTCACAGAATTACAGTGTGTTCCAATCTCCTGAGTCCTCTTTTCATCTCTTATCACCTGAAGTTTATCCATGGACCCATGACATGAGCAGCACTGGGGGGACCTTAGACCTTCTCACTCTTGGGTGTCACCCCAGACCAACTGTATCAGATTGTATACTTCTACAAGGTCCTTTGTAGGAGCAAATCTGAATCCTCTCAGGAGAAATATCCTACCCTGTAGAACTCAAATTAGTCCTGAAATGAATTTTTGTAGGACAATTTCCAGCTAATAGTCAAAGTAATGAGAGAGAAAATTAGGCTCCATAAAAGAGAAGCAGCAGAAACAACAGACAATAGAAGCAGAACTAAGGGACTTCACATGGTGGAATTATCAGGTGTAGTTTATCAAAGAACAATTTAAGTCACAACAGTTACTGTGAAAAGGATCATAAAGATAAACAGACTTGAACATGTATGTGAATTGTTAGCTATAAAAAAGCCCATAGCAGACTTAAAAAAGCACCATAGAAATTCTAGACATGAGTGTTTAGCCTGATTCTGGGAGCTCGTTGGCTGGTGACTGACTTGGGGAAGCAAAGCTCTTGTGTGAACAAGCTAGACAGCTGGAGATCAGCATCATTGAAATGGGATGTAACACTGGCTGAGGGTTGGTCTGGTCCTCAAATATGCTGGTAGAGGACATTTTAAGACATTTTTCTAAAAAGGAGACATTTTCCTATGGTCAGAGCCCTTGAAATCCTTTCTAGCTTGACTTCTCCTTGTGTAGGTTTGGGAATCCATTCCAAGCTTGGTAGATCCCCCACCACCTTGGGACAAATAACTCCACAATGTGTAATTTTCAGGAATGTATGGATAATCTGTACATGACACAGAGGGAGCCCACCTGGGGAACACAACAGGTGCCAGGCAGCTCCAGGAGACATCTGAACTGTGAGCCAGGCTGACTGTGCACATTTCTGCATGAATCTGAGCCAGCCCTGTCTACTTGCTCACATTCTCAGAACTTCACCATCCTCACAAATAAAAGGAGAAAGTACCAGCATCCTTCTTTTGGCCTTCTGTCCTGCTGGTTTAGTTTAATACCCATGTTGCTCTACTAAACACTCCAAAAGAGAGGTTGGGCCATGTTTCTTGTCCATCTTTGCCCTTTGGAACCCCGTGTACCCTAATTTCTCTACATGTCATGAACCTATTCAAGTTCCACTCTTTTGGTTCATCCTGCCCAGCTTTTCTGTTCATCTTATTCTTGGGTTCCCTCTCTGGGAATCACAGTTACCATTCTGCAGGTGCTCAAACTACTTTCCCTCATCATTTAATCCTCACACTCATCATGTCAGAGAAGCATTTTTGGTATTTTCATCATCTAATATGTGTTCATTCTAGAAAAATTAGATAATACCTGGAAACAAAAAGTAAATTAGAATCCACTCTATTTCACTACCCAGAGATAACTTCACCCTTGTTCATATTTAGCATATCTAGACTATTTTTCTATCTTTTTTTTTGCAAGAAATAAGATTGGTAAGCTAAGCATATGATCACATAACCTATTTTTATTCACTGACAACAGATTATGAACCTCTTTCCATGTTAGCAAATAATATACCTACAACATAATTTTTTTTTAAGATTTATTTATTTAGTCATATAGAACTGGGGTACAGGCCAGAGATGCGGAGGGTGAGAGGATTCACCAGAGACAGAGCGGGGAGCAGAACAGGCAGATTGAGGAAGTACACTGCTGAGGGGAGCAGTGGGCAGGCCAGGAGAGGTCTGCCGCGCCATGTGGATCTCCTCCAGGGCAGGCAGGAATCGAACTCATGCGGAAGTGGCTTAAGCTTCTTAGTGCAGTGCTTTAACCCACTGCGCCACCAGGGAGGGCCCAACATAATTTTTAATGCTGTAACAGAACACATCAATGATGACTCCATCTAGCAAATCTTCCATCATTGGCCACGTGAATTAATTCCACTCTTTACTACTAAAACTGCACCTTGTAGCCATATTGTTGTGATTATTCTTAATTATTTCTCTAAAATAGATTCCTTGATGTAGAAGTAGATTTGTGCTTTAGATTTTGAGAAATTTCTGCTCCAGAAAATTGGTACTATTTTAGACTCCCAACAACAATCTATGAAAGTGAACATTTATTTGCACCCTAACATTTGGGTATTATTATTTGTGTCATCTTGGTTAATTTCATAAGCAGCCTTTTATTGCTGTTCTAATTTTATTATAAATAAGGTAGGATATTTTTTCATGTTTCCTTACCATTTGATTCTTTTTATTTTGTGAATTAAACTGTATGTCTTCTGAATATATTAACACTTTATCTGGAACACAGAAATAAATATCAGTACTATGATACATTGCAGCCCCCAGATTTGTAAATAGTCCTCTCAAATTTGTCATTCTTTTAATTAATTATATTTCATTAATTTAGGCCACATCAAGGTTGAGGTTTTGATGTGAACCAACTAATAAACTCTGCCTTTGCTTGCATGCTTAGAAAGATCGTTCCTACTCTGAGATTATATACACAATCACTTTAGAGTATTTTTATCATTTCATCTTTTACTTTTCCATCATTAATACTTCTGGAATTTATTTTCATAAAAGAAAGGGAGAGGGAGCTGTGGTATTTCACAAAAGACTAAACAGTTTTCCTACTCAACATTCTAAGTATCTTTCAAATGGAACCAGAGCAGAGACATTTTTGTATCGAGACCTGTGAATGGCTATATCTCTGAGTAGAAAGGAATTAATTACTGCATGTCAGAAATCAGCATGGGGCCAGAGCTATTAAACATACTAATGGCTTGGATGGAAGAAGAGCTTGAAGCAGGCTGTGAGCTTCTCCCTGTCCAATGGTGATTTAAGTGGGTTACTTATAGCCCAAGATGACAGAGTGAGGAAAGCCAGACAGTCCTGGGTGTCGGGGTGTCAGCAGACAGAATTGCATCTGGTTGTCATCAGCCTGTGAGTCTCACCCGACTCTTTAGCTCTCATTATGAAGACAGGAAAGTGAGCAGGAGGCCTGAGAAGGGCCAGCGCCTTCAAAAGCATCAGCCCTTTGTGGTCAGGCCTAGAAAGAACACACCCTAAGGCTTCATTAGCTTCCTTCCCAAGCAGCATCTGTGCTCTGGATTCCCCTCCAGCGCGGCTGACCTCTTTGCCTTTGTTCCATGGGCTTCTGGCTTCTGCCTCACTCTCCTGCATCCTCCACCCCACTGTTCTTCAAGGCACATATTTCATATGAAAACCATCCTTCCCTAGACTTCTCCCTGCATGCTGACGCTGTATGACTGTCCTACCACTCTATGATTTTTCCACCCTTAAACTGTTTTTCATTACGCTATTTTTTTCTGAAAGTGGACCTTGGTTATTTTACAGGCAAGAAACATCATGATATACTTGACAATGACAACTGGCTCCCACGTGTTTTTATATAAACCTCTGAGTAATCCTGACAGGTAGGTGGGCAAGATCGTGTGGACAAAGCCCAGATCTGAGGAGTGTTTTAGTCTGAGGGGCACAGTGAATCAGGCACAATCTGGAACTCCGCCACGGAGCTCTGCTGCCCACCTCTGTGACCTCTTTCCTACTCGATGTGGTTTTTGAAAGTCCTCTTGTTCAATAAAACTCAAATAAATTTCTGTGTTGCAGTCCCAGGTAGGTTTTGAGGTACCAGGAGAGTCGCCCCTAGTCTCCCAGAGGGTTCATTCAAGAGCATTTGTTGTGCATTTCCCGTATACAGAGTGAGAGGTGGGTTAGGAGTGTTGACCACAGCCAAGCTGCTGGTCAGGAAAGGCCTCACAAGCATACTGGATTTCAGTGGGTGCGTTGGACCCATCACACAGATGAGCTTTGGGTCTTTTTTTTTTTTAATATAATAGTTTATTTTTACATCATTTTGTACTTTTTTTTTTTTTTTCATCTCAATTGTAATTCCTGTGGAGAGCTTTGGGTCTTTTAAAAGCAACCATTGTCTTGTCCTGCCTGGTACTCAACTCCCAACTTTCCTCTCCTCCCTCCCCTGTCTCCACTGACCTCAGCTAATACAATCACATCCTCTGGCGCAGCTGTGGGGTCATGTTATTCCAGTGATATTTGACCCTGGAGTTTCTGAGATATTTACTTGGGGGGGTGGGGTTGTCAGCCTCTTGTTGGGGTAGCTAAGAGCTGGTCACCATCTTGTTTTTGTGAGGGGAAAAACTGCCTGAGGGCCACCCTCAAAGAAGAAAGGAACTGAGAGAGAGGGTAAGACTAAGACTTCAGGACTTGTCTAGGTGCTTTATCAAGCCACTTCTGAAAGCAGGCATGTGAACCAAGAGGTTCTTTTGCTTATTAGTTAAACCTTTTGAGTTGGTTTCCTATCACTTACAACTCAGGAGCCTTTAACTAAGTCAGTCCCATCCAAACCCATAGCAATGTGAGTCTGGCAAATTGGAAAGTGGGATGGGCTCCACGCTGCCTCAGCACTTAGTACTTCTACTTTGCAGGCCAAGTGGCTCAGCATTCAGGAAAAGATCATCCTGATCTCAAAGTGGTCGATTTTTGTTCCTGGTGGCCTGAGTTTTGCGGCTGACAGGACAAACAAGGCAATCCCCAAAGCATTTCCTGTAGAGGTGTCCAGCTATGGGAATCCTATTTGAGGGATGCAGGTGATGGCTGGGAAACCTCTACTATGTCTTTCTAGAACAACACCCTCCCTTGTTCTGGAAAATAACTCCTCCCCTGCTCTAGTCATGTGGCTTGAATAGGGGGCTGTCAGTCTACACAGCCATGTGGCCAACGTGGTTGGCTTAGAGTGAACACCTGCCCAAGGATGGGCTGGAGAAGACAGCTTGGCCCTTCTCCAACTATGAGATGTCTAGAACCATGAGTGACCAGGTCCCTTGAACTATGAAAGAAATAGAACTTGGCATGAAGGATGAGGGATAGAGATGGGGCAGGTGTAATGGGGTGATTTTCTACTCCCACATACCTTTTGTCTTTGAGATCACACCCTATGCTCCTTTTGATCCAGTAAGCCTTCGAATATATCCTCTGGCAAGTAGCTAAGCCACTAAGCTGAGTCAGAAGTCTGTCCTCTGTGACCCATAGGGCCTTCCCCAGCTGCTGACTTTCTGAAGACCAGTCCTAGCGCGGAGCTAACTAGCTACCTGTTAGGTCAGGGCGCCTGTAGCTCTGGCTCACAGTAGAATTACACAGTGGTACCAGGCCCAGATCTGGATTTATACAGATCAACAAGAGTGTTTTGTTTTGTTTTGTTTTGTTTTGAGTTTTGCATTCATATTTATTTTTTTTATTTTATAACAGTTTATTTTTACATCATTTTGTACAACAACAACAAGGGTGTTTTTAATCTGCCCAGGTGATTTTAGCGAGTGTCCCTCCTTTGTAAAACACTGTAGAGATTGAGATGGCTCATGTGCCACTTTCAATGGCAGTCAGCTGTGGGGGAGAGACCATTCTGTGACCTCAGAATTGGAAGGGCGGCTCAGTCCAAGTCCTCCACTAACTGGTCACTAATTCTGTGACTATAGGCAGGTCCCCACTAGTCTAGGATAGAGGTTCTCATAGCAAGCAAACACCTCAGGATCCAAATCCTGCAGATCCAAGAACAGAGCCTGCACTTCCATGTCACACACCCCTCACACAGCAGAGGGGGACTTGGTGACATCTTTGCATCTTTTCTGTAGTCAGAATTGAAGCCTCAATGGAAAGAGAGGGCAACTTCCCTTCAGCAGAGGAACAGCCAGGAAATGGTCTCCACCGTGGCTGACATGGAGTGTCTGTATCCTGATTTCCCGTCCCACCCCCAGAGCCAACCCTGCCCCCAACTCTACCCCAACCCCATCGAAGTTCCTGTAGGAACACCTCAAAGATTCCTTGTTCAACAGCCAGCCACCCATCAAGGCTACTTAATGATCAAATCAGCCTTCCTAGGCCTTTTCCTAGAGCATTTTAATCTCTGTCCTTGTTCTCCCCTGGATTTTTTTCCACCACTCTTTGGCTTTAATAAATGCCTTTCCAGAAGGCTTCAACCCGGCTGGAAGTATACTTGAACAGCAATTCTAAGTCCTTATTAGCTCTATAGTGATCAGGTGAAGGAATAATTGATCTCAATCAGGAACACCTGGTTTCATAATTGCACAAATGATTATAATTCAATAATAAAAGTCAATTTAACTAACTTAATTCAGATTGCTTTAACCTCTCGCAGACAGTTAAGAAGTGAAGAAGCAAAGCAGGGAGGAAGAAAGGAGAAAGTAAAGAAAAAGGAAAACAAAGCTGCATCTAAACTTCCTGACCAAATAGGGCACTAACAGAGTGGATTCATTTTCCTCCACGCTTAGCATGTTCTGTCACCTCTGGGTCTTTGTTATTACGTTATTTCTGTAGAGCCCTTCCCCCATCTCCACGCTTCCAAACCCTGTCCATTTTTCCAATTCAAGCTCAAATTCCTTTACAAAACTTTGGGTGCTCAGAATTGAGGAGATCCCCAATTTCTCCATGGTTCTTGAATGACAGCGGAACCCCAGGAAGGAAAATAACATCCGCTGTCTCACAAGTCAGTCAGACTTTTGTTCCTGACATCACTTAGTTCTCAGTGAAGGGGAACCGAGGCTCAGGAAGCCTAAGAGTTTGCTCAAAGTGCATAGCTGGAGAGCAGGCAGAGGCACGGTTGGAACCAGAGTCTGTGCCCTCTGCCATGTGCCCTGGCAGGCCCTAGGGTGCCCTGGGCCTTCCTGGGCCCTCGACATTGTCAGCGGTGGTGAGCTTCAGCAGCTGCCACTTTGACTCCATGAAGAATGTGGCCAAGAAGTTGCCGGTGGGTCAGGCTCCCTGGCTTCCATGTTGGCTCTGCCCTTTCTCCCTCTCCAGCCCACGGGGGTCCAGGTGGACTTGCAGCCCTCCCTAGCGAGTCACTTCAACCTTGCAAATACCGGAAACAGATAATTGAGGAACATGACCTGGGGGATCAAAGATACTGTGACAGACCGAGGCCCAGAGGTGGGGAAATGTCTACATGCCCTGCTCTGCCCACTGGGAGAACTGTAGGAAGAGAGTATGTGGGGCTGGGGGCAGCAAAGCAAGAGCATATGGGGTTGTACTAAACCATGGGATCATTCAGGAAACATTCATGGAAAAGCTACCAGACTCCATGGAAATTCTGAGCTTGCGACTGCTACAACTATGATTATCATTAATGAGGATAACACCACTTGCTCTTTAGTACCATAGCCTGCTAAGGACATGTACACACTGTCCGTTTCTCTTCAGTCTCATAAAGTAGGTATTGTGTCAGCTCCCTTATACGGATGGGAAAACTGAGGTTAAGGAAAACTTAGTCATTTATCCAGGGTCACAGATCTCATTGGTGGTAGACAGAGCTAAGACTCAAACCCAGGTGTCCGACTTAAAAGACAAAGCTCTTCACCAGCTCTCTGCAGAACATCTCGTTTGTCTCAAAGCATGGCCCTACTCTCTGGGGTGCGTTGCCTGGAGGGGAATATGGCATCCACATGGATAGTAAGAACTCAGTACAAAAGTGGCATGGACGCATATACAGGCTGTAGTGGTAGAAATAGAGAAAAGTGTGATTTATCTGGGGCTAAAATTGGAGAGTCACCTATCAGGGAAGGCTTCATGTAGGAGGGAATAATATTTGAGCTCAACGAATAAGGCTATTTATGACAGGTGAGGGATGCTCCAATGAAAGCGACCAGCTCAAGCCCAGGCCCAGACATGGAAGGAAGTCTGGCGTGTTTAGGAAATACTCAAATGTCTGGTGCCCTGGGGTGGTGTGAGAGCCAGTGTGAGGTACATGAACTGAGGCAGAAGAAATGTGCAGTGTGTTCTCTGGAAGGTATGTTGAAATGCAAGGCCTGGTAAGTAGGGGGTTAAAATAACTGACATAGTTGGGGAAGATGTTGGTGGCTGGCAGACATGGGGGTAGGAATCCATGTGCAAAAAAAAAAAACCAAAAATTTTAAAAGGCTAGACCCGGGAGTGGAGCGGGGCATCATTCCCTCAGGTTTCAGGTACACTGTGCTATTGACAAGCAGAGAACCCCTTGTTCATGTCTGGGTAGTGGATTGGTCTCCATGGGGTCTCCCCTCTATGGCTCTCAAAGACAGAGTTCTCATTTGACAGGGATGTACTTGCCAGTTTCTGAACAAAGTTTCTATTTTGGAAGACTGTAGCCCTAGTGGATAGTGTTTCTTGGAGAAGCTGTCACTGTCGGCTATATCATCTCCCCTCACCCCACCTTGACAGTTCGGTTTTAAAGTAATTTATATTGATTGTAGAAAAATGAGAAAATGCAGATAAGCAAAAATTCTTTAAAATTTCCTGGAAATGTCATCCCTCAGAGCAAGTGCTGCCAGGCCTTTGGTGTCTGTTCATCCAGACATTGCCCAATGGTCCTGGGAAGAGTGTGTGTGGACCTGATTTTCTTTTATGGAAATGGGATCACACTGCAGTTCTGTGGTGTGGTCTGTCTTCAGAGTGGGGTGATTGGCAGTGAGAGGCTTCCTGAGAGATCACTCTTGAAAAGAACAGTTTTCTCAACCTTTGCAAGCTTTGCAGTTTGCGGCATGGTTGTGCCTGGGCAATACCATATGGTAGACGGTCAGGGTAACAGGGAACGAGCCAGAGAACTCTGAGCCCTGGTCTTCCTCCCCCTGTTGGGAGCCCCTCTGAAATGCACTGCTCCCCCTGTCACCTGGGGATAATCGTCTTCCCTCTGCAGACCTCCCGAAGCTGGGGCAGTCGACGGTGGTGGACCTGGGGGAGTAATGGGTAACTCCATTGGGGTCGGAGTTAAGGGGTATGTGTCTGCATTGGGCTCTTGTAGACCCCTGTTACCAAAAATAGAGGATCTCTGGACACTCTTGCCAAGAATTCATCTCCTTTTCTGTGGTGAGCTCTGCGATGACACCTACATGGTGCCCGTCACCCAGTCTTCCTGGCTGGTGCTAGTGAAGTTCTAACAGTCCATCAGGGAGCCGCCATGTCCAGTGGCCTGGCTTGCCAAGCTGGTTTCACTGCCCTATTTTCCAGTGTTCCGGACCCTGTAGGTCACTATTCTAAATGGGTTGGGCATCCTTCACAGCCGCGTCTTCGTGGAGGTCTTCACAGCCCCTTGTGCCTCCTGCTGTCTGCCACATCTCTCTGCACTTCTGCTGACCAAGCCTCCCATCCTCTCTTAGCTCCTTTCTCCGTGACTCCTGGAGGGGGTGGTCTCTGCTACTTTTCAACCCCGACTCAGACGGCATGGCTTCTCCAGCCCACCTCCCAGGAGCTCCCGCCGCTCCAACTGTGTCACCTGGTGCAGCTGAGTTTTTTTTTTTTTTAAGTTTATTTATTTGTGCATACAGAACTGGGGTACAGGCCAGAGGTGCATGGGCGGTGAGAGGATTCACCAGAGATAGAGTGGGCAGCAAAACAGGCAGATCAACGAAGTACGCTGCTGAGGGGAGCAACGGGCAGGTCAGGAAAGGTCTTCTGAGCCATGTGGGTCACCTCCGGGGCAGGGATAGAACTCATGCAGAAGTGGCTTTAGCTTCTAAGTGCTGTGCTTTAGCCAGCTGCGCCAGCAGGGAGGGCCCGCAGCTGAGTTTTGATAAGCTGAAGTCACCGACGGCCTGTCGTTCTGTCGATGAAGTTGAGTGGTACCTAGACCAAACCCCAGATCCTAACAGCAGAAGGAACTGAAGCAGATTGCTAACTGTTCCCTTCCCCTCCAGCCCTCTTCCCAAACATGACCCTCCCATGCCCCTGTCCCACTTGCCCCTTCCCCCAGGCTTCCTCTTTCTCATCCTCAGACTCACCTGGCACCCCAGACCTCCCTCACCTGGCAAGACTAATTTAGGTGTTTTAGCCCCAAAGCACCTAGTACTTGTAGTTACCATAAGACTTTCTTTTTTCTTGCTAACCAGTCTCCAAGGAAGAAAGGGATTATGCCTTCCTTTCAGAGACCAGCACGTCGTAGGTGCCCAAGAACTACTTGTGGAATGAATGACTGGACAAGCTTCATCCATGTTTGTCCCACCAGGGCCCGTTTAACCCCTGGAACACAACCTCTGTTTGAGCGTCTGCAGAAATCTTTGGCATCTCAGAAGTCCTTCTTTCCTTTCTCCTATGGCTGAATTACGAAAACATCCCACAAAGTCAAGGCTGACAGGCCTGCTGCCAGCCCTGTCTTTCCCCAGACTCATGCGGAGCCCCTGGAAATCTGTACTTTTTCTCAGGGGAAAGACAGGCCGTGACTGATGGGGCTTTGCACGTCCACACGTCTATGCTCCTTGACTTCCGGGCCTACCTTCCCCAAAACACTGATTACTTTTCCAAGTGAAAGTGAATTTTGTTAATGTGCCCAGCACCTTGTGAAGGTAAATGCAAAGACGTAGCTCGGATTGTGCAGAGCTACCCTCAAAGCTGGCTTAGAAAGAGCTGGTCTTGCCTCCTCGTGTACATGCGTGATGCTCTGGCGCTCGGCATGAACTGAGTTTCTGTCCTGCTCCAGGAGCCCAGCGAGTGCCGAGCTCTTCACAGTAGCCACTGACAAAAATCTCCATCTAAAACCAATTCTTCTGTTGGCCAATTTATGTCATGACCAGTTTGCCTTAACCTCAACCTACCTATGTGTTTATTAATCTTTTCAGCTATTCTGATTTAGCTATTCTTTTTAACTAATTAGCTTTTTAGATATTCATCTTACTCTTTTGGGTGGGGAGGGGACATCGAAAGGTTGATTTTTGTAAAGAGTTCATTTTAGCTCTTTCTCTATCAATTAAGCTGTCAAATATTTTTAGGAAATAAGGTAATTAAACAAAACAGATTTGAAGACTGGAGTTGATAGAACTGGTGGACTTTTAAAGGCTGTGCAATCCTTTGCCTGGCTGGCGTGGGACTACTTGGTGGTTTGGGAGGGAATGATCATAGACAAGAATGTCTGGGGCAGGACATTGATTCCACTGCAGATCTGAGAAGTGGATGCTGGTGGGGGAAGATGCAAGCGAAAGTCCAGGGAGCATGTTCAGAAAAGACTAGAAATTTCTGCACGTAGCAAGAACAAGGCCTCTGACCTCCACCCTCACGCAGAGGCAGATTGTGGTTAGTGCCTGCACCTCAGCGCAGGATGCTCTAAGCTGTAGAGCTCTATGGAGGGAGGGTATGAAAAGAGCCCCACACACCGCAGAACAGGTGAGGCGGCCTCAGGCACCACCTCTGGGAGAGCTGCCGATGTCCCCTGGTCACCTGGGTCAACAGGGCTCCCAGCCAGCAAGACTTGGCCACTAATGTCAACACAATGTCAACTGTGGTCCCCAAACTGCTGAGATCTGAACAGCTTTGGGTTCCAAGACACACTCAAGAACATACAATGTTTAAGAACACATAAAAGAACATAAAATTCCTTCAAAGAACACTGCATGTCAGATGAATATTATTGGAAGTCCCAAATAAGGGGAAAATGGCCAATTTTTAAAGTAAGGAAAAGGTCGTTCTTATATTATAAAAAAAAAAAAATAGAAGAAGAAGGAAAAGAGGCGTTGGATCGATACATCATTAGGCAAGTTGACCTTGAAACTGCTCCCCCACCTCCAAATGCATTCTGGAAACAGGCAACACTAATGAGGGACCCTGAACACGGGCTTGGCATTGGCACCTGATCTCTGCATTGCCGAAGAGAGGAGGTCCAGCTGTTCAGGGCAACACGGGCTGGAAGAACCGATTCTGGGGCAGGACACCCTCCCCATCAGCAGAGAGCAAACAAAGGTAGCCAGGCTGCAGCTGGCATGCATGGTTGGGCTCTGACCGTACTGAGGCTGGACGCTGGCCAGCCCTCTCTGTGCACTGAGACTGGGGCAGAGATCCAGGGGGCAGCAGGGAGAGCATCCCTGTGTGCTAGAAACCCTCAGCCTGTGTGTGGTCAAAACCTCAGGCTACAATGACCCCTAGGGAGTATCTAGTCCCACCCCCTCATTTCCCAGGGCAAGTTGCTGAGGCCCAGAGAAAGACAGGAATTTGCTCACCGTCACTGGGAATATCAGTGACGCAGTCTCCCCAAGCAGTGTTTGGTGTCCTATGCTGAACTCTGACAAAGGACCCTGGATTCCCAATGGGTTCACCATGAAAATCAAAATAATCACAACACTCAGTATTTTCCGGTCACTGAAAAAGTCAAACTTTGGCTCTCCCTGGTGGCATGACGGGTTAGGACGCAGCACTGCAAGCTGGCCGCAGCCTCTTCAGGGCAAGTTCGATCCCGGCCCGGGAGGTGACCCACATGGCACGGCAGACCTCTCCTGACCCGCCCGCTGCTCCCCTCAGCAGTGTACTTCGTCCATCTACCTGTTCTGCTCCGCACTCTGTCTCTGGTGAATCCTCTCACTGCCCCTGCACTGCTGGCTTGTACCCCAGTTCTGTATGAATAAATAAATCTTTTTTTAAAAGAAGTCATACTTTGCTAAATTCACACAGCATAAACATTAGCTAATCAAAGTATTTACCCAAGTGATATTCAATTAAAGCAATAGTAAGGGAAATCAAAGGTGGACCTACGATTCCTGTTGTGATTATGTCTGGACAACACATCAGGTGCTGACATGGCTGTGCGATCACCCGTCATCTTGTCACCAGTTGTAGAGACAGTTGCTGGATTCAGAGTCCAGAGTGTGGACCATTAGACTCTGGGACAGTTGCAATCCATGGAATTGCTGAACCTGAAGCCTTCAAATCTTGCCAAGATGAATAGTAAGTAGTATGTTCTCTGAGTATGTGAAATAAAGATAAAAATGCTCTGAAGGGCTATCCTGAATTTTACTAATAATCATAGCTGGCATTCATTGAGTGCCTGTGCCAGCTATGATTATTAGTGACATTCTGGTTAGTCCAGTTCTAGGTGTTGAGCCTGCATTAACTGAGTCAGATGTTATGTTACGTGTCCATTTCACTGATGAGAAAATGCAGGCCAAGAGATATCACATAGCTACTAAGTGATAGAGCCAGGCTTGACTTTGGGCATCATGACCCCAAAATCAATGCACTCAAATTCTAAGTAGGGCGTGTTAGCTTCCTATGATGGCTAGAACAAATTACCACAAATGTAGTAGCTTAAGATGACACAGATTTGTTATCTTATATTCCAGAGGTCAGGAATTCTAAAATCAAAGTGTTAGCAAGGCTGCATTCTTTCTGGAGGCTCCAAAGGAGAACCTCCTCCTTGCCTCAATCAGCTTCTAGAAACCTCTTGCATTCCTTAGCTCATGGTCCTCTTTCTTGCCTCACTCCCATCTCTGATTCCTTCTCTCTTCTCTGACTCTCTTGCCTCTCTTATAAGGACCTGGTAATGGGGCCAACCAGATCCTCCAGGATCATCTGCCTGTCTCAAGGCCCTTAATCACATCTGCAAAATCTCTTTTGCCACAGATGGCAACATATAGTCACAGTTGTCAGGGCTGGTTGTGAACATCTTTGGAGGATATCTACCATGTAGGATACTTCAATAAGTAGTAAATGTTTGTAAAGCACTTAACACCAAATGGAAATATGGTGGATATTGATGTGAATAACACTGAGCATGTGGCTAGCTGGCAAAGACTGGCTGGCCAATTTTACAACTGTCAGAAACCAACCTCTTGAGTCACCAGCCGGAGGACAAACCAGTCGGAGAATAGTAGGAAGGTGGTGCAGACTCTTTTTTTTTTAAGAAAAAATACTTATTTATGCATACAGAACTGGGGTATAGGCCAGAGGTGCAGGGGCGGTGAGAGAATTAACCAGAGAGACAGAGTGGAGAACATAACAGGCAGATCGATGAAGTACACTGCTGAGGGGAGCAGCGGGCGGGTCAGGAGAGGTCTGCCATGCCATGTGGGGCCTGGGATCGAACTCACACTGAAGCGGCTGAGGCCAGGTTGCAGTGCAGCGTCCTAACCTGTCATGCCACCAAGGAGGGCCCGGAGTGCAGACTTTTAATGGTACTCTTTGGCCTCTGGATCAACTGCACTTGAAACCTGCTTTGGCCTAAACTTCATTCTTTTAGAGAATAAATCCCCTCCATTGTTTGAGCCAGTTTTTCAATACTTGCTGCACAAAGCATCTAAAGTGATATATTAGCTGTGTGACCTTTCATAAACATATATTATAAACATTTTATAATATATAAATATTATAAAGCTCAGAGAGCTTTATAATAATCTTCTCCTGTGCACTTTCAGTAAGGATCAGCTGAGAAAGTACAGAGGAAAGCACATTTGAAACAAACTACGTAGTGTCGGACAATTTTATCTATTACCATTGTTGTTCCTGTTATTATTTGAAGCTTTTTTGAGAGTGCATCTGCCTAAGTGGGTCGATTAACACTTAGCATCAATGATTCATTCAAATCTGGACTCCGCTTTGACTAAGTAAATTTGGTTTCCTTTGTCTTGGACTCATAGAGTCATCAATGGATGAGGACTCCCCCTCCCTCTGTCCTATTGAACTTCAAATGGTTCCCTAACAAGGGCACTGAGTAACTCCGAGTTTGTGTCATAAGAAAACTGCCAGGGAAGGACAAACAAGGCAAACTTCTCTGGAAAGCTTCCTGGAAAATCAGATCCCGGGGACACTGGCACAAGTCACGAGGCCCAAAGACTCTGGCTGCCCCAGGACTCCCTGGGGCTGAGGCTCCCTCTGCTGCCTCCTGCCACTGCACTTCCCACTTGATCCATTTCTGGGGGGAAATTGTAGTTCTGAGGGTTCCCAAATAGTGCCTGGCCATCTGTTTCCTGACTCTTCTTCTTCAGCAGAAGGAAACTCTAATTGATGAACCTCTGCCCTTCTTTTCGCTTTTTCCATGAACAAGTAGCGATGGGTACAGACTGCAGCTTCTCTGTTCATCTGCGCAGAGCCCATCCACAGGATACAAGCTGAGGCAGAAAGGCCTCAGGGCCCGGGAGAATGGCAGGGGATGCTGGAAGGAATGCATCTGCTTGGGGGTGACTCCAGCAGGGTGGCTCCCTGCTGGTCCTTGAAAGATGGAGGGTCGGGGAGCCAGGTAGAGCAAAGAGTGTGCAGCCCACAGGTACAGGGGCTGGCTGAGGGCCAGGAGTTGGGGCTGCTTGGTGAATTAGCTCCGCCTGCCAACCACAGCAATCTCTGATCCGGTCCCTCTAGTCCACAGAGAAATGAAAAAATAATGATAATCATAAGGACAAAAAGCAAGTTTTGAAGCTAATTCATTCCACTTGAAGTTTTACTTTTTACTCTGATGTGATGTCCTTTCCAGCTCCAGGTACTAAAACGCCCTTCCTTTTACAACAGGATTGTCATCATCGGGAGTTGCTGGTAGTCTAGTTGTGGGTGCTGGTCAGAACCAGTCAGACCCTCTCACTTAGCGGGCACCTGGGAGGAAGCATCTTCCCACGCCCTGGACAAGCGACTTGTCTTCACCATTGAATTTTAGGAAAAAGAAACTGTCACTTCCGGGAGGAATTTTTGAGAGTTAGATAATCTCACTTTCCTTCCTCAAAGACTATGGACATGTGTCAAGATGCAGCCTCTGTCACAGCAACCAGGCCCCTGCCAGCTTCCTGGGGCTTTAGTATGAGTGAAAATAAGCTTTTATTGCATGAAAGCTGTAGGACTTGGGGGAGTTATCAGTTTCTGCAGCAGTCTGAGAAATAGAGTAGCTGTTTATTTTTTTCATAGCAAATTATAACAAGATGAAATGTTGCCAGTTGCATGTTGAGTTTTTTGTTTTATTTTTGCCTCTCTCCATCTTGCACTGCCCTAGGGAATACAATCCCGGGACATTCTGACATGCATCACTGGAGCATCCTTTCCTTGAGCGGGAACCATTGTTCCCAAGTTGAAAGCCACAAATTCCCACAGTCACACCTGTTTTATCTGTGTAAAGGACATATGATGGACAGGGCCAACCTCTGCAAAGGATGTCAGCTCAAGGGATGGGTGGCAGATTGGAAAACAAAAAGTTGAAAATTAGGTGACAGAGACTATGCAGAGCCCTGGGATACCATGTCAGGTAAGATGCACGACACCTTCCCAGCTTTTTACGCGTTGATTGTGGGACTTAGGGGGCCAGAAAGGGCAGACAAAGACAAGTAAACAGGACACTCTGGTGGCTTAGGGGTTCTGTCTTAGCACTATCACTGTTGCAGCCTGAGCTTGGTCCCCAGCCAAGGAGCTGACAAAATAGCACCACAGCGCTCTCCTATCCCTCTCACTGCTCCCCTCAGCTGTGTATTTCAGTAGCTCTGCCTGTTCTGCTCCCCACTCTGTGTCTGGTGAATCCTCTCACTGCCAACCCCCATGGCCCACACCTCTGGGGTTCTTCACATCCCAGTTCTTCTATGCAAAAACAAATACAATTTTAAAGACAAGTAAACAACTAAGGAAAGTAATTACACGCAGAAAAGCGCTATGTAGGCAAGTTATTGGAGCTGCAGTAGGGAAAACAGGAGCAGCCACTTTAGGTGTGGACCTACATGACTTCCTCTGGGGGTCCATATTTAAGGATGGGATGCTGTCGACAGGAATCAAGTGGGGAAAGCATTCCAGGCACCACACTGGGGCAGCTGATGAGGCATGAAGGTGCACAGTGGCCCAAGAGCCTGAGGCCTGCAGGACTGAGGAGGAGAAAAGGAGGAAATCAGTCAGAACAGGACCTGGTCATGCCAGGCCTTGCAGGCCAGAAGGAGGCAAGCAAGGGAGAGAAGCAGTGGCCGAAGCTTCCTCTTCCGTGAAGCCACTGAATAAACTCTCAAACTTGATGCTTTCAAAGTCAAATTCTGATGTTCACTGACTCACTCATTCCCCACTCTGTTCTCCCCCTTCCTCTCCATACTCGTGAGTGTCAATCCCACTCTTTAAGTTCCTTAGGCCAAAAGCCCCGGAGTGTCTTTGACGAAAACGCTAATCCACAGGGCATCCGTTGGCTCTGCCTCTCTCTCAGGGACCTTTCCTCAGTTCCTGTTTCTGTAGCTCCCTTCCTTCCTTCCCTCTGAGCAGCCCTCACTGGCCATGTGGCCAGAGCACACAGCCTTCGACACTGCTCTCTAGCATTTCTGTCTTTGCCAGCTTCATTTTCCTTCATGACATGAAAGCCACCTGACGTAGTGTGTACTTACTTTTCTAGGACATAGGTTGGCAAACTTGTTCTATAAAAGGCCAGATGGTAATTATTTTAGGCTTTGCAGGCCATACGGTCTCCATCACAACTGCTCAACTCTGTCGCTACAGTGCGAAAGCAGCCATAGACTGTACGTAAATAAATGAATGTGGCCGTGTTCCAATAAAACTTTATTTACAAAAACAGGTGGCAAGCTAGATCGAACCTCTGGGTCCAAGTCAGCTGACCCCTGATTTAGGCATTTGTTGTCTAGTTCTCTATTGAAACACAATCTTCAGGAAAGCAAGGGTTGGGTCTTTTGTGTTCAACACTCTAAGGCCCAAACCAAAGACCCTGTTGTGTGGTACGCAGCAGATAAATGTTTTATTTAAATGATTGATTGATTAATGAACTCTTGGCGAAACTTTGCTTTTAGGGGCCCGTTAAGGAGTTTGGCCTTTCTTCTTTAAAAAAAAAAAAAAACTTTTAAAAGTTCTTGCCAGCTTTAACGACGTTCATGACTGTTGATTGACAGATCTTTTCTGCAGTCTGCAATTCTCAGAATGAAGACATTTGAGACAAATGACAGCCGCTTGCTCGTCTCATGTTTACTCCACTTGTGAGAGCGCTGTGTGATGCACATCACACATGGAGTTGGGCGTGTGGTGCATCCCACCGCTGCCAACAGAAACACATAGAAATAAAAGCATCATCTCTGCAGGCAATGGCTTGGGGTGGTGGCCCCATGGAAAGAAAGGGCCCGCTTAGTTATTTCAGGAACAGAATCCAGGGTACCACCACCTCATTTTCTGGGATGCGATGGGTTAAGGCTTCAGGCTGGCCCTGACAAGAGGTGCTCCTGAATTCTAAAGAACTCAGAAAAAGTTGTTTCACTGGGGAGAGAGTTTGGATATGAGTGTCTGGACTGTGTAAGGCCTTGTAAGTCAGCCAGGAGAAACCAGTACCATTTGGACATGTGGAAGCCACCAAGGTTTCCCAGAGTTGGTTGTCATGGTGATAGAAGCTCATCTGCAATAAGGTTGAGACCTAAAATAAATGAGCAAATGAAGGAAGGAGAATCTCAGGTAAAGTAGTCAGAACTGAGTCCTGTGGGCACTGAAAGCCTCCAGAGGTAGCCTCTTAAGTCGAATGAGATGATGCTCTCTCTTTACAATGGAAATGGTGATGGGGGGGGGGGGAGAAGAGGAGGCAATGGGAGAGACTCCAGGGTCAGGGGACCAGTTGAATCTCTGCTTTTCCGGATCTCCCTCTCTTGAACATGTCATCATGTCAACCGCAACCGCACCCAGGGCCTCTTCCTCCATGGAGCCTTTCCTAGCCTCTCAGCGATAAGAGAATTTCTCCGAGTTTTCACACTTTCTCAAGTATTCCCTCCTCATTTCAATGATTATTTTTCATCTAGCACCAGCCTAGCTGATTTCAAACTCCAGTGCTACCAGTTGCTAGTTCTGTGGTCTTGGGCAGGTCCCTTAGTCTTCCTGGGCCTGTTTACTCACTGATAAAAGCAGAGATAATAGTAGTGCCATTCTCCTAAGGTCACCGTGAGGATGTAATGAGTTAATATGCGCAATAGACTGAACATACTGCCTGGGATACAGTGAGCTCTGCATACGTAATGATGGTTGTTGTTCTTACTGGTAGTATTTCTATTAAATGAAAGTTATTTGTGTCCATGTCTTACCTCCTGTAATAGATTTGAGCCTTTTGAGGCCAAAGACTACTTACTCATTTTTGTGTCTTCCTCATTGAATAGCAAGATGCTTTCGCATATATGTACTCAATAAATATTTGTAGTCAATCACTAATGATCGAATGAGTGGATATAACATTTTGACTGAAATCTGTGATGCTGCAAATGAAGGACTTTTGTATTCAAAGACACTTGGATCTGTGAGGGCTATAGCAGGGATCTCGGCAGTTGCGTGCAGAGAAGTACGCAGCAAACTCCACAATGAATTTTTTCAAAACCCAGCTCTGTGCCTTGGTGCTCCTATCTGCAAAATGAAGAGATTTTTTATTAAGTGATCTTGAACATTCTAAATAGCTCTAACGTTCTATTACTGAGATCACTAGATTCACAAGAGTTTTGTTTTGTGGTGACTACACCGTTAGGAATTTCCTAGAAAAGAGAGCGGAATAACTTTTTGTAATTGAAAAAATACTTCCAAAGGACATTCAGTACTGAAACATAGAGAAAGATCTTATCAAACATAATGAGGGCTTGTGTTATAGGGGAACCCTCTGTTCCCTCACTTTAATTAGGACTGACACAACGAGAAGAGAAATTCCATCAGAAGCCTACCAGCAGCCATGTTTATTCCAGAGACACCGGAAGTTCGGAAACATGGGTCAAACCTATTTGGAATTCTCCTGGGTAAAGGAACAATGAGAAGCACCAGCATAATGAATCCAAGTTCCCTGGGAAGTCAATGACACTCTGAAGTTTGGGTGTTGGGTTGGGCCACCGTGGGTCCTTGGGCATTCAGCACCAGAAGTAAAGACTGTGGTTTCTAACAGCTTCTTTTTGGTTATGACAACAGGGGAGCCTGCACCCCTATCCCCATTGTCTAAGTTTCTCCCAGCATCTTCTTCAAGGCTTGGGTGCCAGCTGCCTGTGCAGCTACCATTTATGTCACTGGATGTGAATTCTCCAAAGTTTATGCATGTTTATCTCAGGACCCCTAGTATCTTACAGGTGCTCAACAAATATTTACTGAATGAATGAAAGTTGGCTAGGCCTTACAGTCTAGCTCTGGGGAGAGCTGACATGAGAAAGGAAGAGCCACAGACACCAATTTCCAGGTCACTGTGTGGTTAACCAACATAAAGTCACTTCTGGGTTAAAAAGAAGCAAATTTGTTCATCATCAGGTGAACAAACAGCTCAGGCTCTCCTGCCCTTTCTCTGGACTTCTCAGTTGGCCTGCGCTGGAAATACCCAGACATAGCTCTAATATGGGCTCCCAGTGGGGTTCTGCCCATTTCTGGGGTACTGCTGGCAATAGCCAGGAGCTGACTGCTGGGGGTAACAAAAGCCATGTGGCAGCCGGGACTGATTCCTGTTGGGGCTCTGCCTCTCCCCCACATACCCTGCAACATGTGATCTCCCTCAAAAGAGCCCTGGACTGGGTTCTGAGCAGGGAGAGGGAAGCTAGATTCCTCCTCAACAGATGTCACCATAATTAGATAACTCATTATATCAAGGAATAAGGAAAGGAGATTGACATGGATACAAATGCGAACATATTGATAGCTTTTCTGCATGTGAGTTTGTGCAATCTTGGAAACTTGATTTCCTGGACGAGGCTCAAGGGATGAGTCAGCGGTTGGAGCCTGGGGAGATTTTCCACAATGAAATTCTAGTCCCAGTAAAGTATCCTCAGAGTCTTCCACCCTGTAAGACCATTCCCAGGGGTGGCCAGGGTTGGAAGCCAGTGTGGGTGTGCCAGTGGCGTGGGAGAAGCGCAGCAGGGAGCCAGCGCCTGGGGACGAGGCAGGAAGGCTGTGGGGGAGGCCTTGCGTGGGCAGCGCCCACTCGGCCTCGAGGTCCATGGCCACCCAGCCTGCGTTGAGTCCTCGGGACTTCCGGAGCCCCTTCCTCCCCTTCGTGCCGACTGACTTAGGGAGCTCCTAGGGAGGGCGGCGCCTGCTTCCCCTTCACTCGTGTCCCCACACGGCCCCGGTTATCCTGGCGCACCCATAATGTGCTTGCCTCCTTCCCTGTGGCAAATGCATGACCAGAGGATGTTTCCAGCTTCAATACTGGAAACTCGGAAATGCCTTTTTTTTTTT
>NW_004567107.1:23972229-24012773 GCF_000260355.1 Condylura cristata
AAAAAAAAAAAAAGAAGAACTTTTCAGACTGGCTTTTTCAGACTGGCTTTTTCTCCCACCTTGAGGGTCTGTGCAGCAGTCCATTTAGAGAACTTGTTTACTGCTCCCATTCAGGGACAAGGAAATGAATCCCTAATCTAACTAATAGTTCCCTTCCAGCCCCACCACCTACTCATTCTATGTGGTGGCCTTTCCCTCTGCAAGCTCTGTGCTTTGCTTTCCTGTTCCCTTGATGGCCAAGTTTGAGTAGTCACAAAGGAGTCATTCAAATCTCCCCTTGCAGGGAAACTTCTGGGTGCGGCCTGTCCTCATCCCTTTCAGAGCTCTGTCCCTCTGGCTTAGCCAGAGGTGCTGTTCCACCTGTCAGATCTCCCTGACTGGGCAAGGAATTTTCTCAGGACACAGGCCCAGTCCCATGGGCCCCAGCACTGTGCTGTTGACTGGACGTGACTTGCTAGGGAAGGACCATCCTGTTTCCACACCCTTTCCATACCCTTAACATTTTCTCACTTCACCTTTCCCGGCCAGGTCCACCATTCCCCTTTGCGGATGGTGAAACTGGCTGGAGAACTTAATTAGCCAGGACACATTGGTAGCAAGTGGCTGAGCGGAAGTTGAGCCCAGACTTGGCTATATTTATTCCCTGGTCCTCCCGGCCCCTGCCCCCACCACCTCCCAAGGCATACATGGAGGGGGGAGATGGGACAGAAGTGCTCACAGGGTTGGGTGGATAAACACAGCTTTACCAGCACAGTCTCTCCCCACCAAAACATGTTTCTCATAGGCCTTTGCAAACTTCCTAAGCAACTCCTGGAAGAATGGACTAAATGTGAACAACATGGGCAAAGCAGGACAAGAATTTGCCTATTTCAAAGAGCCTCGGTGAAATGTCAATGGGTGCACATGCTCGCTGGATGTCAGACTGTGCGCCCCAAAAAAGCAGGATCCCCTGCGGGGGTCCCCCTGCATAGGAGGGTTCTGTGCCACTGGTCATGGTCAGTTGTCTTTCCTGTGTACAGAGATCTGACAGCTACGCTTCACGGTGAAGGGCTCTGGGCTTGACCACGTCTCCAGCTGCGTCCTCATCATGGGTCGCTGGTCCAGGGAGATGCTCTCTTTCCGGGGCCTGATCACTTGTGTGGCGCTGGCCATCTGCAGTCCTGTTCACTGTCCAGCCAGCTGCCTCAGAGGTGCAGTGTGGCTGCAGAAATGGGGCCCACCAGCCTGTGGCCCAGTTTTCCTGTGCACGTTGAGCCCCATCCAGGCTACCAAGGGCCTCATGCCTATCCCCGGCTGAGAGGGGCCTAGGGTGATGCTTAAAGGAAACTGCCTTTGCCTCTGTGATATGTGATCTCTAAAGCACCTTCTTCAGGCAGAGAGACCTCTCATGCCCTGGCTGGGGAGGCAGGGGGAGTTTAGGAAGCTCTGGGGAGCAGCTTTCACTTAGTGAGAGGACCGTGCCTGTGACGTAGAAAGTCCCAAATAGGGGTGAGTGACGTGCTCTTCCTTCCCCTGGGTGAGCCACGCAGAGTGGGAGGCACGCAAGCCCGGACATGTAGCCTGTGGGGCTTTCGCTGCACAGATATAATCTGCTTTTTCATTTTGCATTTTCAGTTCATGACTCAGGGAAACAGAGCAGCCAGGAACTTTTTTGGAAAATACAAGAGTCCAAGGTAGCCAGTTGTAAATGACCCAGATACCAAAGGAGCCCACATCTAGCAAATTTGCCTACAATAAATATCATTTCTATTTTGAGCATTTTTACATCTTTAAGCAGAGACTGTCATTTCTGGCTCCAACTTCAGAAACAATAACAGACCCTTAGGGCTTGTAATCCACACTAGAGAAATCATTAGCTCACACACCGAGCACCCTATGAAAGAGTCCTTATATTCCATTTGAATCAAACCAAACTAGCAAATATTTACTGGGCACCTCCGTGGTGCTGGGCAAACCAAGATGAGTAAGAGCTGGTTCCTGCCATTAAGCAGCAACAGGAGAGTGGAGGGGAGAGAATAGGTTTGTGAAAAGCTTACGAATAATGATGTCACCTCTTCCAGAACTTTCCCAACCATTACAGATATTTCCTTAAAACTGCCAACTGCCCCGCGAGGCTATGAATTCCCTCTTCCTCACCCAGGCAACTCAGGAACTGTTCTGGTTGGTATCTACAATTATGTCCTCGCCTAATTGTAAATGCAGGACTTCCTGGAAGAAGTGAGATACCTGAGCTGAAGCTGAAGAAAGAGCCGGGACCTGTCAGGCAATGTAGCCACTACACTCACTCCTATAATGCCTTATGTTTCCGATGTATTTTCCTACACATGTGGTCTTGACAAAAGCCATCTGAACAGACGTAGTAATGTATATATTTACAGGTAGTTCATGCTCATTATTTAGATTCTATGTATGTGAATCCGCCTGCTGGTTAGAATTTATTCATATCCCCAAAATCATTGCTCACAGCACTTTTATGGTCTCGCACACACGGGCCGAGCTGAATCATGAGTCTCCTGTTGCCCCGTTTCCAGCTGCGGTCAACCAGGGTGACGCTCTGCCTTCTCATTTCAGCTCTCGCACTATAAACAAGTGTCCTTTTCACGGGCTGTTGTGTGCATGCTTTTCATATTCTGGTCCTTTTTTTTGTTAGTGATTTCACTGTTTAAAATGTCCCCGGGCAGAGGGCAGAAGTAGGCGATGATGTGCCTTACAGAGAAAATACATGTGTTAGATGAGCTTCCTCCCACGGATGAGAGTGCTGCTGGCCCCTAGTTCAATGTTAGTGAATCAACAATCACATGAAAAAGGGATCTTTGAGCAGAGACACACAGGAGGCAAGTTTGAGCTGTGCAGTTGATGAAGAGGTTGTGGCCAGAGGCTGACTGAGGCTGTGATTCCCCTAGGAAGAGCAGGCCGGTATTGTTAATACGACATCCCCAGCAACTTCACAGAACACAACTATCACAAACAGTGCAAACTCTATGTGTGTGTGCAGCCTGCTCAAGCAGTCAGGGGTCACACACCCGATGGCCATCAGGGCTGCACTTGAATTCAGGTCTGTCTGGGTCCACGCTCGATCCACCACCATCTCCTGTGGGATACATGACCCAGAGTTGCATGAACAATTGCCATTTGCTGTTGGGACAAAGAGAACTCCCTCCAGTGTTTTCAACCTCTGCTTGGCTATGCTGCTCTGTTTCCCTCCTACCCCTTTGTTTGTTTGTTTGTTGTTGTTGTTTTGGATAGTCTGTGATCACTTTGTCATTGCATGGAAGGTCCTTCTGAGCAAGTGAATCTGTAGGTACTTCTTGCTGCAAAGCACAAATCTTTCCAAGGAGGGATGTAGGGAGAGAACCAGTCAACCTGGAAATCAACTTCATTCAAGTTCAGATATGAACCAGTGAAATGTTCCTACATTCATCTTGCTGATATTTTAAACTCTAGAATGAGGCAGGCGAGAGCAGAAGGAGTTCAAAGGGCATTTGCACCCTCCTTGACTCCGTTCCTGGCAACCTTCACAAATCCTTGTGAGTGTTACTTCCCCGTGGAAGAGCAGTGCCTCTTTGTAAGCGTTTTCAAACAATCAGTGTCATTTTGTGGGAATTTAGAGCCAACATATCCCTTTTCACAGGTCCCACAATGCTTCAATGATGCACTAGGTTGATGAGTTTGACAGGCATGACAGAGGAAAGGCAGGAGGGCGGAGGAGAGGAGAGGATTAACAAGTGTCTGCAAAGTGGCATTTATATTTAGAACTTCCTTTCCTTTCATGGTTGGTGCACCAGTCAAGACTCTTGGTATAAACAACTGAAACCACCCTCGCTCATTTCAGTGAAAAGAGAATTTATTATAGAATCTTTGATAGTTCGCAGAATCCCTAGGACAGCCAAAGAGGACAGCAGGCAGGCAGGCAGGAAAATGCTTAAACCAATCATGGAGAGATTACACCTGCAAAGACTCCCCACCAGCCTGGGCATGGACATCTGGGCTTTCACCAAAGACGCTGAGTGCTCAACACTGAACTTGAGGTTCTGCACCCCCAAGGCTGCCCACCTCCTCTGCTCCTCTGGTCAATGGGAAGCTCAGAGCAGCCTCCTTTCCCTGTCCCACTTCTGAATGGAATTCTTCCATGGGCGCGTCTGAGATTGGTGGGGGCCAGGTCCCCTGATTGAGCCCTAACTGCAAGGTGAACTAGCAAAGTGAGCTCTGATTTTACTTCAAGGTGGCTGACTCAACATGCAATTTCTCTTTACAGGAGGAAGCAAAGGATACCAGCAGTCCACAATTTGCTGGAACTTTTCTACTTCGAAGTTATAGTCACGAAGGCACCAAGCTTACTGCAAGAGATTCTCCCTCGCTCAGGGCCACCAATTCTGCCACCATGCTCAACTCCAGAGCCCTGGTCTTCTCCTACAGGTAACACCTGGGAGTCCAACAACACTTCTTGAGTGGCTTCTTCTCCTCTAGCTACATCATCTCTCCCTCTGCTTCCCTATTGTTGTTAGCTTTAGGGTCCACCTGGATGGGCCAGGATAATCTCATCTCAATATCCTTAACTTCTGCTAAGACCTGTTTTCCAAATAAGGTAACATGCACAGATTCCAGGGATTTAGACAGATGCATTTTGAGGGGACCACCTTTCACCCACTACACCTGGCTACAGATTCAAATCACCTGTGGGCTGCTGGTATCTTTTGAACAGCTTCCTCCTGTAAAGAGAAATTGCATGTTGAGTCAGCCACCCTGAGGTAAAAGCAGAGCTCATTTTGCTAGTTCACCTTGCAGTTAGGGCTTAGTGCTTTGTGCTAAAGTATAGATGCTGAAACCCCCAGGCCAAGGGACTTGCAAGTTCAGGGGTTGTGGCTTCTGGTCTACCAGTCATGGGTAGGGTGCTGCTCAGTCAGACTTGAGGACCAGTGATGGCCCAATCAGATCTTTATGAATATGAGAAGTGAGGCCCAGAGGGGAACCAAGACCCCCCCTCAACTCACACAGCATGGCCTTTGTGCCCTGGCTCAGTACCCTACTAGCTTTCCTCACCCACCTCCCACCTGCTCCAGGTCTGTTCCACCTTCCAGAGAACCCAACAGCCTGCATTTTCCTGACTTGTCCTTGGCTAGGAGCCATGTGACCCTCCTCAGTGGTAAGTTTCATGGCAATGCCTAATCTCAGACCTAACAGGTCCCCAGAGCAGGCCCAGGTCAACTCGTTAACTTGCTGAGTGACCTTGGGGAAGTCACTCAACTTTCCGTGTTCTCGCTTCCTCGTCTTTAATATGGAGGACTTAGCTCAGCATGCACTAGGGTGACTTTAGCTCAGACATGCTATATGATTGGGTGAGTCTTAGCATCTGAGGATGCTTTATTTAGTACTTGGCCACCCCAGGATGTTTGATAAAATCTGATCACTTGGACACATTCCAGGAAAGGAACAGATCAGAGCCTGTAATGGGTGTTGAGAGCCACCTGATGAGAGACTGTGCATGTGGTGCAGGGTAGGGGGTGGAGGCGAAACCAGCGGAATTAAAGATTTTTTTAGCTCTCTCTCTTATTCAGCTCATTTCAAATAAAGTTCATACAGATCATTTTGGTATTAGATTTGGTATGAGAATTCTCATTCTTGCTTTCCATTCCAGGGTTCTGTGTCTTACAGGAGGGAAAACATTTCCTTTCCTTGCCAACGCTGACCGATCAGCAATTAAGCATCGTCTTCAAAAGGGTTCTCAGGTGCTTCCTGAAGGCAAGAGTGCTGCAGTTGATTAGCAATGTCTGCGTGGACCACAGGAGGGGTGTGATGGTTCAAATTTTGCCAGCCCTGATTTACCAGGCCTTATTATAGAAGCAAACTGCCAGTGTGGAACAGGAGCCTCATTCTCCTTAGAAAACAATAGGTGGAAAGATGGTGGGAAACTACGTGCCCCATTCTATAGAAGACCCTTAAAAATAGCTTGCCCCAAATTAAGATGGTCACAGTGTACACTGAGGCAGCCAGGACATCCCTACTATCAGAATGTGCAAAATAACATTGGAAGCAAACAGTATTGCAAACAACGAAAAGAGCTTTGTGAGAACCAGGATGGTGGAAATAAATTCTTAGAAAAGCAGAACCAGATAATTAAGTTAGAGACACATGTACACCATGTACCCAGAAGATCTGGGTTTTTTTTATATTGCTCCAAACTGTATTACTTCTTAGCCTGAGTTGGTGACCTTAATTGATTTATTTTCATGAGCACAGCTATAATGTAAAGACTACATAAGCATGTGGATTAGTCAGTCCTCTGTGCCTAAATTTAATTCCAGTTAATAACAATAAAACAATAATTGTCGTTATTATTATATAATAATATATATAACCCTCATTATAATCTCGTGAGGTAAGAACCATTATCACCACTGGCTCATCGATGGGAAAATTGAAGTTTAAATGGGGCGAGGGACTGGTCCAATGTCACCAATTAATAGGTGGCACTGCTGGGATTCATATCAAAGCTGGTATATTTTCACTTCATGTAAATTAAAAGCTTGACCCAAACCTGAGATACAGTTGAGAATTTATGGAAGTTACTAGAGCCAGGTAAAGGTTTTTCCAGAACTGGCTTTGAAATCCCAGTCCCTCTTACTATGGAGGCAATCTCATGATCTTCCTTTTACTTCGATGCAGAATTCAAATCACCAAACTTTTAACCTCTCTGAGAAAACAAAATGACCCACCTCTTCAGAGGAAGCCGATGGGGTTGTGTCCAGATAGTTCACATTTTCCCCAAGCCACCGACTCCACCAGCCCAGGGCTATCAACACTTCCATACACTCTTCTTTTTCCCAAATTAATCAAGAAGTAGGAATTTCTGACAAATGCCATCTGCTGATTTTTCAGAGAGACAAGTTTTGGTGGTGTGACCAGCAGGTGCCTCGGCTTTTTCTAGCATGCAGTACCAAAATAGTCACCATGGCAACCCTCGGAGGGCAGACTTCCAAAGAGATGCATTGTGAGCACAGAAACTCTAGAGCACTTGCAAGTCAGAAGGAAGAAGGCTCAGTGGGTAGGTGTCCAACAGCAGAGCAGGAGCTTCTCCACACACTCCCAGGCGAAACCCAGGTTGCACCGTCAGGCCCTCCCTCACCCTGGGACTTTGTTCCCAGGAAAAGAAAGAATATGAGAAATGGAGAAGAGCAGGCAAATTTTTTTTTTTGCAAGGACTAACGGGCTTGGAAAGGGCCCTTGGCTTCCAATCCCCACCCCGCCACTTGTGAACAGTCACCTTGCCCCTCCGAGTCTCGGCTTCTCAGGTGTGAAGTGGGGCTGGTAAGCATGTGTTGCAGGTCACAGGGAAGCCGAGGATGAGGTGTCAGGCTCGTGAAAGATGCGAGTCAGGTGCTCCATGGGCCACAAAGAGCAAAAGCGAGCAAGGATTTGGCATTCAGGAAGCCTGGAGTTGTGACCGGCTGTGCTGCTTTCTGATCCTTTGACCTTGGGGAGGTCATAGAGCCTTCCAGACTTTGGTCTCCTCACCTTACTGGGATGTTACTGGGCGCTGCTGTGCAGCGTGATTGTGCAGGCTGGTGGTGCCCAGCACACATGGGCTCTCTCCCCTGGGACTCCCTACTCCCAGGAGCCTCTGAGACCCGGCATTGCACACTCCCTGTGCTGTTAGAGGCACACACCGAGACAGGATTAAACTCAGCAGGAGAGCACTTGGAAACATCCAAAAGAAAATGGGAAGTGAGCCGGGAGAGGCTGGGAGCTGGGGTACCATGTTACAAGTCTGACCCAAATGTGGGAGGGGAGAAGCGGGGGGGCAAAGTGAGGTAAAAGTGTCCTTGAAGCAAGGCCATGAGAGCGCCCTAGAGCCAAAGTCACAGCAGAGATGCTCCCCACCACACACCCTCTTTCTTTTGGAGACACGTGCACAGCAGCTGGGGCGCAGGGTCACAGGCTTGGGGTCTGCAAATCATATTCTCCAGGTGACCACACTTTACCTGATCCTGACGCCTTTCACTTGAAACCCACATCAGATGCCCCACACTTCCAAGAGTCCACCATCTCCTCCCCCAGAAATGCTGTCACAGGGCCCCAGCTCTAGCAGAAATGTTCTTTCTCACCTCTCCATTAGATTATGGAGCCGAGGTATGCAGGGGCTGTGTCTCTGGCTGGCATGGACGCGTGAAGGCAGCTGCTGGTGTCGGCTGGCGTGTATGTGAATACGGATACACTGGGTAGGTGGGAGAGCATTTATGTGTATGTGTGACCTTACGTGGTAACACTAGCACTAGGCACTTTACACACTGTGTCTCATCTCTACAACCTTCTTTGAGGTAGACAAGTCGGTCAGTACTAGTGTTTTTCAGCTTAAACGTTTCTCCCAACATGCCACTTCAATAATACAAGGCAGAGAGCCATGGATTCAACCAGGAAAGTTCTCCACCAAAGTCTGGACTCTTGACTCCCCACGGAGCCCCCACTGCATCCACTTGCGTGAGCATTTGTTACATGAAGCCACATGTATGTGTCTCTTAAAGATAAATGAGACAGAGGAGAAAATCTACGTGGAGGTATAGGTGGGTGACTGATGGGAGGACATGCTTCCAGAGAAGTCCTCTCTCTCAGTGGCGTTCTGTGGGTGCATATCACTCAACAGAAACATTTTTCATCCTAGTGGTAAGAATTTTCCATATAATAGGCCGCAGGGAAAATTGTGAAATTACTCAGTAGTGAGAGGCTGGTATGTGATTGTTCCCGATATAATCCTATAGGAGATCTCTTTTTTGTGCTTCCCCCAAATCCTCATTCCCATGGCAAGTTTTTCAGCCTGCCTTGTGGTGGGTGGTTTGTCCTTTGGGGCAGTGTTGTTGGTTGTTTTTGCTGTGATTTTTTTTTCCAATCTATTCCAACACTTTAGTTTTCTGAATCATTTGTCTTTGCTTATTTTCTGGCAGTAGGAAGTAGTACTGTGTTGGAGATTTCCATAAAGGATCACATTTGATCTGGCTTCTCATCAAAATGATCCCCATTTTATAGATAAAGAAACATGCTCTAACAAAGGGACTGTGTTTGCAAAGCTGCAGAACAGAGCTTAGAGCAGCGCTGCTTAACCTCTGGCCTGGCTCTTCCCGCCATACTTGCAGTCTCCAGGGAGAAAGAAGGTCGACCTGAATCCTTGGTGTTCCAAGCTGTGGCTTGGTTCTGCTGAAGCCTGTAAGGGTGCAGGACCAGCCAAACCCCAGGGGACTACTTGAGGCCAGGACAGGTAGACTTACCTGGAAGAGCACCAGCTGGCTACAGCTATCCACTCTCTTCCCACTTCCTATCTCTGCCTCATCCCCTGGTTCACAATGAAGTCCAACTTCTGCCAGTCTCCACTGCCATTCAAACCTTTCTTCTTACGTGAATTTTGAAGGAGAAAATCATCGTGTGCTCAGAAATCAGAAGTATCTGGAGATTTTGAACTGTTAATGCAGGGGGGTGACAAAAGTACTTTCTAGGATGTCCTTGTGGGCCCAAGCAGTAGCTGGAGCCCATGTAGCTGGCATCTGGGCAGGTTTCCAAAGCACGGCCAAGAGTGGGTGAGGCTGCAAGAAGGCCCCAACGTTTAGAGAGCACACTACAGCTTGCCAGATGCCTCAGCTCCACTCCCTCACTGAACTGTGCAGCAGCCGCATACAGTGGGGGTACCACAGCCGAGGAAGCTGTTCAGAGAGGTGCAGTGTTTTACACCCCCATGCAGCTAAGGAGCAGAGGTGAGACACCTATCTGACACTTCGGAATCCAGGCTCAGCATCTCAGGACTCAACCTGGGACCCGGGCCCGTATCAGGGGCCAGCAGCAGGGTCCCTGGCCCTGGACAGGAAGACCTGTAAAAGGTAAGGGAGTTGTCTTAGTGAACTTGGGGTGCATCAATCAATACCATAGATGGACTAACGTATAAAAAGCAAGTGTTTATTGAGAAATAATGTTATTTTGTCTGAAACTGAAGATCAGCCAGCATGGTTATGCTTTTCTACCTTCTTTCAGGGTTCTCACCTAATAGGGAGACAGCAAAGAGAGGAACAGAGTCTCCTCTCCCTTCTAGTAAAAGCACTAATCCCCCCTTGGGGGCTCTTCTTTCTGGCCTAATCTCCCCCCAAAGACTCCTGCTCTAATCACCACCACATTGGAAACTAATGGGACAATTTAGGAATTTGGGGAGCGGGGACTTCAAGTGTCCAGTCCACAGCAGAAGTAGAGAGCCCTGGAGGTCAGTTTCATGTAGTAAACCAGGCGCTGGTCTAGATACAGAATAAGGTGCAAACGAGACTGTCCTGGCCCTGCCCTAAGAGTCCCAGTCTAGTGGAGGAGACCCACCATAAACAGGCGGCACAAGGTGACTCCCACTCTGGGAGAGGACATGCAGACCCCGGGGGAGTACATGGGATACATGGGCCCAATCAACTGGGCCTCCTGATCCACTGTCCAAGTAAACAAAAGTGACTTTGGACCTGGGGTAGCCACAAAAATGCAGGTGGCGGTTATGGGAAGAGACTCCATGAAGACTTCCTAGGGTTGCTGGTGGCCTTCAGATGTCAGAGCCTTGAAGGGTGGCAGGAGTGTGATGTGCGGGGGTCTAGCAGAGAAGCATCGCAGCCTAACAAAGCGTCCTGGTCCCTGCCAGAGGCACAGAGGGTGGTGTGCCTAGGCAAGAGCGCCTCGCCAGAGCCTGGGGTGTAGGATAGCAGGAGACAGGACTGGAAGGCAGGTGGAGTCAAGTCGGGGCCTAACAAGGGTTGAACTTCTCCGTGGGGAGTCATCGTGGGCCCTCCAAGAGCACCACTGGGCCTGCAGTTTAGATATGTGGTTTGCAGGGGCCCCTGGGTGGTGCTGGGGAGAGCAAAGAGGAGCAGGACAGCCTCAAGATGCAGTGCAGGTGAGAGGTGATAAGGACATTGGCATTCAGCACTGCGGAAAGAGTGAAAATGATGGAGTGGTCACCCAGCCGAGTCAAGGGGTCAGGCGAGAGGGTAAGGCCTTCTGGAGCCCCTCTGAAGACCCACCAAGAGAAGGCAGAGGACCAGAACAGGGAAAGCAGAGGGATGAAATGGGAGGGAGGGGCCCATGGATAAAGCGAGGTGTATAAGGGCTGTTGCTGGAAATGGCCCAGACCTCTGGCTGCTGGCGTGTGCGTTGTGCATGCATGTCTGTGTGTGCGTGCGTATGCTAGCCTGTGTGTGCTCTAGGCACCGACATGAGAGGTGCTGAGCAGTGAGGACAGGGAGGGGAGAGGAACTGGGTTAAAGGGTGGTGAACCAGGAGGGCAGGAAGAGCCCCCCAGAGGTTGGATGGGAGACACACAGCCAGAGCAGGTCTAGGCACCCACCGCAGTCAACGCTTGGCCAATAAACACCAGTCTGACGTGCCCAAGGTTTTACAGCAGGAAAGCAGCACCTCAGGCACCCTCTGTCCAGCACAGCCACCCTGTCCTGCACACCTACTAAGTGCTGTCTGCAGCACAGAGGTTAAAAGAAAAAGTCTCTTGGGCCCTCCCTGGTGCAGCAGGTTAAAGCACAGCACTAAGAAGCTAAAGCCACTTCTTCATGAGTTCGATCCCCGCCTGCCCCAGAGGTGATTCACAGGGGTGGCAGACCTCTCCTGACCTGCCCGCTGCTCCCCTCAGCAGTGTACTTCATTGATCTGCCTGCTCTGCTCCCCACTCTGTCTCTGGTGAATCCTCTCACCGCCCCTGCACCTCTGGCCTATACCCCAGTTCGGTATGCATAAATAATAAATAAATCTTAAAAAAAAAAAAAGTCTTTTTTGAAAGACTTGAATCAAAAGCCTTTCTGGCACTTTCCACAGGTTTCAAGGGGTTTTATTCCCTGCACTTGGGGCTCCAGACAGCTGGTTCCCCTGGCTCCTTTGCACACTTCCTGCAGTGTCCAGCAGTAAACAGTCTGCTGGTCAGAGAAGGCACTGCCGGCTGAAACTCCAATGAAAAGGAGCAGCATTCCAAGACAAGCCTCTCCGGATCCTTCTCAACATGGTGATTCCTTCCTTCCTTCCTTGCTTTCCCAGCTCGGCTGACTGTCTGCCAGGCGGAGTTCTGTGAGACCATCTCAGGGCACACCAGCCTCCCGCTTCACCACTGGGCTCTGTGGCGGCTGACCCCTGGCTGGCCTGGGGGCACTTACCCGCAGCCCAGGGGTTTGTCCCTCCCTCTTCGCCTGCTCTGACGCACTCGTCCTATAATAAGCCTCTGTTACTTGGAGCTGGGGCGGCTCCTCCGTAGTAAGACGAAACCGCTACTATATTTACACCCTTTCCACATTTAGACAAAGGCTATTTTTAACAGAAGGTCTATTTGTGGGGGTTGCCCACGTCACACTCTGTTCACATGCATCTCACCATCCTGAGTCTATTATTTTGATTTCACACTTGTGCCGAGTCTCTTTTCTTCCCTCCATCATTTTTATTTCATTTCTTCTTTCCCTTTCCGTTCTCCAGTTTCTTTTCCCAAGAGGAAATCCCAATGAGAAGTCTTTGGCAGGCTGTGTTTTCAGGGTTTTTCTGGGGACACCCCGTCCTCACTACGCAAAGTGAGCAGTGTGGCCCAGCTCTAGGCCTGGGGACCGTGACCAGTCCTGTCCCGGGGGCCCACAAACACCTTTTCTCACTCCAGGTTTATCTGGTCGCGTCTTGGCTCTCACAGCCCAACCTTCCCTCCCCATGCTCTCCAGACTCTGTGTGTGTGTGTGTGTGTGTGTGTGTGTGTGTGTGTGGTGGGGGAACAGTGACTAGCAAGGTCAGAAGAAAATAAATTGGTGAGTTCTTCACTCAGGCAGTCTTTTGTTCCGCTGCGAATTTTATCAGATTTTTCTAAGAAGGCAGAGTTTTTGTTTATTTGTGATGAAAGAGGGTTTCATGCTTTGTAGATGCGTGACCCACTTATGGGAAGGGGAATGGGGGAAAAAATCAATGGCGTTAACAATGAATTAATGTTTTTGAAGAGTTATTTATTTATGCATACAGAACTGGGGTATAGGCCAGAGGTGTAGGGGGCAAGAGGGTTCACCAGAGACAGAGCAGGGAGCAGAACAGGCAGATCATTGAGGTACACTGCTGAGGGGAGCAGCGGATGGGTTAGGAGAAGTCTGCTGTGCCATGCGGTCACCTCCCAGACCAGGGATCGAACTCATGCTGCAGTAGCTGCTATAACTTCACAGTGCTGTGCTTTAACCTGTTGCACCACCAGGGAGGGCCCAAAACTGAATTAATTTTTTTTAAAGACTTATTTATTTATGCACACAGAACTGGGGTACAGGCCAGAGATGCAGGGGCAGTGAGAGGATTCACCAGAGACAGAAAGGGGAGCAACACAGGCAGATCCACTGAAATACACTGCTGAGGGGAGCAGTGGGCAGGGCAGCAGAGGTCTGCTGGGCCATGTGGATCAGCTCTCCAGCAGGGGATTGAACTCATGCTGAAGTGGCTGTGGATAGCTTCATAGCGCTGGGTCTTAACTCCTTGCCAACAAGGAGGGTTCTTTCTGGTCCTTTTTTTTTTTTTAAAGCATTCAAGAGCTGGGGTGTAGGCCTGGGGGTGGGGGGGGAGGGTGTTTGAAAGGATTCACCAGAGACCGAGTGGGGAGCAGCACAGGCCAACTGATGAAGTACACTGCTGAGGGGAGCAGCAGGCGGGTCAGGAGAGGCCTGCGGCGCCATATAGGTCACCTCCAGGGCGGGAAGTGGCTTTAGCTTCTCAGTGCTGTACTTTAACCTGCTGCGCCACCAGGGAGGGCCTGTAAAACTGAATTAATTTTTAAATGTCCGCTGTGGCCAAGCCCTGTGTACGCTCTGGGGTAACCCAAGCCCCCCACAATGATGCTGCATCCTGGCCACACTGGAATCCACAGGGAACCATCAGCCACGGCCTCCTGGAAAGGCTGTGGACCCTGAAGTGTCCTCAAGAAACCCCATGCTGTTCGAATCTGGTGCTATTCCTCTTCACTGTCAATTTGACTTTGGCTTCACAGTCAAGCATTTTTAATCTACTTAGAAAAGCAAAGGGTGCTGAGATTTGTATTCACATTAAGCCTCAGTGGAAACAAAACATAAACCCAACTAGGATACTCTGCCCTCCTGTTCCCAGCTTCCTGGAGGTGTCAGGAAAACAAGGAAACCAAACCTTCCTGAGACTCCCTTATCAAGACTGCAAAATTGGGGACTCTGGCTCAGCCCTCTCCTGGAGACTCTGATAGGAGATCTTGTCCATTTGGTGTCCTAGGGTCAAGAGCTCTAGGCTGTAGAGCTGGACAGATGGTAATGCAGATAAAGTAACTTATTCATTAAAGTGGAAATGCTAACACTTCCTTGCTCACTCAACCTCTTCACAGTGGGCCTGGAAGTTTAAGGAAGAGAACCCATGTGCGTGTGCCACTTTGAAAGCTAGCAAATGCCGCAGGACTGTTAGCTGCCAGTGCTGCTGTGTCTATCATTATTACCACAGATGTGAGAGAGGACTCAGCAAGACCAAGTAACACGTTCAAGGTCACCCAGCAAGTGCTTGGTGGAAATAAGGGCCTCCTAGCCGGGCTTCCCGCTGCTGAGGACTAAAGAAATGGCAGGGCCATTGGGAGGCTTAATGCTGAGCTCCAGCGTGGCGGGACTGAGCTCAGCTGAGAAATGGGGACACGGATCTGGGTTGGGTCCCACCACTCTCCTCGGCTGACCCTCCCTGCCCCTTTGTCCCAGCAGCTTCTCAGGCTTCTCAGAAGTACGGGTGTCCTGCCCTAGCCAAAGTCGAAATCCCAGAGCAGTGACAGAGAAGCCAGTGTCGTGGGGCTTCTAGTTTCAGGATATACTGGAAAGATGAGAAGGAAGCTTGTCTTCCCATGGATCCGGGCCAGGGCCCGGCGGCGGGGCCTCCCCTGCCAGGAGCCGGGACGGTCCCCAGGTGCCCAGGCATCCCCAGGTCAGCAGGGACACCGGCACTTTCCCGAAGCGTTCACTTGGGTCAATAAATGCATCACTCAGCCCCTTGCACCAGGGGTTGTGTCAATGAACACAAAGTCTGTCCCAGAATTGGCACCTGGCAAGGTCTTGTGCTCACCCAGGCTAGGAAACAGTTTGCAGAAAAGAAGTTCAAGCCCCTGAGCCGTCATCTTGGAGGGCTTGCTGAGAGGACCCCTGTGTGATCCCGGGCATGCTGGGCGTCCAGACCTTTCAACCTTTAGCCTCACCTTTCCCACCTTCGGAGGCTGGCGCTCAGGAGACTCCAACATTCTCTCCCACCTACCCCTACACTTACCCAGCACAGCAACTCTGCCGCTGGTCTAGGCTCCAGCACACCCCTAGCACCCTCTGCCACCCTCCCCGAGGATCAGACCACAGCTAGATTTCCCCTGAGACAGTTTAGGGGGATCCACCACCCTAGTTTGCCTGTCCTACTTTTAACATTGAAAGTCCCACGTCCCAGAAAACCCTTTTTGGTGGGCAAATGGAGCTGATTGGTCAGCCTCGACTGGGCTTCCAGCCAATAAAAATACAGGATGTCAGTTAAACTCACATTTCAGATGAGCAAAGCATGCATTACTTCTTATTTTATTTTTATTGAAATTACATGACATTATCACACGGTAAGAGTTTGAGGTCTGCATCATCAAAATCATCATTTGTATATACTCCACTCAATTCACTAGCAAAATTCCTATTCATCCTAAACCATGAACCTCTTTATGCAATTAAGCCACTCCCATTTCCCTTTCCCTTTTGTTAACTACTAATTGGTTTTAGAGTCTAAACTTTGTTTTTATACTCAGTTCATTTCTTTTGTTTCTTCACAGGACACATGTGAGTGAAATCCCACAGTATTTGTTCATCTGACATTTCAGTAAATATAGTACCCATGGTTCTCTTCATGCTGTTGCAAGTGATGCGATGTCATCTTTTTTATAGCAGAGTAATATTCCTTTGTGTATGTGTGAGTGTGTGTATATATATGTATATGTATATACCCTCTGTCTAAAGGATACATCTTTATATAAGTATGTTCTTTGCAATAGTTAGAAATGTTTATAGTAAAAATTACCCACCATTTATCTGAAACCCAAATTTAATTGGATGCCCTACTTTAAATGGTAACCCTACCCTCTGCCATCTCTGGGTTCTCCTTACTTTGCTTCCCATCTACCTCCCTTGCAGGTTTTTCCTGCAAAGAATTCCCTCAAAAAAGCCCTGTCTCAGGCTGTGCCTTTAGGGAACCTGATCTAAGACTAGCATTGCCTCTCTCTACATCCACTGGCCAAAGAAGGCTACTCCTCAACCTCCCTTCCCCCCACCCCTCACCCCGCCAAGCTTTGCAGAACATCTAGTCTCTTGACATAGGACTAGTGGACAGCTCTAAAGAGTCATTCAAGGTAACCCCAGGGAAGCCATTGTGTTTAACTACATTTCTGCAGGACTGGCTTCCTGGAATCCTTAGAAAGACAGAGGTGTCCAGAAATCCTTATGACTGTGGCTTCCTTTAGGGAGACTATTCATCCACCATGACAGAGCGGGGCTGGCAACTTACCTTCTGGGCCTGGATCTCACATTCTAGAGCATGGACAGTGGAGGAAATGACCTCTAGGGAATTTCCAGGTGTGACCCAATGAGATCTGGAGGGCTCAGTTCAGTCACAGACTGGACTCCAGTCTATGCCTTTTTGACTAGAGGAAGTGACATTCTGATTCTTCTCCCACAGCCATCCTAAGATAGCAGGAGTCCCAGTTTCTCATCAAGCTGCACCATTTTCCCACAATCATCAAATCACGGGGCTGGAAGAGTGCAGGGCACGTGGTTCAGAACTGCGCAGACCCATGAGTGCAGTTCTACCAACAGCATCCTTCCTGAGTGTCTGCGGCATCCTCAGTGTGGAGAGCTCAGTCCCAGCAGACGTCACCCTTCCCATCACTGAACTGAGCCACAAGAAGATGCTTCTCTCGGCCACGTGTCACCTGACTCCTGTGGGCTCCTATCACTGGCCCTGGTTCTTTCGATGATGGCATGAGAGAACAAGCTAGTATTGTTAGAAGAGGATTTGCAGAGCGGTCCAGAGGAGCATATGGATTCTGGAGATGAAGTTAGAGGAGGTGAGAAAGCCAGGGAGAGAACTAGCTGGGATGAGCACTTTTTAAAATTTTATATACATATTTTTTGCACCATTCTTTATTTTGTACATTTTTAAAAAATTTTTTAAAGATTTATTTATTTATTCATACAGAACTGGGGTACAGGCCAGAGATATGGAGGGTGAGAGGCTTTACCAGAGACAGAGTGGGGAGCAGAACAGGCAGATCAACAAAGTACACTGCTGAGAGGAGCAGCGGGAGGGTCAGGAGAGGTCTGCCACGCCATGTGGTCACCTCCGGGGCAGGTGGGAATAGAACTCATGCAGAAGTGGCTTTAGCTTCTTGGTGCTGTGCTTCAACCCACTGCGCCACCAGGGAGGACCCACTTTGTACATTTTTTATCTCAGTAGTAATCCCCATGAACTTCCCACCTCCCCTTCACCTAGGGAGTTATGGTGTGCCATCACCATAGTCCCATGTGCAGGGATGAGCACTTTCTAAATCACACCTCTATCCTATAGCCTTGAAAATTTTCTGTCAAGCTTTGTTTTAAGTTCATTGCTCAAGAGGTAACTCCTCAGAGCTCTGAAAGAGTTGTCCATCGCTTTAACTTATTCTCCAAGACGCGTGGAAAACTAGGCAGGGTGTTGTTACTATTTTAAGCCCGTGTTACCTACTGTGACAAGAAAAGAGTGCTGGGGGGGGGGGGTGAGCACTCAAAGCCGTGTCACGGGAGGACAGCTGAAAGTGCTGGGGAACTGGGTCTTTTCAGCCATAAGCCAAGGTTTGGATAGTGAAGTAGTTGCTTCTAGAAATCTTTTCTGAGGTAGAAAGCTTGTAACTGTTCCAAATGGAACAAAACATTAAATACAGGCCGAAGGGTAGCTCACCAGAGTCACCAAGAGCTTCTGCTAGACAGGGAGATCTAACATGGGCCAAGGTCACAAGAGGTGACCTTGCTGAGGTTGGGCTCAGTGCAAATTCAACTGTGTGGCATTTGCCCTTGGTGGCTTTGGATATCCAGAGCCCATGAATTTGCTTTTAGTATGTGCAGTCACCACCACCACCCCAGCACACACACACACATACACAGTGAAGCCCGGCCATTAGACCAGAGGCTCCCTGTGGTGAATCATTGGGGGGAGGGGGGGGTTGGCCCTTGCTTTGCTCAGCTTTGGTCACCCAGAGATTTTCCCATGGCTGACTTGGTTGTAAGCGAGTCATAAAAGCTTTTCCTCCCTCCTTGGGAGGAGCAGAGCAGATTGTCTGGATCTGCTGCGTATTGCCCTGGCTCCAGTCTCAGCACCAAACGTGTTCCTTCTGCGCAGTCTGTTCCCGTTCTGACAATGCCGAGGGGAGAGCTGGAGAAAGTCCCACAGCCAAGGGTGCTGGGAGCTGCCGGCGGGGTTTGCACTTGGACAGGCGGGAGTGCGTTTAAGAGCTGGGAGGCAACGCCTCTGGTCCTGAGGAAGGCCAGCAGAGAGTGTGGCTGGGGCCGGGGCCAGGAGCCGCAGCACCTTTCAATCACAAAGTGTTGTCTCGGCAGCCGCACTGGTGTTTTCGCAAGGGTTAGGGCTGCAAAGGAGTTGTTGCCAGAGGAAACTCACCTGCACCTCTCTGGTATCCTGCAGATCAAAATAATAGTCGGTTGCTTTAGCTCCGCTTGAGAGGTGGGTTTGTCCTGGGCAGCCTGAGGAGGGTCCTGCACCCTGTGAACTATTAAAATCCGGAGCGGCATGCTTCCTGTGACTGCCTAGAACAATCAATTAAACTCAGACAGTGCTCTACAGGACTTCCTGGACCCCCTCTCTGACAGGCCATGTATGGAGCACCAGTGAGGGGGGAGGGCTCTGCCCTCAGGGAGCTCACAGTCCAGTGGGAGAAACATCACAAGCAAAATATTAAAATCCAAGCCTCAGGGCTCCAGAGCGATGCTGTGGGGCATGAGCTGTTGGCAGCTTCAGAGACAACGTCCGCAAGGGAGAGACGCTCGAGAGGAGTTTTCCCGAGATGAGCAGGACGCTAGGGCGGGCGGGTGAAGGGAGGTGTGGGAAGGACGTGCAAAGGTTTTGTGACTAAAGGAGCCACGTGTGGGGGGAAAAAAAGAGCCATGTGTGCCTGGAGGTGGCTGAGCCATGAAAGATGAAGGCAGACGCTGGCAGAGGCTGAATGAAGCCAGAGGAGAGGCTTCCACCAGCGGCCATTTTGTTCCTCAGGGACATCTAGTTCCACAAGGAGAAGAGAGAGGCCACTGGCATCCAGTGGGTAGAGGCAAGGGTACACGTCCATGTGCCCGGCAGCCCCCAAGACAAAGAGTGACCTGGTCTACCATGACAACGGAGGCCACTGAGCTAGAGGGAGGTAAAGGTCACCTCAGGACGGATAGCGCTCCTTTAAGGCACCATGTTTGGTGAGGACCACGCCAAGAGGCATCCAGGGGAAAGAAACAGGATAGCAAAGGGTTTTCTCTCTTTTTTAAAGTTATTTTATTATTTTTAACTGAGGTAATATTGGGGTACCCCCTTCAAGTATTACCTCCGTGGTGCACCCAGCAGTCTAGGGTTTTCTGACCTTGACATCTGAGCTCTCAGCTCAGGCCCTCCCAACTTTACTTTCTGTACCTCTGATGAGGCTGCAGCCAATTTGCTGATAAAAGATATTCAGCACAAGAGTTTCGGGGACAAAGGATGCTTGAGATCCACACAACATTGTCCCATGTATGGGGCATTTTGCGTCCTTCGTCTCATTTAACTCAATCTGGAAAAGAAGAAAATGAAGCTCAGAGACTTTGCAATCTAGAAATTATTCAATTGTGATGTGCTCAACTCCCACCCGTCCACCAACTGGTGTCTGAGGGCAGCAAGGACCTGTCCCTCTGGCCAAAGGAGACCCCTCCTAGCCTTCCCGACCTCTTCCTGGCTTCCTGGCCCATATCTGTGGGAGGAGCCAAAAGCAACTCCTCAGCCTCCCTCTGACCGCAGCCAGGACGCTTATCCCCACCCCCACTCCGGTGGTGACCTGGCAACATCGGTGAGGGGAGACCTGTCATGTCAGGGACAGCAGCTGGGCTCACCTGCTCTGGCCAGGACATGCTGTGACCCTGTGACTGGGCCCTTTATCTGAACTGGCACAGTGAGGAGAGACCGAGCCCCAGATTGAGCAACCTCTAAATTACCCACCAAGTGGGCACTTTCCGAGGAGAAGCCCCAAGAATGTAGCTGTTCTCAGGGTGGCGTTAACACACCATGCCAGATCACCCGCTGCAGGAAGGCTCACAAATCCACACTGGTTGTCCCAACAGCTTGTTCAGGACCTGTTCGTCTGTGGTGTACAAGTTAATAACGTGACAGTCTTACACCCCGATAACGCGTAACCTCTCAACAACTCATTCATTCCTTACATTTTGAGGGCCATTGCCGTCCTCCCAGTGATACAGGGGGAACTCTCAGGCCTCCCCGTCCTCTTCCCCCTCCTCCTATCTCCCGCAAATCATTTATTACAAGCCCTAAGGAAAGACTCAAAGGCAATGAATTATCATAGAATTCATAAAATGAATTCATCTCATAAAATAAAAATATTTTATTTATGAAATAATAAAACAGTGAATTAAATAAATAGTAACAAGCTGCCTGACATGAGGTCCTCCTGTGTCAGCCCAGCTCTGCCTGCCCGTCCCGCCCCTCACTCCTAGCAGCATCTCGGGGCCACTCCCAAAGTCCTCTCTGTGGCTCCTCCTGCTCTCAGTGTCCAGGGGTTCTCTCCTGCTGACAAGGCTTCCTCCTTTCCAGCCACAAAGCTCTCCTTCTGCAGTGGCCAGCTAGGTCTCCAGGCCACTACACAGAGGGTGTCCGACTCCTGGACAGGAGCAAATGGAGACAGGTGGTAGAGGAGAGAGGGTGAGAGATGATGGCAGCCGGGCCGAAAGTGGCCATGGATGCAAAAGGGCTTTAAAGGGCCAAAGTGTGAACACTGAGCTGAGTTACAAAGGAGGTCAGAGGGAGTCAATTCCGGGTGGGGTGCGCCCTTTAAATAATAAAGGCGCTACATCAACTTGGAGTTGTGCCTGGAGACTCTGATACTAGACAGCAAGATTCTCTCTCTTGGGGAGCAGGACCCCAGCACCCATGTTGCCATAATCAAGTGCTTGCATTTCCCAGGGGTTACCCACCGCTGGCATGTGCTCCTTCATCACCCAAGCTACTGCCCAGCGTGACTGCCCCCTGCTCTGCCAGCAGCAGGGGATCATGAGCTCCTGAAGAGGGTCTTGACAGGGGTGGGGGTCTCTGAACTGCCATGGGACAGGTGACAGTGAGGCAGCCACTGTGTCAAGTGTTGCTCTGATGGGGTTTCTAAAAATACCCTTGAGTCCAGCTGCTCCAGCACCAACCCAGTCCTCGTGAGTGCCAGCCCGACAGGCGAGCAGACCTTGCTCCTCACTCTCCCCCCCTTCCCAGCTTAGGTCATCTCCTTCCACTGGATTATTCCATGAGCTCCCCTCTCCTGCTCACCCCTCTCCACACAGACCCCCCAATGTGCCTGAAGAAACACAGGAGCCCAGAGCCCATTTATTCATTCACTCACTCACTCCCTCATCCCTTCAGCGCCCCAGGCGGCATCCAACTGCATTAAACATGCCAACGTGGAGGGCTTTCTCAAGGCCAGGCCTAGTGGGAGCTGTTATGGATTGAGCGAGCAAAGCCAGGCCCAGAGGAGTAAACCCTGTGTGACTCCATTGATGCGACACTCAAGAGGCCAGTCTAACCTGGACGGCTGGGAGCCAGAATCCTAGCTACTTCTTGGAGGCAGACGATAGAGATTGAGAAAGCGTAGGAGGGAGTTCTCTGGGATTTAAAAATGTTTTTTTTTTTTAAAGATTTGTTTATCTTTATGCATACAGAACTGGGGTACAGGCCAGAAGTGCAGGGGCAGTGAGAAAGAGTGGGGAGCAGAACAGACAGATCAACCAAGTACACTGCTGAGGGGAGCAGCAGGCGGGTCAGGAGAGGTCTGCCGGGCCAGGTGGGTCACCTCCGGGGTGGGGTTCGAACTCATGCGGAAGTGACTTTAGCTTCTTAGTGCTGTGCTTTAACGCCACTTTTTGGAAATCTCTACATACCCATGACGATAGTGATGTTTGATTTCCTTATACTTTTCTGAATTTCCCATGCACTCTACGCTAACATATCTTTCTTATATAATGAGATTATATATATTAAGTGTTGCTTTGGAAGTAGTGACCCTGGAGCTGAGGCCTTGGGCACCAGGTAGTGGCTCTCTTCCCGGAGGGAGGACAGAACCGGTTCACGAGCTTTTGTCCCCTCTGAGGGTAAGGACATGGGTTCAGCAGGCCTGGTCCAGGTCTATGGTATTTTGATGCAACTAAATAAAGATCCTGGCCTCAGGGTCTGTGAGGTCTGGAGGTACCCTCGGGCTTTCCTCTCATTTTGGAGGGAAAGGTGCCTGCAGGACGCTGAGGCCTGCCAGTCCCACTGACACCTGGCAGCCTCAGAGCTTAGCCTCACCCACCTGCCTTTGTGACTCCTTCACCTGGGGCTGTGGACTCTGGCAGCATGGAGGCCTCTGCCCCAGAGGCAGGTAACCTGAGGACCCTCCCTGGTCCTATCAGCAAGAAGCACCCACCAGTGTGTGCCCATCACGTAGAGGGAGCTGATGCAAGCTGAATATTAAAGCAAGAACAGATGAAACTAGGAATGCTAAAGAAAAGAGAAAATGGGAACTCAGGGGAATTACTGAGGCCCTTGGTTTTCTCACTGGGAAATGGGAGGTCATGAGATTATTCTACAAATGAGCACATGGAAAGTGCTGGAGTTAGAGGCTGGTTTTGTATTCTGGTTTTGCTAATATCTGGGGAGCTGAAGCAGGTGGTGTAGCTGGCTCCCAGCCTCCCCTCACAGTGCCCCTCTCAGCTAGAACAGCCTCCACATAGCAGGACAAGAGATCATTTTTGTGCCCGAAGCCTGATTTCCTTTCATTGGCAAAGCCAAAGGCCGTGTGATGAGTACCTGCTGTGATTCACAAGTGCATTTTATGTTCCCAGCCTGGATCCTGAAATCGCTTCTCCTTCCGTCCCACCTCCTCCACTGCCCCTGACATGAAGGCTCTCACTAACAAGTCATGTGAGAACGTCTCAAGTGGAGCCCTGGACTGAGCAGGGGCCCAGCTCTGCCCTGTGACACACACAGCCTCCAGCAGTCACATGGCCTCCAGCTGCTACCACCTGCCCTCTGTCCCCAGCCTGGAGTCCTCTCTCTGGCAGGCTTCCTGAGCTGACTCGTCCTTCCAGGCCAAAAACTTGGCTGACAAGGGTCAGAGAGACCGAGGTACGAGGCTGCCAACAGGCTTGGACGGTTCTGGTCACAGCTGACCTCGAGGTGGGACACTATCCAGGAATCCCCTCGACACCGTGTGTGCCCCACCGGGAATTAGGTGCCCTGCTGGCCTGAGGCGGAGGTGGACGGAGCTGTCGGCAGCTGGCTCCTCGCCGCCAGAGCCAGTCAGAGCCCTTGCGAGCAGGGAGCTTGAGCCAGAGGTGCTGAGACAGGAGCCAAGGGCCCCATCCAGCCATGTGCCTCATGGAAAGGCTGGAAGCCAGACCGAAGCAAAGGGAGAGGAACTAAGGGAGAAGGGAGGAATATACAGGCATATCAAAAACAAAAAATTCTAGAGCTGGTTCTCAATGGAAGGTGGTTTTGCCACTCCGGGACAGTGTCTGAGGACAGTTTTGGCCACGACGGTGGGACTGCTACTGGCAATAGTGGGTAAGAGAGGCCAGGAGGCTGCTGCCGGGCATCCTGCAAGGCATGGACAGACACCAAAACAAAGGGTTGTCCAGTCCCAAATGTCAGCAGGACATGTTTCAGAAATGCTGCCCTAGAGAAAGCCAGGCTGGGAAGGGGAGTCGGGGGGCGAGGTTTGAGCAGCTCCCCGAGAGAGCCCCTCCACCCCACAATAGTCAGCTGCTCAGGTTACGCTGGGCTTGGAACACTTGGTGCCTCAGAATCTGGACCAAGCCCCTCAACACCCTCACCTTCCCCCCACCGTCCCCCCACACCTTCCAGCATCTGGCTCCTTTAGCCACACCTCCTGCCATCTGGGGTCACTCCCAGTGTCCCTGTGCACCAAGTCCTCCACCTAGGATGCTCGCCACCTACCAAGTGGCTCTGGGTTCAGTTGGGCCGTTTCCTCTTCTGGAAGTTTCCTCTCACTGTTACCCTGTACCCCCACACCCTAGGGGTCACCTGTGGCACCTCTGCCACACAGCACAGCACATGGGGTGGTGCTCACCCCACCACCGCCTGCATGTCCATCTCCCACCAGGCTGTGGGCTCCTTGGACAGCCGGGTCTGACTGCCCCGTGCCTGGCGTGATCTTGAACATGGGAAGCTGCTCTCCCCTTGCTGCTGGGGGGACACACAGGTCTAGCCTCTAGTCCCTACATGACAGCAGGTACATGAGAAGCTGCAGGAAATGTGGAGAGAGGTGTGCGGTCCAGTGGGCTGTCAAGAACAGGAGCGAGGCAGGGATAGGAGTGAGCCCTTAGGGGCCAGCCCAACTGAGTTCTGGAAACAAAGCCAGAGAGTTCAAATGGGAGACGGTCCGTGTGGAATCTAGGAGTCTACACTCCAGTGCCCTCCCCCTCCCCAGGTGGGTCAGGTATGTTCATGGCAGGTGCATGTTACACCTGGAGGGCTATTTGTCCATTCACATTCAGAGGCAAGGTTACCTGCTTTTCCTCCAATCAGCTTCATGGGGAAGGCGGGGCCACAACAGACCTTCCCATTTCATAGGCGAGGGTGCTGAGGCTCAAGAAAGTGAAGGGACATCCCCAAATTGCCACCATTGCCTCTCCAACTCCTTCCCTCTTGGGCTGCACTGTGCTTAGCCACGGCTGTTAGCCCGTTCCTCCCTCGTCTGATTTCTTTGCATCGACAAAGCAGCTAGTGGGTGCAGATAGATCTGACTATGGTTTCACTTGGCACTGTCCTAATGATTTAGATGGCGATTTAGATTTTCCTTTATAGTTCTAGAAATTGTACTCGATTTTTCTTGATTTTTCCCCTGTTAGGTTTCAGGTATGCAGCCCTATCATCTGACATCTGTGTGTACTACATTGCACTTGCCATCAAGAGTCTAGCTTCCATCCGCCACCACATAATGGACCCCCTTGGCCTGACTAAGCCACCCTTTTCTCCTCTGGTAACCACATAATTTTTTGTTGTCATCCATATATCTTCATCAGTGAAGTATCTATTCAAAAGAAGTGTTTTGAAAAGGTAACAAAATGGGTTAAGGTAAAAAAAAGCAAGGAAAAAAATTTGAACAAGGGCCATTTTCACATCCTGGTTTGGCCACTTACTGTGCAACTCAGAATAAATGTCTTACTTCTTCCTCTTATAAAATGAAGATAATAGAACCCAGTAAGGATCTTCCCTTGTGGTGCAATGGGTTAAAGCACAGCATTATGAAGCTCTCTGCAGCCTTGCACCACAAGTTCAATCCCGAACCAGGGAGATGACTCACATGGCACAGCAGACCTCTCCTGTCTCGCCCGTTGCTCCCCTCAGCAATGTATTTCAGTACATTTGCCCACTCTTCTCCCCACTCTGTCCCTGGTGAATCCTCTCACCCCCCACAACTCTGACCTGCACCCCAGTTATTGTATATATAAATAAATAAATCTTAAAAATAATAATATAACCCAATAAAGTTCAAATGAGGACCAAATACCCAATGCCTTTAAGTAATTAACTCAAGGTACTGCCTGTAGAACTTAATATGACAATCATATTATTTTTATTATTGCAGCCTTTATTGAATTGTACTAAGCAAGTCCCCTGGCATACCTCAGAAAGTAATCTCTATGGGAATGAGACAGTGCTTCAGATTCAGTACAGTGGCTATACAGTATTTTATAGAGTTAATTTTTACTCCCTAGGTATGAGAAAAATAGAATTTAATGCAAGCCTCATATGTCAGAGTTGAAAGTGTCTTTACAGATATTTAAACTACTCTATGCCTTAGCTCAGATCCCCTGGAAAGCAGAGCCCAAGGCAAGGATATAGCACCAGCACCAGATTGCGAGGTACACACACAGGGTGGTTGGGGTTAGGGCAAAATCGGGACGTGAGACAATGGAAGATGCTGTTTATCACACAGGTAACCATGACACATCTGCTCATCCAGGCACCGGAGAAACACAGAAGCTGTCTTGGCAGCTTGCTCCCGTGGCGTACCGAAATTCCCTGGATGGTTTGCAAAGAGAAAGCATGCACCACAGATCTCCAAGGAGGAGGAAAGCAGGGCATGTGTGCCTGCAAATCCCCACCCTATGATGGAGGTCTGCTCCAGGGAGAACAAACTCCTGCATTTTCAGGGTGGTCACCCAGCACCCCAGTGCCTATATTCCATAAATGTCCTCTCTTCCAGAATTGAACTGGTCAACAAGTGGCTGAATGCAGGAGAGATGCCATGGGGCGAAGAGATGCAGCAAGATACAGGCCCCGAGTCAAAGATTTGTGGGCAATAGGTTTGAGGGAAATGGAACAAGGAAGAGTGGGGAGAGGTAGCAGGAAGGGCAGGAAGTCCATAAGCGTGTGGTGGTGAGTCTACATTATTGTAGGCTTTGGGGAGCAATGGGTACAATCCTCCAGTGGCCGACATGAAACACAACTCAGGATTTTCCCACCTGGGAAGAGGGGAAGCTGCATAGATCCCCCAGCTTCCATCCATCATTGGCTAAGGGCTATTTCTGGGGAGCATTAACTTCTTTCATCTCCCCCCAAGAGAAAGGAGGAGCATCCCTGTTTGATGGCAGGAAGGTGCCCTTGGCACTACCTGGGATGTTGAATACAGCACCTGCCTCATCAGGGCCAGCAAACTTTTCTTAAAGGGCTGCAAGTACGTATTTTAGATTTGCCAGCTGTGTTGTTCCAGTTGCAACTAGCAGACTCTTTGTAGTAGCTCAGCCACTGTTAATACATAAACAAACAGAACTGGCCCTGCCCCCGGATGACTTAATGTACAAAAACAGCCATACTTTGCAGAGGCTCCTGTGTGACATGTGTGACGTACCCCATAAAGAAACTGGGGCCCCGAGAGAAGGCTGGGTCAGTCATATAACAGCCAGAGGTACCTCTCCTGACAGCTTACCTAATACTTTTTAGGGCCTTTCTAACTTTTTTTTTTTTTTAGAGGGCTGGCAGCCAGAACTCTCCCAGGGAGAGTCTGTGTAACCCATAACTCTCAATGGCAAGGTTTATTTCCTCTTAGTGGCCAGGAGAGGCCTAGGGGCACTGAGGTTCCCAGCCTCCAGGGAAGGCTCAGCATGACTTCCGGGATAAGTGCTGCTGGTCTGCTGTGGGGCCCACGCGCCTGTGCCTCTCCCATCAGCCTTTGCCACCGTGCCTTGGCTCCCGCCAGCGGCCACAAAGCACAGAGTGAAAAAGCAGTTAGAACTCTGGAGCCTGTAAAAATCTAAAAATATCCAGGAATGTGTGCGCATATGTGGCCCTTCTGTGATCACAACATCTGGGGAGAAGATCAAATGCTCCTGCTTAATTTGCCTAAAATTCTACGAGGACTTGGGAAATGCAGGGAAGTTGAAAGTCACTGACTTCACTGGTGGTGAAGGACGTCACAGAATTTTGGGTTTATTTGAAGACAAAATTTAAGTTACGCACATGCAGAATCCTCCCCAGGGATGTCCTGGACTTGCCTTCCGTGGGGTTCTTGGATGGTTTCTCATAATGGGGGCGGAACGTTCATTGGCGAAAGGCTTGAATTCTTGAGTTGATGTTTTTTCTTTCCCTTTCTTGTTTTTCTTTCTTTCTTTCTTTCTTTTTTTTTTTTTTTTTTGTTAAGGAAGATTCAAATACCAAAGCCTCAATCCAAACGTGAGGAGCAGGGTTAATATAGCAAATTATTAGATATCAAATTTGATGAAAGCCTATGTGAGCCATGTATGTGTGAGACAAGTAAACAGAGACCCAAAGATAACGTTCCTGTGGTCCCACAGAAGGCGTCAGAGGTAGAGCTGAAATAATGCATCTTGATGCCCTGTGAGTTGCAAACACCGGGCCATGCGGATTCTTGTACTCTTAAGCCATACGGCCTCGGGACACTATAAATGATTGGGGTTAGTTTAGTCAGTAAGAAGCCAGGATTGCAACCTCCCTTCTCTTGGACAGCTTCTTGTGTGGACCTTGGAAGGTTAACAAAGGCAGGTAGATGCCCACACTTTCCTTATTGTAGTTCCAAGCCCTATAGGATGGCTGGTCTTCGGACTGGCTAGTGTGTGAGCCTGGAATTCCATTTAGCCCTAGCCAGAAGCAGGGTGATTGGCAGATAGGACCTTACCTCAGGCTATGCCCCAGCTACTGAGCAGGAGGGACTAGTCACTCCCTAAAGTATAGGGCGGCCATACTTTTTATTCAGCAGCATGCCACACATCAGCTTCCACTGTCCCTTGAGGAGAAAGAGTGGCTACTTAGGCACTCCTCACATGGGAAATGAAAGGAAGGCCCAAAGGAGGTGCCTCATAAAATAAAATACATAGGAAGGAGGTCTAAACTGAGCCTACTACTCAGACACCAGAACCTGTAATCTCCCTTCAGCATGTAAATCTATAATCCAAGCATGTCCTGAACTTAATCTCCACTAAAGGTGTGAACTTGTGCACCTTCAAGAGGCCAGTTTTTTGAATGGGTTTAAACTAGACCTACCGGAAGTACAGTTGTCCCCTGAAAGGCAGAAAAATCACAAAGTATCAGAACAGACCTGGCTGAATCTCGGTACTGTGGATTCTCTAATCCTTTCTGCTGCTCCTATGTCCCGCTCAGTCCCACATGGGACCACAGAGGTGGGAGCTTCACACCCTTTCAGACTGTCCCACAAACTACACTAAGCAGTAAAGTCATCGTCTCTTCTATTAGCCAGGTAGCTAACAAGCTGAAGACAACAGACACCGGAGAGCCAAAAATGATGATTGCAACAGAAACACCCACATTTGCCACTAGGCTATCAACTTACATTTGTTTATCTCTATTTAACCCGTCACCCTTGGCCACAAAAAAGAAGAGAACTCAAACATGTCAAAAGTCCCCTTTCAGTCTTGTTCCTTCTTATCCTGCTGATTTCCAGTCACAGGAACTACGGGACTCATAGAAGCCCCAAGGGAAGCAGACTCTCTTTCAGAGCTGTCAACAGGCATCCTTTGCTGCATGGCGTTCACAGGTTCCAGTCGGGCCCTGGCTTCGCTAGTCCTCTCTGTGTTCCACACCCCCAAAGTTCCAAAGAGTAATGAAACCTTGCTGTGTCAGGACTCATTCATGACATCTGGAATCACAAACTTCTCTCGAAGCCAAATGTCAACCACTTGTCCTGGGAGATAAAGACCTGGGGTTAAATGGGCTTAAAAGATGCTTCCTTAGAACCCACTTTAAGGAACAGAGGAGCATCCAGATAGCAGAGACCAATTTCTACCGCTGTTCTGAGGCTATATGTATGCTGTTTCACATGCTGGAGGGGTCCTGTGTCTTTTTTAGAGGATCCTGGGGTGATTCTGATTTGGAAAGGAGGGAAATGAGTAAGTGTTTCTCATTTGGGAAGAAAGCCACTCGGCCTGCTTCTGGTCTAGATATTAGGTGGAGTCCCAAGAAGAAGTGGCATTGATGCTGGGCTGTGGCTGTAACTTGGACATTCTGTAGGTGTGGGGCTGTGGCGGTACAATTCTTGAAGGTACTGTGACTCAAGCAACCATGCGTTTGGGTTTGTTCAGAAAAGTCTTGCGTGTGCCAAGTGGCTTCACTTCCTGTCTGGTTTAGCATGCATCAAAGACGTACGTTATTTTTAATTTTCGGGGAATTCCTTCATTCTTTCAGACACTGTAGAACTGTGTCTGGTGAGTTTGGTTATGCAAAGTGACTGTGAATATATCTAGTAGAAATTAGAAGGAGGAGACAAAGGCCTACAGGTCACCAGGAGGCAAACCTCAAAGCCTTCATTTGCAGGTACACTGGAGGAGAGGTCTCGTGAAGAAGGCTCAAGCAGCCCCCTCTTAGTCTGGCCAAAGACCTTATCTCTAAGCTAAAGAAAGATGATTAAAATAGGAGGGCACATTGGCTTCCGATTCACACACCTCACAAGCTACCCGTAAGAAGGGGTTTCCTGCCTGGGGATGGGTCTCTGTTAAGATGACAATGGTAAAGGGATTTTAAATCCCTGACAATTTCAGTCATCTGATATAGCTGTTCAGGGCTGCCCACTGGTAGACTCTAGGTTGAATGGGAAGAAAAGAAAAGACTGGATGCCGGCCATGACTCAGGATAGAACCTCTGTACACACTGCAGTAACGGCCCTTCCCGCCCTCACAAGAGCTTTCAATCGGAGGAACAAAAGACTTCAAAAGTTCCTCCGGCCATATGGCAGGCCCTGATGGGTCCTTTGTCATTTTTGCATTGTATCTGCAGCTCTCACAGACTAAGAAGTATCTGAGATGCTTGTGCATTGCAGTCACTCTCTTTTCCCATTAGTTTTTAAAAAGATGTATTTATTTATGCAGACAAGAAACGGGGTACAAGCCAAAGGTGCAGAGGGTGAGAGGATTCACCAGAGACAGAGTGGGGAGCAGGACAGGCAGATGACTGAAGTACACTGCTGAGGGGAGCAGTGGGCGGGTCAGGAGAGGTCTGCCGTGCCAGGTGGGTCACTTCCCTGGACAGGGATGGAACTCTGTGCTGCAGTGGCTGTGGAAAGCTTCATGGTGCTTTAACCCCTTGCGCCACCAGGGAGGGCCCTTCTCCCATTAATTTAGTAAGGGTCAGTAGGATGGGACATTCAAGCCTATTGCACCAGGTCTTAGGAGAACACCGCCTTTCCCTTGGGTGTGGCTTTCCGTCATTCTGTTCTTGGGAAGAATAACAGCCCTCAGCATGAGCCAGGGTGTGCTTCCTCATGGCCTCGGTGCATCTAGGAACACAAAGTCAGTCCTCATGATTCAGACCAGCTAGCACACGAGTAGCTCTCATGTACCTCACTGATGCCGCCTGTGTTTTATTCGTGCATGTCTTTTCCTTCAGAAACTCAGTGCCTCCACATGGAATAGGATCAAGTTTCTCAACTCGTGTTAGGAGATGCCAAATATTTAATGACACCCCACCTAGAAACAATAAATACATTTGAGTCAGTCTTAGGCTCCTGGGGAAAGAGATGCTGAAAATTTGATGAAAGGGATTAATAAATTATAACCAGGCTATTAAGATGTGAATCACTAAAGACTCCTGACACTCTTTTCCTTTCTTTAATTCGAATTAGGAAACAAATAAACAGACTTACCACCCTGTACTCCCTCCTTCCGGAGGCCACTTTGTTGGTCTAGTTCGCGGCCTTCGTTTAGACACTACAGTGGCTTTAACCAAAGGCCACAGAGGCTTCTGACAGTTCAGAGGCACTGTCCTGGCTCTCTAACCCAGATGCCGTGATCATATTGGTGAGGTGCCACTCACACAGCTGGGAGAGGGAAGGACCAATTTATAGGCCATGGGGAGTCTTTCCAATCAAAGTGCTCCTGCTGATGGATTTCAGGGCCTGCTTCAAGCTGTCATAGATTTAGGCTTCCTGGAAAGATCCTCAGCGATTATGTCACCCCCAGCTTTTTTGTGTAAGCAGAAACTTAGAAAAGTTTGAGCCTCTCTCAAAGCAAAGGGAGCAAGTTGTCCAAAGTCATGTAACCTTTGATAGCAAACCTCACCCAAGGACTGTGTCTCCACCCCTGCTGCGCTGCTGTTCCTGCTATAGCCACTTTTTTTTTTTTAGAGATTTATTTATTTATGCATACAGAACTGGGGTACAGGCCAGAGGTGCAAGGGCAGTGAGAGGATTCACCAGAGTCAGAGTGGGGAGCAGAGTAGGCAGATGGATGAAGAACACTGCTGAGGGGAGCAGCGGGTGAGACAGGAGAGGTCTGTGGCACCATGTGGGTCAGCTCTGGGGTGGGGATTGAACTGGCACTGAAGCCGCTGCTGCTTGCTTGCAGTGCTGTGCTGTAATCCATCACGCCTCAGGCAGGGCCCCATAACCACTTCTACACCTATTGTAGGGCCTCAAATCCAAGGACTTTGCCCTTCCTATCTCAAAAGAGACCAGCTCTTCAAAATACAGGCCTCAGAGGTCAGCTACAGGTATCCGTGTCCAAGGACAGCCCCAGTCCTCCACGGTGATTGCAGTGTCCTGGTTCTACCTTCTCCATCCCCACGCTGGCGCGCTGACCTCACACTCACTTGGTGTGAGCGGAGACCACACTCTCCCCTTACTTTTGTGTCAGAGCCAGGAATGATGCCAGTGGAGGAGTGCTGGATGGAAGGGGGATGTGAGTCACCAGAGTTTATCTAATTTCAGAACTTCTCATCCTTTTTTTGAGTGCAGAGTGACTCAAGGGCAGTTTAAAATGCAGTCCCCCCTCCCCCCCAGTATTTCATGAACAATCTTCAACAACCACTTTTCAGGCTTACACATTAGGTACTAGGTAACGGGGAATAGAGCACAGTTCCTGTTCTTAGCGGCTCACAGTCTTTCGTAAGGGATAGATATTCGAGAGATGGTCTCTGGGGTGCAGGTGCATCAGGAAACAGATATGTCCCAGAGGGACACACAGGGCTGACACAGAGGCAGAGGTGACAGCTGAGTCTTAAAGGGTGAGCTATAAGGAAGTAATAAGGAAGCGTGTTTCAAATAGAAGGAACAACATTCCGTGCAATGAGATGGCCAGAGGCAGAGGGAGAATGAAATGGGCAAATGTTAAGAAGTTGCACAAATGAAATTTAAATGTGTTTGTTTCTCAGCTGGTTTGCTCTCCTAGAAGAGGCCATTGTTGAATCAGGGGTAAGAATAGTGTATTTAGAATAGGAAACACTTTTAAAATAATCCATTAATAGTTGCTGAGTGTATAAGGTGAGTACCATGCCTTGTGCGACACAGTCCAACATGCTGGAGGGATTATTGCATCTCCCCACTTACAGATGAGGACTAGTGAGTACTAGGATGATGGTTGGACTTCCTGATTCTACTGTTTAAGAACCTGGGATGGAGCATAATCAAATCTACCATGTAGATACAAGTACAAGGTCAAATTAGCTTTCTCTCATCCGGGAGTGTCCTTCTATCATGAAGAGCAGAAATCTGTCAGCGCACACAGGAATACACCAGAAGCTTCTAAAGCATGGCAACATGAAACCCCACGCACTATCCTATTCAGGTACCTCTGAAACCTCTGAGCAAACTTTCCTCATAGATCTGGAAATGCACCCCCTGAGGTGGACCTGGGTATGGTTGTATGTCCAGGCTCATTCCCTTTACCAAGCATTTCCTACCACTGCTCCATCTCTCATGTCCTCACACACCTCCTTTCCTGCAGAGCTGCCTTCCCCTTGGATTAACAACTACTTTGTCAGGCTCTCCCTGATGGCACAATGGGTTAAAGTGCAACACTACGAACAGGTGACCCACATGGCACAGCAGATTTCTCCTGTTTTGCCCGCTGCTCCCCTCAGCAGTGTCCTTCGTCAGTCTGCCTGTTCTGCTCCCCACTCTGTCTCTGGTGAATCCTCTCACCACCCCTGCACCTCTGGCCTGTACCCCTGTACTGTATGCATAAATAAATCAATCTTTAAAGAAAAATCAACTACTTTGTCAACTTTAAAGTCTAGCTCAGCATCACCTCCTGCCAATTAAGATTGATTTATTTATGCATACAGAACAGCACTGTGACGCTATCACAGCCACTGCAGCACCCGTTCAATCTCTGCCCGACCAGGGGGGTGACCCACATGGTGCAGCAGACCTCTCCTGTCCTGTCTGCTGCTCCCTTCAGCAGTGTATTTCGGTCAATCTGGCTGTTCTGCTCCACATTCTGTCTCTAGTGAATCCTCTCATCCCCTACACATCTGGCCTGTACCCCAGTTCTTTATGTATGCATAAATATTTAAAAGAAAAAAGGAAATAATGTCCCTTTTGTCACAGGCTGGTTGTAGACATGAGAACTAATTACAAAAGACTCATTACAGGCACTCAGTAAGTCACTGTCTCCTATGGTTACGAGAGACTTATCAATTATAATCACCTACTTTTCCTTCTATACTAGTTTACGCACTGGAGATGAAAAGTATGGTCAAAACCGTGCAAAACCCAGAAATACATTGATAAAACTATATCCCAAAGTGCCTATTGGATTAGAACTGTACTTTTTTCTTTCAACTTAAGTAGAATCGGCTTCACAGAAACGATATAAAGATAGGGTAAAAAATTGCAATGAGTTATAATATGAACTTAAAAAAATTCACACGTTCCCTCTACCATCACACTGGTCTGCCCACATCAAATCTCTAAACTCAAATATCAGTCATTGGTTTCCAAGCAAAGACATCAGGCAGAGCTCCTATCTCCCAAGTCCCAACCACCACCAGGCCAGAAATGATAATCACTTGAGAATGTTAATTGAATGTTGTAATTATAGTTGATGCATAATGGGCATTTTGCACTGATGTTGTGCACTGCCAAGAAAATATTTACTTGGCTAACTCAAGTCCACGACCAAGTCTTTTTTTTTTTTTTTTTTTTTCACAACAGAAATAATGCTTTCATTTGGCATCACCAGACACACCAGAGTGAAGCATCTTGGAAATTTCAAACATAATCAAGATGTCTCTTCTGCTTTTGCCTCTTGTATAAGGCATATAAATCATATGCTTCCTTTCCTTACAGGATCTATACCTAAGTCTTGTGTGGGTTCTTTTGTGATTCCTGCTGACTTTTAATGAGATCTGCTATTTATTGAAGTTTCATTTGGGGACGGGAGAAGGCAAACTGGGGCAGGTTGAAACTTTGGTGCAGGTTTTTGTTTTTTGTTTTTTGTCTCAAACCCTCCTTTAGCAAATCTGTCATTTTCTTTGCACTTACATGCTTACTTCCTCTCAGATTTTTGGCCTGTGTTGCTCACAGCGAAACCTTTTAAATGACAGGCTTTCAGGCAAATAGCAAAGGCCGTCTCTTCAGCTCCTTCCCCACCCCACCATGAGGTTGCTGTTGACCCGTGGGCCCAGTGGACCTGGGTGAGTGCGACTGTCAGCCCCATTGTTCTTGGGGATGTGTTATAGGGCACCCCAATTCTGTTAAGAGGACAGGGGGAGAGGGACACTCCTGAAGCCCCAAAACCTGCCTGCTCTAAGTGGGTTCTGCCATCCGCTGCAAGAAGACAATACATATAAAACTTCAATGAAAAGGGACTTTAATACAGTAAATATACAATATGGAACACAAAGAATATAACTTCTAAATCAAACACCTGAAGTTACCCATCCCCTCGTGGGCAAAAGTCAACCCAAAAGGGACTGGCCCAAAGCAAGGCCTGAAAGCCTGCCACAAGACTAAAGCACCTTCTGGCCGGGACCCATGGAAAAGGGTCAGAAATGGCCAGACAAATCTGGGAGGAAAAGAGCAACATCAAATCCTGGGGACCACCCTGTTACAGATGGACTGGTCTCTACAAGGACATTCCTGTCCATGCAGTGGCCCACCCAACCTGGATCATGTCTTTCAAATCAAGGATGCTTTCAGGAGGGTATCCCCACATTTAGGGAAACCTCTTTCAAGCACTGAGGCAGTCCATTCCTCTCTCACTTTCCTCCAGATTTCACAGGCTTTGGTAGGTGCGTGGTTTGCGGTTGTAACCTTTCCTTGAAAACGAAATGCTCTCCCTCCTCCATTCCTACTCCCCACTCCCGCTTTTCATTTGTTGCTGTTTTGAGTCAGTTTCCGGGGGAGGACAAGAACTAAACCGATTGCCGTCTTTAACCGGAAGTCCCAAAGGGCTTTTCCCAAAGGACTTTGTAAGCTCCATCCCTTCATGTGTTTCTTACCCATCTATATTACATATATCCGGCTGCACACCCCTGCAAGCACCCTGTGGAATGTATTGGCACGCCTTTACCACGTTCTTCCACTTGCTCCTCTGTGAAGCTTGACCTCTGTTTATCTGTTTTGAAAGTTTTCCCCCACTTTTTACTTTATGTCATGTTTCTCATCCAACCTGGAAACTCTTCTATTCTCAAAAAGATTTCAAAGAGATATTCTTTGCAGTCTCTCCTCTGCTCCTCTACCCAGAAAAGCAAATTGTGCTTGTCACAAAAGTGATTACTTCTCCCCCTCCCTGACCAAGCTGCATGTCCTGAATCTCTATACAGTGTCCCTCTCCTCCTTCGCATATCCTGAATCCCGAAATGAACCAACAAAGTAATGGTTCCCCTCCAAACTTTCTTAACCACTGCCATGGAAACTTCCCCTTTGTCTTGATTGACAGGACTTCTGGGAGAACTGCTTCAGGCACCTACACTGAGCCCCTGCTCTGCAGACTGGCTTGTTGTATAAGACAGCAATGCAGCCCCAGCCCCTCCTGCCTCCACCCACAGCCCCTGGGGCCGTGGAGCGGTGTAAGCTCGGCATAAGCACATCCTGCTTGCTGGTGTTCCCACCTGCTTCCTGCACCTGTTTTCTTGGGTTCCTGATCCAAGGGGAAAGAAAAGATGATTCAACCTTGCATGTATGTTTATCCTGCTGGTAGAATGTCATTAAATATGGAAAATCATGCAAGTAGAGTTCCAAAAAAATGGATCACTGGGTTGACAATCCCTCTGGATTCATTGTGTTCACAGCTGGGAAAATGGTGCCTCAAAAATGATACTTTCAAGATCCACAGTAATAAAAAGGAGGATAAAGTCAAGACCTCTCATTGTGAACAAAACAGCACGTGTTCCAGTCTGGATGTAATAGCAGTAGCTTCTACTAAGGCTGATGTTTACTAAGAACCTCTATTCACAGAAACTGTGAGGGGCACATTTTATAGCTATCTCACCACCCCCCCTCCCCCCGTCCCCAGCTATTGCCTCCATTTTATGCATAAAGATATTGACATTCTGGTAGAGAACGGAAGAGAGAATAGGAGTGTTTTTAAAGAATGATCACACTTTTGATGATTACTGGTTAAAAATGTTTTAACACTTGACCTTGAGAAAGTTTTCCAAGAAGCTGCAAATTGAGACCTGGGGACTGCCCCTGAACTATCTGTAAGTAATGGTGTTTTGTTTTAAGATAGATTTATTTATGCGTACAGAACTAGAGTACAGGTCATTTGTGCAAGAGTGGTGAGAAGATTCACCAGAGATAGAGTAGGGGAGAAGAACTGGAAGATTGACGGCTTACACTGCCGGCGAGACAGGAGATGTCTGCTGCACCATGTGGGTCAGCTCCCTGCTGGGGATCGAACTCCTGCTGAGGCAGCTGGCTAGTTTGGCAATGCTGCACTTTAACCTGTTGCACCACCAGGGAGGGCCCTCTTGAGGTGCTTTTGAGTATAAAGTCTGTGACTTTCCCAGGCCAGCATACCTTCTTTCCAAGGCCAGTCATTGAACTGGGAAGGTCAGCTACCCAAGTTGATATATGAAAATTCATCAGGATAGTTCCAACTATAAATAAATATAATTAAAAGTACTTTTTAACTATATCTAAGAACATAGGTGTCATCTACCTTGTATCCAGTGCCCTCTACATCTACAAGGTGTCTTCCACCATCCATCTCCCACAGCCCGCCATATGTCTAGGTAGTTCTGCTGCTGTTTCCTTCTGGAAAGCCTTGTTTGTCTGCCCTACCGACCAAAAGAACCTTCAAAAGAGGGTCATGACCTTCAGTATCAGGTCTTTCATGGATCCTCCAATGGCCAGAGGGGTGATGTCAGAGTAAGTTCAGGCAGTCACCCTCTTGAAACCTGTAAACACCTTCCTGGAATCTACCAGACCTTAGGCTACTTAACTCTTCAACAACACTAGACCTCAGGCATTTTGATGAGCTCATCAGAGAAAGCCCAGACCACAAGAAAACAAAGCCCAGCACAGGTGAAACAGTTTTCTTCCTTCAGAGGCTCGGGCTTTGTCTGATAGGTCTGTAAGGAATCCTGGTGTATGCTGGACATTACTCATATGCTGTTTAATCCTCAAAACAGTGCTCGGCAATTGATAGAGAATCTAAGCTTCAGCAGCTTATTCAAGGTTACGAGCTAGAGCTGAGATCCAAATCCAAATGGGAATCCCCAATACCCAGATCTGAAATAGTGCATTCTGGCCCCACTGCTGCTAACTTTTGTGAACCATAAAATCATAGAGTTTGAAAGGCAGGCTTCATCTAGATTGATGCTCCCACTAATATTTGAGTCCCCCACCCCAATACAGCAGAGATGTGGTAGTTCTTGTGCTTGGAACCTCTTCAACAGCACAGGCTGATATCTGTCTTCTATGTTGCCTGCTTCTGGTATCCCAGATACCATTTCCTCCTGATAACATTTCAGAGTTTTTCCTCCTGATAACATTTCAGAGTTTGGGTGAAAGTTACCATGTCTTCTTTCATCTCCCTTTGGCAGGTTACTTCTACCCTTTCATCTATGGCTGCTTTCAATTCTCTACCTTCATTCCTGGTGTGAGGTGAGTATAGAGAGAGTTTTGAAAATAGCATCAACTATTGTCAGTGACATTACTGGGCACTGGTATTGAGTAAATTCTCAAGAGACTTTGGTAGACTCTACCAGGTACCAGAAATACTGAACATGACTTATAGGTGACGTAGGAACCTCCTTGAAATACCTGCTAGTGTTTACCTGCAATTATCTCAGAGCAAAGGTTAAGCACTTGGAATCTGAAAGACATTTTCAGGATTATTTTCAAAATTTGCAAGAGGGGAAAATATGAGAACATCTGTTCTTTAAAATCACCATAAAATATTCATGTACAAATAACTTTAAAATACTGAGTAGTGCATCTCTTTGGAGTTATATGGGTATGTGTGTTCAGAAAGTTTCAGCTGGGAAGAGTGAATTTTCCCTAAGAGTTCTTCTCTAAGTCTTTTTATCTTACAATTTCCTTTATAATACTACACCTTTCCTTAGCGATTATTGCCTTCATATTTAAATAGGGTTCTAGTGGGTTTTTTTGTTTTGTTTTGTTTTTTGGGGTTTTTTTTGTGATAAGGGTTTTTAAAAATAGATCTTTCTTGGCAAGTGAGAGAAGTTCTTTTGGAACTGTTTTATTCTCTGAGGTAAACATTATGTAAAGGAGTGTTTATTCCATGAACTCCCAGCATCACCTGAAGCACTATCATGCCCTCTATAGATCAAATTCACATGTATGAATTTCACTTGAGGTTTGAAGATCCCTGTTTCCCGGACAGAGTGTTTCTAATGCCTGTGCTTGTCTCCATTTAAGAAATGTCTGGTTGTCTTGATCAGTAATGTTGGTGGCTTTTTGGCAATGTGACGGTAGAGTGTTCTAAGACATGAAAGGACCCCAGACCCCTTTTACATGCAAACCTGGTTGGTCTGAATCACTGGGATATGCTCCTGAAAAATGAACTGCAACCACTTTATCAAATTTATGATGCTCAAATAAGACTGCCAGATTTAGTAAAAAAAAAAAAAAAAAAAAAAAAAATTCCCAGTTCATGAGTTCAGACAAGGAATAGATTTTCAGCAGGTTTATCCCAAATATTTTATCCCAAATATTGTGTGTTGTCTGCCATCCCTATGACTGGAGTCAACTGCCCTATGTTCGTTTTATTTTATTTTTCCCGTGTTCATTTTAATCAATAAACCTTAGAAATAGCATAAAAACCGCATCTACTTCTAAAAATCTCTATTAAAGATGTAACAAATCATTTCTTGACAAAAGAGATAAGTGCCAATTGAGGCATATGGCTAGTCTCACCCAATCTATGTGCCTTATTCAGAATTGGAATCCAGGCTTCCACTCATTCTTAAGAGCTGATAATTAGGGGGAACCACAAATGAGCTAAAAACAAGAAAAAGATGATAAAGGGATGGAAATTATCTCAACAGAATCACAACGAGTTCAGAAATTTTACATCTTACTGTTGTTTCTCCCCACATCTGGCACTGTGCCCGAGCCAACAAATATTGTACAGCTATAGGTAAATGAAATGCATGAGTAACTTGTACTTAAAGCCTCTTTCTCAAGCTTCTCCACAAAGCATCCAGAAGCTTTTGGGAGCTCGGTGTTTTCTTAGGGTCTTAAATAAGAGACTCATTTGGTTATTTAAATTGTGGCTGCATGAGTGAGTTTTGACGAAGAACACATTCCCCTTCCCCAACTGGAGTCTGCTTCTTACCTGTAATAAAATAGATTGAAGTTTGAATGGGAAGCCAGATAACTGTTTTCAGTAGAGTCATTCATGATGAAATCATTTCAAAAACATTGAAAACCACCACCACCTAACCCACAATTCCCCCTTAAAGAGGGACACTTCCTGGTGGAGGCATGCAGATAAAGGACATAGATCAGTGAATCATAATGGAATGAATGAGACAAAATAGAGGGGAATGGACTGGGATGGCGGGGG
>NW_004567107.1:24012873-24076406 GCF_000260355.1 Condylura cristata
GGGGCGGTAGGATGGGGTGGGTACAGTGGGATGGCTTGGGATGAGGTGGGGTAGGGTGGGAATAGAGCTGGAATAGCTAAACTGAATGATGATAAAAATGTCAAATGCCATGATTTTATTTCTGCTTAGCAATATCTTAAAGGGTCTGATATGTTTTGAAACCTAAGAATTTTGCAAGAGTATTACTTGTATTTTTGAGCAATCTATTAAATTTTGTTGCAAGCAATTGACATGTTTTTTAACTAGCTAAATGGAGATTCATTTAAAGTTGTCATGCAGCTTGTGAAACCAAAGATTTTTTAGTCTTAATCATCTCAACTGAGCAAGCATTCCACTTGTTTCTTCAGCTGTATTTTGATCTTTGAATTGTGATCACTTCTTGAATTTAATTTATACCTGATCAATTACATGAATTTAAACACTAGCCAGAAAAAAAAAATAGGTGCGATTCATACATATTTCTTTCTGTGAAGAGGGAGTTATGTCTATGAAAGAAATATAATCCCTGTTTTCTATCATTCAGATAAAGATTTTATGTTTTTTATGCAAATGCAGATCTTATAGTTTTTGTTTTTTGCTTCTCCCAATTCATTATGCAGCTTCACCAAAAAACTCAATGTGAATATTTTACTTTCCAAAGATGACTGAAGCAAATATAGATGGTGAATGGTCTCCAATTCTATATGTTAAAGTTGAAGGATATATTTTTCTGTGCTATTATATAAACAGCTATTGCATAATGTCATTTAAAGAATCAAAGCTTTTTATCTGTTCCTCATCAGTAAGTCTTCCAACAACACATATGATGTTTTCGTAATAAAGTGAGCCTATTCTGCTATTTTTTTTTTTGAAGATGGACTTGAAAAATCCAAAATTTTAACTTCAAAGACTGTAGTGAGCAGATCACTCTAATCACTGAAGAATTAAATTGTATTTGTTTGGAAATGTATTACCTACTCATCTTTATCCAAAAATATGTCCTTTGTCATAAATCAGGTGACTAGACAAATGGTCTATAAGTAGACTCTACCAAAGGTTTATTCTACTCTCTACCAAAGATTTATTTATTTCTGTGCCAACACAAATCCTGTGATTACTACAGCTTTGTCTAGAAGTGTAAGTTTTCCAGTTTCGTTCTCAAGTTTTCCTTTGGTACTTGATCCTCTGTGTCTCCATATAAATTTTGGGAGTAGTTCATTAGGCAAAGGTTAAGTCTCAGCACTATGAAGCTATAGGCAGCCACTGCAGCACAAGTTCCATCCCCAGATCTCTCCCATCTCACCTGCTGCTCCCCTCAGCAGTGTACTTCAGTCACCTGCCTTTTCCTGCTCCCCACTCTGTCTCTGGTGAATCCTCTCACCACCCCTGCACCTCTGGCCTGTATCCCAGTTTTCATACGCATAAATAAATAAACTTTTTGAAAAACAACACAACAGAGTTGAGATATGCTGAGATGTATCCCAGGAGGGCCATCCTTCTGGGAGAACGGTATGTGGAAGACCAAAGATGCAGGGACAGGTCATTATAATAGTGGCGGTTACTCGGTGTATTCACCAGGCACCAGGCACTGTGCTGTGAGATACTATCATAGTATCTCATAGATGAAGAAACCAGAAGGATTAAAGTCACTTGTCCCTGGTCTCAAAGCTCTTACCAGTCAGAGACAGAGCCTGGATTTCTGTCCAAGCAGCTTGATTCAGGATATCAGCTCCTAACCAAAGATTTCGGCAGAAAGCTAAGGAATTTGAACCTTATTCTTCATGCATTAGAGAGTTTTCAGATTTCTTGAAAGTTGAAATGATATATGTTTATGCTTGAAGGATGAAAAAAATCTCTCAACAGAATTTTTACATTTATCCTGTGGTATTGTCCTATAAAATTAAAATTAAAACTACTCCAATTTCTTTTTTTTATTTTCTTATTTATTTCTATTTTATTTTTTACATCTTTGTTTTTTATTTATATATATTTTCTTTTTTTTTACATCATTCTTCATTTTGTGCAATTTTCTATCTCAGTTGTAATCCCTGTGGGCTTCCCACCACCAGTTCACCCATGTGCCATCACCACAGTCCCGTGCACTCTTCAAGTCATGCATCTAAAGAGCCTACCACCCACTTTGCTCCCATTTTCTTGGGTTTATATTTCTATCTTGAATTTCTAATTCATAACTCCCACAAGTAAAACTACTTCTGGAGTAGATATGTGTGATCTATAATGGCTTTATCTATCTATCTATCTATCCATCCATCTATCTATCCATCTGTCTATCTATCCATCTACCTATCCATCTATCTATTCTTTTCTAACCTAGTTCCACAGATTTGAGATTTCTATTCTTATTAGTTATATTGCTTCGTGTTTGTTATTATTACTTTTTAATTGCTAAAAATAATCTCTCAATAGCATAATCTTGTCAATACTTCTGTGTATGTCTTCTGCTGGCATGGGGGATTTTAGATGCTATAGATATTTTTAATAAATTATTTTAATTTCTCTGGTTGGGAAAATAATGTGCATTTTTAGCTTATTTTATGTGAACTTCATCTTTTAATTTTTAATCTATTATTAGCCTTTTCTCTTTCCTTGTTGTCATCTTATCCCATTTGTTCTTTTCATTAAAACCTCATCGTTGTCTGCCTTTTGGCAGAGACATTTTAGCTTTGCATATTCTAAGTAGGTGATATTATCTCGTGTTATTTCTTATACTTAAATAGTGCATAAATTTATCACCTCTAAGCAACTGGGCCAACACTGTCATCTTCTTATTTTTTTAGATCCCTATTGTCTCCGCGTTGCAGTCAGCTCAGTCTGCTATAACAAATTAACATGGGAGGGGGGTAGAGGGAGGCGAGGGGCTTTAACTACAAACATTTATTTCTCACAGTTCTGGAGGCTGGGAAGTCCAAGCTCAAGGTGCCAGCAGATCTGGTGCCTGGTGAGAGCCAGCTTCCTGGTTTGCAGATGGCTGTCTCCTCTCTGTCTCCTCCTCCAATCCTCTTCCTCTGCGGATTGCAGAGAGGGGACGCAAGCTCGGTCCTATCTTTTCATAAAAGCATTAATCCCACTTGTGAGGGTGGAACCTCTCAAATCACCTTCCAAGACCATCACACTGGAGGACAGGATTCAGTATAAGAATTGTTATGAGTCTCTAACACTTTCGCTTGATGCTAAAATCCTCTACTGACTTACAGTGATGATTTCATTACATGCTACTTAATCGGACGTCTTCTAGAAATATTTACTCAGCCTGTGCATTTACAGGATTAGTTGTCTCTAGGGTCTATTATGAAAATTTTAATTAAAAAATAAACAGTTTAAAGAAGTGATTGTGAGGATTTGCAACATGATTTCATGCATTCAACAATTATAATAACAGTAATAATAATAGCAATAATAATACATCTGAGTGCTTACTGTGTGCCTAATTCTGTGCTCAATGTTCTGATACATCATCTCATTTAACATTTCTTCCAAAACAAGGATCACAAATCCATGTATTACTTGATTGCACTAACTCAGATGCTAAGTAGCAGAGTGTGATTCAAACCCAGGACTTTTCACTCCAGCTGCTCCAGTTATAGTACCATGTGACCCAGTGGCATTTCAGAAACACTGACAATTTGGTTGAACTCATCATCGCTGGCTTTTGACTTCATTCTTGATTTTTTTTTTTATTTGTTTTGCTATCTAAAACCTTCTAGCATTTCTTTTTAAAAATGTAAGATAAAAAGCCTAGAGGGACTTTATGGCAAGAAATGAAGTAAACATTGAATTTCAGGTCAATTGTCACTCGAATTATATTTTAAAATCTAAACAATGTAGGCCCTCCCTGATGGTTCAGCAGGTTAAAGCGCAGCACTGCAAGCTAGCCACAGCTGCTTCACACAAGTTCGATCCCCTGCCCCAGAGGTGATCCACATGGCACAGCAGACCTCTCCTGACCTGCCCGCTGCTCCCCTCAGCAGTGTACTTCATCCATCTGCCTGTTCTGCTCCCCACTCTGTCTCTGGTGAGTCTTCTCACTGCTCCTGCACCTCTGGCCCCAGTTCTGCATGCATAAATAAATAAATTTAAAAAAAAAACATAAATAAACTTCAGCAAGAATATGCCCTTTCCTGTGCCTCCGTCTTCCAGGTGTATGTCTTTCAGAGAACTCTTGAGATGACACTAAGGAATAGCAGGCTTTTTTAGTCTTCTAGCTATGAGACCATTCACTAACACCATATTTTAATGTGTCCTTTATTCTTACAGCATTTCGCAGAGCTAGAAACCACTTTTTCACTTTTTTTTTTTTTAAGATTTATTTTTAAAAAAATAACTGGGGTACAGGCCAGAGGTTCAGGGGCAATGAGAAGATTCACCAGAGACAGATTGGGGAGCAGAACAGGCTGACTGACAAAGTACACTGCTGAGGGGTGCAGCGGGCGGGTCAGGATTGGTCTGCAGCGCCATGTGGTCACCTCCGGGGCAGGCATGGATCCAATTCATGCTGAGCTGGCTTTAGCTTCTTAGTGCTGTGCTTTAACCCACTGTGTACCAGGGAGGGCCCTGCTTTTCACTTTTTCTTTTCATTTTTGCAACTGTCAGGTTAAGGAGGGGGTTTTCTTATAAGACACATTCTCTAAGCCTCTATCGTTTTCTCATTTTCAGCTTTGTTTCAGAATTTCTGCTTCCATCTGTGTTCCAAAACCTTTTATAATATGTGTTCATCAGAAAGACTCCAGAGCAGGTACATTAATTTCTTTAGTTGCTGCCAGAAAAGTTCAGGCAAAATGGATACTCTCTAACACTGACCTTAGGTCTTTGATTCTTACATCCTCTCTCACCAACTCTGTTTAGACCACTACTACCACCATTATTCCAGGTACTCTTGGGCATTCCAGCTGGAGAGGAAAGCCAGTTCTCTTTCTCCTTCATTTAAGTAGATGTCAGCCTTTCTTTTCACTCCTTTAACTCACTAAGCTCCTTCCTGCCTCAGGGCCTTTGCGCGTGCTATCCCTGTGTGAGGAACACTTTGTCCTCTTCCTCAACTCCACACAATTTCCCCACAGTAGCCTGACTCTTCATCTGGCTCCTCTCTTCCTTCATAGCAGCTTTCTTATCACTCTCAGGGAAGAAGATATAGACCAGAACTCCTCACCCCCAGACTATATCTCCTCTGTCACTCTCAATCATATCTCCATGTTCTTTCCCTTCAGATGGTGTGTGCATATCCTTACCAATTATTTCCACATCCATGTTTGTTTATTTCATCCTTTTCTCCCCACTTCACCTCTAAGTCCCACAAAGGCAGGAGCTCACTTGCCATTGTAACCACACACACAGCTCAAGGCATAAAAAGGCTGCAATCAATATTTAATTAGATGAGTGAACAATCAAATGCTGAGTATTTTAAGAATATCTTCCTAGAAAGCAGAAAAACACAACACATTTGAAAAGGCAGTTCAAAGAATTCTCCATCTTAATATAGTACTGACCGTTGAGCCTAATTAGCGTGTGTGGTTTGTCACCTCGGGAAAACCAGTCTGGGGTGACCAGCCACCCCAGTCTGCTTGGAGCCCTCTTGGCTTTTAGTGCTGAAAGTCCCACAGCCTTGGGAACTTGTAGTCCAAGACAAACCAGGATGGTTAGTCACCTTCCCTAGCCTCGCCTTTGTCTTAACCCCAAATGAAACAAGAGAATAACAGATTTCTTCTGACTTTTGAATATTTACTCTCAGCACCAAGACCAATTAATATCTGTGGACTTTCTGGCTATGAAAAGATCTTTTCTTCCCCTTAAATGAGAAAACGTATTTTGGCTGGAAATCAGACCTGGGGCTGTGCTCTTATTTAGGTTGGTATATTAAATTCTGGGACCACATTGTGCTTTTTCCTGAAGTGACTGTTGCTAAATATGGTACTATTTTTATTATATTGAGCTGCATAGGATAACATTTTTCTTCTCCCATATGTTGTTAAGATCTTTTCCTTACACGTGGACTTCAAGAAATTTTGGCCACTAATTATCTGGGTACACCTTTATTTGGGTTTCTCTTTGCAGGTGTTTCTGTTTCTACAATAGTTCTTTGGGAAGCATATTGTTGTGAGAATTTTGTTTGTTTGTTTTCTTTCTATTTACCTCCTATTTTCTTTTTTGCTTCTTTCACATTTACCAAGATCTCCAAGAACATGTCTCCACTGCCAGTCTTCAACAACCTCTCTTGTTTTGTTTTGTTTTTTAAAGATTTATTTATTTATTTGTACAGAACTGGGGTACAGGCCAGAGATGGTGAGAGGATTCACCAGAGACAGAGTGGGGAACAGAACAGGCAGATCGACGAAGTACACTGTTGAGGGGAGCAGGGGGAGGGTCAGGAGAGGTCTGCCATGCCCTGTGGTCACCTCCGGGGAAGGTGGGGATCGAACTCATGCGGAAATGGTTTAAGCTTCTTTGTGCTGTGCTTTAACCCGCTGCGCCACCAGGAAGGGCCTGTTTTGTTTTGTTTTTTAAGATTTATTTATCATGCATATAGAACTGGGGTACAGGCCAGAGGTGCAGGGGTGGTGAGAGGATTCACCAGAGACAGAGTGGGGAGCAGAACAGGCAGACAGATGAAGTACACTGCTGAGGGGAGCAGTGGGCAGGCCAGGAGAGGTCTGCTGCTGTGGCACCATGTGGGTCACCGCTGGGGCCAGGGATCGAACTCGCACTGAAGCGGCTGCTGCTAGCTTGCAGTGCTGTGCTTTAGCCCACCGTGCCACCAGGGAGGGCCACCCTCTCTTTTTTTAAAGGCCCACTGTATGGGATTTCTTGGTTCTGGCTGATTTTACCCTCTCATTTGGGGACCCATTTTCTATTCTTCCCATTGGCTGGTAATGATTTTCGGTTAGCTGGTTATTGTTTCTAATGTCCTTCTTATAACTCCTTGAAACTTGTGATTATAAAAAGGGGTTGCCTCAAAATCTTTCTAAATTTCTAAGAAATTCTTTGTGAACCATTGCTTTTCTCTAACTTTCCTGTCTGCTTCCATTTTATTCCATCTTATAATAGTAATTACTAATAATACATTCGAAGGTGTCTTCTTTCATTAAGTCATCTCTTTTTTCTCTTTCCTGAATTAATTTATTAACTAGTCTACTATTTTCTTTCTTTAGGGGCTTGCCTGCCTTGTAACTCAGCAATCCTCACAATTCCCCCTCTGCCTTGACTTTCAAAGAGTTCTATTTTTACAGAGGGGGAAAAAAACAACATATCTGAGTGCAAAGCCTTGGAATGCATTCTGACCGCATCTTTTCATTTTGTGTTGGATATGCAGAGGCCATGGAAACACCATCCCCTAGGTACTGTCTTTTCTGGGTTGTACAATTTAGGGGTTCAGAGCATCCTCACCCTTGTGAATACAAACCAATAAGGTGAGATCAAGCTACATGTAAGAGTCTATGGGTAGTTATCTGAAAATCAGTAAATAAAAGCTGTGTATGATGAGGTGCAGACAAGAAACACTGGCTACCAGGCTTTTCCAGCTCATCAATAACCAAATCAACATGGAAATCTTTTTTTTAAAGATTTATTTATTTATGCATACAGAACTGGGGTGCAAGCCAAAGGTGCAGGATCAGTGAGAGGATTCACCAGAGACAAAGTGGGGAGCAGAACAGGCAGATCAACAAAGTACACTGCTGAGGGGAGCAGTGGGCGAGACAGGAGAGGTTGGTGTGCCATAGGGGTCACCTCGGGGGCAAGGATCGAACTCATACTGAAGCGGCTGCACTAGCTTGCAATGCTACATCCTAACCCGTTGCACCACCAGGGAGGACCCAACGCGAAAATCTTAACTACCAAAATAATTTGCAGGCACAACAGACTCAGACATTCAGGAAGCCCCCCCCCCCCAATCCTCCTAAAAACATGCCAAGTGCTGTTTTCACTGACCTCAAGAAACAGTTATGTACTCAGGAAACCTTGGATAATGGGGAGCTTTTACTGGGTGCCACAGTAGCAGCCACTGCTGGCCTGGCCTGACCTCAACCCTACCCTCCCTCCCCTCCTCCTCCTACTTTCTCTTTCTACTTCCTCTTGGTGTTTCCAGGTCAACTGTCCTTCGCAAAGACTAGCTCATCAAGTTGCCCGGGATTGGCATCCACAAGGAGCTTCTCTGTCAAGCAGCCTTTAGCTCCAGCTGGTTCAGTCAAAACAGCAGAATTTGTTCTGCTCAAAGTATTGTTTCATAAGCCATAACGAGCTAATCAAAGACTCCCTTTCTCAAAGGGAGCTGCATCACTGGTACCTCAAGACTGTAAGGAAAAGGGAAAGTATGTACAGCAGATAACAAAAAGATGTTCCGAGGGAATGAGAAAGGAGACAGAAGAGACTTTCTGAGTTTTTCCCATGACTCTACTGTCTTTGGCCTCTATGTCTTTTGTTTTGATGTATGATGCTAATTTTAAAAGTTGACATTTGACCTTTTTTCCCTTAAAAATGGCTATTTCACTAGCTTTTATTACTATATTATTATAATATATTACATATATTATTATATAACTACTATGTAGCTACTGTATATATAGTAAATATATTAGTATTGTATATCTATTATTTAAAATATCATCGGTTTTCTCTACCAATTTTTTGTATTTAAATCTCCCCTATTCTGTAAGCCCAGGTGTCCAGCTAACAGGGGTTACGCTCCCCCATGTTACCATATCATGGCCCGAGTCACTGTCCATGCTACGTCACAGTATCCTCCGACGCAGCCTGCAACTGCTCATCATGAATTTCACTTTCGGCTCTAGCTCTTCCCTTCTCTACTATCTAGTCTCACCGCATCTGACACACAGTCGGAGGTTGTGGCAGGCAGAAACGCAATTCAGATGTCCCCTTACATGGCAAAAGGGAATAGAGGTTTCAGGTGGCTTTAAGACAGGGAGACTATCAACTTAGTCCCATTGAGTCTTGAAAGTAGAAAAAGAGGCAGAAAAGAGGGTCAGCATGATGTAAAGTGGGGAGCGCTCCACCTGCCACAGCTGCCTTTGAAAATGGAGGAAGAGGCTTCTGGCCGCTAAACACAGGTGGTCTCTAGAAACTCAAAAGGGCAAAGAGACAGATTCTATTCTCTCCCAGAAAAAGAACATAATCCTACCAACACCTTGACTTTATCCAATGACATCCTTGGCTGGCTTTTGACCTACATAAACATAACATAATGTGTGTTATTTTAAGATACTCTGTGTTCATTGGCCAAAGTAGCCATTGAAGACAAATATGAAGATCAATAAATACTTTTTTAATTAACCAATTGCAGTGGTTGTTAATCAATTTTATTTCAAAACCCAAATTAAATCAACTCAGATTTCACAGGACTGCACATTTGGAAGATTTTCCTTTATGCATGGAGATGAGTAGGAATATAAATTGTTCCTTTCATGAAAATACACATTCAATCAATACTTTTAAATTTTCGAGAAAGGAGAACAATCATTCATAACCTCGCTGAGATGTAACTGTTTCCATTTTTTCTTCTATTCCATCTCTTATCATAGGCACATACAATTTTCCATTGAAATGACAAGTACTCACTGCAGAAATGTGATTATATACAATTTTACACTTAATATTGCACAATAAATATTTTCATAGTGCTTTATAGTTTTCATAATTGTCATCATAAGCATTACTTTATATTCCATTGCAGTTGAGGTACCAGAATTTGCTTCCAGTCCTAGTCATTGAATCATTAGGTTTGCCTTATTATTCAGCCATAAAAAAAGGAAATCTTACCATTTGTGACAACATGGATGGACCTTAAAGACAATATGCTAAGTGAAATAAGTCAGATAGAGAAAGACAAATACTACATGATCTCACTTATACTTGAACTCTTAAACAAAAAAGGAGATCCAGGAGGGGAAGGGGAATTGAAAAAATATTTGTTATGTAATATTAAATGTAAATGTATATATGACTATATTTCTGCAGGGGGTGGGGTGGTCAGTAGACACAAACATCCAGTATTAGACAAATAAGTACTATGGACACGAAGCACAACATGAGACAGCAGCCAGCAGCCAGCAATGCTATGAGGTAAATGGGAAAGTTGTTAAAACTTTCCTTTTCCTTTATTAAGTTGTTAATAAATTCCCAAAACTCTACCACTAGGAGATTTCTCTCCCTTTTTCTTTTCTTCTTATTGACTCTACATGAGAAGATGGTGATCATTTCACAACATATGTAAATCAAACCATCATGCAGTAAGCCTCAAACTTACACAGTGTATGTCAGTTACTTCTCAGTAAAATTGGGGGAAATACTTTATTTATTCAACCGAAGGTAGTTTTCCTTACACTTAGAGAAATCATGAGAATTACATTTTGTCATCAGTCCATCATTTATTTGAGTTATCTGCACGGTAAATTTCCGTAATTGAGAGAACTGAAAGAAAGGATTAAAATGGGTTTTACCGTCCTGGTTCTCAGTGGGATGATTCCAAGGAGGCTGGAGAGAAATTGTAGCCGTGTCACAACTGGTGTCAGCATTTGGGTTTACCACACACAGAGAGAGGGCTTATATTCCATGGCTTCAAATGCTAGCCAGGATTAACATTTACCCATTTGTTATTTCATTGGTTATATTTTTATTGAGCACCACATGTTATAGTTTATTTACCTTATAAAGAACAGCTTTTAAAACACTCTTTAGAAATTAGTTCTTAACTTTCTGTCAAGTTTACTGCATATGATTTATCATCTAGTTTGCTTTTTAATTTTAGCTATAAAAGATTTGTATCATTTGTTTGTATAATTCTTTAGGAAAACTAAACCAAACCAAAACATCAACTACAAAATGAAACAACTTACATGCTATTTAAATTCTACATAGTAGATAACACAATTCAGAAACTCTGCAAAGTGTGAAGTAGACTTTATGTGACTAACCTGTTGTGGCAGCTTTACATTTTAATCTTATTACTTATATAGTTAATGACATTTATAGGTACATTTTATGTAAATATTATATGTAAACTTTACATGAACATTATACAACATTAATAACATTAATAAAAATTTATTATTTGTGGTAATGTATAGTTTACTTTTCTCTGCTGGACAAAGCTACAATTGAAAATGAGTAAAAACCTTAACACTAAATCAATTCAAGAAAAATTCTACTTCCTTAATATGTTCTGGTGATAAAAGGAGTGTGAAATCATTATAAACATTTTTGCTTTGCCATTACCAAACATGTATTTTTTTTAGTAATAAAGAAAAATAAATAAAAGTACTATATAAAAGTAGTACTAATTTTTTTTAAAAATTAAAGGAAAAAATTTAAAATAAATAAATTACAACTCTAATGTTATCATCCACAAATACATTGAGGTATAATTTCTTTGAGTATTTTTGCCAAGTGTGTGTGACTATACAAAAAATTTAATAAAATTTTCATAGTAAGAATTTGTACCCCATCACTTTTTTTGGTGAACATTTCCCCATTTCATTAATCACTTTTGAACCAAACACTGTAATTGAATAACAAACCAAATTCTATTATGCATGATGTTTAAATAGGCTCTACCTTAGAAGCAGTTCGAACACCTAAAGAGAGCCTTCTCATCCCAGAGTGGAAGCATAAGTTCCATTTTTCTGCCCCTGGTCTAAGATCAAGTTCATGGAGCCTCCCAGAAGCAGCTGACAACAGAGACACCTTTTGTAGATCACTGTGGCCGCCTTGGGTCACGCGCCCCATTTACCGCCTCAAAGTCCACGCACATTGTGTTCCAAGGCGCCATTTATTTTTAGGAGATGTTTTCCTCTTGTTTCTGCAGCTGTTTTTAATCACAAGCTTTGGGCACCACATCCCAAAGAAACCCTGGCAGAGACACAGGTGTGAAAAAGGAAGGGACAGGGCACCATCTTGAACACAGTATTCAGGGAAAGGAAACCGATTCACCAGAGCTTCACATTTACTCCTGAACTGTGACAGAAGAGCGGACCATGCAAAGCCATTGACGCTTGGCATTGATTCCCCACACTGCTTCTTAGTTGCCAACTGGGTGACCAGGGATACTCACTTAACTCCCCTCTCCTCCCTGGATTACAATAAATACACCACTAAATTGTAAGAGTTAAATGATGTAAATTTTGGTGATCTTGTCTGCACTTTGAGTAGAGAATGAAAAGAAACTTCTGGGACATCCTTCTTATGTTCCTATTTTTTGTTAGTTGTATTTTCCCAACGAACCAAAACAATGTACATAGTCGAAATGCTGCAAAAGATATTAGATAAATCAGAAGGAATCAAAGCCTTGAGGCCACTTGGGCCAACAGCTGTAACAAATCCCCACCTTTCAATGGCTCAACACACTACAATTTTGTGATTCTTGTGAACATCTACCACAGGTATGACAGTTGAGGGGCAATCTTCCAAAGACCTGGAACCCTTACATATTGTCACTCTTCCCTTATTTTCTCAGGCTTCTGGGATCCCTGTGCTTAATAGATTAGGAGAATGAAAAGAGGCAGAAAGTTATTTTTTTTAAGATTTATTTATTTACTTATTTATGCATACAGAACTGGGGTACAGGCCAGAGGTTAAGGGGTGGTGAGAGGATTCACCAGAGACAGATTGGGGAGCAGAACAGGCTGACTGATGAAGTACACTGCTGAGGGGAGCAGCGGGCGGGTCAGGAGAGGTCTGCCACGCCATGTGGTCACCTCCAGGACAGGCAGGTATCGAACTCATGCAGAAGTGGCTTTAACTTCTTAGTGCTATGCTTTAACCCACTGCGCCACCAGGGAGGGCCAACCTCTACTTCTTAATACTCACCAATTCCATTCATGTTACACTGGCCAGAATCATTTTCATAGCACACTTCACTGCCAAAGAAGCTAGGGACACAGTCTAGGTTTGGGGAGCAGCTAATCAACCTGCCACATTATATTATTTTGTTAATTATATAGATGTTTTTATAGGTGGAAACATAAGGATAGATGTAAAAATATGTATTACCTGTAGTGCTGAGCTAAAAGTGAAGGATTTGGCTCGTTTTGATGTCTTATAGTCTTGTTCAAAGACGTGTTCTTACTGTCTTAGGCTCTTGCAACTATACAGTCTTAGAGTACATCCTCATGGGTTTGTTTACAAGGGTCTTCAGAGGAAAAATTACAGTTGTTTGTGCATTTACTCAGTGACTCTTTGTTCATTCCGGAAAAGCACACACAATGAGAAAGTAACCTGTATTCATGAACAAGGACATATGGGGGCTGGGATGGCCCCTTTGTTCTGTGTGTTGCACGGGAAGAATTGCTCAGTGCAAACTCTCCTGCTCCATGGAAACATGGAACAGAGTCCCCAATCAGAAAACGGCTGACTCAGAGCTGGCCTCTATCTCTGTGTGGCTCTAGGCAAATTATCTGGCCTCTCTGGGCCTCTAGGTTCTGATTTGCAAGATGAGATGGATGAGACAGCATCTGTAAAGCCCTCAGCACAGTACCAGCAGCACAGCTAGGGCCCTGCACGTTAACTCCACATCATCATCACACCTCCTATTACGGACCTATCACAACCCCTGTTTGAGTGTGTAGCTCTGGGAACTAGGGGGGGAAATTTGTTATTCAAATCAATAACTTTTCCTGTATGCACTAGCTGTGAAATGTGGCAGTGAGGATGTGCGAAGTGTGATTATTTCGATGATAGGAAATTGGAAAGAGAATGTTCTGAATCATGGCTTGCCAATCTTTTTCATAGATAAATATAACATTAATAGATATCATTTATGAAAGACCCACGTCTCTGCGTCTCTGAGAATACTAACCTAGGCTTTCTATACTCTCTTCCATCTATTTCCCACCTAACTCTAGCCAGTGGCAGTCTTACCCCCTAGTTTACAAGTGAACAGCAGTAACAGTGAAGTCAAGGAAATGAAGACAAGGATCAGAGGGACTTGTAATTTGCCCAAGGACACACAGTTTGAAGAACTGGAGTCCAGTCCTGTCCACCTTCTGTCCGCCACAAGGCCCAGTGTTTCCCTGATTCCTTTCATTGGCTCTCTCTCTTGGATGTCACAGGAAGAATCACAATATTCACATGACACTGTAATGTTCACATTCCCTGCTCTTGTTGGAGTCTCCTGTCGCCCTGTAAAGTAAGCAAAGGATCGTCGTCAGCATCGTACAGTGAGGAGACAGACTGTGAGGGGCCCTGCGGGTGAGGGGAGGCGGGGTAGCAACAATAGCAGTCCTTCCTGAACACTGGCCACCCACACAGCTGGCAGGCACATGGTAAGTTCCTGATCTACCCACTACTCATTTTGTGCCCTTTAGAACTCCATAGCACGAGGTTCTCTACTATCCCCATTGTGCACATGCAGCAACTGGCATTTAAATATTAGGATCCTGTGCCAACCAACCGGCATACAATAAAGAAGACAAAACTGAGGGAGACTAAGAAATTCTGTCTCCCACACCCCTTGTCTTGAAAATCAACAACAGGGCAATGGGTTAGGACACAGCACTGCAAGCAAGCTGCAGCCAATTCAGTGCTGAGTTTTAGCCCCAGCCCTGGAGGTGACCCACATGGCTCAGCAGACCTCTCCTGTCTTGCCCACTGCTCCCCTCAGCAGTGTACTTTGTTGATCTGCCTGTTCTGCTCCCCACTCTGTCTCTGGTGAATCCTCTCGCCCACTGTACCTCTGGCCTGTACCCCAGTTCTGTATGCATAATAGATCTTAAAAAGAAAGAAAAACAAAAAATGGAAAAAGAAACCACTCTTCTACCACTTCCTGACCATGATAGACTAAGCATGGACCAAGTTAGATAAGGCCCCTGCCCTTGGGAGGAAGAGAACAGTTGGGAGAGACAGCCAAGATCAAGGACACACCATGGCAACTCACAGGCTTTCTGACAGAATAATGTTAGGAGGCCAGAAACCAGGGCCCCAAGGGATACAGAATGACAGGAGCGGATGGGTTAGATAAGGTGGCTGCATATAAGTAAACAGCTCAGCAACCCCCTTGGGGAAGACTTCTCAAGTCAGTAGAAGATGTGAGGGTGTTGGCTTTGAGGCATGAATACTCTGATGTGTTTGAAGAAGAGTAAGAAAGCTGGAGTGGCCACAGATCATAGTTATCAAGAGAATAACACCACTGCTGTGCAGAGTAAGAATCAGAGCAAAGTACGGTCAACTGTCACTTGGAAATGAAGATGCAAACATCCTAAATTATAAATAGTAACAAGTCAGGGCCTCCCTGGTGGCCTACATGTTAAATCTCAGCTCTACCACAGTGACAGCCCACCTCGATGGGCTGAATTCGATCCCCGGTCAGGGAGTTAACCCAAATAGGGCACAGCAGACCTCTCCTGTGTCCCCCGCTGCTCCCCTTAGCAGCGTGCTTCAGTAGAGCCTCCTGTTCTGCTCCCCACTCTGTCTATGGCCCCACCCCCACACCTCTGCATTGTACCTCAGTTCTTCTACACAAAAATAAGTTAAAATCTTTTATAACTAAATCGAGTCCAAGAGTACATTTAAAAATCCACTTCACCCACCCAGGGAGAGTTTATCTAAGGGTAAAGGAAAACTCAACAATAGAGAAATCTGTACTGTTCTACACCACAGAGATGAAGTACTGTTAATTAGCTGAATACATACCAAAAAGTATTCAATAAAATTCAACATTCCGAATGAATTTTTTAAACACTCAGTAAGTCAGGAATGAAATGTTAAATTTCTCAACATAAAAAAGGAATTACTATCAGAGTCTGTCAGCAGTTAAATACTTAATGGTGAAATTTTTCACGTGTTCCCACTAGAGATAAATGCAAGACAGAATTGACTGCCATCATTGATATTAGTCATCCTTGCTAGGGATCAAAGTACAAGAAAAACAGAGACATTGAAATTGACAAGAAGAAAAAAAATTCACTCTTTGCAGATAATATAACTACTCACTTAAAAAAAAAATCCAAGGAAAGCAACTACAAACTATTTAGAACTATCAGAAAGGCCAAAACTCTGGATATATGCAATAGCAATATAATTCATCCAACAGCTTGCTAGTATTAATTAAACTTTAAAAGGGTTCAATTTATAACAAAAAACAAAGTTCCTAGAAAGTAAATATGATTTTAAAGTGTGCAAGTTCTCCTTGAATACAAAATGACATCAAAACCCAAATAAGTGAAGTGCTAAACCTGGTTGGCAAGACTTCATGTTGAAAAGACACTGATTGATCCATCAATGCAATTCTAGTCTAAATCAACAGCATTTTTATTCAGGTCTCATCCTACCAGATGTCAAAACACTCTGTTAGTTGTAGTAATTAAAAGGATCTAGCATTGGTGCAGATATTGACAAATAGATCAATAGAACAAAATAATAAACCTAGAAACAACATATGAAACATATGAAAATTAAGTATGCAATAAGGGTGGTATTTCAAATTAGTAAAGAAACAATGAACTAATCCACAGGTGAGATTGGACCAATTAGCTACTCATTTGGGGGAACCATTTCCTCATTCACTAGGAATTAGCTTCCTAAATCACACCATTCATCCACAGAAAATAATCTTCAGGTGAGTTGAAATGCAAAAATATAAAATAGGAGATTACATGGTATATATTTTTATGAACTTAGAATGGTAAGATCTTCTTAAAAGAGACAAAAAAAATCTAGGAACTAGAAAAATTTTTTAGATTTATAAAAATTCTGTAAGTCAAAATATACCATAAGCCAAATTAAAAAGACCAAGAGAAAATATTTACAGCATAGTAAAGGATTAATATCCAGAAGACATAGAGAACTTCTACCAAAGTAAAAAGAAAAAAAAACTCAATTGTAAAAATTTATAAAGGAAATATATAATGCACAGAAAATTAATAATTCACAAAATTAGTCATCATGTAAAACTGCCTGTGTCAAGGAAAGTTAAGTGTTCAACAAAAAGTAAAAAAAATACCAAGTGTTGGCAATAAATGTGGAGAAACACATTGGCCATGAATTGGTGAAGCCAATGGCTGAAGCTCATTGAAAAGCATCTACAGACACATCAAAATGTTCGTGTCACCTGACACAGCTATTCCATCTCCTGGACCTTTCCATAAAGAAAACGCTGGTTTATTCACACAACTCATTGTGCAAATTTATTGAGTCAAGAACACTCATCACAGTACTCTGTGTATGGCACCAAATGCAAAACCTGACTTACCATGAGTAGGAGGAGAACATTTAAATAAATTTTGTTACATTCATTCATCAGACAGCAGCATGCCTGGGAGATATGGCAATAGGGTCATCGCATTACTTCCTGTAGAAAACTAGCAGCAAAATGATGTGTGAGGTTTATGTGTGCATGTGTGGGTGCAGCAAGAGAGCTTATACTGCAGAACTTCTGAGGGTCTGATTTTGTATATCACTTTTGTTTCATTTAACTCTTGCAAAAAGCTTTGGAACTGAAAAATGGGGTTACGATTGCCCAAAAATCCCATCACTCATCTTGGCAGAGTAGAGAACAAATATGGACTTTCTGACTCTTGGGCATGTGCTCTTTCGATGTTAATCCAGTTCAATCCAAAACAGTGGTGGAGCCATTAACTCACTCAAAGGAATCTATCTGAAGGGTATGTGAACTCTATGTTCATCACACCATTTGCAATGAGCCAAGTTGGAAACAACCTAAGCATTCAAGGACTGATGAGTAGTGTAAAAATGTGTGGTATATTTACACAGTAAAACACTACTCAGCAATAAAAAGATGAACTCTTGCCACTTAATGGGAGAGGCCACAATAAACTATAGTAGAAGACAAGGGGCCTTGGTGGCGGGTGCTGTGGTAGCGTACACTTGAAGAGGCAGGTCCTGTATTTCTGAATTATATAATGTTGTAAATCAAAGCTATCTTAGTAAAAATATTTTTTAAAAGAAGTCAGTCATTAATTTATCCATACTTTACTCTAGAAACATGAGTGTTTAAGCAGCATCACCCTAACACATAAATTAAAAACCTATGGTCCCTGTGCCAGCCTCTATAACCAGCTCTTAGAGCCCATGGCTGGCCCCTTTCTGGATTTCAGAGGCCCCCACCCCAGTAACATGCTCCTACCCCAACTCAGTGGGCCCCTGCGCCCCTGGAAGATTCGAAATAGAGAACTGAGGGGGTGGGAGAGGGGCAGGAGGAAACTTTGGGACACAAGCTGTGCTATTCTCATTGTTTTTACTCAAACATGAATCCTTGTTCTATGATGCAAATTTTGAGAAGTTGGTGCCAATCTGCTCTGAACAAAAGAATTTGGTCTAAAAAACAAAACTGAGATGGGAAGTCTGGCTTTCCTAGTTGCTCTTTTGAGCATCTGCCTCTCCCCACCATTCCCTATGCTGGCTCTCACCCAAAAGTGGAGATGAACTAGGAGGAAAACTTCATGGGTTGCTTACCCAGTATAGAAGCCAAGGAGAGCCCAGGTTGCTCTGTGTCAAGTCTACTAAAATAAACACCCTTACCCATGCTTAGGTTGACCAGTTGACTCGAAGAACCCTTCCTCAATAGCTCTAATATCACAGGGCTCAGCGAAAGGGGACTGGTTTCAATGAATATTTATCAAAGGCCTGACTCTCTGCTTCCTCTACATAGAATTTTCCTTTGATCTTGTCATAATATTGTATTAATGACACTATTTTCAATACGTACATTAAGCAAACAATGGCTTAACCAAAATATGGCACTTTTGTCATATTTTCTTTTAATATTCAGGCATATACTAAAAAAAGTATAAATGGGTAAATTTTTGTGCCTCTAACCTATATTGAATATCATAAGCATTTTTATGCACACTGATATACAGATCTTTTAGTTTTTTAAATAGCTATTTTTCATTCTATGTTATGTATCAATTTATTTGACATTCCATTTTTAGACATGGAAATTTCTTGGAAATCATAAATAAATAATACCTCTACTAGCATCTTTGTGCTTAAAGCTCCCTTATCTACTATTAAATGATTTACTTTGCTCTAAAATTCTAGGAGAGCTAAGATTAGGTTGAAGGACATGGGTAGCTTTGTTCTTCCTAGGTTTTCACAAAAATATTGAAAATGAATGCTAATCCACTAAGGTCAATATTAGATACTGATTTTAATTTTGCTATGATTTACCATGTGTTAATGAGTTGGCTTTTATATTTTTATATAAAACATATTTTTTTTATTTTAATATTTTCTTTATCTCTTGCTCAGCTTCAGCTCACCTATCTTTCTTAAAACCACAAGGACAGGGAGCATTATAAAACATCTAAAAGATGTAGTTATGGTAAAGATAAAGATCTCACATTAAAGTTCATATGAAAATTAAAAATGACCTACCAACTCATATGGTAAAGATTAAATTAAAAAGTCAACCACTTTCAGGAATAGCTTTTTCTCTTGCATCGAATAAAGCAGCTGTGTATCCAGATGCCTCCTTCACTGATTTCATAAACTTGAAAGCAGTACCCATGGCTATTTAAAAAATAATTTCAGGCCCTCCCTGGTGGCGCAGCGGGTTAAAGCACAGCACTGAGAATCTAAAGCCGCTTCCACATGAGTTCGATCCCCGCCTTCCCCGGAGGTGACCACATGGCGTGGCAGACCTCTCCTGACCCGCCCACTGCTCCCCTCAGCAGTGTACTTCGTTGATCTGCCTGTTCTGTTCCCCACTCTGTCTCTGGTGAAGCCTCTCACCACCCCTGAGCCTCTGGCCTGTACCCCAGTTCTGTATGCACAAATAAATAAATCTTTAAAAAATAATAATAATAATAATTTCAAGCCCCACTTCAGCTCATTGAATAAAAATCTCCACAAAGGACCTGGGAATCATGTTTGTGTGGGTGGAGGTGGGTTGAATTTTAAATAAGCCTCCCAGGTGGTTCTTATCATCAGAGGTTTATAAACATCTAGTTTAGACCTTGAGGATCCCGTGGCTGACTGTGGTTTCCTCATTCCACACAACCCTTTCACCCAGGAAAATCATTATCTTTTCCAACAATTTACACTAAGCCCTATGAATTGCTTTGGGGGAAACTGAGTCACTGGCCTCTCTGGAGCTAAAGTTTTCTGACCTCTTGCCTTTTACCTAAGTCCCCTTTCTGTGAGTTCCACTTATTGTAGCTACTTGGGAAATAAGGGGATTCAAATCTGGGAACATGCTCTCAAAAAACTAACCTCCAAGTGCTTTGGGTAGCCCGGATATATGTGTAGATTCCAACCTTGAAACATTCCTTATTTCATCATTATCACAGTAAATGTTCAGCAAAATTGAAAGCCTGTGAAATGGGGGGGGGGTGCGGGGGGGTGTCACAAATTGCCCACTCTCCAACTGTCCTCTGTCCCTTTGCTCTTCAAGGTGTATTCTAAAATACTCACACTCACCTGAGGGTATTTTAGAAATGTGGAATCCCTAGCACCCACCCAGACCCCCCCCCCCCCGCCCTCCCCCACTTACAACCTGCATTTTAACAAGCTCCCCAGGTGATTTGTAGGCACAGCACATTAACATATGAGAAGCACTTGGAGAGATAAGAAACATAATTTAATATTTTTTCCTGATTATAAAAATAATAAAAACCCAGTGCAGGAAATTTGGAAAGAATCCCTGCACCCCACTCTCATCCTCGAGAGAAGGTGGCTTGAACAGGAACATAATCAGGCTCTTTCCCTTGGTGATTGCAAAGCCCCTCCCAGGGCTCGGTGGAATTCCCCGACAAACCTTCCTAAGTCATGTGACCCGCCCGGTAGGTGGGAGGCAGCATGCAAGAGAGGCAGAAGGGTCTCCCACTTTGCGGGTGGGAGCGGGTTTGTAAATTATAGGCAGGTAGGAAAATTTTTCTTTGCTCCCCCACTTTCATCTAAACTGACTAAGAACTGAAGGGGGTGCACAGTGGGGTCCTCTTGAGCTACTGGGGAGCAGTTGACACTGGAGGAAGCCCAGTCCCATGGGTGGGGTTCTCTAGACTGTAGAGGTTGTAAGGAAGTGGCTCAAGAATGAGGAAGGAAGAGTCAAACCAGGATATGGAGTCTGATTACCTTCCCTAAAAATGGGAGAAGCCGATGCAGAGTAGAAGGTGGGTTATCCTGCCAGGACTTCTCCCACCCCTCCATCCTCCAGAGCTCAGGAGGTCACCCAAGTTTAACCCAGGTTCAAATCCTGCATACAGGTTTTGACTCAACTGACACTGTAATGTTAAAATCCACACACACACCCCATGCTAAAATAGCATTTTTTTTAACATTATTTATGCATGCAGAACTGGGGTACAGGCCAGAGGGTCAGGGAGTGAGAGGATTCACCAGAGACAGCGTGGGGAGCAGAATAGGCCGATTAGACTGAAATCCACTGCTGAGGGGAGCAGCAGGTGGGACAGCAGAGGTCTGCTGCGCCATGTGGGTCAGCTCCCTGGCTGGGATGGACTCATGCTGGAGTGGCTGCTGATAGCTTCATAAAGCTTCAATGTAACCCCTTGAGCCACCAGGGGTGTCAAAAGCACCATTTTATAGAGAGTCTCATCACTACATTTCCCATTTGGGGACAATGAACGTCTTTCTATTTTTTGCTATTATACATTATGCTTTGACAAACGTCTTAGTTCACACATCTATATCCTTATCCTAATTGTTTCCTTTTGTATTAGGTAAGTTTATTTTAAGTCAAAATGAATCATACATATAAAACAGTGAAAAATGAACACTCAGAGCTGTCACCAGATCAAAAACAAACTACACCCAAGACAGCAGCTGCCCTGTGTTCCCTCCCATCTCTACACCTCCCCCAGGGAGTATGATCGGAACCCTCAACACCCATGTATTGAAATTTACATAAACATATATGCAAATGTTTATATATATTTATATACTATATAAGTATATCTTACATACTTGCTTATTTATATTGTCTAAACATAAACATCCATTTGTATGTTTACCTATATATCTTCGGTATACTTTTATCTTAGATATATTTATCTCTCACTTATATAGCATCAATACAAAAAATTATTTTTTAATTAATATACAATTCAAATGCAAAATCCTATAGACCTTGTACCTGGGACTTTTGCTCACATTTTGTTTGTGAGATGCACCCACATTTTTGCTTGTAGCAAGAGTTCACTCATTTCTATCATTGCATATTATTTCATTGAATGAATGTACACAACATTTTCCTTATTTGGCTCATTGCTCCTTGTTTTTTTGCAGAATTTGTAGGGGCTACGAGCTACTCCATCAGAGCCAGAAGCAGAAGTCCATTTTGTTGTTAAATTCTAATTAGAATTCCTGAGCAAAAAGAAACGTTTTTTAGACCATGGATCACACTGCTATTTGTTTTCCATAAAAGTTGTGACAATTTAGATTCAAGAAAGAAAACAAACATGAAATTATTTGCTGGATGAGTGTCAGGAGTCAGCCTAATAATAACAACAATCCTACTAATAATATTTTATAGTATAATTAGTATAATTTTAAGTATTAAGAAGCTGACCTCAACTTTTATAAAACGCTTTGGACTTATTATTTAATCTCACAAAACTCTGAGAGGTAAATTTGATTACTGTTCCATTTTAAAGATGAGCAAACTGTGGTTTAGAAAAACCAAAGTGGCCCAGCCTAGCCATTGTAGTTAGTGAACAGCAGAGGACTATGGGCCCACTTTCTCTGGTCCATGGACAATCTCACCCAAACAAGGCCCAAATTCCTGGTACAACCAGACACTGCGGCACAAAGTTAGATGCCATTGAGAGGACCTGTCACCCTTTGGTGTGGAAATGAGCATCCTTCAGAGCCCAGTTCAAATGTTACCACTTTCCTCAGTTACTTTCACCCCATCCACCCAAGTGGGGTCCCACCCTATATGGGAAGGTCTATACGGGGATTCTGGAATATCATTGCTGAGAGCCTTCAGTCCAGGGATTGCCAATGGGGAGCACAACCCTCATGACAAAGGCAAACATAAAAGGCAGTCACCAAATGCCACCATCTACCGATCTGAGTCCATCTCTACCTCACCTGCCAATCTGACCTTGACTCTGTCCTCGGTCCATGTCGACCTCCATCCTTCCTTACAACCTGCACCTTTATGCAACCAGGTAACATCATGACCAGACCTTTTTGCCATTCAGTCTCAACTCAAATGCCTTCTCCTCAGAGAGGTTTTTGTTGACACCCTAATCGAAGGTAGCATCCCTTTCTTTGATTTGTCATCCATCAGGTCATTTTGAAAGTGTCATTTATTTAGCTCTCTTTTAAGTTGTTTCTGCTGCCTGAGAAGCTTTTGCTGATGTGCTCACCTACCAACTCCCAGTACCTAGAAGCCTCTTGGTGCTTTTAGGACTTAGTGGGTGCACAATTCGTAGTTATCAAATGAGTCTGCTAAACAATATGATGAGTCCATCATCTTTGTCATCACAGTGTTATAGCCTTTGCTTTTTTGCTATTTTTCACCATTTTACAGGTGAGACACAAAGGACCAGATCAAGGGACATCCTTGCCCAAAGCAGTGAGTGAATGAACAACAGAGCAGGGACTGGCAACCCACTGTCCCCACCCCACCCACCTACTTGCTCCTCCCCACCAGCAGTCGTGCCAGAAAGAACTGTCGCAAACTGTCAGCCAGAAAGCAGACGAGCTCAGCCACTGTGCTCCAGGAGCTTGTCTGTGAATTACACACCTAATTACCAGCTGCCTTTTTTCCCCATTCTGTGGGTAAATGTCTGATCACATATAAGATGTTCCCTGTGTTTCCGTGGATACAAAGTGATCCTAACTTCAAAAATCCCTTGCAAATGAGTGAACTTAATTTTAATAAAAACAAGGAAAAGCATACATGTAAGCTTAATAAAACCTAATTTAGGCAATTTGGAGCTCATAAAATAAAGTCTTTATGTAAAAACTAGCAATTAGCATTATGAAACAATACAGTCAGCCCTTGGCATTGAAGAAGGACTCCAGGGAGAAGGAAAGATGACAATAATGTAAAGATAAAGAAGCAGGGTGCAGGGTTCAAGTTCAAGTCCCCCAGCGGTACTAAGCTCTATGAACTTGAGCAAGTCCCTTCCCACCCTAGACCCCAGAGGATGGGAATGAGATTAATAAAACTACCCTACTTAGGGCCCGCCCTGGTGGCATAGCGGGTTAAAGTGCAGCACTAAGAAGCTAAAGCCACTCCCACCTGCCCCGGAGATGACCCACACCACGCGGCAGACCTCTCTTGGCCTGCCCGCTGCTCCCCTCAGCAGTGTATTCTGTTGATTCTGCTCCCCACTCTGTCTCTGGTGAACTGTCCCCCAGTTCTGTATGCACAAATAAATAAATCTTAAAAAAAAAAAAACTACTCTACTTAGTAGGGTGTTCATACAGTCAATAAGAACATGAATAGGCAAGTGCATTGGAAGTGTGTTCATAAATTGCTCATTATCTCACCCACCTATGTTCCTCCCAGTAAGGAAGGGTACATTCACAGATGTATAATCTGGATGGGGTGACGGGGTGAAGCAGGACTGGAAGGCATCTGTATAACCCTTCACCTATACGGCTTCAGAGACCTCGGACAGGCTGTGGTGACTCTCAGAGGTGCTTTATAGGCAGACCCAGCACGTCTGTTCCCCTGAGAGCGCCCCCTTCACATAAGTTGCATTTTTCCCATTGCACAGATGAGATCAACAAACTGCTCACAAGGGCTGCAGGTAAACTCTGGTCCCACAGGCAGGTCACCTAGGCAGTCTCCAAGCCAGGTTTTCTGATTCCACACCCATCACCTCCACAGCAATGAAAGCCCTGAGCCTGAGACGAGAACTTGTTCTCTGCTGTGTCCTTTGTCTCCCCCAAGGACACTGGCAGCTTATCTCAAAGCTGCCTGGAGTCACATCCCCTGAGAGCACGGTCTTCCTCTCAGAAACTCCTGCAAGCGATGGATGGCTTTTCCCAATTCCTCTCTGGGGCAACCACCACCACAGGCAGGAAGCAATTTTTCCTAGTGCCTTCCCAGAAGCAAAGTGGGTAATTAATTGCACTGAATAACACATTAAATGTACTAATAATTGGGTAGTCACAGCAAAATGATTACTTTGAAGAAATATTACCGATTCCCTGTTGTACTTAACATTTCTCCTTATTTATCATTACCGTTTTAATCAATAATAGTCACAATACTAATAAATCCATCTTAATTTTAATTGTGTTCAATTGGATGTACCAGTCCTTGAGTATTCTGAGCATACTTCATTATTTATATTAATTTAAGATCACTTAAAGACAAATTACGTAGCTTGTACTTCCAAGTAGGTAGGTAATTATGACAAAGTTTCTCCAGATTCAGCATTTCTGCATGCTGAGGGGTGTGAGGTATCAGGCGTGTGTCTGCCTTTTCCCGTTAGGCACAAGGAGCAGGGATGGAGAAGGGGAAGAAGATTCCACAAGCCCCATCTTGAATGAGCAGAGCTTTGCTATTTCCAAAAAGCTTGGGCCTCTGAAAGTATGACCGATAGCCCCTTCCTCTTGCTGTGCAGCTACTGACCGCAGGCCAGGCACCCTGCGCCACCACCATGCCAGAAGACAAGCAAGAGCAACAGGAGCTGAAAAGCACCCCAGGATCTTTAGAGAGTATCACAGAGGGAAGAGCACAAGGAACTATGGCGATGGTTCTGGGGGGCGGGAGAGTTATGAGCACGACACCTGAGAGAAATCAAATATTGTACAAAAGTGAAAAAGGATGCTTGAAAATGAAAGAAAGAAGTTCAGATAGAGGTGGCCGTAGTCAACAGGCAGACGAGGTCAATGATAGGGTGACTGAAGTAACTGAAGGAACTTGGTAATGGTAGGACTTGGGGAGTTCAGCAGTTACCAAACTCCACCCCACCCCGTTATTCGAAGCTAGTGCTTTTCAAGATTTTACTTACTGTAGTTAACCACTGTTGAGAAATAACACCCACCATAAAAATACCGCATTTATACTAACTGTGTCATAGTATATTGTTCCAAGTGTTCTATTTTATTACTAGCTATTATTGTTCATTTCTCCCCAGTTGTTTCTGCCTAATTGTTTTTTTGTTTGTTTGATTGGGGTAACATTGGTTTACAACACTGGATGTGGTTTAGGGGAACAGATTCACATCTCCTCACCACACCCTCCCCCACCACCATCCATGTACCCACAGTCTTCTATCCTACCTCTGTGCCTACTGCGTGAGTCAGGTTTTGCTATAGGTGTGTGTGCATAAGAAAAACACAGAGCTCGGTCAGATTGTCTTCTGGGCTTTCGCTAGACTTCTCAGAACGGGCTCCCCATGGATGGGGGCACTGCTGTACCTTCAGAGACAGAGGCATTTTTCTAGGTCTTAAAGAAAATTGGGCAGCAGATTCCAGCTTTGGTAGAGAGCCAGTCAGGATGGACTTGAAGCGGTCATGGCAGAGGTGATAGGAGAGGAGGGTGGGAAGGAAGAATGGGGAAAAGGCTAAATTAACCCTCAGGCATGGCTGTGAGTGGATGACTGGGTAGGTGAGTATGCCAGAATAAGGGTGTCAGGTCAGGGAGAAGAAGAGGTTTTCTTAGAGACACACTGAACTTGAGGGACTCTGACTCTGCCATGGGGAAATACTAACAGATCAAGTATTGATGGCCAAACCCGAGGAGTGCCCAGCACTGAAAGAGAAGGGGCCCTCAGGAAGAGAGTTACAGCAAGAGACGAGCGACAGAGCCCCAGAGTCTGCGGGCACCCCTTTACAGGCACGCACCTGTTAATGCCCACAGTCCCACAGCCAGTGAGCGTACACTCAGGGCCCAGCCTAGCAAGCTGCTTCGCCTCTTCTCTGCCCAGGGCCTGGCCCACAGGGAATTGCTTTGAATCAACTTGTGTTCAGTTGAAACGACACACCAACTTGGTAGTCACTGCCCCCATTTTGTGAGGTTATCCTGGTACCCAAGGGACTATCGGGGCTCCATGCCCAGAGCAGTGGCTGTGAGCGCTGTGGGTGTGGGCAGTGATGGGCGGGTCTGGTGTCCTCCCCTCGCTGCAGAGCTGGGTATTAAGGTCCTGCAATGATTTGCCAGGGTGATTGCAACTGAGGCTAATGATTTCTAGCAATCTAGAAGTTGTAGGAGGAGAAGAATTTAATGGGAAAGAGGCTCCACCTCCTGGTAATATTCAAAACCAACATTTCTTCAGCACTTTACAGTTTATAGGCTTATGTCAGCTTTGGAAATCCCATTTAGCCAGGAGGTGGTTACCTGCATATGTACATATGTTTAAAAGACATCACACTATGGCATCACATTTACTATTTAAGATCCAGGCATATCATTCAATGTTAGTTATTTAAAAATATAAATACAGAAATGGATGAAATAAATAGCATCTCATTTAATGCTGTGACCATCCTCTTTGTTCACCAAAAGAACTGAGGCCGGGCACTTCCCCTCGGTCCAGGGATGGTGACTGGAGTGAGTGAGAGCCACAACTGACTGGCAGGATTTCCTCAGAACCCACTTGGATACCAGGGATGACAACTCTAACTCGGGAAAGCTGAGGAGGAAGCAACTGTGAAGCTGAAAGGCCCAGGGAGGTATTGGGGGCTGAGATCAATGGCTGCACCCAGTCCCCCTGCCTTTCTCTGGGCTCCAGTTCAGCTTGGGAAGATGCTTTTTCTGGGTGGGCATTAGTGCTTGGATAGAAACTCTGAATGGGCAAACTCCTAGGATCCTGGCATCTCAGGAGACCTCCCACTTGCCCCCTGCTGGTGTCTCAGGCTCCCTTGGGAGTTTGCACAAAATGAATATTGTAAAAGAAGAGTAGCCTGGAGTTGAATTGCCAACAGGTTGCTCACTTCCGGTTCATGCAAAAGGACACAGAAACCAAGCACCGGAATCGGCAGGGTCCTGACCCTTTGGAGGGAATCGCATCAGCTACACCTTTCTCTGCCTGGTGTAGAAAACAGATCACTAAAACACAATAATAATAATAATAAAGGCAATAAATGTGCAAAGTAGAAAAATAAGAGGATATGTAAAGTGCTGTGTGCTGTGGGACTCTCCAGCAGAAAGTAAGCAATTTTGCCAAACGACAACCAAAGGTATAATACGAGCTGGATTTTTAAGTGTAAATAAAAGTTCAAAGGGCAGAAAGGGGGGACGGGAGGACGGTAAGCACTGCTTAGACAATGCTGAAAGGTGAAATGGTATTGATGAAGGGGAGGGATCCTGAGAAGTGGGAGAGGGGCTAATCAGTAAGTCTGGCTGCTCTCTGTCTATCTGCAGGGACACATTCAGGGTTCCCCTCATGCCTCCCAGGTTGCGGAGGGGCTGGAGATGTGCCTGTGATCTCAGAGGACCTTTTAAAATATTTGTAACCAGATGTGGCAGGTTAGCATTCATAAAGCATTAGCAATTTAGCTTTCTTTTGGCTAATCCACTTTGCAGCCAGACCCTCGTAAAGGCCTAGCCCGGGGAACACGATTTCCTCTAGACTCCTGGAACGTCCCAATTTAAAAGGAAGCAAAGAATTTGTATAGAGTATTTTCCCGGTTCCAAATAGCCTAGTAAGTTCATGCTTACGATCCTCCTTTGTAACAAGCATCTGAAGAATCTTCCAGAATCACATTCTGGAAACAGGAGACTGCCAACAGCTGGGTCGTGGTTTGCCACGCCCTTCAGTGGTGCTATGCAGTCGTGCCATTCATGTGGTTTCTTCCACAGCCTTTAATACTTGGGAATTTTCCCCTCTGGAGCCTGAGAAAGTCAGTCCATGCCATTTCTCTCCAAGTTTCCAGCTTCAAGATGGAATCAAATCTCTGCCTGGTGTCAGCTTTCAATGCGATGAATGGGCTCTTGATTTCTGTTTTCATATCTGGAAGGTCCAGATTCCCAACTGGGGTGACTGAGCCACCTGGGGAAATGGCATTTGATAGACATGAGGGACAGACACGACCCGTAACTCTTGAAGGATCCAGTTTTGGACTGAGCTCTTTTAACTGGAAAAAAATCAACATCTTTATGCTCTAGTTAGATGTTCTTAAAATAACATTCTCCAGGCTCTCTAGACCAGGGATTTATTAAAATATTGACAACTGACTCTGACATAAATGGCACTACTCATCTTTCACTTTAACTCACCCACCAGAAAGCTCTCCCCGTTTGACCTGATGTGCTCTAGGTAGGGGAGAGACAGGGCAGAGCTTGAATCTCCTCTCCGTCAGGTTTACTACGAGGTCTGAGACAAGACCCTCGAAGGAGCCTCTTCTCCCAATTTGCAAAATGGATATTTAAGCAGCTTCCCCTGGGTGGAATGACTTCTCAGTGCATCACCCAACTAATGCACTCTCCGCCTACAGCCCAGACGCTGCTCGAGAAACCAGGAGTACACGGACCTGCCCCTTCCCTCGGAGGAGAGATGAAAGCCCTCTTGCTTCATAGTGATACCGCAGTGTGCCTCGGTCGCCAGTATCAGCCTGTGACCTGGCACTCAACATGCACATACCAAGGAAACCACCACGATTTTAGTAGAAGCTTTGGCATTAGACGGGGACACTTGCTGTGTGTCCAGCCCCAAATGCCCCTGTTCGCTGGCCTCCCTGTTTTCCTCTTTAAAACAGGCCCAGTGACAACATGCACGATATTTCAAGGAGTGACTGGAATCATGCACCTAAAGTCATTTACAGGGCTGGCTGGCATCTAAGAAGTGCTCAACAGATGTTATGGTGATGATCATTATTTTAAGAGCAGAAGCGACAGCAGAGCAGGCCAAAACCACTTTCCTCGCCCCGGAAGGAGATGAGCGTCAGCTCCCAGCAGCCCGCCTTGGGGGCTACGCCATGACATGGGTTTCTCTGTTTATCCCTCGAGGCTTCATTTCAGCATCTTCTTCCCCAGCAGCTGCTCTGTCAACAGTCCATATGCCGCCTCGGCGACCGAGCAGCTTTCGTGAAGGGGCTGCCAAGCCTGTGGGAGCACTTTGAGGAGGAGTCCAGGAGCACACGCTTGTCATCATCACTCCACCCCCTGCGATCCTCTGCTTCCTTCCCTGCTCCTCCAACCTCCCCCCAGCTCTCCGGGAAGGGAAGTGGGCTGCCCAGGCCTGTTTTCCGGAGGGTGTGCACGTGGCAGGGAGGCCAGCTGGAGGAACAGGAGGGGACAGATGCCGTGGGGGCCCAGATTTGTTCCTGCAGGAAGAATGCAAGGAGCTAATTGTCTCATTACCCTGGAGCGATTTCTCCTTGGCCCTGCCAGGCCCTGTGGAGAGAACTCTCCAGTTTGTGCATGTCAAATGGTGGGCGGCTCCGGGAAGGCAGGGGAAGGCTGTCCTGGGCCTGGAGTGCTTCTCAGCCTGTGCTGCAGGGTCAATTCCCCCCTGAGCCCCCAGGCCTTGGGAAAACTGCTTCAAAAAACTCAGTGGAGGCTCCATAACCCTTCAGTTTAGTTGATCATTGGCGGAAACCCCACCTGGTACCTCTTTCTCATCCCTTGACATGAACACACACACACTGTTTCCACCCTGACACTGGTGTCCACACCAAGCGGGCTGTGGTTTCCAGTCCTTTCTTCAACATCTGCAAGGACTAGGCCCTGGCCCCACTGGTTCCTGTGCTTGTTCTTTGTGTTCCTGCTACCTGGCCTCAGTGGGGCTGGCCCTCACTCTGCACCCGTGTGTTCAGCCTCCCCTGTATCCATCACACCCCCAACCTTCCCCAGGCGCCAGTTCAAAATCCACCTCTTCCTTGGACACTCATTCTATGTGCTTTCTGCCATTCTGCGTCTCATTTCAGGCTCTTATATTAGAAGGGTGGTTGACTTTTTGCAGCATGTTGGTTTTTATAAATTTCCACCCATTCTCACACCATCCTCTCACGTGACATCCCTGTGAAGTCTGCACGTGCAGTGGCCCCAGCTCACCGTACAAACAGATGGTAGCTGGGAGAGATGTGGTTACTATGTGTTTAAACAAAGAGTAGACCTTTATTTATTTATTTTTTTTCTTTTAAAAAATTTACCAGATCATGGCCCTCCCTGGTGGCGCAGTGGGTTAAAGTACAGCACTAAGAAGCTAAAGCTACTTCTGCATGAGTTCAATCCCCACCCCGGAGGTGACCACATGGCGTGGCAGACCTCTCCTGACGCCTGCTGCTCCCCTCAGCAGTGTACTTCGTCGATCTGCCTGTTCTGCTCCCCACTCTGTCTCTGGTGAATCCTCTCTCTGCCCTTGCACCTCTGCCTTGTACCCCAGGTCTGTATGCATAAATAAATAAATCTGTAAAAAAATTGCCAGGTCGGTCCCTCCCTGGTGGCATGAAGGGTTAAAGCACCACATTATGAAGCTCTCCAAAGTCACCGCAGCACAAGTTCGATCCCCGCCCAGGAGGTGACCCTCATGGCATGGCAGACCTCTCCTGACCCGCCCACTGCTCCCCTCAGCAGTGTACTTTGTCAACCTGCCTGTTCTGCTCCCCACTCTGTCTCTGGTGAATCCTTTCACCCACCACACCCCTGGCCTGTACTCCAGTTCTGTAAGCATAAGTAAATAAGTCTTTAAAAGAAAAAATGATTGCCAGCCCACCTTATGTTAGTAGCTCACTACTAGCTCCACATTCCTGGAAGAAGGAAGGAAACAAATAGAGGCTTACAAAATGGAAGGGGCAGCACGCACGTCAGGAAGGCAAAAACTGCCTGCAATACCCAACAGGCTTCTCTGTACTGTTCAATGACCAGATAGTCAGAGGGTACCCACAGCTGCTAGGGAGGCTGGGAAATGTAGCCTAATTGTGTACATTACCTCCCCTAACAATAGCAGGTTCTGTTAATAAGGGACATGTCTCTGTTATTAGAACTAATAATTCTATTAATTCTTGTAAGAATATTCTTAAATTCTTATTACTAATAAGAATGTGTCTTCCTTACTAAAGTATCTGCTCCATGAGGGAGCATATGTGTTGACCACTACAAGTGTGTCCACAGAATCCAGCTATTAGGCACACCATGGATGCCCTCAAAATATAGGCTCATTGGTGGAATGAACGAAATGACTGCTAACGCCATCATTTACAAAGTTTTTTTTTTAAATTTATTTATGCACACAAGAACTGGGGTACAGGCCAGAGGTGTGGAGGTTAAGACACTTCACAAGAGACAGAGTGGGGAACAGAACAGGCAGATCCACTGAAATGTACTGCTGAGGGGAGCAGCAGGCAGGACAGGAGAGGTCTGCCGTGCCATGTGGGTCAGGTCCCTGGCTGGGTATCGAACTCATGCTGCAATGGCTTCATAGAGTCCCATAATGTGGTGCTTTAACCCACTGCACCACCAAGGATGGCCTCCATGTACAGACCTTCGAAGATGGAAATGGGTTGCAATGCCCAGCCCCTGGAGCACATATCAAGTCTCCCACGTGTGGTATTTGCCAGAATTCAAGCTCTTTCCCTCCAGCTTCTCACAGAGCCATCTTGCCTTCTCTCTGTGTTATTTCGATGACCTACAATGTTCTAGTGGCAGCAAATTAAATCTACAACAGCTCATTCTGGGCAACCTGGAATCTAGGCTCCATATTTTTAGTTCATCAATCAATAGCTAACCATGAAGCACAAGATCAAAAATATCCAACTTTAGTACAAATCTTTTGTAATTACCAAACAGGATGGGATATGTCTACCCATAAAAATCAACTGGAAGTTAAGTTTTTAGTGCAAGTATTTATTGCTAGTTGCATGTCATTTTGAGAAAATAGAAGACACTTGATAAATAAGAAATACCATCTTCATAAACTGCTACAAATTTGGTAAATGAATAGAAACTTAAAGTTTAGCTAGAAGTGCTAGTAAATGAATAGGTTTTCAAGTATTTAAAATGGCTTCTTTAATGATTGACAAAAGAGAACAGGGTACCCACATCAGATACAGAAACCCTTTTTAAAAGGTTCCATGTCAGATAAACTCTTCTTATATATAGCTTTAGTTTAATTAACCAGAACCTCCAGGCACTGATTCCTGGGTTCTGGGAAGCTGGCACAGTTATGGCCCAGAAAGAGGCTAGGAGATATGGAGGGGGTTGGGGGGATGGGGGAGCCCCTTTATTCTCCACTAGATGGCAATGTCCCAGGGCACAGAGTCAGAGTTGAGGGTCCTCTGTGTTCTTCTGAGGTCCGCAACGTTGACTTAGCCCCTGAGAAACACCTCATTTACAGTATGCTTGCTCACACTGCAAAGTGCAGGTTCATGAGCGCTAACTTGGGAACCCTGGTTTCCTCTATGTGCAATGAGAATGACAGTAACCACCTGTCTGCCTCAGCAGTGTGGTTCCATGGACCACATAAGAGGAATGTAAAACCTGCTGTGGATAGTCCATGTCATTTCAGCAAGAAGGGTTTTAGGGTCAGTCATGATTTTCGTAGGGAGCAACTTGGTGGCTCTTTGGGTTGGGGTTACATTCCTAGCATTGGACATGGGGCATTTGCGAAATATCGCTGGCATGCAGGCAGATGTTCATTCAGGCTCAAATGAGAACAGACTCTAGTCACACATCGTGGTGCCCAGGAGCTGGAGACCCGAGCCCTCGTGCTATATCTGCCGCTCACCCTGCGGCTAGGAGCTACTCCTGACAGCCTGGAAGCCTCAGTCTTTGCATCTGAAAAAGGAAGGAACTGATCTCTGAGGATTCTTCTTGCTCAATGTAGTAATTTCAAAGCTGCAGAAGCTGGACCCCACAAGGGGTGGGGAGGGGGATGCACATCCACCCTGACAGCCTCTGGGACCCTTTGGCCACCTCTCATCAATGTTTCTCCAATTTTCTCTGATCTTTCGAGGCACCGCAATGACTCAGGATCATCCAAAGCCCATGAAAACAGCCACATTAAGGGCCTCAGGACAAGGCTGACAGGCCCCCTCTGTCCCCGGGGGTGCAGGAAGTTTGTACCCACCAAGAGCATGGCTGAGGGACATCGAGGCAACAGTGAGCACTTTGGAAAAACAGTTCCAAGCATCTGCAAACAGGTGCCAGCTTGTTAGAAATAATTTCTGTATCTCCTCACTCTGACCGCATTAGTCATTCAAGTGCTGAGGAGCAATATAAATTCCTGTCATCCTAGTTTATGTGACCGCGAAGATTTATTCCAAGCGACAGGTCATTAAGGTTTCTTGGCTTTTTTTCCTCAGATTCACTGAGAACTCATATTTCTGCTCCACATTATGAACTGCTAACTTCTATGGTTTTGGTCAGAGCATCAGCGATAAATCTGAATTTAATAAACTGACAAAAGACCGCTACCCCAGCGACAACCTGAGACTCCATTCTTCATCTCCTTTTAGAGAAACGCTTTACATGGAGACATCTTCCACATAAAAGCCACATTTGCCCTCTAACCACTCACCTCCCCCAGTAGCTGTTCCCTGTGCTGAGGCAGGTCGTGCAGTTATAGGCTAGGGAGCTGGAAGCCTAGTGATAGTCGTGGTAAGTGGGGACACAGCTGTCCTCCAGCATTGGCCAGCCCCTGGTTGTGTGACCTTGGCATGAAATCTAAGCCTCAGTTTCTTCATCTCTAGAGTGAAAAGCATATCTTCATGCTGTCTTGTTGTCAGGGACACTGAAGATTTACGTGAAAGAGGGCAGGATGGGCCCCACGAAGCTCTGTGCAATTGGGGACGATTATGAAATCTGGGGCCTCTTAGAGATTCTGCAGTTGTCAGTAGTAAGACTGAATTAGCATCACCCCTAACCCCTGTCTGGTGCTCTTTCAAGAAAGCCACCTGTTCCCCTCAGCCTCACCTGCTTGCTCTGAGTAGAAGGGCAGGTCTGGATTGTCTGGATTGTTCTGGGAAACCTCAACCTGCTGCAGACATCTTGGTCACAGGAAGGCTCACAGAACTTTCTGTCTGGGACCAGAGTCAGCATCAACCTGCCTTTGCCTACCCTCTGCCCCTCAGTTCAGTTGTGAGTGCTTTGCGCATGTGCTGACACAGAGCACCCAACCCTCATCCTTGATAGTCGCGGGTGGTCACGGGGGCTGGTGCTCGGCTCCCGCGAGCCCCCTGCCTGGCTGGGAGGCCTCTGTCCTGAGGTCCTAGCATCCCTTCTAGAAGGCAGTAAAACTACATAAGAAGTTGGGGCTTTCAAAGGCACTCTCAGACCTTGGACAACTCCACCCTCAAAATGTGAAGCAGAAAAAGAACGTCTGGAAGATTAGCATGCAAACAAATACATCAAGTTCTCTATAAACTGCTGTCTTCAAACCCTCTATAAACTGCTGCCTGGATTTGTAAATAACAGCCATATAAGGATAGTCCCTGGAAACACCAGGAGCAGAAATGTGTAGACACTTCCGAGAGCCTGTTTTTGAGTAGTTGAGCAAAGCTTATAAAAATTATACTATGTGCTCTGTCACTCTTTTTACTGTTTCATAACTTCAGCCATAAACTCAGAACAATTCTTATTTATCGGCTCCCTCCCTGCATGCTTCGCAGTCTTCATCCTGAACTTGGTGAGAATGGTGGAAAAATTAATCCTGCTGATTAAATTAGAAAGTTCTAAAAGTGGAGCTGATTTTAAAAAATAGAATGTGTTGTTCTGAGCAATAGTGAGTCTCCTGTAACTGAAGGTATTAAGCAAAGACTGGAAAAGTACCTTCTGGATGGTCCAAAGCTAAAGAGGAATTTCCAAAGCCAGGTGGGTAATTGGGTCCAACAACCTGCACATTCCTGCAAATTAAAAATCCTAGGGATCCTGGGCCCTCCCTGGTGGCGCAGCGGGTTAAAGCACAGCACTGAGAATCTAAAGCCGCTTCCTCATGAGTTCGATTCCCGCCTGCCCCGGAGGTGACCACATGGCGTGGCAGACCTCTCCTGACCCGCCCGCTGCTCCCCTCAGCAGTGTATTTCGTTGATCTGCCTGTTCTGCACTCCACTCTGTCTCTGGTGAATTCTCTCACCCTCCACATCTCTGGCCTGTATCCCAGTTCTGTATGCACAAATAAAAAATAAAATCTTTAAAAAAAAAAAAAATCCTAGGGATCCAAGATTCCTGTTTCCCCAAAGCTGCCAGAAGGCCTGGTCTCCAACAGACCATTTGTGGGGGTACAGATGAAGTAAACCTGGTGATCCTCAGTGAGATCCCAGATTTGCAAGAAGGCTGCACAGCCAGCAACTAACTCAGGCCCAAGGTCAAATTATACAGATGTTAGACAAGGGTGACCCACAACCAGCAGTCAGTTTGCAGAAGTGAATGAGAAGAACTACCTGGGTTTGGAGAAAGCTCCCCATCACCTGTTTCCCGGATGGGAAGGCCCTGCTGTAGGAAAATCGTCCTTTGGTGCCAGTCACTTCTCCTTATAACAGTCCAGAGAAGCGGGTACTACTATTTTCACCACTTGATCTATGAGAAAATCAAGAGTCGAGAGGCTAAGGGATGTGTCCAAGGCCGCACATCCTAGGAAGAGGTCAAACTTCTGTGAAGCTAAGTGATCTGCTTCCAATCACCACTCTTAATTCAACTGTTCTGCTCCTTGGACCAGTTTCTCTCACTGCTGGGTCTCAGCGTCCCCATAAGAACAATCAAGGGTTTGGACCAGGCTCTCTGCAGGTCCCCGTATCCCTGAAACCCCAGGAATAATTCCCATTCCCCTTCAGAATGGCACTGAGAGGAAAGGAGTGTTTCCTTGGCCAGGTCAATCTGCCTCTAGTGTCTCTAGGTAGGACCCCACAGCCCTCAGCAAGGCCTCTTCACACACAGCTTCAACTTCCTACCATTGCCAGGGAGTCCAGAGGACAGGAGGACACAGATTGTCTTTGCTGAGGGGCTGCCAGCTGGTGTTCCAACCCATCCTCACAGGCCCCCCATTGTCCTCAGTTCTCTACTTCCTGCCATCATTCCTTCCCAGCTGTCTGCTGCTGTCAGCAGCAAAGTCTCACCAAGACTTGCCAGTCCCTGCCATGACAGGTCAGATCTCTGTAAATAAAACTTTAATGTATATGTTTCGCTAGAAACTTTGCATCTCTGAACCCCAAATAATGCACAAGTATGAGATCTTAGAGGGCCAGGGAGGGACAGGCTTAATGCTTGTCCAGTGAAATGGGCCTCAAGCTCACAGGTATAGGCAGCCTGCGTGCCCAGAGGGGGCCCCCATGTATGATCCTGGAGTCAGCTGGATTTTCTTGGGCTCAGAGCACAACTCCTGGTCCCTGATGAGGAGACGCTGCACTGGGAGCCTAGGGAGAAGTTGGGGCTGAATCACCCTCCCTTTGCTCAAGAGAAAAGCAAAGGTTGGCGATCTTGCTCACCTCTGGGTCTTGTCAGTACTAGAGAGATCCCAGCTATTTACCTAACAGTTAACCTGATGAAGAGCAGGATAAGAACAAAAATGACTCTTGTAATCAGAAAACCAAGAAAAAGCAGAGAAAATGAGAGAGCAGAATCAGATGTGAAAATGAATCAATACTAAGAATGATTCTTAGCTTTCAAGGAGCTTTCAAGGAGACCCAGAAATTTAAAAAGGCATCCCAACTCTAAAGAAGGCAGTGACAGAGAAATAGTTAGGAGCTAACTCCCCACCAGTGAATGATGTCCTGAACGAACCCCACCACATCTCTGTGCCAGGGACAGCTCAAAAGCCTCAAACTACAGCTCCCAGCATGCAGCGAACCAGACTTCCTGAGCAGGGGGCTGCTGGGAACTGGGGTGGAGCTGAGTGGATCTTCATAACAGGTGGATCTTCATAACACTGTGGGCAGGCAAGCCTGGCGCTCTTGCTTTTTTGGCTTCCACTTGCCTTCCGATACTGCTGGTAGGATAGATGGCATTTGTCCATCTGCTGGCCGGTTAATCTCCATTTCGCTGTGTGTGTATGTGTGTGTCTCACTCCTTCCCTCTCAACTCTCCCACTTTTAATTCCCCGTATAAATGAACTCTTTTTGTTTTTATTTCTCTTTGAATATCTGCTTTTGGGTCTTGTTTTGAGTTCTTAAGTGCTCGGGTAAGGACTCAATTTCTGAGGTTGCCGGCTAATGACAGTGTTCTCATTGAAACTTTAAGTCATAAGGGAATAAAGTTATTTTATGGAAACAGATATAGTAATCTGTACAGGAAATATCCGCAATAGAGCTGAGAGTTAAGGTATAAAGCATTTTAAAATATGTTCTTTTCTATTGCTATTAGGATCAAGGATTTGTTGGGATTTGTAAAGCAATTTGTTGGGAGCAAGTTAAAGTCAAAACATTAAATAGAATAAATAGGAAAATTAATGAATGTTCTGTACCCCCACCCCCCCACCCCAAATAATGCTGTCACTAAACTTAAGGCTGAAAATCTTATGGAAATTTCCTTTAAAAATACAAATTTAGGAACGAACAAAAAACAGAATCTAGCTGATCTGACTCCAATCAGCAACACGCTATAACAATTCGAATTAATAGCTAGAAAACACACACTTCATGGATAGAAACAATGCATTTTTTTGAGCACTGAGTATTTATAAACATCAATCATGTGGCTGACCAAAAATAGAACCTTAATCAAATTCTAAAAGTAAAACATTTATAAGATGTTTTTAGTCAGAAAAATGAAATCCATATACTTCAGAGAAAAAAAATCCAGAAAAGTCTGTTTGGGTATATCTTCCTAGAATATTCTTCATCTTCTGAGAGACCAGAGGATATCTTAGTGGTCTCTGTGTGACCTTCAGTCTGCCATCTTTTTCTTTGAAGCAGGAACAATTGTGCCAACAGTGAGGAACATTTCTCTGCTTCTCTGTCATCACCCTTGCGGCTACCTCAGCCACCTTCTTACAAACCCCCTGACTTCTGGTCTTCTACCCCTGACTCACTGGTAGTTTATAGAATAGATTCAAATTCATTTTCATCTCAACTCAGAAGAAGGAAAGGACTCTCTATGGTCAAGCACCATGAAACCACCAACAATCTCATTTTTTCCAACCAGGGACTGTGACTAACTTCTTAACAGTTTATGCAATTAGAGACCCTTCAGGCAACAGAGAAAAGGACCACAGAAACAAGTGATGATAAAGATAAGTATGATCCTTCACAACTAAGTCTTAGATCCACAAAATCTAAAGGTATCCTAAGAAAACATAGGTTTGTGGGATCATCTAGTCCCATTTCTCACACATGGAAGTCCCCTTATCAGCTTTATTAACAATGGCACTATGGTTTCTATTTGAATCCCTCAAATGACGGGGATTCTACACAGAAGAAAACAGGATACCACCTGAGTTTCTAAAGTGTTCCAAGAAGCAGGAACTGATCCTAAATCACCTGGGATAGATACTCAAAGAAGTGGACTTCACCTTCACACAAGGCAGAGACGTTGAAAGAAATGTCTGTTCGAACAGACCTTATGGTCTCACCTTGATGGTCCTCTCTCATCTGGCAAAGAGGCTCTTCCTGCCTCGCCATTACCATCCACTATCTTCGGAAATGACTTCCAGGTACATATAGAACTAGCGATCATTCCACTCTTTTCCTATGAAGAAATCTTCAGAATTTGATAATAAGGTCATGCTCTACCTTAAACCAGTTTAACAAAGCAAAGGAGACCGAAGTCCTTTGAATCACTAAAGACAGAAAGAATATTTAGGCTATTTACGAATGTTTAAGCCCTCCCCGACAGTGAAGGATGCGGGCCCTCCCTGGTGGCGCAGCAGGTTAAAGCACAGCATAAGAAGCTAAAGCCACTTCAGCATGAGTTCGATCCCCACCCGCCCCAGAGGTGACCCATGGCAGACCTCTCCTGACCAACCCATGGCTCCCCTCAGCAGTGTACTTCTCAGTCTGACTGTTCTGCTCCCCACTCTATCTCTGGTGAATCCTCTCACTGCCCTTGTATCTCTGGCCTGTACCCCAGTTCTGAATGCATAAACAAATAAATCTTAAAAAAAAAAGTGGAAAATGCTGGGAGCTGGAGATGCCTCAGGTGTGCCAATGCTCACTGCTCAGCTCCCTGCACCGACTGCTTTCTCCCTGATGGGGCCAGCAGCTTGATGGGAGGGCCCTGACTCTGTTTCCATAAACAGGCTCAGATTCACCTGAGTGCTGCAATCTGTTTTCAAGGAATGATTGTACACATTATTCATTTTCTATTATGATGAACACCTCTTTGTGATTATACATACATATTTAGCTTTTATTTCACAAGCTGAACAATGTTCCATTAAGGACATGTGCATAACTTATTCTCTAGACCACTCTTACTGGACATCTGAGGTAGTCTTCCTTGCAAACTACAATACCAATTTTTAGGCATTTATTTGTCTAGTTAGGTGAACATTATCTAGAATAATTTCTTTTCCTCTACTTTTTAAGAATCGTAACATGCAGCTAACACCTCTTAACACATATCTCTGTGTGTGTATGATTTTTGAGCATAAAGTCCTTGAAGTATAATTGCTAAGCCAAAGGAGTAGATTATTTGAAAAATAATGCCAAATTGCCCTCTTGAAAACCCTCTGGATTGATACATTCTCACCAGAGAGAGAGAGGGCTGCCTTCTCTCACATCCACTGCAGATCTGGTTATTCTTAATTTTTTAACTCCTGTCAGCATTTCAGAAAGGGAACTTTAAAAAAAGATTTGCATTTCCCTGGTGAGGAAATTTGGTGAGGTTAGGTAACTTTGTCTATTTTTGTTGATGGTTTTCATTTCTTCTTCAGTGACTCACTCTAACCTGTGCTGGTTTTCCTTTTAAGTTGTTTTTTCATATTGATTTGGAGGATCCTTTTATATAGTGAAAACTTCACTAATACTTTATCTGGCTTACATGCCACAAAATTTTCCTTCTGATCTATCACTTATCTTTTGTTTGATTTTGCCCATTTTTATGTTGACATTCAAAATTTCCCATTAACTTTCCAAGCTTAGGGATATTTATCTCTCTCATAAATCGTCCAATATTTTTCTGTTTTCCACTTTGCCTTGGACTTTTGTGCATCTAGAGAGATTTTTATGTTTTTTTTTTTAAACACATAGCCCTTTCAAAGATTTTCCTCCCCATGAGAAGAGAGATTCACCAATGTCTCCTTTAGGGTTACTAACTGGGATTCTTTAATTCATCTGGAATTTATTTTGTTGTGTGGTATGCCTTAGGAATCTCGCTTTTTTTCCAAATAGTTGGTCAAATTTCCCAATCTCTTTCATCAAATTAGTCATCCTTTCCTCTCTGGTTTGTAATCCCAACTTACTCATATATTTTTATTTGGACTTAAAAGAGGCAGAAATGATTATTATCAACAATCTTGACTTCATTTACAAGGGAGAGATTTATTGTTATTTATTTTGGAGGGGAAAGAGAGTGGGGTGTCAGATAAAATCAAGAGAAGGCAGTTAAGATAGTCATGGAATTTGTTGTGAAAAAGGAAAGTTTGAGGAAGAAATGGCAAAAGAAAAAACTACTGAGTCATAGAAGGAACGTGTTATCAAAAAAAAAAAAATGATAGCCACAGGGAAAAAATATTTGAGAGAGTTTTAAAAAGAAGATGACGCAGATGGATCTGAGGTGGTTATTCTGGGCTCCCAGAGAAGGGAAGGGGCCCATACTCAGTCTCCTTCATTATGTGGCCGAGTGCTGTCACAAGTGCATGCTGGGTAAGGGTTTGTTAATTAATTGATAAATATAAAGAACTGGCATTATTGCTTTATTAAGTAGCTTTAAATATGCGTTCATTATTACAGACAAAGAGAGTGAAACTAGAGAAGACTAGAATCTGCATTTTATTGACCACCTATGTTTCCCCTTTATTAACTGTTCTACATATATTTTTAATTTATGAAGAAGAGATTAAAACTCCTATAATCCTGTGACCTAAGATTAACTCCCATTATGACTCTGTTGTATTTCCTTCCAGTCTTATTTTGCTGATATCAATTTGATGGCAATAGCTAACATTTATTAAGTTCTTATTCCCATACCCGGAACTCATAAATTAAAAATATTTCTTAAAATGCTTTTTAAGATGAAATTTTGCCATTTGGGACAAACTGGATGGAACTGGAGTTGATTATGCTAAGCAAAATAAACCAGAAGGAAAAAGGCAAAGTGGATGATTCCACTCATGTGTGTAATATAAAAAAAAAACAAAGGGACAGACAAAAATCAAAACAAAAACATTGGGGGGCGTCGGGAGGGAGCAAGAGGGACAGAGGTTCCAGTGGGCTGTGATGAAGAATTTTAGGTGTTTTGGTGGTGGAAAACACACATACAAAGAGGTATGAACCTATACACATACAACATATACAATGCTGTCAACCAACACTACCTCAAAAAAATTGTAAAAATAATAAAAAATTAAAAGCTGCAAAACCAAACTAACTTGTTCAAGCCTGTAAAAGACAATAGAATAGGCACTGTTATTATATTAATTTTACAAACAAGAAAATTGCATCTACAAGACCTAAATAAGTTCTTCTTCTGCAAACTCAGTTTGTTATTGTAATTTTTGTAATTATAATAATATTTGTAATTATTGGCAAAATTACATCAAAAATGTTTTCTCATGTCACTAGCTATCCCATTAAGAGGCTACTTAATAGCTGCATAATATTCTGTTACACGGGCATACCATCATTTATTTAACCATTTCAGTGTTTCTGCTTAATTATTAATGATTTTTAATAAAATAATTATTGCCATTATAAACAATCTTATAATTGACATTTAGTGTATATTTGAGTTCTCAGATCTAAAAAAAAAAAGCATGATAGGCCCCGTGAAGCCAACTTACTAAAAAACTAACATTTGAAACCTGACTATGGATGGAGGCAGCCAGAGGGAGAGGGGAAAGGATGGGAAAGGGCGGGAGTAAAAAAGGGAGGGAACTCAAGGGGGCGCTGCCCTGTGGTGGTGGGTGCTGGGAGACCCTACAGGTCTCATGGAAATATGCTGTAAACCAATGTTAACTCAATAAAAAATATTTTAAATAAATCAAAATTTAAAGTAGGGGAATAACTGAGTTAACTTTTTCTCAGTCTCTTTCCATAGATTGTCAACTGGCCTTCCAGCAATGTTCTACCATTTCACACAACCCCAGCAATAAAGGAAAGTGCTCATAAAGTCCTAGCCAACACTAATTTATCTTAAGCCATCACCAACTGAAATGCATAAGCAAGTATCTATCATTATTTCAGTTCATTTTTATGATAAAGGATAAACAAAACACTCTCTGGTTCTTCAAAAAGTTTTAATTTGGGCTCTCCCTGGTGGCGCAATGGGTTAAAGCCCCGCATTATGAAGCTCTCAGAAGCCACTACAGCACAATCCCCTGCCAGGGAGCGACCCAGACCTCTTCTGACCCACCTGCTGCTCCCTTCAGCAGTGTCCTTTGATGATCTGTCTGTTCTGCTCCCCGCTCTGTCTCTGGTGAATCCTCTCGCCCACCACTCCTCTGGCCTGTATCCCAGCTGTGTATGCACAAATAAATAGATCTTTTTTAAAAAAAGTTTTGACTTATTTATTATATCCTTATTTCATTTAATTAATTTATTTGACTTATTTAATTGTATCTTTTTCACATGCCAGATACTCTCCTGGGGAGGAAGGACAGACAGTGAGCAAAACAAACCCATCCCAGTCTTCTTGGGCATTAAAACCTCACAGAAGAAGAAGTACATTCTCACATAATGATGAATTCTAGTTGAAAGGTCCATGAGAGAGGCTCCCTGGCAGCCAGGGAGTTAACTCTCAGGGTTACCAGCAGAACGGCCCACCGTGATGGCCTGAGTTAGATCCTGGCCAGAGAGCTTACCCACATGGCACAGCAGACTTATCCGGTCTCAGCCGCTGCTCTCCTCAGCAGTGTATTTCAGTAGGTCAACATGTTTTGCTCCCCACTCTGTCTCTGGTGAATCCTTTCACCCCCCCACACACACACCTCTAGTCTGTACCCCAGTTCTCCTGTGCAAAAATAAATAAATAATATATATTTTTTAAAAAAAAAGGTCCATAAGAAAAATGTCATGTCTATTGGTCCCTTTTAAAGTAAAGCACTAAGAGCCTATTTAATCACCACACTCCCTTTTTTGGGTAAATATCATTATCTCCATTTGACAGGTAAAGAAACTGAATCATCAAGAGGTTAAGTAACCTGCCGAAGGTCGAAGGTCGGATGCAACAATAGCAAAAGAAAAGCAAGACAGCAGACCCAAGCGTTCCAGTTCCTGCGTCCTCAGCCACTACACACACACTGCCTTCAAACTGCTGGAGGGCAGAAGTGCAGGGTGGAGGATGTCACGGAGTCTCTGAAAAGCACAGGAAGAAGATAAAGAAAAATAGGAAAGTTGAAAACAAAGGCAATGTGAACACAGAGTAACGAGAAAGATGGAAGGAGTTCACCTCAAAGAATCTTTGAGGTTCAAGGAAGATTGGGAAGGTCAGAAATATTACCATCAGCAGCTTGGCCATCACTTTCCTCTCCTTTTATCAGAGAATCTGTTATAGGGCACCCCAAATCTGTTAGAGGACAGGGAGAGAGCACCACTGAAGCCCCAAACCTGCATGCTCTAAGTGGGTTCTGCCATCCGCCTTGTCAAGACAAAACCTATATAATTTAATGAAAAGGGACTTTAATACAGTGAATATACAATATGGAACACAAAGAATATAACTTCTAAATCAAACACCTGAAGTTACCCATCCCCTCGTGGGCAAAAGTCAACCCAAAAGGGACTGGCCCAAAGCAAGGCCTGAAAGCTGCCACTAGACTAAAGCACCTTCTGGCCGGGACCCAAGGAAAAGGGTCAGAAATGGCCAGACAAGTATGGGAGGAAAAGAGCAAAATCAAAATCAACACTGCCATAGTCACCTCCCTACAGGTGTCTCACCTACATCTGCCTTAACCAGTCCAGGGGCAGGAAACAAGCATGGTTTCTTCATCACATGCTTGCTGCTCCATGTGGCTTCCTCAGGTCACCTTCTTATTCTCCATCCAGCTTCCTTTTCTTCTTCTCTTTCTCTCCTTCTCTTCTCTCCTTTTTCTCTGCTCAGCTCCACCTTCCTTCTGGGTGGGGCAGGGAACCTGGAACTTCCCCTTTTCCTAGGGACCACCCTGTTACAGAGTGGTAGTTGGGCCAAAAATGGGCCAGTGGGAACCATCCAAAGATAGAAAGGGAATGGTCTAAATTCTCCTGCCATGAGGCAGCAGAGAACAGAAGAGCGAAGTCTGCCTTCCTAGACCTCAAGGAATGGGAAATTGAAAGGGTTCAACTCTAGCACTTTCAAAACAGAGCAGATGGAGAGAAAATGGAAACGTAGCCTTTCTTGAGCCCTGGCCTAGTGGTCTCCCAGCTTGGCCTGAGGCTACCACACCCACCACAGGACCTGGGGTTTTGCCTGGGAGGGGCCTGCATTCCCGTGGGCTGCAGCGCCATCTAGCAGATGACAGTGAAACAGCACCAGAACCACTCCAGCTGCCCTGGCATCCTTCATGTCACCACCAAGGACCAGCAGGTCCATGGTTGAGAAGGTCACAGCCCATCCAGGGAGATAACCACCGGTTCTAGAGCAGAAATGTATGCATGTGGCAGGGAGGGAACAGGGACCAGTGAGGCAGACCTTCCCTGGTGTTTGGAGAAGTCTACAAAGACAACGGAGTAGTCTCACCAGATCTCAAAAGTTGAAGAGTTATTTGACACGTAGTAGAAGATGGAAGAAATTTCCATACCATGAGCTCAAAGGCCCAGACGTAAGAAGAGAAAGCGTAGTAGATTCAAGGGAGATTGGGAGGTTCAAATCCAAGCCAGTGACAACCTTGCAGACCATCTTGTTTTACAGATGACGTTACCAGATTCAGGCAAGGAGGGGACTCCATGCTGATTCTCACCACAGGCAGGCGTGTCCACACTTCAACCCCAGTCTCCTTAGTCTTAGCTCTGTTCTCCTTTCATTGAACCGTGAATGAAAAAGACGTGTAACCACTCTCTGGAAGGTCATTTCACTGGGCCCAATGCCCAGGCTGTACATGAGACGTTGGTGAGACCTTGAGCGCAAAAAATAAAGATCTGCTTCCATTTACAATACACACTTCACCAGTAACTGCCTGAGTAGCTTCATCAAGTTACTTGTCCCTTCCAAGTCTTGGTTTCCTTACAGGTCCTTTGGGAACCATAATAATGCTTGTGAGAGTGGAAAGAGTTAACCTAGCACAGGCAGATGTCCATCATCTGATGTTAAAGACCCCAGCTTAATAGTGTCCTCTTTTATTGCAACATTATAGGAATTTTTCTTACGCAGAAGTCTTTATTATTATTAATCCACTGTGATTATTTTTATTATTTCTTAAGTATTAAGAACTTACTGAAAAAACTGGAGCTGTTCCATCTGGATAAGAGCAAACACCAAACCCCAGTTCTGTTGTCAAAGCCTAAAGGGCCGTGGTGGAACAGAAGGTGCGAAGGGGTAGCAGCTTTCATTCCAGGTGGAGAGGAATGTTCTACCCTGCCAGTCGCTTTGGGAGGAAGGTGTTCGCTTGTTGTGGGAAATGCCCACTTGCCAGAGCCACCCCCTTCCTGGCTTAGGGCAGGAAGTTATCTAGTCCATTTCACTATCTAATGCTGCAAACTTCTAATGGAGCTCTGCTTTCTAGGGGAATATGATTTGGTAGGTCATCTGGGAAGACAGCTGTCTATGTTTATAAATTTCAGAGTTGTGAGCCATGCTTTAAGAAGTCAGGATCCAAAATGCACAACCTGTTTTTCAGAGTAATTCATTAGATTTTAGCTGGAAATGTGAGGAAGAAACTGGGATACTCATGTGAAACTGGAGACGGGAAACAGGCCTGGGGAAGAGAAAGCTGCTTAGCCTTATTCTCCAGGGACTGCCTAGAGAATGGGTCTTTATTGTGAGGACAGGGAAGGGCTTTCACCATGCTGATAGCCATCGGGGTATAGTGGTACCATCTTAAAATCATTCAATTGCAAAGCACATCAAACACACTCCAGTCAATCATCTCTGCAGGGTCTGCTGTGTGCAAAGTACTTGGAATATAAAATAAACCCAAAAAGCAAAATCTAGAGGAAGCAGGAAGGAGTATGATCTAAAAGCGCAGTGAAACCTGGGCATAAAATAACTGCAATCCAGAATGGAAAGAACTAGCATTAATGGCCCAGGCATGGGGAGGAGGAAGAGAGACTCCCATAAGAGACAGCAGTAGAAGCAGGTTTTGTGATAGAAATGACATTTGAGCTGCACCATTAGTAACATGGAGTTTGAGCTCAAAGGGACAGGAGAGTTTCTCAAGGGAAACAGCAGTGCAGGCAGAAGTATGAGGGACCTGAAATTATGGCTGGGGGAGGGGCATTGAGCCCACTGTGACCGGAGCTCAAGGAGTGCAAGAGGTGTAGGGGGTGAGAGATCTGAGAAGTGATCACCCACCAGACGCACACAAGTTAAGAGCCAAGAGAGGGGGGACTGTGACCACCAAACATGAACACATAAAAACCTGGACACCAAATAACCCAAAGTCCATCAACGGATGGAAAATGAACCCAGTGCTGTGTGTCTGCACAATGGAGTCTTTCTTGGCCTCTGGCAATAAAACGGAGTGACGTGCTGACATGGGCTGCCCATGGATGAACCTTCCCAACATGTGTTCAGTGGGAGAAGCTAGACACACTACAATACGTACGTTGCATGGCTCCGCTTACATGAAAGATCTAGAATGGGCAAACTGTGGTGACAGAAACACAGATGGTTGCCTAGGGCTTGGGGGGATGGGCAGATGGGAACTACTGGTTTTCTTGGGGAGGGATTGACTATGGTGATAACAGCACAATCCAAAGCAGAGACAGGAGCCCAAGTGAAGGTCAAGCAGTGCACTTAAATGTGAGTTGTGTAGTGTGAGCTATGTTTCAATAAAACTATTGGGGGTGAGTAGGGGAAGGTCTTTCCCCCAGCAGTGTGAGAAGCAGCGGAATCCCACAGAGAGCAACTGGGCGGACACCCATGTGCATCAGGGACACTGGAGCCCCAAGAAGCTCTGCTCAAGACTGGCCCTTTACTCTCCAGGCCTGCAGTGCTTCTCGCCCAGCACGGTGGCATCTCATAACCTCCTCTTACCCAGCCTGACCTTTCTGGACTCCAACTCCAGATCCCTCCAATGTCTCCTCTTTGCTGAATTTACATCAACATAACAAATCCATCTTGAGCAGCAAGAAACTGGGCATTGTACTTGATTTGGGTTGGCCACCTGCAACCCCCAGGCCACATCAGGCATACTGACCCTATTGTAAATAAAGTTTTATTGGAACACAATCACAGTCATTAACTTCCACATTGTCCGTGGAGGCTTTCACGCCAAGAGGCTGGGCAGAGTAGTTGCGACAGAGTCGCCGTGGCCCCAAAAGCCTCAGATAGTTACTACCAGGTCCTTTACAGAAAAACCTATGTTCTAGATGCCAGTGACACCACGCAGAGCAGAATAGTCTCAGATCCCTGCTGCTCAGTGATCAAACCCATCCCTCTTGACTTAACCTTTCACCTCTGCCCTTCCTCCCATCCCCCTCCTCCCATGAAGGATTCTGGAATTCATCATCCAGTGAAAATAATTTTTCAATAGCAGAAGGTTGACATAAGGTGGTCAGGTATATTTTTAAAATCTCACTACTATCTAATACCACTATCATGTTATAAAGACAAAACATTTCAACATTTAAAAGTACCAAAGATAAAGAACAATTCCGCTGCTGCATTCATTTTATGAAGTTCATTCTATTGTCTTTAATTTTCCCATTTTGCTGTGAAAGATGAACATTCTGCAAGAATCATGACGGGTCTGTGGTCAGGCACAGAAGAACCTTGGATCTGGCCGAGGCAGCCTGATTTATTGGGTACGATCCAAGTTTGCTATGACTCCCAATGCAATTCTGCAACCAGAAAGCTCTTCCTCGTCCTCTCCTGCCCACTAGTGAGAACCCAGGGTCCCTTCCAGTAACTACCTAGAAGACGGCCGCTCAGCTGAGCCCAGGCTGTCGGCTGCACAGACGTGGAGCGGCTGCCTCTGTGAGCCACACAGCAGGGTGACAGCATAGCAGGAGCGCGCCTGCAGAGGAGCCCGGCTGACCAGGTCTTCGGACAGCGCCACGCGAGGTTCTCACGCTAGAGCGGCGAGCCCGGCTTCCGGAAGAGCGCCTCCCTGACCCGGGATGACGAGGGCCTCAGCGGCCACTCCAGCTCCCCTCAGCAGGTGGCTACGGCTGACACTGAGAAAGGTCGTCTACCTGGCAGGCAGCCCCAGGATACCGGGTACTCACTGCTCACATGAAGCTTCTGGAATCCCCTGGTACCATCCCGAGGTCTGTGTAAAAATAAATTATGGTTCTATCATGCAGATAATCCCAGCAAGACCTGGTGCCAGCTTTCCTGCCTGACTTTCATTCAGGGACAAACATGCCCAAAAGCTCTTTTTCACACAGCACCTGTGTGTGTGTGTGTGTGTGTGTGTGTGTGTGTGTGTGTGTGTGTGTGTGTGTGTGTGTGACCACTCATGAAACTCTTCATCACGAGCAAGACATGAACATGAGCATTCTATCTTTTCTTACAAGCAGGAGGGAGGCGGCTTCACTCTCTCCACAGTAGCCGTTAGAGGTTTCATCATCCTTCGAAGCTGGTCTGTAGCCAAGTTGTTTTTCATCTAAGTCATTCCCACCGAACCCACTTTAGAAAAAAAAGGAGTGTGGAGAAAGGCGAGAAGCTAAATATCCAAAAGGAAATTAAAGATGCTAAAGCAAAACTGGAAAGGAGTTGCGAGATCATCTAGCCCCAATAACCTATAATACGAAGACAGAAACTGCATTCAGAAGGAGAAAGAATGGGTCAAAATCTGACCAGAGGAGACGCAGCTTGACCTCCTTGGTCAGTACAAACTTCTTTCAACTATATGCTGACATGGCAGTTCGTCATTCCCTAGGGTCCAGAATGAAGAAAATTTTCCTTCCAGAGAATGAGAGAAGAGGTCCCAGCTGAGACATAGGACATGGTGAAGAAAGACGAGGCTGCAGTGAAAGGGGAAACTCCAGTGCCCGGATAGTGTCAGATCATACACATGCCCCTCTTAGTAACTTTTCCATGAAAAATGGAAGAAATAGGTCCCCACATTCTAAGTAACAACATCACAAGCGTCTTTCCTTCACATGTGGCCTCGACAGGGAAGCCCAGGCCCAAAGCAGGGATAGGAACCAATGTGAAGGTCAAACAGTCAGGTGCAGGGTGGGATTAGGGGCTTGGCCTCAGAGGGTCCAGTTCTCTCCCTGGCAGGGCATCAGACCATCAGTGATCGCTGTCCTGAGACTACCTGCCAGACTTGAACTTGGGGCTTCATCTCAGCTTTCCCTGCAGAGGGTCAGCTGCTCTTCCAGGCCAGTCGCTGCCAGGCTGGTATTGCATTCCCCTCCTTGGCCTCAGAGCCAGGGACACACTTTCCCAGAGCCTGCTGCCACAGCCCCGGCATGATTTCTGTGTAGTGGCCCAAAGAACAGCTGGCCCGGGGGTTGGCCGGCCAAAGCTCTGAGTCAGCCTGGCTCCAGGAGGATCACCTGCCCCCCCCCCCGAGGGCTTGGGGTTACTGTTCTCCCTGTGTGTCACAGCAGGACACACCAGCCTCTCCCTGTGACTTGAGGACATGGGGTGGGTTGTCTGGGGTGGATGGGGAGAGAGCCCTGAGAGTAGTCCAGGCAGCTCCCTGGGGCTCCCTGGGGGTGTCTTGATGACACATAACAAGGTAAGTTCTGGTTCTAGTTCCCATCCTGTGGAAGAGGAACAGATGATCATGGCCTCAGAACCCCACTTCCAAACCCATCTCCTGCACAGCAGAGCCTTTTGGGCTCAGCAAAAGGAGAGACAGGCCCTCCCTGCACAATCAGAGCGTTAGGAAGTAACACCTGATCTGTGTCCCAGGTCTCCCAGCTTCTGTGCATTGAAGGACACCAACAATCTTCTAGCCCAAGAAGTTCATGGTACAGGAGAAAAACCAGAGGCCCAGAGAGGGCATAGAGCTTGCCCTAGGGCACAGCAACCTAGAGCCATGACTGAAATCTGGTTTTGCTGTACCATCCGGTTCTCTTCCCACAATGCTTTCAGGGCATGGTGATGCCAGACCTCACATGGGATCCTAAAGTGTCAAGAGGGGCACATCTCGAAGGGCCAGAAGGTGTCCTCCCTGGGTCACTGTAGCACTGCCTGTAAGAGGGCCCTGTGCAGCAGGCATTTGCATTGCCTTTTTTTTTTTTTTAACACTTTCAACAATCCTATATGGGGAGCATAATTGTTACAATTTACCTGAAAGTTAACCTGGTGGTACCCTCTGATCCTTGCCAGTTATCCCTGTCCTCATCTTCCTATCATTGCCAAGGCCAGACAATGAAGTAGAAGAGCCAGTCATCTCTAAAGAACCCCACCAATGAAGGGGAAAAGACTGGGGATGTCCAGCAACCCCGCCAGGTGACTCACCTTCAGATCAGCACAGAGCCAGGTAGACTCCCCTGAACTGGAGCCTCCCATCAAGCATGTGCCAGGAAGAAGCTGGCCCCATAGTAAGTGGGCCCCTCTATTTTTGTCCCACCCCACATGCCAGGACTGTTTCTTCTACCTCCTCCTCCTGCTGCTCTCCGCCCAGCAGCCAGCTGCCTGTCCATTTGAGGAAGCTACAATTAGAACCTGCTGCAGGCTTTCTCCCTGCCAATCCAGTGATGCCCTGTTACATATGTGCCCACCCTACCACTCAGAGCCAGCTAGCAGACAAAGTGGAACACATCTGGAAGAGGTGACCAGAGAGGGAAGGGCTGGATTTCAGGTCCCTGAAAAGGAAGTTGGAGAGCTTGGAGACACTGTAGTCACTTAGACTCAGGACGAAGAAGCTAGGAAACTCAGTCAATGGTGCCACATCCTTCTCGAGTGTGAGGAGCAGGGAAAGCAGGGGACAGCGTAGGAGGGTGCTCAAGTTTAGTCTCAAAGCAGCACAGGACACTTCAGGTCAAGTGGCAAGCACATTATCCTTCGAGTCAGAAAGCCCAGCTTGGAATCCCAGCTCCTGTCCATGTTATAGAAGCAAGATACTCAGTAATCATCAGCTCCAAAATGGATCTAGTGGCATGAAGCTCAGAGTCGCACTTGAAATTCCTTGTAGTACCATCCAAGGTAAACTTGAGATTCCCCAAGGAAAAGGAGGTTCAGTCCCATGTGTACCTGTCTCAGCCTCACCCACACTAAGAAGCAATGGCAGCACAAAGAGCCAGGCAAGCACAAGCATAGCATAGCTCTGCCGTTTCTTTGGTGATCTCCAGACAACCAGCCTCTCTGAGTTTCTTTTTCTTACCTGTAATATAGATCTGTAAACCCCTGCGATACCTCACATGACAAAAATATTGGGGAGACATGTAAATTAGTCACTAAAACAAAATTTGCTACATAGAGGTATGTACAAGTTACAGTGAAAACAGAATATCTTTGCCTGGTGCTGGAAGTTAAGGCTGGAGTGAGGACCCCAAAGGAAGAAGTATTTGAATAGAGGAAGAACACTTATGCACCTAATAATAGGCCACCAAAATATATAAGGTAAAACGTGGCAAAATTGAAGGGAGAAAAATATAGTTTTACAATTACAGTTGGAGATTTTAAGATCCAACTCTCGAAAATGGATAGGAGGTAAGTAAGGAACTACAAGACTTTAACAACAGAATAAATCAACTAGATCTAACAGACAACACAAAACACTCTATCCAACAACAGTCACACATGGTCTTAAGCGCACATGACATTTCTAGAGCAGATCCAAAGTGAGGTCACAAATTAAACCACAATAGCCAAAGGTGACATCAGCCAAGTGTCCATTAGAGGGTAGGTGGGTAAACAAAATATGGTATATACCTACCATGGAACATTATTCAGTTTTCAAAAGGAAGGAATTTCTGACATGTTACAAAATGGATACCCCTTGGGGATATTATGTTAAGTAAAAATATCAGTCACAGATGGCAAAAGCTGGATGACTGCACTCACATGGGGTGAGTGTCACTAAAACACTCTAGGTACCAACTCATAGAGACAGAAAGTGGAATATGGGTTGCCAGAGGTGGGGGAGGAGAAAAGGGAAAGGAGAGCTGTGGTTTACATGGTAGAGTTTCCGTTTTGCAAATTGAAACTTCTAGAGATGGAGGTGGTGATGGTACCACAACAGTGTAACTGTATTAATGCCACTGACTATACTCTGAAAAATGGTTAAAATACCACATTTTATGATTTTATATATAAAAGGTTGAGTGTCTAGGGGAAGGAGAACAGTCTAGACAGAAGAAGCTGGTTGCACAAAAGCACAGAGGTATGAAAGCAACTGGTTTCACACACAGAGGCAATAGTGGCCATGGCAAGCTCAAGAAATTTCCAGAATGCCACTCTGTGGCATAATCACAGCCTAGATCAGGATAATCAGACTGGCGGGGGAGTGGGGCATCTCCAGGCAGCCCTGCAAGCCTGCTCTCCAATGGCCTCACGGTCGCTATCCCAGTGCTGCAGCCCAAGCGGCTTCAAGTCACACGCTCACGGGGCCACCCACTGAAGACAGCAGAGATTACCCTGAAAATGAAACCAGGAGCAGATGTGTGGTGAGGGTCATGCAAGAAAGCACCTGTCTGTGGCGTCCTTCTCCTTGTATATCGTGGTCTGTTTGGATGACAACCGAGCTAAGAGGGGAGCGGGTCGCCCTGAGGGACTCCCTGAGGAGGGAGGTTCAGCTGCTCATATGAGCACTTGGGCTCTGTGGAGTGTCTGAGAAAATCCTTGTGGGAAATCCTGTCTGCAAAGTATAATCTGTGTGTCTCACGTTGCCAGTCTATAAAATGAAGGAATTAGACCTAAAATTCCACAGCTCTTCCCCATTACCTTTGGGAGGCGCCATGTTGCAGGACATGTTTTCATTATGAGGCAAAGCAAGATACGCATGCGCACAGACCGTGTCCTTATTTTACCCTCAGGTTCTTCGGCCCCATGTTTAGTCTGACCCTGCCAACCTCTACCTCCCTTTTCTCTCTCCCTCACTCTCATTCCCTTGGTTTCTCCCTCTTAACAGTAAGGAGAGCATTTTAGGGGAGCGAGCATCCTATAGATGGAATTGAAAGAATGAAGGCAAGCCCTTCCCACCTAGTCACAGGGTAAAAAAATCTGCTAAATAAATCCAAGTGAAATTGGCTGCCTCTTAGCTAAAACTGATGTGCTATTCCACTCAAAGCACCACTTGGTCTTTCCAAAGAAAGAATGCCAAGTAAAATATATATATATCCTCCAGGAAGAATCTGCTGAAAACTGGATTGTCAAAAGTCAGTTGACCAAATGATCAATTCACGCATTAGGAGAATGTTCTTAACATGATGTAGTTTCACCACCATGAAAACAAAACGGCCCATGCCCAGTTAGTTAGGTGGGCTTGCTCAGAGGTCATGGAGATGCCATCTGGCTGTCTTGGCAGGGTCGAGAAGCACATGGATCAGGGAAGAGTGGGAGGCACGCCTCACTGTCACTCACATTCCATGGCTGACTTGAAGTCTCCTGTCCCTCTGCAAAGGGGACTGAGAATACAGTGCCTGCACAATCTCTCCCAGTGACAGTTCTGGGATCCCTGAAAAGAGAGCGCTTCCTCTCAGGAGGCAGCCAGCCATCTCTATCCCACGTGTTTCAGACACCAAGCTCTCCCGACAGGTTCAGCCCTTCACAGAGATGAGGTTTTCTCCTGCACACACTGTCTCTGTTCTGCCCCTGCCCCCGAGGCTGAGCATGTGAATGAGTGGACTTTCCCCTAAACGCGGCTCTCCCGTGGGCTCGTGTTGCCTCCAGCTTTCGCATCTTTACCTGGCATTGGCATCTGCCTCCACCCACTTTTGCTGTAACCAGGAATTCCCCAGTCATTTCACCAAGGGGCTTCCCTTAAAACACAACCTATCATTGTCTCTATTTCTTTTAATGATTTATTTATTTATGCATACAAGAACTGAGGTACAGGCCAGAGGTGAGAAGATTCACCAGAGACAGAGTGGGGAGCAAACAGGCAGACTGACCAAGTACACTGGGGGGGGGGGCGTTGAGCAGCGGGCAGTTCAGGAGAGGTCTGCCATGCCCTGTGGTTCACTTTGGGGCGGGGATAAAACTTGTGCTTCATAGTGCTGCATCTTAATCTGTTGCATCAACAGGGAAGGTCCTCGTTGCCTCTATTTTTAAAGATCTGTACCCTGTTAGCCTCGGAAGGAGGCCTGGGGAACACTAGGAAACACAGATTGAAGACAGAAAACTTAGTTCTGAGAGGTAGAACTGTAGCAACAAAGCCACATTTTGAGTGTTTGAGGTAACAATGAAAAAGGGAGTCCTTAACCTTTGAAATAGGGAAGGTGTTGTGGGTCTTCTTTGCCCTCACCTCCCTAAGCAGACTATTTAAATTTAAGCAACAACAAAAAAAGAATTGGGCACTTCTCCTATCAGTCAAGATGGAGTTACAAGAACCGATTTACCTCCTGCCCAAAACAACAAAAAAGAAAAAAATACATGGAATGGTGTTTCTAAGACTCTGGAGGCCACAGAACAAGGGACAACCACGCCTGAGAGACCAGAAGCACATGAGGTGCTTATAAGAGTGGTCTGGCTATAGCACATGAAGGGAAACTGAGGCAGAGGCTACTAGACTTCTTGCGTGAAGGAGACAGAACTGTGAATCCAAAAAGACAAAAGCATCCAGAGTTCATAACACAGGACACCAGGAGAGAGTACCCTGAAGTCAGTATGCACCCTCCACCACACATCTTAGGGAAGCTACCTGGGGTGGAAGAAAAAAAAACCCCAAATGGATTAGAGGGAACAAGAGTCTGGTGCTCGGGAAAGGCTGGAAGCATTGTCTGATGCCCCTGGTCAGACAAAAAAACGTGTCACTTGTGGAGCATGGGGTGAAGCCTGGAGGACGGCCTCCCTTGGTGGTCAGGAATAGTGAGCCCTAACCTGCACCGTTCTAGACCCACCTAACAAGCCCCCTTAAGGTACATGTCTCACCTAAAATTAACAGAAATGGCAGCATGTGTCTTGCTATTATTCTACAGTCACGGCGGCTCCAGCACTAACCCTTTGTAAAGGACTTTGTCCATCTGTTCTCTGTGGTGTCCAGATCATGCCTCTGTGCCAAGATTTCCCAGGTCTACAAAACAGAATAGTTTGGGAAGGGGCTTAGAAGTTGGCAGTGTAATTAAAGAAATGATCAGATAACCCTTACAAAGAAAGATAGGGGAGCTCTGAAAGGGAAAGTACTTTGGTTTCCATTTCACCTGTTTCTGGGAGTCCACGCCTCTTTTCTCTGTGCACATGCTTAGCTGACGTGGTCTACATACTTAGAACAACTGACTAGAAATACTGCACCTGCCTACCCTCGCGGCAGACGGGTGTGTGACAAGCCAGTTCTCCTGGCATGACCTGTGGGGACATTAAAAAACGTCCTCATGGACTTTTTAAAGTTGGGAAAGGACAGGTGAGGGCTGACGGGTGCTGTGTGCTTGAACGAGGAAGAAGACGTCTACTGTAGGAGTCTGTTATTACAGGGGCACCTTCAAACACAAAACAGCTATGAAAAGCAAGATTAAGAACATGAAGCTGTTTTTGCATTCACTTTACTTGAAGGACCAACAACAGACACCTTAGGGTTTGACCAACCAGATTAAACTTTCCCCACAACCCATGTTTTAAAGTCTAGGTTTCAGTGGGTTGGAGCTTTAGTATATCCAGTGTGATGGGCTTTATTTTTGACTCTTTTCCATCTTCCCACCCTTCAGCTCTCATATTTTCAGCCCCTCTTTTCCCACATTCTTTGGTTTGTATGTGACTTCTCAGTGCATAGCGAATCGCTGTTATTTTTCTTATATTTTTAACTGCTTAGATCCATCAGGATGTAAGGATGAAAATTCATCTGTCAGAAATATTTGTGTATATTAAGTAACCAAATGTCTTTTGGAGTTTGTATATTCAAGAATGAGTCATCAGTGTTATTAATAAATAGATTACTACAGCCAATACATCTTATTTTGTATAAATAGACTTTTTGATTTTAAGAATTTTGTCTAGTGCACACAGTAGTGAATTCTCCCCACACCTGAAATGTTTTCATTTATATGGTTGCATTTCAAAATCATGAGACAATTTGTTTGCATCATAAAAAGCATATCTCGAAAGTAATTTTACTAAAGGTAAGTGCACAACTTTACATGCCTTTCCATGAAATTTTTATATCCAATATTCCAGGAACATGACTGTTAACCTAAGTAAGAAATTTGCTTTATTGATGGAGCCAGGCTGCCTTTCAAAATTGTGTGATGTTTCCTCAGAACCTGGGCCATAAAACACAGAGGCTTTGCTAGCTGGTAACTTAAGCTTCTGTGACTGTGATTGTAAAAGAGTAATACTGAGCAAACCTGGGACCCGCTCTTATATTGAGGAGTCTACAACTGCAAGACGTTCATCCAATTTTGAATTGTACTGTACGTGGCTTTTGAAGTCTTCCCTTTTGCTAGTAAAATGTAGTCTGAAACTCAGAAACAGCCGTGTTTGCCAGAAACATCGTTCCTATGAACTAGGCGTGGATCAGGCACATGGAGATTAGCGACATCCTCTTATCTTTCTACTGGATTCCATTTCTGCAGATATTGACAGCCTTGTCCAGAGATGAGACATTACGGTCTCACAGTCCTGCTGGTCCAGACCCTCCTCAGACTGAGAATATCTGTCTTGCCTTTGGGGACAAAACACCAGGTCAGCAGGTGGTTGCCTGAGGGGCCATGGCCCTCCCCTCTTCTCTTAGAAGATCCTCTTCTTATAGAGGTAAACGGGACCCCGCGCAGGAAGATGCTCTGTGAACACCAGCACTCCTATCACAGCTTGGGTGCCCTTTCTTTGGTGATGATCCAGAGCTCCCCGGACCACTTGAGCCTCCTCCTTCTCCTCCTGAACACAAATGTGAGAGACTGAATGGGCCCTCCAGTGACACCGAAGGCAAAAGGAAACATCTCGTTCAGATGCCGCTCGCCCCAGTGGGGAAGGGCCAGATGGAGATGTTCCCTACCAGATGCTGTGTTGGGAACATCAAGCGCATAAGGATCTTTTTCTAAACGTTCAAATAGAAACTCTATTTCAGGTCATTTGCAACTGTTGTAAGCATTTTCTTTCCTTAAGTCATTGAGGTTTCTTGCAGCTGTCTGAGCTGTCCACCATTTATCACGTGTTTTATTTTCCACATAGAAAATAATCTGCTAAGAATGAATGGTTTCTCTAATTCTTCAAGAGCTTTGGCTTGCTTTTTATAGGGTCTCCACCTCTTCAGGTACATGGCTGATCTTTTCATCTACTTTGGGAGGTTTCTCCTCCTTCTCTAAACTGGTAATTTCCCTCTACTGTTAATTTCCTTTGAAGTGTCCATTCAGTTTCCAGATACAGTTCAGTCATTGCTTTAAGCTTTTGATTTTCGCTTTCTAACTGTATATTTTCTGACTGCAAAGATGCTTGTTCAGTCTGGAGATTTTTTAATATACTCTGTAAGCTCTTTGTTTTATCTATTTCAGATAAGTGACTGTAATTTGGTTTCTTTATCCTCCTAGGGTCTTTAAAGAATTGGTTTCTTCACTGCTTCTTTTGGTTGATTATCATTTTCTGCCTCGCTCTTTAGTTCCAATTCCAAGTTAGCATCATTGTGTCTTCTCCAAACATTGTAGCCCAACTTTCATCTCTTGCCAGTGTCCCATCAAAGACTTGCTCTGACTTTATCACAGAGAACTTGTTCAGCATCTACTCTGGGGGCTTCAACTGTTATTTTCAGTTTACATTCACTCGCTTATTCTTTTCATTTTCCAGCTTCTTGTAAAAGCTGCTTCTGGCTTTCCTGAAGTTGGGAAATTTCACTCTTATCATCTTTTATAGCTAGCTTAAGTTGTTCATCATTCATTGAACTATTTTTGAGGTTGTTTTGGCTTCAGCAACTTGTGATTTGAGGGATTTGATTCATCTTCTAGCGACTATATCCTTTTAGAAATACGCACCACAATTCACCTTGCTTGGAATGTTTAGATTTCCCTTTTAACTCTTTTTCTAGAGTGAGCACTTCATCCCTAAGTTCAGATTTAAGTGAATTTGAACTTATCTGTTCAATTTTTGACAGACAGCTTTCAAGCATTGTGCTTCTCTTGACTCCGCCCTCTCAGAGCTAAGGATTAACTTTAATGAGTGAACTAATAGATACGCAACATTGTCTTAATCCTTTAAGACTTTGAGTCTTCATACTCTTTTTGAACAAGGCTCAAGTTTTCAAATACTTTACAGTGTTCCTCAATTAGTGTAGAATGTTCAATAACAAACCTTTTTTCCTCTTTCCACATAAAACCACTTTTTCAATTTTCAATTGAAAATTTCTCCACAAAAGTCAGAGAACAGCAAAAAAAAAAAAAAAAATCCAACCATACATGCATGGATCCCAAGTTCCCATGGAAAACCTGGTCTCACATCTCCAGGCAATGCTGTAACAGCCCCACAAAGCTTCTCCAGGCTGGCTCCAGGACAGGCAGGAGAGTGCCAGGCTCTCTCGAGTGCCAAGCTGCCTGGCTGCTGGGGCCACACTGGGGCCTGACCAGACAACTAGAATGGGCATAGCATGCTCCTCATTCTGTGTGGAGCCCAGATGCATGCCAACTGAGAGGGCAAGCCCTGAGGGAGGGGCAAACCATGAGGGAGCAGGCTGCAGGGGTTTAGGGGGAACATCAGAGCAAAGCACTGGAGAGCAACTTCTGGTGTCCAGGCCACTGGTCCCAGGAACCGTATGCCACGTTTTGGGTCCCGAGGTTCCATATGTCCAGTAGCTACATGTACCTGATGCTTTCACTTAGTAATACACTGTATTAATTATGCCCTATCGTTTTTCCTTTGAGAAACTCCTCCTCACGTTCACTACTGAGTGGGAGTCCCATCTACATGAACCTGGAAGTCTGGGCACTCTTTGGGCAGTACAAATTTTTCCTCTCTCCTTGAAATTTGAGGATCACAACTAAAATAATCTGAGGACAGTGCTCCAAGACTATTAATCTTCAACTTCTGTGTAGATTCTGGTGGCTATCCTTCCAAGGACATAATTGTTCAATCCTTCATTTCTGTGAGCTGTCCAAGACCCTGCTGTTGAGTTTCTCTTTTGCATAAGCTTTCCTGAGCAGCCTTCAGAGATTTGCAGCCAACTGACTGATTTATTAATCTTGTGACTCTGAAGAAAGCCTCATGGTCATACCAACCTTTCCTTCAACATTGTCTTCCTTCACAAAAATTAAGATTTTTTGTTTGTTTGTCCCCTACACATGCCCACTCATCCCCAACAATCCAATAATTATCTCTACCCTCATTGATCTTCCCTGTCCCTCTTTGGCATCTAGCACACCACTGAATTTACCTTTCCTCTCTAAAATGATGCCATGTGGGGCATTCCTTGGTGGTGCAAGGGGTTAAGGCTGTGTGCAGTTACTGTACCACCCCACTTGCCAATTCCCGGCAAGGGAGGTGCCCCACATGGCACAGTAGATGTTCCCCTCAGCCAATTTCAGTCAATCCACCTTTTCTGCTCCCCCACTCTGTTTCTGGTGAATCTTCTCACTCCCTGCACCTCTGGCCTATATGTCAGTTCTCACATGCATAAATAAATATAAATATTTTTAAACGGTGGCATGTGCCTCCAATGTGTGATATTGTGTTTATCTTGTCCCATCAACTGACTCCTATGCCTCTTGAAGATAAAATCTAAACTTTATACTTTTTTCGTACATAGTATTTAATGGGGCATTAAGCCCAAAAAAGATACTGGCTACCTATCAGTTTGCTCATTAAAGTTAATCAGAAAGGCTTAGCATTTTTTCTCTCCCCATCACTCAATCAATGTATGTGAACTTCTTATCAGTTCTGTCCAGTTTGTTTTCTCTTTGATCTTCTTAATGATGTCAAAATTTTCCAAGTCTTTCAGTGCCTTATGGAACAGTTGCTCATATATAGTAAATGGATGGGGAAAAAAGGTTTATCCAGGTTTTAAGAAAGATGGAAAGAAAGAAAGAATTTTCAAAGCCATGTAAACAATAGTGATATTAATTGGTTGTAGGCATCCACCAGTTCTTCCTCAAATTAAACCTAATCAGAAAACAGCAGCATCTCACAGACCCAGTGCACTTCCTTCCTGCCATCTGGTCTCATGACAGCAGGCAGACTGCAGACTCTGGGGTCTGGAACCCCACAGAGCAGGAATGACAGCAGTGCCACAAACACCAGCCAGCACCACCCCCAGCACATTCTCACCTGCAGTCCCTCTCATGTCCCCTGACTCAGCAGCTGCAAGATCCTAAAATACCTCTAGACATCTAGGTCCTTCAAGAATCAATACAACCAGTTGGAAAACTAACACTTGTCCAGTTGAGATGAAAAACAAACTAAAAGTGCTCAGCCATCAGGAAGTCCTAAAGAACTACTGGCTTGTCAAAAGACAGAATTCACACATTTACTACATCTAGAAAACACAAACATTAGTTTGCCACAACACTGTCAAATAACGTAACATTTTGCTGTTGTTGTTCGGCTCAGCCCTCCCCTGTTGCACAAACACCAAACCTGGGAGAATCAAAAACAGAAGTAAAGAAGGTATGAGGGGAGTAAACACACCAACTATGGATTGTCAAACTGTTGGAAGGAAAGAAAAATTTTAAAACAAGATCATAGTTCTGAAAATCATGTCAGAGAGAGCATGGTAATTACTAAAAAGAGTGTTTCAAGTTTTTTGTCATTCGAAGTCACCAGAAACCTGCTTAAGCAAAGGGTGATCAAGATGATTGTGGGTAAGTCTAAAATTTTATACAAAGAAAAAGGACAAATAAACTATCATCATAAAGAGCAATGATAGGGAGAATGGGAGAAAGTTTTTCTGATGATATCCTTTGAGTCCTGTCTGATCAATTTAAGTTACGTATTACATTCTGTTGGGATTGTCTAGGTTATGCTGATATAATAAGTACAAAATCTTGTGTCTTCCATTAACAAAGATCTCACACTACAGAGCCATCAGAAATCAGCTGCATATCTTTCTTAAAATCCAAGCTAATGGAATAGCCTATATCTAAACATAATCAGTCTTGAGGCCTCCCTAGTGGCACAAGGGTTAAATTCTCAATGCTGTCAAGCCATCACCAGCCACTGTGACATGAGTTTGAACCCCCCAAGCTAGGGAGCTGCCACACATGGCACAGCAGACTTCTCCTGTCTTCCCACTGTTCCCCTCAGCAGTGTATTTCAGTAGATCTGCCTGTTCTGCTCCCCACTCTGTCTCTGGTGAATCCTCTCACCCCTGCACCTCTGACCTATACCCCAGTTCTATCTATTTATGCATAAATAAATAAAAGTAAATCTTTTTTTAAAAATAAACATAGTCTATGGTAGAGAGAAAAAATTAAGATTATGACAAATCTTGCTGACTCTTATTAAAGATTCTGCCTAGAGATGGTATATATCACTATAATTAATTAACTAAACAAGTCACTAGTGAGGGAAAGTATAACCTTCCTCCAAAGAGAAGCAATTAATGTTGGGGAGCAATATTCTAATCTTGGGACTTGCAAACTTTATATAAAGGGAAGGATAGTAACTATTTTTAAGCTTTGCAGGCTACATAGTCCCTATCACAAGTGTTCAACTCTAACATTGATCAGGAAAGCAGTTATAAACATGTCAATTAATGAGTATGTCTGTGTGTTCAAATAAACTTTATTTATAAACAAACAGTAACTGCATTTGATTGAAAGACCATAGTCTGGCAACCCCTGACCTAAACTACCACATTTACCAGTACTAACTTGAGAAGAAATGGAAAACCCAATTCATTTTACAACAAAATAAGAGCTTGAATTAATAGTCTTTTTTTTAATTTCCCACAAAGAAATTCAAGGCTCCAGATGGTTTTCCAGGTGGATCCTCTAAAGTTTCATAGAACAAAAAATTCCAACTATATATAAATTCTTACAGACAGTAAATAAAGATGAAATGCCTCAACTTATTTTATGAAGTTAATATAGTCTCTACAGTAAAACAAGACAAGGATATTATGAAGGCAGATGAACAGTTCCCCACTTCAAACATATACACAAAAATTTAAAAAATTATTTTGTTGTTGTTAGATTTAGTTATTTATGTATACAAGAACTGGGGTTCAGGCCAGAGGTACAGGAATGAGAGGATTCACCAGAGACAGGGTGGGGAACAGAACCTGTGGATTGAGTGAAATACACTGCTGAGGGGAGCAGCGGGTGAGGCAGGAGAGGTCTGCTAAGCCATGTGGGTCACCTCCCTGGCCAAAGATCAAACTCATGGGGCAGTGGCTGCAGATAGCTTCACAGTGCTTAAGTGTCTTCACTGCTTGTAGCACCAAGGAGGCCCCAGATAAGCATTTTTTTTAATATAATAGTTTATTTTTATATCATTTTGTACTTTTTGTTTCATCTCAATTGTAATCCCTGTGGGTTTCCCATCACCGAGTCACCCATGTGCCATCACCATA